>NC_041009.1:37757533-38402533 GCF_004193775.1 Glycine soja
GAGGAAAAAAGAATGAGGTCAGCTTGTTGATTTTAACTTGTAATGAAGAAAGGTTGCCATTGTACTCAATAATATTCAAAATGGGCACTTAGTATTTTAAAAAAATGGGGAATAAAATATAAATTTGAAAATCATGACATAAATGGGGAATCCAATGTACATGGTGCAAAAAGAATTCTCAAGCAACTTAGTATTTACCTCCCTCAAAAGTTTGAACTGGGTTGGGAACAAGAACACTAACAACATTTTCATCAACAAAAATAATTGGATTTCTTCTTAAAACAATCTCCAACTTCCGATAAACATTCTTACAAGACTTTCCGAGGAAAAAATTCTTTTAGTCTTGCACTATTTGAGTCTGCCACAGTGCGGAAAAGATGGCTCAAACCAACCACAGATGCCACAACTGAACCAAGAAACTTCAAACCCGATAAAAGAAATGCACAGGAATTAGCATCTACAAGAGTATAAATAGCAGTCAAAGAATCCAGAAACAGAGGAGAAGTGGCTTCACCTAAGCCACCAAATGATTACATGGCTGACGATATTATTGCTGGAATTTAACATGAAAGCTAAGATATTCTACTAGCATACCTTAACCACAAGTCAGGTTTCGGGGTATATTATTCTAACCCAAGCTAGGTGAATACATCAGTTATCAATAACGGATGGCTGCGGAACATGGCAGAAGGCTGAAATTCCACCACATAAACATGCCATTGCGCCTTATGGTGTCACCATGGCCAGACTTCCTTCACAAATTGCCTACGGCAGTTGGCAAAAAATCCACCATGGCAGGGCCACAACCACTATTTAACAACACTTGATACAGTTTGCAAATATTAAATTTAAAAGCATAAAAGTATGTTAGTTTATATCCAAAAATAAATACAGAGGCAGTGGCAATGGAAGCCAACCCCAGCACTGCAAACAGCAATATCTCTGCATGACATACTTGAGTACTTACAGGTGAAGCCTCAAAAGATTCTGACAGAACAGAAGTTCCATAAAAGTGAATTCCAGGTACTAAAGTAACAAGATGTCCTATTGACCTCCAAAGTCATATTTTGTAAGCTGAGTAATCCAGTGAGCCTGGCTGGGTACATCAATAACAAGAGATGCCATAAACCTAGCCAACTGAGCAGTGAAGTCATAGTTTGAACCTTGATGAATGTCAGCATTGCCAATTTTTGGGAAAAGTGATGCAAAATCAACAGAAGTGGCATGAGGGAAATCTTGTCACCATATAGTGTTAGTCACACTGTTCCACTACATAACCATGAAAATTGATCAACAGTTTTGCCATGTTAATGACATACAAACCTACTAAATCATATAATAGTTGTAAACCTACTATAAGCATGACTTAAGGTACCTATAGAAATGCTAATTTACATAAATATAACCTGATGATACAAATGTTGCTATTATAGGCTTCAAAGTTTATATTAGGGACACTAAGGCAATTGCAGTTGATGTCTTACAGATAACCATTTTACAAGTATAATGCTAAGAGTTACAATGTTTTTATACTGAACTGAAGTATCATATAAGTTAACTTAATCGAGTGAAGTGGCCTCCAAAACTGAATGTTAATAACTAGAAGTTTGGTTCATAGAACACCTGCTTTTCAACCAAATTAGCCGATGTAATAACAATTTGAATACTATCTTTTCTTTGCAAAACAATCAACTTTGGATGATGGCAAGCAATCCCCTGTCTCTTGCAATTATTACCAAATGCTATTATGGTTTCAGGGAATTGAGGACACCTAATATCCAACAAGAAAGTACATTCACAAATAGGAAAAATAAAGTAGCGTATTGTGGCATGCAATTGTAACTGGTAGATGAAGGCACCTTGCAATATGTCAAGAACCTAACAAGACACCTCGGTTAGGATTGTAAAACATATAAACACAAGTAAAGATACAACATGGTCTGAAGAAAGAGCACTGTGGAAGGAGCCACAACATGAGACAATAATAGCCTGTAACAAGTGTCCATGAGTAAAAAGATTCATAGAAAAAACAACCGAACTGATTCTCATAAAAATTAAAAAGAACAATCAAAATAGAATAGCAACAAAGTACAGATGCTTGTGCTCAAATAAAGAAAAATAACTTTCAGGTTGTAAAATTGAATGGTAAATTACTAACATTATGAACAGACAACAAAAGTAGAAAAATATATAAATAAATATAAACTGTTAAACCTCCTACATCATATAAAACAGAAAAGAGGATGATATAACAAATTTGGTGAATCACTGGTTTTGGAGTCGTTTGCCTAGGGCCAGCTATTCTGCCTACAAAGCAAAAGCCTCAACAAGGAAAAATTAAACTCATTCACAAATAAATAAAAAATGAAAAATTACCATGCTGTGTCGGGATCCTTTGGCTCACAGAAGGGTCTATTCTTGAAAGAGTTGTGTAGCTGTCCTCCCCATCATTCACTCTAAATCTGATAGAGGCAAAGAAATCTCATTGCCAATAAGAAGCATTGCTTCTTTACAGTTATAAAAGAATAAGTATGTACAGGAGTTAGAAATTTGTGAATTTTATGTCTGCTGTCTTATTAAAAAAAAGAATTAGCGGTATAGCAAAAATGTAATTATTGAAAACCTAAGGGTCTTCCCTTGCTTGATATCGTTCCATCTGCCATTAATGACAACAAATTAAAAGAAGAAGTTCCATTCTCTCAGTCCAACAATTTTGTAGAGACAACAAAACACAAAGTTTCATAAATATATTTCCAAATAAATACAAGCCAATATAGTGACATTTGTCTCAGTAATGTTCACAATAACCAAAAAATTTCCTATGTCAACTAAGACTTTGTACATTGATTGCTTTGAACTTTAAGAAAATATGCTGCCCATTTCTGGTGAATCGTTGTAATTGTTTCGTTGTCTAACACCGTTCCATCAAGAAACCACTACAAAATATGAAGAATACAAAGGGTGTATTTAATGAAGATGTCAAATGACTGAAAATACTACTAAAATAGTAATTTGAAGATGTTAAACCGAACATACCATGCTCCAATCATTCTTTAAACTCCCACTGACGATGTTCCACATCCAATTCATCACGTAGTAGCCACACTCATACCCTCCGCTTTGAACATGGCTCTACATTCAATATAAATAATAATTTGATCTAACAATTGTATTGAGTTTATCATTTGAAGATCAATACTGGAAAATAATGATTAATTGCATCACTAACCTTGACTTCAATCCACTTAGGAGTTGCTGGATTATTTGTACCATCCGCAATTGTGTTTGCTGACTTCATTGCACTGCTTATAATAATAGCATGATCAACGTCTATACGATGATAACAAATGGTTGACACAAAATATTACACTGCGTGATATGAGGGACAATACAAAACTTTACTTGTTAATTGCAGTTTTGATATGAGTATCAGGCTTCTTACGTAACGAACAAAACCATGCAACAACATTGGTCGTAGGACACAGTACTACCAGTTGCCAATGGCCCCTACAAGAAACAAGTATTAGGTACGTAGAACTTCAACATTATTTATAACCATTTGAATTAATAGTACTTACTGATTTAAGTAAGCTCCTAGGTACACCTATTGTTGCGATTCCTTGAGCCATGCTTGTAAGTAATGCTCACATTCAGCACGTCGATCCTTTGCATGGTGTATCGATTGTGGCTCAAGGAATCCATACTCGGAAGCATGACCCAAAGTTGAGCTCCACTCATCCAAAAACCTGCTTTGATAAAATATACATAGAAATTGATACTGATGCATAGCATACAAAATACTACTTATCAATGAATCATATTAAATTTACTTACAACATCCATAACTGTAGTATAGATATGTTCAAACATTTGTATCTTGCTACTATTTCATTTACATCAGAGAATGTCAAGAAGAATGAAGCATCAACATTTGAATGCCCAAATTTGCTGCCATCCCACTTCAACTCAACAGGTGTGTCATACATGAAATATAGGCTCTTAATCAGTTGACGCAACGGATCATGGTCAAAATCATTCGTCCCCCTTTCATCTGTTTCAGGAAGTTTCTTTGGACTAGTATCGGACTCCTAAATGTGTAATGAAAACAACAATTTACATAATGTCACAAACTAACATATATTCATGTAAACATGTTATGCAACAAATATAATAACACCAAATTTACCTCATGTGACACTTTTTTCACAAGATTTGTTGGTCATGCAATGAATGTTTGAAGAGCCTGCCAGACATATTGAATCTCTGATGTCGGGAAGGGCACTTCGGCGTCACCTTCTATAACTTTGTCAACACTTACCCTTACAACATCATCAGCATAAGTGACATTGTGAATGGCAGATCCCCCCTCACATATTTTCCCCAAGGCCACCAACACTGTAGTATGTTGTCGTTGCACGTATAACCCCATAGTGGGTTTTAAGCTCACATTTTTGTCGCCTGATGGGTCAACATCAACAGTTTCTACATTACTTCCTTTAGTGCTAAGACGTGCAGCCAATGCCTGTAAATCCACCTCAATAAGGGGAGAGTATTGTGATCCCATCTGACTCAACTGAATGAAGATCTAACTGGACAACTCCTTCTTAAATTCCTCTAGACTCCTTTTGTGTTGTTCTTCATATTCATTCCTTACTTGTTCCTTTATGTTTCCAATAATGTCAACCCACTGTTGCTGCATTAGTGTTGCTGAGGAACTACTCGACGTACGTGTTGCCCTACCATAAAATTGAGTAAGGGTCATACCTGATCCCGCTGCACGAACTCGACCTGGATGTTCCGGTTTGCCAATGGCCGTATTCAAGATGTCATCCCGACCATGGGGAACAAAACTACCCTGTGTCATCTGCTCTTCTAACGAGTCCTAAAACAAGCACAACATATTGAAAGAGTTAATGAGGTAGTAATTATAAAGCAAACAAAAATTAGTTCCAAATTGATTATAATCATGCTGCAACTCACAATTCTATCCGAAATTTCTTTTGCCACCTTTGATGTCATCTGGCCATATCGTTTGGTTCTAGCCATTTTCCACTTCACGTGCCTTTTAATGGGAGATGGAGGCTCCTCCTGATCAAACAATGGATTCTCAGTCAAAAGTGCCTGCTGTTGTCTTTGCTTTGTTTTCTCATCTAACAATTTTTTCTCAAGCAAGTCATAACCCCCACGAGACAGTACGTGGGGGCAGTCATTGTATTTTTGACTCTCCTTTGCCTTTTTCCGAATTTCCTGTCATTGACAATATATTATTTGCATTTATTTAATTGTTAAAAATGTACATTTCTAAAGAAATTTAAACTAAATTGAACAAACATGTTACCTGCCAATCCGGGGTCTTGCGACTTGCAACAAATTCGTCCCAAGTTTGTTTATCCATACCATATTTTACTGAAGGATTTTCTTCCTGTCCGGCTTGTGTGTCAGCATAGACAAATTTAGTGGTTAGTGAAGACTTAAATTGCCTCCATCTAGTGGCCACCGTGGACATTACTTTTTTCTTGGCCTTTTCAGCTTCTGGGATATCAAATTTAGCCTGCATTACATATTCATCATGTCAATTTTAGTGCATGTAAACATTTTTTTGAAAATAAACTCAATGTTTCAATACATCAAACTGTTAACGTGACTTACCAAAATGTCCCCCCATACCATGTCCTTAAGAGTTTCTGGCACATTTTTTCAATTGCTGTGGACAATGGGGATCTTTTCCCGAGCTACAACCCCTAAAAAACTATGGAACTTTTGCTTCTCTGGGCCTGATGCTCTTCCAGTTGCAGGATCCACATTAACTATTGGTCTAGGCTGATCTAAACTTCTTAAAGTCAGCCTTCTAAGACGTGTGCTTTGTCGTGTCTTCTTAGGTTGTGGCTCCGTATTACCATCTGACTACGGAGGGGACCTTGGCGGTGTCACCATGACGCTGTCCAAATGAAACAAATTTAGATTAATTTGGTAGGATTAAAAATAGCATGTACGCAACACAAAATAAATACGAACGTTACATATAACTCAATAACAAATAAAATAATATTGTAGCATTACATTGATACAAGGCGGTTAAGGAGCAATGTTCTCCCATAAACCTTCAGCATGATCATGACGAATCGCATGTACGTCATCCACCTCTGCTTGTTCACATATTGAAGGCATTTTTGTGCAAAAACGAGCAGTCTCACAAATGTCAAGGGATGCATCATGAATTTGTTCCCTAACACCTATTGGCCTTCCTTGTAGAACCATTGATAATGTACGATTATTTGGATCTTGGATGTAAAACACTTGTCTAGCTTGTTATGCCATAATGAATGGTTCCTCCTTGTAACCTACCTTGTTAAGGTCTACTAAAGTGAATCCCATTTCATCTCTATGAACACTGGTATTTCCATTAACCCATTTACATTTAAATACTGGCACTCTAAATTGATTATAATCAAGCTCCCAGATTTCTTCAATAACTCTGAAATAAGGCATTGAGGCTTCAATTGGGTTGTTATCAGATGCTCTTGAAAAGTGCTCAGAATGAGCCTCCACAATCACCCCACTATTTTGCACACTACTTTTATCATCTTGTGACTTTGTATAGAACGAATAATTGTTTATGTCACACCCCTTCCAAGTAGGGACATTTAGATTTGGACCAATAGCCAACAATCTTAATGTTTTGGAAGCATTGTCATCACTCATAATTGTTTCTTTAAACAAGTTCATGAAAGTTCTATTATGCTCTTGCAACAATCTCATCACATTCTATTGTATCATACAGAGGTGCATGCGCTTGCTCAAAAGTCTCTTGTCCAAGATCACAAATCATTTCCTCTATACACTCTCCGCTGTCTTCGTGAACCGCTTGAGACTGAGAAACAGTTGGAATGTCGGCCGATTCCCCATGCCATATCCATTTTGTGTAATTCGGAATGATGCCATAACATATCAGATGTGATCGGATTTCATCAACTGACTGTCGTCTACCATTAAGACATTTAACACATGGGCAAAAATAATTGTCCCTCAAACTTTCAACATTAAGTTGTGTAAACTGTAGAAATTGTTCCACCTCGTTCTCATACTCATCACTGATGCATTTTTCTTTCATCCAACTTCGATCCATGTTTCGTCTTTGCTATTCATGACAATCAATAAGTTATCTGTGATGCATGCAAAACTCACTTTTTTGCATTGAAGGTGTGGCCCTATCCCATTCAGGAAGACATTTTTTATAGTTGAATCAAACGTACAAGTAAAATCTCTTTCGAGTGATTTGATGAAATTTCGGCAGCATTTCGCATTGGTCTTCAAGTACACAAGATGAAAGCGGTGAATGTGTGAACAATCACTGCGATCAAATATGCACCCGAAGAACAATGTCAAATGCAATATACCGAAATTTCTTCAAATCATTCAAAAGATAATTTACCTCTACGTATGATTCAACTATAAAAATATGTCATCCCAAACTATCCAAAAGGACAATTCAAGAATCAATACATCGATTAATTCAAACTATCCGTATTAATCGATGTATCGAATCTCGAACGGGCAACTAAGGTTCACTCATAATGCAACTAACTAGTAACATGAAACAATACCGATATTTGAACAACGACATGTTACAATCATACAACTTTTTATAAATAGAGACAAACCTCGAAAGATGCTCAGTGCCAATGACAACGACAGCTGGATCAATCATACTCAAATAACAATGCATCATGTTTGAGGTTTATAAAATAGTACAACCAGTAAAGAGGTTTATTTTAAGTGAAATAAGGATAATTTAAATATTTTGTCAAATGGAAACAAATTAAGTTTTGGCTAACATCTTAACTTGACCAGAACAGGGAAAAGCATACTCATGTATTCTTTAACACGTTGAGGGCAACAAGCTTCTTTCACATGATAATAATACCATTCCAGAGTTGCTATGTGCCCACTAATTTATTTACATTGAATTAGAGCTTGAATTACACAAAAATATTACTTCAATCAGTACAACATCCATTAACCAAGGCCCTATTTTGTAGGTGTATAACAATGCCAATTATGTACAGAAGTCAAGTAATTAAATTCCCTTACGTAAGGGCATTCATGAGTGACATGAGGCTCGTTTGTGTTGTTATTGTCTTTGAAAATTATTATATCTTTTGTTCATTTGTTTTCCATTATTTATGATTGCTCCATTTTTGGCTGCCTAGCTGGCTAGCTTTTAGATCAAGGGAAACAGTGGGTTGATTCTAAAGGGTAGAGGCCTAGTTGACTAAAGAAAAGAGAAATTAGAAAATAGCATTTTTTTTGGGGCTGAAAATAGAGGCTTGAGGAGTTGATTTTTGCCCTATAAAGTATGTCAATATCAAGAATCTTCCCTAGCAGCGTTAAATTGGTGTTTGCATCACAAAATTGTATTAAGAAATGATATTTCCATCGTTAAAAAGTTTATTTTTTGGAGTAGATTTAATAGAAAGACTTTTAGCTGACGATGGCATGATCCAGGGGAGTTTTAAAATTGCAATATCAATGAGACAATGACTTCCACATTCTGTATTATATTTTTTTAATTTTTTGTTTCTAGAAAGGTGTCTTTGAAATTCTATTAAAAGTGATGGATCAATTCTTTGATAGAAATTAATCATTGGTAAAATTAGGAGATACTTTATATTCATAACACCGGTTAAAATAAAAGTTGTCCTTGAACCTAAGAAGAATCTGAAATGGGGATCTGAGAAACCACATAAATACAATCCTATAATTAAGGTAGAGGAAAAATTCTGGCCAAGCTATGCTTCCTCCTTTAACAGCTTCAAAATTCTATAAGCAGCACACTACTGTAATTTCAGTTCACTCATGTTAGGTGACATCCCTAAATTGGGAATCTATAGCCTGGCCATGCTTAAATGCTTATAATTTTCTAGATGTTCCAGCTTAAATGTTTTGACTGTTCTCAGCATGAGAATTTACTTCTCACGGTGCTCAAACAAGTGTGCTGGGTACAGCTATAAAGATCTGAGTCAATGAGGTTGTTAGGCAAGCTTGTCTCTGGGCCCTCTCTTTAAATTCCTTGTTTCGTCCATTTGGGCTCCCTTCTACTTTATTTGTTAATGATTAATGGTGATGGGTATTTATATATCCATTTGGAAAATGACTAATAGAGTCTTTGGGTTAGAGTTCAACTGAACATAACCTACTTTTAAAAAAAAAAATAAAATCTACTAGTGTTATTACTTCTCTATTTTGTGCATTGAGGTGTGCAAACAGACATTTTGTGCTTGCGAGTGTGTTTGTTTTACACAAATCATGCGTTCCAAAGCACATTGAACAAGCGATTTTTGTGAGAGAGATCTTTGGGGTTGAACATGATTTAATGACAGCCTGAAGCTATGTTTGTTTTGGCGTTTACCACATTCAACGCCAAAACTTCCTCTTAATAAAATTACCTTCAACACGAACACGAGAAATACTTAAATCAAATACACACTGAAATGGAAATCCAAAAAAATGAATGATAAGATGTGGTAGTGATACTTTTGCTGCATCTGGCAGTGGAATTGTGCATGTTCTTATGTAGAGGTTATTTATATGCAAACAACTTTACTGTCTGGAGAAAGGTAAACGAAGTTATTGTAAGATAAACAAAACATTGAACCTTTTAACCACTCCACTTTTTAAAGTTCTCAGTAAAGTAGGAAAGAAGTCAGAGATACAACTATTGACAATTCTGAGAAATGAAGAAATAGCACAGATGAGAAACTCAATAAGAGAGAAAGAGATGGTGGTGAGAGAACTGGAACGTAAAATTGTTCAACTTGAACAAGATAATAAGGAATTGGGAGATTTACTTAAAGAACTCAGGGAAGCTCAGATCAATAATGGTGAAACAGGAAATAGCCAGTAAAAATGATGAAATATGTCGATTAAATTGTGAAGTACAGGATTGGAAGTCTACTGTTGAAACCCTTAAAGTATCCTATGAACCAAGTTATCATTATCATTATCATATATCTAACAGACAGAAGACTTCTGGTGCTGAGGGGGAGCGTTTAAAAGAAGCAGCTAACATCAATAAATCATTATCTACCTTGGGGTATTTACATTTTAGCTTAATACATTAAGATTTTGAATTGTCTTATTTCTGCTTTCTCATTGAGTAACTAGTATTCTCTAATCATTCTTGCAGTCATGTTATTATGATACTAGTGGATATGGCAAATGGGAAGCAGAGGCATATCCCTTACAGAGACTCTAGACTAACTTTTCTTCTTCAGGTTGATTTATATGCTGGTTTAGTTTGACTCTTTAGTTTCAGGGTTCTTTTGTTCATCACTATTTGGCATAAAATGCAGGACTCTCTTGGCGGAAACTCGAAAACAATGATCATTGCCAATGTCAGCCCTTCTATCTGGTTTGTTTATTTATCTGGAACTATATTTCCTTTATCGAAACTTTTCAGGTTACCATAGAAGCTTGATGGAGCTTTACCCGTTTCACTTTTGCAGCTGCGCTGCTGAAACATTGAATACACTTAAATTTGCTCAGAGAGCAAAACTTATTCAAAATAATGTGAGTGTCATTCTATGATCAGTCTGAATTTCTTTCAAAGGAATGAATCTCATCAACCTATCACTATACATTCCATATATTGTTCTTGTAGGCTGTGGTGAACGAAGATTCTACTGGGGATGTAATTGCTTTACAACATCAAATTCGACTTTTGAAGGTGGTATCAGTTATTTCTTGTAGTATAAGTTTTATGTGAGTTGCTAATTTAACTAAAATGATAAATTTTTGGGCCAAGGGCAAGTTTTGAGGCTCTAGAGGTGCTAATTTAACATCATATATTGTTACTTATAAGTCTACACTGACCAACAAAGAACAAGAAATAAGGGAGCTTCAGATGGAATTGGAAAATTGTTATTATGCCATTGAAGAGAATCACTTGGGACTCTTGATCTTTAAATCTGAACTTGCTGAGGCTTACTCCAAATCATTCAGGGGCAGGGCAGACCCTGATAAAGCATTTGATATCAAAGAGAATGAAGACATGGTTCTAATTTCTGCAGAGCAATTGAGAGTGAAAGACAAGTCTCTAAAAACTATGGCACAAGCTGCACAACAACACTCTCTGTTGGAGGAAGAGCTTAAACAACAAAAGAAAAACCTCGAGGAATCATCTGAGGGTCAACTAATCTTGGAAGAGCAACTGCTGCAGATGGAATACACCCTACAATATGAAAGAAGTGCGGCATTTGAGGCTCTAGAAGTGCTGGAACATGAAATAGCCAGTAAAAATGATGAAATATGTCGATTAAATTGTGAAGTACAGGATTGGAAGTCTACTGCTGAAACCCTTAAAGTATCCTATGAAGAAATTCAGGGAACAAGTAAAAAGATGAAAGCTTCCCTTCTATCACATATTAAGAATGAGCAAGCCCTTAAGCAGGCCAATGAAAACCTTGTCTGTATTGTGAAGGATCAGGAAAGAAAAACCGAAGATCTTCTACTGCAGATTGGTTTATTGGAAAGGTGCAATGCAGAGAAAATGAAGGAAGCAGAAAGATGTAAGCAAGAGAAAGAGGGTCTTATTCAAATAGTAGAGGAGAGGGAATGCTGCATAAAGGATCTTCATAAAGATATAGCCATCAGCTGCTTGAAGCAAGAATCCAAGGAAAAAGAATTAGAAGATGCAATTCATGCCCAGCTGGATGCAGAGAAAGCCCTCAAGCAGGAGAAAGAAATTCTTTTGAAGATTAAAGATGTGAAAGATCGAACTATTGAGCACCTTCAGTGGCTAGCTATAGCATCAGAGCAAGATTTGTTAGGTGCGCGGTGTTTTTCTTTCTCAAAACAAGTGGAAAAGTGGATTGAGGTCAGTGTGCTTAGGGACGCGTTGAAAAATGCACAATACCTGGCAAAGCTAGAAATTGAAGAAAAGAACACGAGAATAGTGAAATCAGAAGAATCAATCTTCCATTTAAAACAAGAAGCAGAGCAGCTTCAAGCGTCACTGGAAGCCTTGAAGTTTGAAAATGAAAAATTGATGGATAAACAGCAGGCCATGGAATTCATGATAACAAAGCTCAAGTTTGAGAACGGAAATTTACTGCAAGACATCATGAACTTATCGACAGAAAGGGAAGATATGCTGGTACATTTTGAAGTCATCTTTGGTAGAATTGGAGAATTGTCTAGTGGGGATATGCAATTGATGGAGATGTTGGGGAATGTGTTGAATACTTCTGAAGATGAAAATGAAATAGCAATGGGTTCAGTAGTTTGTGACAAGCCACATGAGTCTGCTAGAGATAGTGCAAATGATCTTCTTTTTCCTCCCACAACTAAAAAAACTGAAGAAAATATTGATGGACGATCCCCATTGAGAGAGGTTAATAGTTTGCATATGTAGATCAGAAAAGGAATGTGTAATCTTGCTTATGGAAACGCCAGAAAGGTACAGGTTCAGAATAATATCCTCTTCGCATTGGCATGTTTAATTGTTTATGACATTAAATGCACAGGTAGGCAAACTGTCCCTCAAAACTATAAGTTGAAAATGCAATTAATGAATAGGCTATAGATAGGAAGCTTATAATATTTTTATCCTGAACCTCATATTTTTGAATTTTTTTATTTATTTTCTAATAATATCCTCTTCGCATTTGCATATTTGAATTTTTTTATTTATTTTCTAATAAAATTTTATTTTGCGTTGAGTCCATAATAAAACAACACTTTTATTCTTGATCTTTGATATTTTAATTAGCGAATTTTGTTTTAGTTCTGACTAATAACTAATAAAAAATAATTATTAGAGAACAAATACAAAATTTATTAAGTAATGAGGAACTACAAATAAGTGTTAAGAACAAAAAAAATTATTTTTATTAAGAACTTAACACAAAACAAATATTTATTACAAAACAAACATAAAAATCGAATATTTATTAAGGATGTATACTATATGTAAGGTTTTTTTTTTAGTAAAACCCTATTACCCGTCATCTTCTCAATAATACAAATGCCATTTACTATTCTGTTATAACACTATTGAGGACAATACTGTGGGCTGACATTCAGAGAAGGATTAACTGAATTTGCCATGTGAATACTTCATACATCCAAAAATTTCCCATAACTGTGTGCAAGTTGGTGCTATTTTGTTTCATAAGACCACAACTAATGATTGATATTTTAAGGTTTAGTTGTACTTTTGGTTCTTTTGCAATTTTCAAGTTTAATAGTTTTTTTTATTTTTAAAATTAAGAAAATTCAAAAATATTCAAAATGCAAAAAAATATTCAAAAATGTTATAAGATACAACTATATTCAAAGCTAGACTTGAATTTAGAAAATAGTAGAGCACTGAGTGGGGAGCTTTCTCAAATGGTCTCCCTTTAACCAAGATGGTAATTTTCTTTCTTGGCCAAAAGATGGTAATTTCCCAAGAGAACTATTATATAAATAAGCACCATTTTGTTATTTGATATTGCAAATATAAAACTCACTCTTTCAACAGTAATTTTTAAAATAATTACTCAAAATATATTTTATTTAGAAGCATACTCCTTGTGGACCAGATTTTTAAGATGATGCAGAGTTATGATCATATTATTGTCAAACAAGAGCAATGTGTTTTATTGTATCTGCTAAAAAAATGCATATAATACCCACCCTATAATTAATTTTCATTTTGTGTTTTGTTTCCATTGGGTCGTTTCTCTTCAGGTTGAATCCAATTTAAGTGAAAGAAAAACAGTTTTAGAGGTTTGTGAGACAATTGTAAAGCGAGGTGGGAGCTTAGCTGGTGCAGGAATAGTGGGGATTGTACAAAAAATGAAAGAGGATCAGAGAGGTCTCGTCTTTGGGAATGGGAAGAGAAGTGTTGTTGCCATCGATGGGGGAATATATGAAAATTATCCTCAATACAGGGCTTATTTGCAAGATTCAGTCATAGAGCTGCTAGGAACAGAAAAGTCAAACAATGTGGTGATAGAGCATACTAAAGATGGATCTGGAATAGGAGCTGCTGTATTGGCTGCTTCAAACTCCATGTACAACCAAGACTTATAGTCCATTATCATGCAAATAAAAATTGAAGGAATAATCCATTTTTCCTTTTGTATATGGGAGAGGAAAAGGTGACTTGATGGAGGTCCAAGATTATTTTTTTTCCTCATAAACGTAGTATTGAAATTTGTATTTTATATAAAATACTCAAGTCTCTTGTTGCTAGATCTTTAAATAATTTTAGTGGATTGGTACAGTAATCAGTGTAATGTATATAATTGTTTTTTATAGTAATGTAATTTATATAAAAAAAATTACAATTTTTATACAAAAGAAAGAAATAAGAAGAGAAGAGAAAAATGTGTAATAAAATAAATGTTGTGATAGAGAAAAATAAAAATATGTGAAAAAATTGTAAAAATGTAGTATTAGTAACATTACTTATAATGCAACTAAGGTTCACTCATAATGCAACTAACTAGTAACATGAAACAATATTGATATTTGAACAACGACATGTTACAATCATACCACTTTTTAAAAATAGAGACATACCTCGAAAGATGCTCAGTGTGAACGACAACGAGTGCGGGGATGCAGTTACAGGGGAAACACTAACACAAATGTCGTGATGACGACATATAATTTGTACCATGAATGGGGAAACTATCAGCTGGATCAATCATACTCAAATAACAATTCATCATGTTTAAGGTTTATAAAATAGTACAACCAGTAAAGAGGTTTATTTTAAGTGAAATAAGGATAATTTAAATATTTTGTCAAATGGAAACAAATTAAGTTTTGGCTAGTGTTGTGTGCTAGTGTTGTGTGGTAAAAATTAACTTGATTTCGTGCCCAACTTGCTTTTTTCTTAGTGTGGGTGCCAAGTTCCCATTTATTATTAGAATGGAATTTGTGGTTCTTTCATTTCAAAGTTCAAGTGGGATGTTATATTCTTAATTATTTTCAAAGTTTAAGCTACCCTTATATGCATCAAATTCTTAATTACTTGATCATAAATGCTCTAATAAAGACAAATCATACTGGATGTTGAAGTGTCAAAATATAACCTCCTAAATCAAGAGAATTCTTGTTATATGATTACCGTTGATTATCTTTGGACTTTGGAGATTTTATTTTCATTGTTAAGCTGTTAGGCAGTGCAATCAAAATAACAACATTCTAATAAATACCTGTGTTTTCGTCCACTTAAAAACAAAAATAACTAAGATACTTGCTAGGAAAATGAAAGTGTGATAACATCATAATTTATCAAAAGTATCTCCAAATCTAGCAAAGAAAATATTGATGAATAGGAGCTTATGCTTACCAATGACCTGGAGCAGTCTTTGTGCTGGTGTGTTGTCTACATACCCAGTATTTTAATGAAGCTTCACAACCTACATTTAAAAGACAAAAATATATTAGGTTCAAAATAATCGTGTCAAAACTACAAACCAGATCAGGACATGGCAAATACATTTATATATACATATAGTTCAACATTTTGACAACATTAAGTGATATGACAAACAATCATGAGTTTCAGCAGGTTCTTAGTTGAACCATGAGTTTTTTGACAATATTTTCCTTGTACTAAGGATTATTTTGATTAGGCAATCAAAAAATTTTGAATGTCAAAGTTGTCAAAGAAAGTGTGTTGATGGAGCATTGGAGCTCAAGATTGTGCCATTTGTAGAACAAGTTGATGAACATCTTGTGGACAATTTGAACAACAATCTCTTATTTGAAAAAAATTCATCTGATAACAATTCCAGCCTGAACATGATTTTCATTTGTGAAACCATGGAGTTAAAAAATTTATCTCCTTGTCTGTCATCTAGGTTTGGAAGGATTGCTTCTAAATAATCATTTCACCGATAAATTTATATACACAAAATAATTTAAAAATACAGAAATATTTGAATAACACTCACGTACTCGGTATTATGAATAAATTTAAGCAAGTCCTATTCAATACAGACTACAAAGTAAGCCTATTTTATTTAGTGAGACATCAAATTGATCTAACAATTATCAATGCGATTAGGAAAATAATTTGAATTTTTACTTTACCTGTCCATTTTGCTTAAAAACTAAAATGATACTGAACTAGACAATGAAAAATAAACAACATCATCAATGATAAATTTAGTTTTTAACACAAAAATCTTGAAAGATTATTTAAAGAGGAAAAAAAAAAGTATTTAGGATAATGTAGAGCGTCCATTGCCCGCCGCTTACACATTACACATGGTTGCAATTAAATAAAATAGAATCACAATTCACGAATGACTATATAACATGCAGTAACAATACTAACTATAAATAAAAAACAAAGGAACCATGCAGTAACAATACTAACTATAAAACATGGGTTCCTAGCATGCATATGCGGCGTTGTTACACTGTAGAACATCTATTTCCTTATAGTTTATTGATATTACGCTTATGTTCAAAGTACACGAAACTAAAGAACCTATGCTTTCATTCTTCCATCAAGCAGAAACCTTCTGCTGAAGATGGATGCTTCCCTTTTGATTCTTACATTCTTGTTGAGCTTCCACAAAAAATAATTTTACTGTTTTTTATAATACAAAATTAAAAAAATTATTATCTTACTTTTTAATATGATAAATTATTAAAAATAAAATTCAAATATTAAAAATATTAAATATGTCATTTTATGTTATTTGACATCTATCAAGTAACTCATCAAGTAGTCTTACCAAACACTTTTAATTAAATCAACTAGCTTGCAAAAGGAAATTATGGCTTATAAGTTAGTTTTATCAAACATAGCTTGTTTAAAAGGAAATTAGCCATTAATACATTTAAAAATATATCTATGTTAGGTTTTTGGTCTTAAAATTTGTTGTAAATTTCACTTTTATTCCTAAAGAAAATTTTTAGCATTTTTTTATTCCAATAATTTTCCTATGTTAATGATTTTAATCATAATGTCAAGTAATAAATTTGTATTAATTGATAACATAAGAACCACCTATGCTTTTAATCTCTAATGGTCTCACCAACTAGTTGATGTGATGTGATGTGATGTCTGAACAAACCAGGGATTAAAAATATTTTTTCTTTTACAAAAAAATTACACATAATTGATTAATTGGCTCGTCAAACTCTTTGATGATGCAACAAAGTGTGGTTATTATATTATTAATTAACATTGTTACTTCATCAAAGTCTAAAATTGTTAACAGAGCAAGAATATAAAGATAAAAAATGCTATTTTTTTTTTATTATGAACTAAGAGTGAAATTTGTAAAAGGAACTAAAAACATGATTAACACATCTATATTTCTTATAATTGGGATATAAAGATACACTCATCTATTCCTTATAAAAAGAATTAGAGGTAGAATTTAATTATTTATATTTAAATGGCATATAATATAACATGATTTTTGGTGTTTCATCCATCTAGCTGAATTCACTTAATGGGAAAAGATAAATTATAAGAGGGGAAACAAATTTTTCAGTCAATGAAATTAAATAAGTGTTATTCTGTTATTTGTTCTTGGGGCAAATTGTGAGTTGTGAAAAAGATAAATTCATTCTCATTGACTTGTTTGTGGGATTTGTGGATCGGGCACTTTAATATGCGATGACATAGTGTATTGTTTTTTTTTTTTGTCAAAGGAACAATTTGTTGGATCTCAATTGGTAAAAATAAGATCTGCAGTTTTCTTTCATATCCGGAATATGCAACTGTTGCTTAGCAGTATTTCTTTTTGGGTATAATATATTATTTATTTGATTTGCAACCAACCAGGGAATTGGTAGAGGCAGGGAAGGACATAGAAAGTGCTTATTGGGAATTGGTTGTGAAGGACATACAGGATACTTGCAAACTTCTGGAGCCAATTTACAATGAAACAGATGGGGAAGATGGACATGTATCTCTTGCAGTTTCCCCAAAGCTAGCAAATGACACCAAGGGGACAATTGAGGCAGCAAAATGGCTTCATAATATGGTTGGAAGTCCGTGTGTTTACATGAAAATTCCTGCCACTGATGAATCCATCTCTTCCATGAAGGAGGTCATTTCTCTGGGGATAAGTGTAAATGCCACTGTAAGTTTGTTATGTGCATTCTGATGTCACAAATTTTGATCCTTATTGGCTGTAACAGCAATAGGCTCATAGTTTGCGTATTTGAACAGCTCATATTCTGCCTCCCTAAATATGAAGCAGTGATTGATGCTTACTTGGATGGCCTTGAGTCTTGTGGCATGACTCATCTCTCTAAGGTTTCAAGTGCAGCAGCATTCTACATCAGTAGAGTGGATGTTACACTTGACAAGAAACTTGAGCAAATTGGTACTACTGAGGCTCTTGATCTCAAAGGAAAGGTAATGTGAAGCATTTTGCCTTTAAAACCTTTCTCCTTTTAGTTTTCTTAACCAATGCCCTAAGGGCACTAGTTAACATTTGCCTAAAATATTATATCAATTCTTATAGGGTGCGGTTGCTCAAGCAGTCTTAGCATACCAACTTTACCAGAAAAAATTTTCTGGTCCAAGATGGGAACGCTTGGAGAATAGAGGTGCCAAGAAGCAGAGGTTGATGTGGGCTTCAACAAATGTGAAAAATCCATCTTACCCTGACACATTTTATGTTAATTCTCTTATTGGACCAGATACAGTAAGTTATATCGGTTTCCTTATTTTTTTACCTTGACTGGATGGCCATGTGGGCTAATATGGATTAATGTTGGTGTGAAAAAGCTTAAAGTTCAGATCATTCATTAATAGGTTGCTGAAATAACCTTGCGTTTATTTGGTGCCTCTATAGATTTCAACCTTACCAGTACAAGCTCTTCAAGCATTCATGGACCATGGTATTCTTTCAAGAACGCTTGATGCAAAAGTATCAGAGGCTCAAGACATTTACAATGCAATTGAGAAGTTGGGGATTGATTGGAGTTCTGTTGGATCAGAACTGGAACATGAGGTGCTGGATTCTTTCACAAAAAGCTTTGACAATGTGCTTGAATGCATGCAAAAGAAGGCTATGAACATATATTCATTTCAAAAGCACGTTTAAAAGACTATGAACATATATTTATTTTATTTTAACGGTAAATATTAATTAATAATTTATTAATTTTTATTAGGAAGAAATCAAACTTCAAACCTTTCTCAAACATGTTTAAAAGACTATGAACATATATTCATTTCAAAAGCACAAATGGTATCTGTTAATGCACTGAAATTTCTAATGTAGTTGCTGAATTTTCTTATGTGTATTTTTTATGCTTTATGCAGTGTAAAAGTGTGTGTTCAGTAAGTGTGTTGACTAGTACTTGCTGGACTGTGTTTTAAGCTTTCTATTTATGATGGGTAGATGGGATATTAAGCTTGTTAGATAGAAGTAACTACTGTTCTATTTTGTGAGAATATATGTATTAGACACAAAGCATTTTAGCTGCTGTATGAATGAATTAGACTTGCACTTGTTCTCTTTTGAGTGCATTTTTCTGATTTCTGGGTTTGTGAATCTCTTGTGCCAACAATTGGTATCTAGAGTTGATTTGATCATGAGGGACTGTGAGAGAACCTTGAGTGTAGAGAGAAAATGGAAATCAAAAACAGAGTTTGAGAGAATCCAATCCTTTTTCAGAATACCCAACTTTTTAAATGGCTTCCAACAATGTTCCATTACTAGCACCTCCTGTATTCACAGGAAAGAACGACGAAATCTGGGTTGTGAAGATGAGAAGGCAGTTGAAAGCTTTTGATCTTTGGGAAGCAATGGAAACAACTGAACCACCAGCTTTGGAAGAGAATCCAACTGTTGCTCAGATCAGATTTCTCAGTAAGCAAGTTGCCAAAGGAGCAAAGGCTCTTACCATCTTGCACTCATTTGTGGATGATGATGTTTTTATGAGAATTTCCAACTTGGATACAGCAAGGGAGATTTGGGAGAAACTTCAAGAGGAGTTCTTTGGAAATGAGAGGACCAAGAAAATGTAGGTTCTCAACCTTAAGAGGGAGTTTGAAGCCTTAAAGATGAATGAGGCTAAAAGCATAAAAGATTTCATGACCATAATGATGAAGGTTGTGAATCAAATCAAGTTGTTAGCGGAGAAATTTCTATACAGTAGGATAGTTGAGAAAGTCTTCGTTCTCTTAGCCGAAAAATTTGAACCTACCAGCTTTGAAAAAGCTAGTAAGTTTGAACAATGGAACCATTCTATGAAGGAGATGACCACCATTGAAGACAACAATACATGGCAGCTGGTTGACAAACTGGAAGACAAAAATTCTATTGGAGTTAAATGGGTCTATAAGGTAAAGCTGAATCTTAATGGGTCCATTAACAAATACAAGACCAAACTTGTTGTTAAAGGTTATGCTCAGCAACCTGGAATTGATTATGTAGAGACGTTTTCTCCGGTTACAAAAAAGAACACTATTCGCATTCTTGTAGCTTTGGCAGCTCAAATGAAGTGGAAAATTTGGCATTTAGATGTCAAATCTGCATTCTTGAATAGGAACTTGACTGAAGAAATTTATGTAGCTCAATCTGAAGGCTTTGTTGTGAAAGGAAGATAAGACAAGGTGTATAAGCTTCATAAAGCTTCGTATGGGCAGAAACAAGCTCCTAGAGCTTGGTACAACAACATTGATGCTTACTTTAGCAGTCAAGGTTTTAGGAGTGAAAATGAGGCAACTCTTTATGTGAAAAGGTTGTTGGATGGTGGCTCTTTAATTGTCTATGTGTCTGTTGATGATTTTCTAATGACTAGCAATAATCAACAAGAAGTGCAACAACTGATAGTGGAGATGCAAAATCAGTTTCAGATATCCAACTTATGAGAAATGAATTATTTTCTAGGCTTGGAAGTGCATCAAAGTGAAGTTGGTATTTTTCTGAATCAAGAAAAGTATGCTTATGAAATTTTGAAGAAGTTTAGAATGAAAAGTTGCAAATTTGTCCCTACTCCTTCGGTGCAGAATCTAAAACTATCCAAAGATGATGGAGCTGAAAGGATGGGCGATTCTCTTTATAGAAATGTGATTGGAAGTTTGTTTTATCTCACTTCATCTAGACCAGATCTTACGTATGCAGCCAGCTTACTCTCAACATTTATGAAAAGTCTAAGTGTGTTACATTTTGTAGTAGCAAAGAGAGCACTTAAGTACTTGAAACTCAATTTAGAATCTGGTTTAAACCCGATGAAAATGGAAGTTTGTTTGGTTATGTTGACAATGATTAGGCTGGAAACCTTGATGACATGAAGAGCACTACTGAATATGTTTTTTCCTTAGGCTCACGCATGTTTTCTTGGAACTCAAAGAAGCAGGACATTGTATCTCAATCTACTGCTGAAGCTGAATATGTAGCAGCAGCTGCAGCAACAAACCAAGCCATTTGGTTGAAGAAAATTATGTTTGATTTGGGAGTGGAGAAGATGGACGCTACTGAGATTTATTGTGACAGTAAATAAGCAATTGTCATTGCTGAAAATCCTGTTTAGCATGGAAAGACAAAGCATATTCAAATGATTTCCATGTTGTTTGTGAGGCTGTTAAGAATTGTGAGATCAAGCTTATTCAAGTGTATTTATTTTTTATACTTTATGCATTGTAGTAAGTGTATGTTCAGTAAGTGTGTTGACTAGTACTTGCTCGAGTGTGTTTTAAGCTTTGTGTTTATGATCAGTATACGAGCTATTAAGCTTGTTGGGTAGAAGTAACTACTGTTCTGTTTTGTGAGAATATATGTATTAGATACAAAGCATTTCAGTTGCTCTAAGAATGAACATCAGACTTTCACTTCTTCTCTTTTGAGTGTATTTTTATTATTTCTAATTTTGTGAATCTCTTGTGCCAACAGTATCCTTCTACAAACTTAAGTTGAATCTTTAGCCAATGAATTTTCAAAAGCTAAGTCTTATTTGTAAGTTTCATGTATTCTGCAAATGGAATGGAATTGTATATGAAGTTTCAAATTGTATGTTTTAATTATATTAATAACCTCTTAAAAAAAAGATGATATTGGTGTTATTAGGTTAGGTACATTATTTTATTTGGTTTTTTGTTGTATGATTGCTTGTCTTATTTTATTAGTTTCTTTTCTTTTTTTGCTAATGTGACTGTTTTGAGTGGGTGACTGAGGAAGGTATCTTTGGTGCTGCCGGAGAAGTATTGAAAGTTCAGTACAACTGAATTATGAAGCTTAAAAAGAATATAATTATAAGACAAGAATGCTTGGATCTAGGTTCTATCAGTATGATATGCAATCATAATGGATAAGAAGTCTGGATGGGAAACACCAGCAGGCTTCATTCCAATTACAATTACAACATATTTGATGTCACTGTCTATCTTAGGCGTTCAACTCAACTAAAATTATTATTTAGTGGAAATAGAAAAAAAGAGCAATTCCTAGGTTGGTGACCATATCATCATTATTTGGTATTTATAATTTTATATTACTAGTTGTTCTAGTTATGATTTCCTGCACAACTTAATCAATTGACAGAAAGAACATACCTTTAAATGGGAAATACCAATAGAAATGGCCCTTCCAGGAGCTTGAAGTGCTTTGTGGTAAACCTATTCATACAAGTATCCATGTTTATAATGGAAAAACGGAGGTGGTAGCAAAAAGAAAAAGAAAAACTGTAGTTACCTGGATATAAAGTAAAGACACAACTTTTGGAAGAAGTGATACAGGGTCAGTCTCAGCAGAAACTTGAGCTGTCAACTCCTATTTAATAACAATGATAGAAGGCACACAGTTTAAGAACAATCAAATTGTAGGGTATCCTTACAAAACTGACAGAGCTTTACATGGAATTTCTTACTAACTGACAGTTTAAGAGATAAATTTCCCTTTTTATTTGTGAGATAGTTTGGATAAGGTATGTTGTCTAGAAATAAGTACAGGGATTGAGAGAAGAGGGGATTTGATCAATTTGGAAAGGTTTGGCCTCCTAGAGAGTGGGGAGAGGCTAGGATCTCTCTAATATCCTGGGTATTAGTTTAATTCATCTCTGACTCTGTTACCAGAGAGTTGTACCACAAAATAATCCATTCCTATCAGCTTCAACATGCTAACATAAACGAGAGAAATGCAAGTCCTAAATGATTTTCAGTAAAATATGAACTTTCCTTCACAAAATGCTCATTTCAATTGAAGTATGTGAATAGATTTTTTTCCCCAACCTTTTCTATATGTATTATGGTTACTGATTACATATTCAAATTATACAGCTATGACTTGGACAGTACAAAAGAAGAAAGAGATGCTATAAGAACTCAAAATAGGTAAACATATATATTGGATCCCCAAATTCATGCTCGATCCATCATGTTTCTCTAGCACTTAAAACTTAATTTGCGTGTACTTCCCTCTTCTGTTTGTTGAGTTTAACATAATGTTGCTTTTATGCTAAATCCTTAAATGCATAAAGGAGTATGAGAAACTCCACAGACAATGCCGCCAACTACTAAAGCACAGCAATGGGAGCTTTAAGTTAAATGAAATAGGTGAAATCAGCTATGAAGGAGATAGTGCAAGTTTTATCATGTGAAGCTAACATTCTAACCAATATATCAATATAGATATATTTTACTGATAAAAAATCATTCCAACAATCATGAACCACACAAAAAATCAGAAATGGCCACAGACCCGTTTGCAGCCCAGTAAACAAGGTTCCAACTTCTTCAACAACAACTCGATGAGCTGCACGCGTCTTCCCTGCAACCACCATAAGCAAACATCAACGTTAAAATTTTTTTATCAAACCCGCGACCTTGCTTCATGAACCACCCCATATCTTCGAAGCTTAACCTAACAACCTTATTAACATAACCTGGTTTCTTCGAAGTGAGATCAATGTTGTTCTTAACGAACTGGCAGTTCGAGCCGAGAACTTTGAACCTCATCCTCTTCAATGTACAGGGCTTCTTCGTCAATAGGGTTCAATGCTTGAAACTGAAACAGCAAATACGTTGAGGACAAGCGAGAATGGTGAAGGGTTCAATCGAAGGTCACAAGGCTGTCTACTGGGTTCAATTCTTGAAACTGAAACAGCAAATACGTTGAGGGCAAGCGAGAATGGTGAAGGGTTCAATCGAAGGGTTCAATCGAAGGTCACAAGGCTGTCTACAGGGTTCAATGCTCAAGGGTACAATGCTAGGTCTCAGTGCTGTCTACTGGGGTTCAAAGGAAAAGACAATACGTTGAGGGAAGCGGTTTAATTTTGATTTTTTTTTTGTTTAACTCTACGACGGTTTTTACTGAAAACCGGCGTAAATGTTATAGCCTGTAACATTCTAAGCCAGTTTTTGATAACCGCCTTAGATTGCAAGTCGTAAAATGCAACTTATTTCACAAAAATTACAAAAATGCCACCGTTCAACTTTTTAGAGCGGTTCCTAAATAACCGACGTAAATTTGGTGTCGTAAAAAGCCCTTTTTTTTAGTAGTGACACCACTTCTCAACAACCCCAAAACACATGTTTTCATTTTTTACTATGAAGCACTTGGGTTGAAAACATGTGTTTTGGGTTGTTGAGAAGTTGTGTCCTTAGACAAATACCTTTTTGTGATCCTAGGGTGAGAAAAATGTCACCTTAGAGGATGTGATGGGGTTGGAGGGTTTTGCAACTGTTGGTGATCCCGTCTTGACCCTATTTCAAAGCTAGGAAATGATGAAGGTGGAGAA
Source organism: Glycine soja (assembly GCF_004193775.1). Classification (NCBI taxonomy): domain Eukaryota; kingdom Viridiplantae; phylum Streptophyta; class Magnoliopsida; order Fabales; family Fabaceae; genus Glycine; species Glycine soja. The sequence continues at coordinate 37,782,251 of NC_041009.1, forward strand.
GAAATTGATACATAGAACAGGACAACAACAATCTCCAAGGAGTAAAAAGAGTGGGGTTTATATTAACAATAGCATGGATGGATTTTTGTCAATAGTGGGAGTGAAATTGAGCATGAAACATCCCTTGCAACTTGCTTGGCAATGATTGGCTTCTCTCCTAGTGGCTTGGTGAGAAAGTTTGTTTTTCTTATTGTTGTTCATCTTGCTGGAGAGAATCAGCTTTGTGACCAACAGTTTTATCCAACATATAAAATGATTTTGGTCTATCTAAGAAAACAATAGTTTGTTTGACTGGTAATGAAGAATTGGAATTGTAGTTAACTCTTTGGTCACCCTTTTACTACTTGGTCCAAACTTGGGTGTGGGAGAGATTAACAAATTAGCAACCATAGCCTAGGCTGATTACCAATGAAGAACCTATGCTATTTAGGTGGAACAAGCTTAATCAATTGAAAATTGACGGTGTGAGATTTTCCCTGGACTCTACTTGGGGCAATTTTCCTTGGCACCCTTAATCATGTTCAATTTGTTGGTAAGTTTAGGTCTTTTAATCCAAAAAAGGAAACTTGGTTACCATGTGAGAGTAATTTGGATAAATGAAAATAGTTTTGGTTGTTATATGCATGAGTATTTCGATGCTTGTTTGCAACAAAGTATTATACAAGAGTACCTACCACATAGATGCGCAACAAACATGAGATGTGACTCTTCACCAAGAGTCATGACATATGACTCTTCACCAAGGGCCTTGAATGCAGAAAATCACTAAATTCCTTGTAACTGTGCCCTTTCCTTTCTTCCCTTATGCACATAGAGAAATAAGGAAACTATTTGGTATTCCTTAACTTTTGTGGAGTCTCCAATTTCAACTAACATAATAGATAAATTTTGCTCGTGCATGTGTGCACGCATACCATGTCAAAGCATAGGTTGATGTCGAAAGATATTATAAAAATACATACCTTTCATACACAAACAAACATATTGCTAAATCCTACAAGATCATGTTGTAGTTTTATTTTTTGAATATTCATGTCATTTAATTATGCTAGTATCAGAAATAAGTAAAACATATTAGCAAATGGTAAAGATTTGGTTCATAAGCTAATAATTTGTTCAACAATGACAAAATTTTGTTATATCTAATTTCTAAGTCAATGTATCTAGTCTATTTATTCTCTTTTCAAGATCCAATACTCCTCCAATAAACTGCCTTGATTCATTTATCTCATTTTCATCTTTATAATCTTCCACCAAAGCCTCCATAAGTGGTTCAACGGTGTCTTGGGAAGGATTTCCAAATAAAATAGTTTTCAAAGGAGAAAATTCAGGTGGAAACACCAGCATCATTGCATAGACTGCTCTTTCACCGAGTAATATTCTTTGCAAAATCACGATGATGATACAGTATTGACTGCTTCCACCATCCTGCATAACGTGTGGTGACATCTCCCTCAAAAAAGCCAAGCAGGAAAACAGAAATTCCCGTTAGATATGGGTATGTAGTAATTTTTCCATGCAATGCCTTTGGTTTCAAAGAATGTAGCCACACAATCTAAAACTTCTTGATGCATTCTAAATAGCATAGCCACTCTTTATGTGATAGGTACTTTTGTGTAATACAATTGTGTGACAACTAGCATTGAAACTCTTATGCATATGGCAAAAAAAAAACTATTTTTATTTATCCAACATATTGAACATAAGGGTGCTAAGGAAAGTAGTCCCTAGCTGAATCTAGGGCAAATCTCCTACCCTCAATTTTCAAGGGATTAAGCTTGTGCCACCCACATAGCATAGGTTTTTCATGGTTGATCAACCTAGGCTGTGGTTGCACATTTGAGAATCTCTCCCATACCCAAATATGAACCAAGTAGTAAAAGGGTGACCAAAGAGTTACCTCTTATCATCAGCCAAACTAACTATTGTTTTCTTCAATAGACCTAAATCATTTTATATGTTGGCTTAAAATATTGGTCACAAAGTTGATTATATACATCAAGGAAAACAAACTTGCTCACCAAGCCATTGGGAGAGAAATCAATCTCTGCCAACCAAGTTGCAAGGAATGTTTCATGCTCCATTTCATTCCCACTATCGACGAATATCCACCTTTGCTAATGTATAAACCCCATCCTTTTTATTCATTGTAGTTTGTTTTCCTATTGTATGTATCCATTTCTACTCCACTTTTATCGTTTCCTAGCTTTGAAATGGGGTGAAGACGGGATCATGAACTATTGGAAAATTCTCCAACACCATCACATCCTCCAAGTTGTTTTTTTCTAACCTTAGGGTAACAAAAAGGTATTTGTCTCAGGACACCACTTCTCAACAACCCCAAAACACATGTTTTCATTTTTTACTATGAAGCACTTGGGTTGAAAACATGTGTTTTGGGTTGTTGAGAAGTTGTGTCCTTAGACAAATACCTTTTTGTGTTCCTAGGGTGAGAAAAATGTCACCTTGGAGGATGTGATGGTATTGGAGGGTTTTGCAACTGTTGGTGAATCCTGTCTTGATCCCATTTCAAAGCTAGGAAATGATGAAGGTGGAGAAGAAATTGATACATAGAACAGGACAACAACAATCTCCAAGGAGTAAAAAGAGTGGGGACAACAACAATCTCCAAGGAGTAAAAAGAGTGGGGTTTATATAAACATTAGCATGGATGGATTTTTGTCAATAGTGGGAGTGAAATTGAACATGAAACATTCCTTGCAAATTGCTTGGCAATGATTGGCTTCTCTCCTAGTGGCTTGGTGAGAAAGTTTGTTTTCCTTATTGTTGTTCATCTTGCTAGAGAGAATCAGCTTTGTGACCAACAGTTTTATCCAACATATAAAATGATTTTGGTCTATCAAAGAAAACAATAGTTTGTTTGAAAGGTAATGAAGAATTGGAATTGTAGTTAACTCTTTGGTCACCCTTTTACTACTTGGTCCAAACTTCGGTGTGGGAGAGATTAACAAATTAGCAACCATAGCCTAGGTTGATTACCAATGAAGAACCAATGCTATTTAGGTGGAACAAGCTTAATCAATTTAAAATTGACGGTGTGAGATTTTCCCTAGACTCTACTAGGGGCAATTTTCCTTGGCACCCTTAATCATGTTCAATTTGTTGGTAAGTTTAGGTTTTTTAATCCAAAAAAGGAAACTTGGTTACCATGTGAGAGTAATTTGGATAAATGAAAATAGTTTTGGTTGTTATATGCATGAGTATTTCAATGCTTGTTTGCAACAATGTATTATACAAAAGTGCCTACCACATAGAGAGTGGCTATGCAATTTGAAATGCATCAAGAAATTTCAGATTGCTTGTGTGATTGCATTCTCTGGCACCAAAGCTATTGCATTGAAAAATTACTGCATACCCAAAATTACTTAAAAAAATTGCAAACAATGTTACTTGGCAAAAAAGCAGTCTAAAGCTACTCTGTCATCATGGACCTCATGTATCAAAAGCAAATACAAATGGTAATGATGCTGATGTTGCACCTGAATTTTCTCTTTTGAAAACTGTTCAATTTGGAAATCCTTCTCAAGACACTGTTGACCCAAGAGATGGAGGTTTTGGAGGAAGACTATGGAGATGGAAATGGGAAAAATGAATCAAGGCAATTTATTGAGGGGTTAATGGATCTTGCATTGAATAGAGAATCAATAGACTGGACAGTGACTAAGAAATTATAAAGATAGCAAAATTTGGTCATTGTTGAACAAATTATTCTTATAAACCAAATCTTTAGCATTTTTTAATATGTTTTACTTATTTCTTATACTAGAAAAATTACATGTATGAATGTTCAGCCTAAAAAGAAAATATGACATGATATTGTAATTTTTAATGCCTTGGGTACATAACCTTGGTTTCACATTTGTTATTTGTTATTTTGCCTTACTACAAGAAAAATGACCTATACCTACGGACAAAAACTGTCACTATAAATAAAAAAATCCGTACGTAAATGTATGATAGACTTTGTCCTACAGACATTTCTTCCGTCAACTTTGAGGAGGCGTATAATGACGACTAATTGTCTGTCACTATAGGTTTTACCTACTATGACTAGTGTGTAGGTAAAAGTCATTAACTTCTACTTACATCTCCTAACTGTAGGTAAATGTCTTTAATATGTACCTATCATCTTCAACTGTAGGTAAATATGTTTAACATGAACACATCTAATAAGAAGACAATTCTAGGGTGCCAACTTGAGAGCCTAACTAGAAAGGCTATGACCTGTTTGGTAACTAGGGATGCACCTTGCATTGCAATTTGCCCTCCTCAACCTTTCCTTGCTATAACATGAGTGTCCAAGTACTATTTTTCCTTAAATTATTACTAGCTGGAAGCTTACCAATCATCATATACGAACACACTTTGCATAGAATCAATATTAGAGAATCTCAAGCCAGAAGCATATCTTTTATTACATTAGAAAGCGCAACTGTACAAGAGAAACAGAGAAAATCCTAGCTAATGAACATCATAATAAACTCTACTACCAGTCGCACTCTTCTCATAGTTATCATTTAAGGTATTTACATGGCCTCACATGCAAGCCTTACCGTCACAAGCACAAAAACACATTACTCCATTAATGCATCACATGGTACTCTATTTGAAAATGGATCTTTTACTCTGTGCCTGCAAGGACTGCTGACCCTTCCACCTGATAGTTCATCGAATCAAATAGACAAAATATATCATAAGATATAAGTCTCAAAGTTCATAAATGGAGAGAGCCACACGGTAAAAATAAGCAAACTAACCATGAATGCAGAAACAAATATTGAAATAAATAATACCACTATTATGTGTAGTGGAGCTTTCCAATTTTTGTACCTAACACTCGATTTTCTTGTTAACCAAGGCCAAAAAGACCACCTAAACGAGACTTGTCAACCATTTGAGAGCCTAACCGAACTTGCTTAGATTATAATTTTGCTCTTAGGAACTTACAATGTTATTACCTCGGTGAAATTTAGTTGCAACTGGCAATCCTAGTTACATAATGGATGTTCAACTCTAACTTCTTAAGCTCTACGATTACCTTCAAAAGTGATATGAAGATTTACGTTTAAATTTGTCTAACCCATTCATTTTGGACACTACACTTTCCATTTAGTGAAATTTTCGCTGTATGTGTGGGCTTTTTATGAACTCCTATTCTATTGTCTCTGACCTCACATTTTCCCTTTGTACCTAATGCAGTCTCAACTGACCTTAACCTTATATTACTGTTGGGACTGATCACTGATTCTCTGTTCTAAACAGATGAAAAGAATATTCTGCAAAGAGAACTGAGAGCAGCACCGATAATTATATTTAAACTCATGTCATCTCGTTACCTTGAAGAATGCACCCCAGATTTCCTCTTCTTGAGCAGGTACTGCAGTAATCTTATTCTTTGGATTCTCATAGCATTCTCAATCCTCCAACTGTTGTAGAGTAGAAACATCCTGTACAATTTACAGAATAACAATGTCAATAGTGAGGGAATACTTACAATCATGGGGAACAAAAAGAAACAGAACATAGACAACGTCAATGCAAAAATCCTCATATTATGAATTATCATCATCTTGAAGGGGAGGGAGGAAATGATCCAATCTGGGATCACTTGGAACAAATAGTTGCCAAAATGTTGAGGATTGTGATATGCTGGAAAAAAAAAAGAAACTCACCTCGAGGGAAAGAAGCAATATAATTTACTTTACTTGTGATATGTTGTAACAAACAGAACATTGAATACAAAACCAACAATAGCGGGGGAAAATATAATTTACTTTACTTGTTTGGTCAACAATATAAATACAAAGTACCAACTAATACAATATCGATCTATGCCTTTTTATATAGCTTTGCATTAAAAAAGTAATAGAAAATAATATGTATATATATTGGGAGTATATTATATTATTATTATTAAATAATAAATTATGATAAATATTAATTTTTTAATTTTAATAATAGATATTTTTAATAGGAAATAAGAAATATTTTAAAAACTATATAAAAATGGATTTTTAATTAATTGACAACTTAAAAAGAAGTGTAGGTTAAATTTATATATGCATTGCTTTTATCCTCCTCCATGATGTAAATCAAGTTCAATGAAACAATGCAACTATTTGTAATACTATTAATTAACAAATAATATTAAAATAAAAAATAAATATTTTTATTAAAAAGTTACTTTGGGGTAGATTTAGAGGGGTAGTGTAGGCTTTCCAACTTTATAATATCACACATGTACATCTATTAATGCTGGAATGCATGGGCCAACCCAATCGTTTCAATGTTGGAATGCAAAGATGAAGAAGCTTCACTTTAAAATTTTACTCGGGACCAGCATGTTATATTTTGATGCATAAATTTACCCTAACAAAAGTATTCACTCTTGAACAAGAGAATATTAGGAACTACTCACTATCTTTCATGATAAGCTACATAACTTTTCCTGTATCAAGTATGTCACACTAATTTATTTTTAAGTTTTTTATTTCTCCCTATTGTTTCAATTTAGTCTATCTCAATTTAAATTTGAATTTTGAATTTTAAAATTTGATACATTATATCAATTTGATAGACATACAGATCATATGTATTTATTTAAATAATTTGTTGACAATGTGGTCATAGCTAAAAAATTGCAGAGCTAAAAACTTCTGACTAAATGCTTAGGTGTAACATAAATTGGAAAATCAAAATATTGATACTTACTGGGTATAGTTCAAAATAAGCAGCTGGCCCAATGTTTAATATGTTCAGAGCCTCAGCTTTTGCCAGGTCATACTGTTTAACACTTGTCAAGAACTCATTGATGCTCTCTCTTGTTTGAACAGAGGCAACAGTGTCAACCAAATAATCATAAACCTGCTAGATATACAGAACAATCAAATCTAACCTTGTATTCAAACTGCGCTAATTTGGCAATAACTCTTGTTGGATCCTGTGAAGCTCCTTTAGCTCGTAAGAAATCAAGGACCTCAAAATTTATGAGTGCACCAGCATTGCCCTCTAAGTTGTGACAAAGCTATTAAACATCAATCATATCTCAATATAAAAGAGAAAGGTTCAATTGAAATTAGTGTATTAATTTTGAAAACAAACAAAAATGGTAGAAACATACATTTTCATCTGTAAGACACCAGAGTGAGAGAAAAGGCAGTAACAAAACAAGAGAGTGTCTCCTTTGCTTCTGCAATAAAGCCAGCCCAGTACACATCCAAACAATTACAGAATGAAATTCCAAGTTTTCACAAAATATAACAAATCACACTGCTATTACAGCATTGTTATGCTGAGTTAATCCAGCCACTGCCTTCATTCATGTGATTATCAATGTTTACTCCTGCTGCACTCACTTCCTGACCTTCTGGTTTGTGATTCTTGACATCAAGAAAAATTAAGTGCTTGATTACAATCAGCATCCCTATATTTTAAGTGTGAAATAACTACTATCTTCCATTCATTTCCATAAATTATCACGAAATTCATCTCTCTCTATTCCTTTTAATACATGTTAAAATCAAAAGATAAAGATTAAACCAGCCTATAAGATTTAAAAGATAAATTCGCTAGAAATTACCCTTACCTTTTGTTAAGTTATCATGTATTAGTCATGAGAGTGAACACTAAATAAAAACGATTGCAATATAAATATATACATGAAGAGCTGGGTTAGTAAAAAAAAGTACCTCCATTGAGCCATAAGAGAACGGGTTTTTGTTCCGATTTATGGGTGGCCTCGAAAAACCAATAGAACAGTTCTCTTCCTTGAGTTTCATTGACAGTGATATAACCAACATATTGTTGAGCTTCACTGGAGGCTGCGCAAGTAATCCATGCACTCTATCAACTTCTTGCTCTGCCAGTAGCTCCTGGCTAAGGTAACTAGCTACTGAAGGCTTCGGCACACCTAACGCTTCAATGGTCAAACAAACAAAAAGCCAAAGATGAAGATTGAGAAAAACTGAACACAAAGCCATAACTGATATATATCTCCGGTGTAGGTGTGTTTTTGTAGGTGTGCGATATATATCCACGCATTGAATTGGCTAACGGCCAAACCAAATACGCCAAATACAGTGATTCAAAAAGCATTCAAATACCTAACCAGCGCCGTATTACAGTAAGTTGCAGATGTGATCATTACAATGTAGCAGCATTAATATAGAGTTGCATGCTAAAAGAATCAAAATCAAAATCTGGTATATTTGCTCAGAAAAATTTCTAGCCTTGTAGGAGAATTTGTAGAAGATAGGAATGAGAAAACCCTAAGGTTTATACTGTAATTAATAACACAAGAGTCTCAAGATAGAGAATGAAGCTTCATTGTAAGAACTGTGGAAAGCACCTGTAGCAGATGACGAGAGTGATGAGCAAAATGACGGCGACAACAACGAAGTCTATTTCGTTGAAGCCTTCGGGAAGAGACGGCACCGTGAGGCGCCATTTGGTTGAGGAGATTCCGATTGTGGTGCCTTGGTACACCGTCAAGCCTCTGGCGACGGTGACATTGGAAAGCACGGACCAAAGGTGACGCGGAGGTAGCTGAAGGCGCCGCCGGCGACGGGCATGTCGACGACAAACTCGGTGTAGCAGAAGGCGGAGAAGAGGGCGCAGAAGCCGGCAATGGCAATTAAAATAAGAGTTAACACCAAATTCAAATTAAATACTAATAGTATCTTAAAATTTCATTAATTTATCTACACTATCCATCCATTTGTAAGTAAAAATCTTTTTTATTTTACCTACAATTTAGCTGTAGGTATAAGTTTTTATAAGGCTTTACCTACACTACATAGTTATAGGTATTTTTTTTTATATTTTTCCAAGATTTACCTATACTAAAAACTATAAGTATAAGTCTTTGAATTTAACCTACATTAAAAAATGGTAGGTAATAAAGTATTTTTAAAGTTTACCTACACTAATTCATGTTTGTAGGTAAAGGTGTTTGTAGGTATAAGGCATTTTTCTTGTAAGGAATGTGTGCAACACTTTTTTCACTAACTATTTATTATTTATATTGAAATTCATGTGAGACACTATATATAAGTGTTTGTTTGAGTATGTATTACATTGTTTCAAACATGGATCAGTAATTTTTAACCAAATTTAGGCCATTATTTGGAACCTATGGTTGTGTTTAGGGTCTTATTGGAAAATTGTATTTATTAAAAAAGACAAATATACTTTAAGTATAATATGCTACCAAGTTGACTCATCTTCCAAATGTAAAGAACACAGTATATGAAGATTTTTTATTCTTCAACCAAATTAAAAAATTTATTTCTTATGTTATCGAAAATTACATTTCCTTCCAAACGTTTACCTTAAAATCAAAAAAATTAAAGTAGGAGATTTTTCTTAATTATTATATTTATTATCCTTTAGGAACAAAATATAAAGTGATGTCTCTTTTATTGAAGTTGTACCCATTTGGCTAAAATTTGTAGCTTTCACCTTGACATGGCAGAGGTTTGAGCAATTAAAGAATCCTAGGAGAAAGAGTGTGCCACATACTAGTAATTGAATGATTAACAATGAAGATCTTTTAACCATATACATATACTTTACTAATTAATAGTCTCAATTGTGATTTCTTTACTATCTGAATTTTTCTAGGTATATTTATAAGCCGATTTACTCCAATTAATAGTCTGAAAAATTGAAATCCAAGTTGTCGATCACCTCGGAAAAATTGAAGCAAAAGGCGTCTTTTCTTTTTCTTTTTCTTCTCTTGAATAAATGGTTGGAAGACAAGTTGAGAAACAAAAAAAGGCTCAATAAGCAAAACATAGGATTGAAACAATTTTCTCTTCAAAACCAATCCAATCCAATTGATGTACACCCTTAAATTTTGTGAATTTCATTGATTCATCACTTTTTTCTATAATTTAATTCCCACTATTTTAAATCTACAATTTTTTATCACATAAAAATTTAACATCAAAATGCTCATTTTTTATATGATATGGTCATGAGGAAAGGGATTTTTTATTTTTCAAAAAATGGTATACATATATATTTACAAAATGTTGGCTTTTTCTTTTGGAAGTTGCACTATTAGAACAGTTGAGGCAAAGGTTGTTGCTAGTTCAATTAGACAGAGAAAAGTGTGCTTCCTAGTGTTTACTGTAGCATATATAATTGTCAAGTATTTTTTGTAGCCTCAGCCTATCATATTAGAACTCGTGTGAATCTCATAAATCTTGATTAAAATGAAACTGTGTTTAAGTCTGTTTGGAAGACCAGCTCTCCGAATAAAGTCTTGGCTTTTTCATGGAAACTTTTACATGACGGTTTGGCAACTAAAGAAAACCTTGATTATGAAGGGCCAAAACATTTATAGTAGCCAAGATGAGGTTACTACTTCACCTTCTTCTAGTGAAAGTGAAGAAGCAAAAGGGGAAGAATCAAGTGAAGAAATTGACTCCCAAGAAGAAAGGGACCTTTTAATGGTCAGAAGGCTTCTAGGAGACCAATCTTGTGACTTGGTAAATTGGATAGATGCTATTAAACTTCACTTGTATTGTTGCTCTATTTTTTTTTCTTCATCCCTATTTTTGTGTGTTTTCGCATTCCTTTATAGTTGCATACAAACTATTCAAAAAAATTTCCCCATTTCTATTTATAAGTGAATGAACATAGGAATGATATTGAATCATATTTCTGAGTTCGACCTAAGTTAATCCCGTGCTACGGAATTTCCAAGTTTTACTTGTTCTTGAACGATTCGAAAGTCATTTTCAATTAATTTTTTTTATCGACATCAATCGAGACTATTTTTTATCGGTTGTCAGTTGGGGCAATTTTTTGGCAAACGCCGGCTTGGACTTTTTTGGACGACATAGGCTGGTGATTTTTTTGCATGACATCGGTTAAAAAGTAGCACCTGCTAATGTTGATGAGTAAAAGCTTGGCCTACATCAATTGAACAAACCCTCAGCTGCCATCAACAGAAAACAAACTTAGCCGATGTCAGCATAAAAATAACAATGACTAACATTGACCGAAAACCTAGCCTATTTGAACAAAAAAATATCCATAAAATGACTTTGGCAAAAACCCAAGCTAGATGTCGACCAAAAAACCTAGCATATGTCAGCCAAAAAATGGCCTTGGCATCGACCAAAAATAGCCTTGACCATGTCGACCGAAAAACATCATCAACTGATAAGTTCTATCCTATTTTATTGTGTCCTTTTTTATTGTTAATGTTTTTTGTGGCCAGTCCAACCATTTGAATGAAGTGAGAATAGACTGGGATTGGAAAGTCATGATTTTATTTGGAATTGAAATTGGATGGTTGATGTGTTATGACCTAGGGATTTGTTTTAATATATTAATTTTATAAGAGGCTTGCTTTATATGTATCAAGATTTTATGATTTATCTTTCTATGGATATGTGGTAAGTTGTAAAATTCAGAATATTTTTTCCAAGAAATTGGGGACAAGAAGAAATGATGTCTCCTTAACCATGAACTATGAAATTGGGATAGAACACCTCTTTTATTATATGAGATTGATGTTGTGGTAAGGATACTCTACATACATTTTTAATTATTTGTATAGGTACACTTGCCTAGAGGTCAACTCCAACTTGTTCAAACTCATTCAAGTATGGGTTGGGTCACGGGTGTTAATTTTTAAACCCATGAACCAAACCCATAGACCCATTGATGTGACATGTCTTTAAAATTACTATTGTTGTTAATTTATATGTTTACATATTTTTTATGTTTAAAAGTTCAAATATTAGTGATAACACATTCACTAACTTGTTCAGACTTCAATGTCTTTCATGAGTTACTAAGTTCCCATTCTCTCTCTCACTCTCTACACTTAGCATCAGATTAAGGTTTCCAATTCTTTCTATTGCCCTCCACACATTGACTATAGGACATCCCCTCCATAACGTATTTCGATTTCTTCGAATGTCATTGTTGACTTATTGAGATTAAGTACTTAATTGTTAAGCAATATCACCATACCACTTTCATGATGCGCCAGCTAAGTGACTAGCTTCAAGGTGATTTTTCATAATTTGTATTTTGTCCTTATTTAAAACTTCAGTTTTAAAAAGTTTAAAACAAATTTAGATGTTCAGAACCAATTCACTTAATCAAAATCAAATTGTTTGTGACCAAGTTGTTTAGGGTTGGGTTTCATAAAAAAGTAACATGAATCCAACCTACCTTCTCAAGGAGGAAGCTACAGGATTGAGCCAGATATATAGGTACAAATTCAATAAAAGGGACAACATTTTTGTGTGTGTGTGTGCATATGTGAAGGGTAAAAAAAGTTGGCCAAATCTATGTTATCTTTTTTAGTTTTAAGTATAGGTTTCATAGATAAAAAATGGAAGGTAAAGAAATTTTGAATTCCATCATAACTAATTTTTTATTTGGTATAGATAAAAGATCTTCCTATACTATTTTCTTTTTAATTTTGGATGATGAGTCGATTTGGAAGTAGGTTTCATAAATTAGAAATTGAAGTAAAGGTTTTAAGAGTGATTTGATTTAGGCTTAGCCCACCAAATGTCAAAAACAGTCAACCAAAGTCAAAGTAAGGAGTTGTAAGTCGACCAATTTATGACAATTTTGTAAAAAGAAACAAGTTTAGTCAAAACCTTAGAAATTAGAGTTTTGAACACCAAATTAACTAATTAATTAGTGTAGGCCTAATATAAATAATTTAAATAGACAAAGACCTAATATATTTAATGTTTCTAATTATTAATTAGTTAACTAGAATTTAATTAACCTTAATTGTCTTAAATAAAGCTAACTAATAATAAATTACTCCCTCCGTCTCAAAACAAGCTAAACAGGTATTTTATTTTCAAGATCCTTGTGATGAAAGATGGTTAGTAGTTCTACATGAAAAAACAATTAATGTCAATTTAGCCTAAAAAGATTAAATTTGTACTTCTGAGTTTGAGGATAGTGGGAAGCGTTTTGATACTTTGAAAAAGGGGAACGAGAGGTCAACATTGTGTTAAGCATAGAGGTGGGTCTATGTCTTCGGTGGTGCATACAGGATATTAGGAAGGGAGGCAGATTCATGAAGGTGTACCATGGGTGAGTAACTTTGTGGATTTATTTTACTTTTGCATTTGTTTGAACTCACTAAGGCTTGGTGCTATGGCACTTCTTCTGTCTATTGCCCATCCAATTATTAATATATTTGATCTTTTTCCTATAAGAATTGAGGTGAGACACGACAAGGTTCTAGGATTCAAAACCTCATCTTTAATTGATTTAGGTGAGTTTTAACAATTAGAAATTTTAATTTATTTTTAAATAAAGATTGGTGATTTCATAAATCCCATGAAATTTTATTTTAAAATTTCTAATAGACACGTTATCACTTAACTAACGATAGGAATCTAGAATAATTTTTTAATACATCAGGAAACTAGAGGTCATCATTAATTCATTTATTGATTTTTTTGTCTACCATTAATATTTTAAGAATATAAGTAAAAAAAGTTGATTAATGTTACATTAAAAAGCTAAAATGGCAATTATTTTGAATTTTTTTTCTCTTACATGACAATTATAATGGAATGGGGAGGAGTAGAATATAATGAAATATAGAATATTAAACTCTATTGCAAGATGAATAATGAAACTTTAATTAATCCTAATGAAACAAATTTGGACCCAAAAGCCTAATGGGCCAATGGGGCCCGGCGCAAAACTCCAAGATGTAGGGTTACAATACAAGAAATGTAAACACTCTAGATCTCCATTGGTCCTCATTCATGCGCAGCCACTTCTAGAGTTTTAGGAGAGATAAGAGAGCTTTTATCTCTTGCCTTGTGTTCTCTCTCTAACTTCATGGTCATCCTACGTCAAGTTCTCACCTTTACAACTCAAATCTTGTCCCTTGTGTGACACCCTCTACCCCTCACATATATACTGACAAAGGAATAAAAATCCAAATATTAATTAATAGTATTTTTTCTTTTACATTTGTAAATACAAGTCTTTCAAAGGGATAAAAGGCTCACATTTACTTTCTTCTACATCATATTCAAACTTGTCCAAATTAATAATAAAGTTATCTCGGTTTAAGCAAGGCCGTCTAAGACTTCATACAATTAATATAAAACCCTATACCCCAATGCCACATCCTATCAGAGCGTTGTGTCTCGACGTCCTTCAGCACAAGGTTCCTTAAATCAATTCACCTAGTCGTCTGCTCCCCCGAACACAAAGTTCACGATCATCACAGGATCCAAACACAAATAGAGAAACAACACAACTAGATATACATATCATATAAACTAAATAAAATTTACTTACACGTAATTCCACCACTTTGTCATTCAAAGTTCACTTTTCATCCATCAATCACACTTTTCAATCATCAATCACATTACGCAAAAATCACATGCTCTGATCAAGACATAATAACACATCAATTTCATAATAAACAATTAGCAAGCGCATAAGACAGTTATGCTAAGACTCAAGCCTATATGCAATGTGGTACCATGTCAGTGAAAAACCACCCTGGGGCGCTTAGGAGTACATAACAAGACACACCACACAATGGGTTTGTCAGGTCACTCTCACTAAGTAAGATCATAGGGAGACCAGTCAGGGTCACGATGTTTTGCGAGAATGCCCCAACCATATGGGATCAGCATAGGCTTAAAGGAGCACTCAAACCCGGTGACCTTCAAGGCCTACACTCCGAAGAGTCCGTCAGGGCCTCTCCCTCCTGATCCAGGTCCAACCCCTAAAATCATTTTAGCACACAGACACTGCTTGTGAATTATACAATACCCACGACCTCACACTCGTGTTTTAAACACGTACAACATATTGCGCTACAATTTAACACTGGTTCCTGAATAGAAAACCTACACTTTCTCTTTAACACTGGTTCCTAAATAGGAAACCTACACTTTCTCTTTAACACTGCGCATTTACACTTTTCTCAAGATAACACTGGTCGGGTTATTGTACAATTCACAGCTTACAACACAAATAATGTCACATCAAGAGTTAATCACACACTTATTTACAACCAAAACTCATTCACAATTTCACATCTCATAATGTCACAATCCAGCATCACATGTTTTCACGTATCTCACAATTCAACACTTGTTCTACTTTACACTTTTACTCAATCTTAATAACAATATTATAATCACAAGGCAACATATTATTCCATAATTGATAACATATTTCATTTATAAGCACTGCTCATGAATTATACAATACCCCCGACCTCAAAAGATTAAACTCTTTTTAATCAAAGGATTTCTATAACAATTAATTTAATATTACATCAAAAGAACACTAGACATTAACCTTACAATTTTCTTTAATTTATTATTCTAGTATTACAATAATTATATACACATAACATGTTGATCATCATCGTACAAAAATTAGAACAAGATAATAATTTATATTAAATAAGTCATTGAATAATATTATTTAAAATATAATTTACGTTAATAAAAAGAGTTTAATTTTTCTAAGGGGTTCACACTCAACACAAAAACACATCAATTTCATAGCAATTTCTCATTGGGACATCAACTGATTCATCAAACATATATAATTTCATATCAGGATAAAATGAAAATTACGAAAATACCCAAAAACCCATTCTAATTGATATCTCTAAGGATCCCTACACATGTTCTCACTAATCCCCAACAGTGAATAACTCATCCCTTACCTCTGAGCGGACTCACGTGTCTTCCGACAACGATAGCGGCATCTACAGCGGTTCCCTGAGATTCCTCAAGTTTTTTCTCCGACTGCTCCGATAGAATTCTCGAACGTAAGAGAGACGGAGAAGAGATTGAAGCCTCCGCTTGTACTGTCTTCATGCGATTCCTTTATCTCCCACCGCGAATATTATCTCTTAAATCCCGACGGTGAGAGTGTGTGAAATTGAATTTCGAACAACATATCCAAATTTCATGAAAATCCAACGGTTAACGAAACCGGGATCGTAGTTTTACCGAGACAGTTTTGGGTTTCTGCGGGAAAATAAAAAGCTACAATGCGAAGGGTTTTCCGCTAATTTCAGACAAGATTTTGCAATTCCCAACGGTGAGAATGCTCTAAATTGGGTTGCGAACGTGGTACACAAATTTCACGACAATCCAACGGTGACTGAGTCCAAGATCATGGTTTTTCTGAGATAGGTTTTGTGGGCTGCGGAAAAAAGAAAGGGTTTTGAGAAGAAAAAGGGAAAAACGAAAATGAGAGGTAGAGGAGGCTGAGGAGTCAGTCTGAAAAACCTAGCATGTTGCTATTTATAGCTAAGGGCATTTACGACCTATTATTTACTCTATTTATTTATTTTTATTATTTTTACTAAAAAACTTTTTAAATTTATTTATGAAAAAAATGGGATGTTACACCTTGGACATCAAATTCAAGGAGGGAGCTCTAGCAGACAAGGGTTTTTCATCAATCCATTTTGTTTTGCATTTTCTTGAACTCTAGAAGACTTCAAATCTCTCAAGGTATTGAGAGTTTCTATTTTCTTTAATGTCAATTTTGGTTTGAGAGGTTATCCTCCATGAGTATGGGCTCTTAGAGTCATTTCTATATTATTTGGTGTTGAAAGTTTGTGCACACATGCTGTTTTACAAATTTCAGCTTTGACATACTTCACACAGATTTTTTCTTTGTTTGATTCACATACTGTTGATGAAAATAAAATTACATTTGAAGAGTAGACTCTTGGGGAATATGAATATATATAAAATACGTTATATTTGGATTAGAATTGAATTGCTATATGAACTTTACAAATTGACCCTTCTACTAAGTGTTGCATTTTAGAATTCGTGCATTGTTTTCATAACTGGTATTGTAGTAGAGATGCTATTGAAATTTGGGGGATAACATTGCAAAATAGGTTTCATAAGCTTTAAAAGTTGGGGTCACTTATAATTTAACTCATTGATTTGACGAGAAAACTATTGGAAAATCGAGAGTGTGTAATGATTTTTGTTTTTTGTCTTGTATGAACATCCTTTAGTAAAATGAACATTTCTCTCTATATGATTAACTTTGGATTTTGAGTCATACCTTATCCAAAACTAGACATACATGACTTTTTATACTAGTAAAGTTTATAAAATTTTGTTATATATATGATAAGTATAAGTTATGCAATAGTTTTATAAATACGCTATAGAAGGAAAAAAAATGTAAACTTGAGTTTTAATATAAATTTTTAATCAGATAAATATATTTATGTATAAATTTGGTTTGGGTTGGATTAGATTGAATTTTAAAATGAAATCCAAAATCTGATTTTATCCAAAACAAATGGGTTTATTAAATTTTAATTTGTTCAACTTTTGGTTTATTTGATTTTCAATTTTTTGCTTGATTTATTCATAAAGTTATTTGATAAAATCAGTTTATGAACATTCATAGATTAATATGTATAGTACATTCTTTTGCCTATGATTCTTTAATGGACATTCTCTCCTACTTAATTTTTTCAGTTTAAGGTAAAAGTTTATTTAGAAGGAAAATTAATTTTGAGTTGCATAAAAAATTCCTTGTTGCTTTTGGTAGGGATAAAAGATCTTCATATATTGTGCTATTTACTTTTGAATGATGAGTAGATATGGTTGCACATTATACATAAATTAGGTTAGTCTTTTTTAATGAATTTAATTACTTATATCAATACCTATATTATATTTATTAAGTTAGAAATATGTAGACACAAAATAACATAACACCATGACATAAACTTTTGCAGTTTCCAATTGAAATTCACATAATTGGAAGGAATTATAGTATATATATATATATATATATATATATATATATATATATATATATATATATATATATATACACGTCAAAGATTAATACTCTCTCTGGTCTCATATATAAGCAAAAATAATTACTTCCCATAGATTAAGAAAGTTAGTTGAAATCATTTAATTTTACTAATCTTAAGTAGAAAGTAAGGTTATTCTTAAAACGTCCTCCATTCAAACCTGATACCTTGAATAAAAATGACTCCATAAAAATTGAATTACAATTAAATGAAGATTGTTTTAGGAATGGCATCAATAAATAAGGGTGCAATTAGTTAGATTTTCTTAATTTGAGTCCAAGAAACAAGGGGACTTTTTTGCTTATATATGAGTATAGAGGGAGTATAATCTATGAAAGATGTCCAAAATTAATGAAAGGTTGTATCCTTTCATGAAAATATGTGTCTATTCATATAAAGTGTATGTATGAATAGATGCAACTCATCATTAAGAGACATGAGAAGTGGCTTTTCATTGAAAGCCATGAGAAGTGACTCTTGACTAAGGGTCATGAGATGTGAGTCTTCACCAAGGTTTAAGGGATGTATCTCATTAAAAGGTTAAATATCTTCACTAAAAGGGATGAGATGATCTATTAATAAAACCAATCTAAATGAATAAAAACACTACAAAACAAAAAAATAAAGGAGTCACCAGATTAATTCTTTGTACACTATATTCCATCCAATATCTACATATATTGTTAGGGATGAGTCGAGCCTAATGGTTAGTGTTTTATATGCATACCTTGGAAAATTGCACTTTTCTTAATTTGGTTTTTGTTCTTTCTTGCAATATCATCACACTCAATTTATCAGGTATTTCTTTATTTTTGAAATGGCGTCTCCAATCATCACACCTTGAAAAAGTGCATAAATTGAATTTATGCTTAATATCTACAAACAAACACAATATGGATGTAGATGAAAGTTAATGATTCTATCTTGAATCATTGACAAAGTTCCTTCCTTATGGAATGACTTTAAAAAGTTTGAAACATCTAAAAGATCAATCCTATTTCTCTTGAACAACTGAGGTAATAAAATGATACCAAAGGTACATATTTTCAACAAATGGTGAGTAATGGAGGATGGTACATTGAACAAGTTCTCTAAGAGTAGGAAGTGGGATTTTGTTATTCCTGTAGTTTCACGTGCAGCCATAGTAAAATTGCATTTACGACTTCATTAAATATTGGATTGAGTTGGAATTTTGTGAGCCAATTCAGGATACATAATTCTTAAATCTAAATGTTTGGTTTGTTTATTGGTTGCTTGTGGTGAGAGATATTTAGTTTGTACTATCTACAATTTTTTTATACTTTCATCTTCTGGATTCTCTATTTGTATGTTTGTTGTTTTAGTTGTTTAACCAATACTCACTTTTATTTAAAACCATGTGATTTTCAAAATCATGGGATTTGGTTGTTTTGTTAAAAAATGTGAGAGATATTTTGTCCATTAAGTTGTATGATTAATTGATGAACATGATTTGTGAACTAACTTTAGTATGTTTAATCTAAAACCATTTGGTTCATATATATTTTGAAAATGGTGGGTGATTATGTGAAATTTTCAAAATCATTTAAAGATTGTATCCTTTCATGAGATTTTGTGTCCACTCATATGAAGTGAAAGTATGAATAGATGCGCAACAAACATGAGATGTGACTCTTCGCCAAGAGTCATGACATGTGACTCTTCACTAAGGGCCTTGAATGCAGAAAATCACCAGATTCTTTGTAACTGTTCCCCTTCCTTTCTTCCCTTATGCATATAGAGAAATAAGGAAACAATCATCGCTAGTTGTTTTCTTTGGTATTCCTTAACTTTTGTGGAGTCATCACCTCCAATTTCAACTATAATAGATAAATTTTGCTCGTGCATGTGTGCACGCATACCATGTTGAAGCATAGGTTAATTCCAAAAGACATTATAAAAATACATACCTTTCATCCACAAACAAACATATTGCTAAATCCTACAAGATCATATTGTAGTTTGATTTTTTGAACATTCATGCCATTTAATTATGCTAGTATCAGAAATAAGTAAAACATAATAACAAAAGGTAAAGATTTGGTTTACAAGCTAATAATTTGTTCAACAATGACAAAATTTTGTTATATTTAATTTCTAAGTCAATGTATCTAGTCTATTGATTCTCTTTTCAAGATCCAATACTCCTCTAATAAAATGCCTTGATTCATTTATCTCATTTCCATCTTTATAATCTTCCTCAAAAGCTTCCATCAGTTGTTCAACGGTGTCTTGGGAAGGATTTCCAAATAAAATAGTTTTCAAAGGAGAAAATTCAGGTGGAAACACCAGCATCATTGCATAGACTGCTCTTTCGCAAAGTAATATTTTTTGCAAAATCACGATGATGATACAATATTGACTGCTTCCACCATCCTGCATAACGTGTGGTGACATCTCCCTCACAAAAGCCAAGTAGGAAAATAGAAATTCCCGTTAGATATGGGTATGTAGTAATTTTTCCATGCGATGCCTTTGGTTCCAAAGAATGTAGCCACGTAATCTAAAACTTCTTGATGCATTCTAAATTGCATAGCCACTCTTTATGTGATAGGTACTTTTGTATAATACATTTGTGTGATAACTAGCATCGAAATTATCATGCATATAGCAAAAAAAAACTATTTTTATTTATCCAACATATTGAACATAAGGGTGCTAAGGAAAGTAGTCCCTAGCTGAATCCAGGGCAAATCTCCTACCCTCAATTTTCAAGGGATTAAGCTTGTGCCACCCACATAGCATAGGTTTTTCATGGTTGATCAACCTAGGCTGTGGTCGCAAATTTGAGAATCTCTCCCATATCCAAATATGAACCAAGTAGTAAAAGGGTGACCAAAGAGTTACCTCTTATCATCAGCCAAACTAACTATTGTTTTCTTCAACAGACCTAAATCATTTTATATGTTGGCTTAAAATATTGGTCGCAAAGCTGATTATCTACATCAAGGAAAACAAACTTGCTCACCAAGCCATTGGGAGAGAAATCAATCTCTGCCAACCAAGTTGCAAGGAATGTTTCATGCTCCAATTCATTCCCACTATCGACGAATATCCACCCTTGCTAATGTATAAACCCCATCCTTTTTATTCCTTGTAGTTTGTTTTCCTATTGTATGTATCAATTTCTTCTCCACCTTTATCATTTCCTAGCTTTGAAATGGGGTGAAGAGACGGGATCATGAACTATTGAAAAATTCTCCAACACCATCACATCCTCCAAGGTGTTTTTTTTCTCACCTTAGGGTAACAAAAAGGTATTTGTCTCAGGACACCACTTCTCAACAACCCCAAAACACATGTTTTCATTTTTTAATATGAAGCACTTGGGTTGAAAACATGTGTTTTGGGTTGTTGAGAAGTTCTGTCCTTAGACAAATACCTTTTTGTGTTCCTAGGGTGAGAAAAATGTCACCTTGGGGGATGTGATGGTGTTGGAGGGTTTTGCAACTGTTGTTGATCCTATCTTGACCCCATTTCAAAGCTAGGAAATGATGAAGGTGGAGAAGAAATTGATACATAGAACAGGACAACAACAATCTCCAAGGAGAAAAAAGAGTAGGGACAACAACAATCTCCAAGGAGTAAAAAGAGTGGGGTTTATATAAACATTAGGATGGATGGATTTTTGTCACTAGTGGGAGTGTAATTGAGCATGAAACATCCCTTGCAACTTGCTTGGCAATGATTGGCTTCTCTCCTAGTGGCTTGGTGAGAAAGTTTGTTTTCCTTATTGTTGTTCATCTTGCTGGAGAGAATCAGCTTTGTGACCAATAGTTTTATCCAACATATAAAATGATTTTGGTCTATCGAAGAAAACAATAGTTTGTTTGAAAGGTAATGAAGAATTGGAATTGTAGCTAACTCTTTGGTCACCCTTTTACTACTTGGTCCAAACTTGGGTGTGGGAGAGATTAACAAATTAGCAACCATAGCCTATGTTGATTACCAATGAAGAACCTATGCTATTTAGGTGGAACAAGCTTAATCAATTGAAAATTGACGGTGTGAGATTTTCCCTGGACTCTACTAGGGGCAATTTTCCTTGGCACCCTTAATCATGTTCAATTTGTTGGTAAGTTTAGGTCTTTTAATCCAAAAAAGGAAACTTGGTTACCATGTGAGAGTAATTTGGATAAATGAAAATAGTTTTGGTTGTTATATGCATGAGTATTTCGATGCTTGTTTGCAACAATGTATTATGCAAAAGTACCTACCACATAGAGAGTGGCTACGCAATTTGGAATCAAGAAGTTTCAGATTGTGTGATTTCATTCTCTGGCACCAAAGCTATTGCATTGAAAAATTACTGCATACCCAAAATTACTTTAAAAAATTGCAAACAATATTACTTGGCAAAAAAGCAGTCTAAAGCTACTCTGTCATCATGGACCTCATGTATCAAAAGAAAATACAAATGGTAATGATGCTGATGTTGCACCTGAATTTTCTCCTTTGAAAATTGTTCAATTTTGAAATCCTTCTCAAGACTGTTGATGTGACACCCTCTACCCCTCACATATATACTAAAAAAGAAATAAAAATTCAAATATTAATTAAAAGTATTTTTTTTACATTTTTAAATACAAGCCTTTCAAAGGGATAAAATGTTCACATTCACTTTCTTCTACATCATATAATAAAGTCATCTTGGTTCAAACAAGACCATCTAAGACTTCATACAATTAATATAAAACCCTATGCCCCAATGCCACATCCTATCAGAGCGTTGTGTCTTGACGTCCTTCAGCACAAGATTCCTTAAAGCAATTCACCTAGTCATCTGCTCCCCCGAACATAAAGTTCAAGATCATCACTGGATCCAAACACAAACAATACACGGGGAGTGAGTTATCACATTCCTAACTAATAGAGAAACAAGACAACTAGATATACATATCATATAAACCAAATAAAACTTACTTACACGTAATTCACGTAATTTCATCACTTTGTCATTCAAAGTTCACTTTTCAATCATCAATCACATCACACAAGAATCACACACTCTGATCAAGACATAATAACACGTCAATTTCATATACACAATTAGCAAGCGTATGAGATAGTGAAAAACCACCCTGGGGCGCTTAGGAGTACATAACAAGACACACCACACAATGGATTTGTCAGGTCACTCTCACTAAGTAAGATCATAGGGAGACCAGTTAGGGTCACGATGTTTTGCAAGAATGCTCCAACCATATGGGATTAGCATAGGCTTAAAGGAGCACTCAAACCCGGTGACCCCCAAGGCCTACACTCCGAAGAGTCCGTCAGGGCCTCTCCCTCCTGATTCAAGTCCAACCCCTAAAATCATTTTAGCACACAGACACTGCTCGTGAATTATACAATACCCATGACCTCACACTCGTGTGTTAAACACGTACAACATATTGCGCTACAATTTAACACTGGTTCCTAAATAGGAAACCTACACTTTCTCTTTAACACTGCGCATTTACACTTTTCTCAAAATAACACTGGTCGGGTTATTATACAATTGACAGCTTACAACACAAATAATGTCACATCAAGAGTTAATCACACACTTATTCACAACCAAAACTCATTCACAATTTCACATCTCATAATGTCACAGTCCACCATCACATGTTTTCACGTATCTCACAATTCAACACATGTTCTACTTTACACTTTTACTCAATCTCAATAACAATATTATAATCTCAAGGCAACACATTATTCCATAATTCATCACATATTTCATTTATAAACACTGCTCATGAATTATACAATATCACGACCTCACACTCATGTTTCAAACATGTTTAACACAATTGTGCTACAATTTAACACTGGTTCCTAACTAGGAACCTACACTTTCTCTTAAACACTGCGCATCAACGCTTTTCTCAAGATAACACTGATCGGGTTATTGTATAATTCATAGCTCACAATATAATTGTTGTCACAGCAAGTGTCAAACACATACACTTATTCACAGTCAAATATCACGCCCATAATTTAACATCTTATAATATCACATCCACCATCTCATTTTTGACATGTATCTCGCAAATAGACACATTTAATTTTATACTACTCAATCTTCACAATAATATTATAATACCATTATAATAACTTATTACACCTTATAACTCATATACACATCACACAATAATAATATTTGCATGATACAAAACATATATATGTATATGTATATAGTAAATTAAACTACATTGTTTTTAATCAAAGAATTTCTATAACAATTAATTTAATATTACATCAAAAGAAATTACCACTAGGCATTAACATTACAATTTTCTCTAATTTAT
The DNA here is from genome assembly GCF_004193775.1 of Glycine soja. Taxonomy (NCBI): domain Eukaryota; kingdom Viridiplantae; phylum Streptophyta; class Magnoliopsida; order Fabales; family Fabaceae; genus Glycine; species Glycine soja. The sequence continues at coordinate 37,806,440 of NC_041009.1, forward strand.
ATTATTCTAGTATTACAATAATTATATACGCATAACATGTTGATCATCCTCGTAAAAAAATTAGAACAATTTAATAATTTGTATAAAATAAGTCATCGAATAATATTGTTTAAAATATAATTTACGTTAATAAAAAGAACTTAATTTTTCTAAGGGATTCACACTCAACACAAGAACACATCAATTTCATAGCAATTTCTCATTGGGACATCAACTGATTCATCAAACATATATAATTCACTGTAATAATTAAAAGGATAAAATAAAAATTGCAAAAATACCCCGAAACCCATTCCAATGGCTATCTCTAAGGATCCTTACACATGTTCTCACTAATCCCCAATTGTGAATAACTCATCCCTTACCTCTAAGCGGACTCACGTGTCTTCCAACAGCGATAGCGGCATCTCTAGCGGTTCCCAAAGATTCCTCCAGTTTTTCCTTCGACTGTTCCGATAGAATTCCCGAACGTCAGAGAGACGGAGAAGAGATTAAAGCCTCCACTTGTACTGTCTTCATTCGATTCCTTTTTCTCCCTCTACAAATATTATCTCGCAAATCCCAACGGTGAAAGTGTGCACAATTGAATTTCGAATAACATATCAAAATTTCATGAAACTCCAACGGTTAACGAAACCGGGATCATAGTTTTACCTAGACAACTCTGGGTTTTTACGGGAAAGGAAAATGCTACAATGCGAGGGGTATTTCTCTTAGCTCAGACATGATCCCGTCGGAATTGGGTTATGAACGTGCTGCTCAAATTTCACGACGATCCAACGGTGAACGAATCGAAGATCGTCGTTTTTCTGAGATAGGTTTGGTGGGCTGCGGGAAAAGAAAGGGTTTTGAGTGGAGAAAAGAGAAAACGAAAATGAGGGGAAAATGATGCACCTGACTTAACATAGCTATTTATACCTAGGGTACTCAGCCTATTATTTGCTCTTTATTTACTTATTTTTTTACTAAAAAGCTTTTTAAATTTATGTTAAAAAAAATGGGATGTTACAGTTGACCCAAGAGATGGAGGCTTTGGAGGAAGACTATGGAGATGGAAATGGGAAAAATGAATCAAGGCAATTTATTGAGGGGTTAATGGATCTTGAATAGAGAATCAATAGACTGGAGACAGTGATTAAGAAATTATAAAGATTGCAAAATTTGGTCACTGTTGAACAAATTATTCTTATAAACCAAATCTTTAGCATTTGTTAATATGTTTTACTTATTTCTTATACTAGCAAAATTACATATATGAATGCTTAGCCTAAAATGAAAATATGACATGATCTTGTAATATTAATGCCTTAGTTTCACATTTGTTATTTGTTATTTTGCCTTATGATGTGCCATCATTTTCTCCTATTTCTTAACCCTTTTTGCCCCATTTTAAATACTGATTAGTCTTAATTGTCAAATTTATTAGGCAGTTTTATTATTTGGGCCCATTCAGCTAATTTGATGTTTTTAATCTAATTTCAGGAATTAATGAAGCATTGGGTTTGAATCCAGAATTGGGCTTGGGCTTGAATCCAGAATTGAGCTTGGACTTGAAGAGGGCAGACTATTTTATTCTACAAAATTAGATCTTATCTTATCTTTATCTTATCTAGATATTATTTAGATTTGATCTCATCTAGATATTATTTAATCTAGATCTTATCTTATCTAGATTTGAATTTCTCATCTAGATATTATTTAATCTAGATCTTATCTTATCTTATCTAGATTTGAATTTCTCATCTAGATATTATTTAATCTAGATCTTATCTTATCTTATCTAGATTTGAATTTAATTTATTTATGGGCCTGGATTTAAAACAGATTTGTAAGCTTTGGGACTGAAAAACTATATAACAGCACCAAGGTTCTAGTTTAGGCTCTCTCTTCGATTATTCGTTTTTAGTTTTAGTCTCTCTCTTCTTCTCTCTCCTATTTTCGTTTTTAGTTTTAGGATTTTCTTAGACACTTTTTTGTTTTGCAATTCCAGTTTTGACTTTTCATTTTAGCAATAAAATTTCGTTCTTCAATCTATAATTTCGTTCTCTATTGATTAATGGAAGGCTAGATTTTCTGGTGTTGTTCCTTTTGAGGACGAAGCCCAACTCTCTTGAGGTTTCGCTTGCAATGTGGTTTCCTGGCAGTTTTCCCTTCACCAGTTATCCCAATTTCGTGAATATTAATCAGTGCATGCTTCGTGTTCGATTAACTGCCTCTGAGCCTAACTTGCGTTCATGCTTAATGGACGAAGGGCTAATTGGTGTATGTGGTGCCTAATCACGTATTGAAAACCCTAAGTTGATTTTCGCTTAGTAAATTGAAATAGGGTTGGATTAAGTGGTTGACTGTTAGGGACGAATTCTCCATAACCTAGGATAAGAGAGTGGCTTCTGAATCAGAGGAAACAACCCGTTTTTAGTATTAGTAGTTTCGTATTCCATTTTATTTGTTCTGCTCTTTAATTACCAAACAACCAAAACCCCCCCCCCATCGTTACTGTTACTGTTACTGCAAGTATATTATGAACATTTGGCTTGTCACTGCTCGTTGGGAAACGACCTAGGATCACTTCCTAGTTACTGCATTTTCATGTTTATTTGATTCGGGTACGGCCTCGATCAAATTTGGTGCCGTTTCCGGGGAGCAGTGTCCAAAGGTTCATAATAGCTAGCTATTGTTGTGTGTTTAATCCTTTCGTGTTTTATGTTTAATTGTTAGTATTGTGTTAGTATGTGTGTTAGTGTTGATTAGTTCACTGGTATTGATAACAGACAAATCCAGAATCCATATATCTAGGCTAATTAGACTTGTCAGGTTTTAGCGATTTTAATATATAGATTTTAGTCCTTATTTTCATTGTCGGTCTTCCTTAGAAGTAGTTAGTCCTTATTTTTTACTGTTGGGTTTTTGGAGTAAGTATTTAGATTTAGTAGATTTAGATCTTATTTATTTGAATTTCTTAGAAGTAGTTATCTTTATCGCAATTTAAATATTTTATCATATCTTATCTTATCTATTATCTTTATCTTCTATTTTGATCTTTCAATCTTTTATCTTCTAATTTTATCTTTAAATATCTTATCTTTTCTTTACCTTATCTTCTATCTTCTATTTTAAATTCTTATCTCTTGCTTTTAAATTGGGTTTGCATTAATCTAAATACAAACAAAGTCCCTGTTTCAGTCTTGGGTGTTTTGCTGTGAAGATTGTGCTTGAAAACAGAGTAGTAGTAGAAATCAGCTTGCGGAAAAACAGGGTAGTAGTAGAAATCAGCTAGAGACGGATTTTAGCGACCACCCATGCTGAATTATTTGGGATTTTTTGTTTTAGTAGCTAGGGTTGTTATTTTTGGCTGAATTTTTTTGTGGTAACTTCTTTTAATCCATATTTTGTGGGAAAAATAGCTAGAGCCTTTAGTTTGGTCAGATTTGAAAGTTCCAAAAAACTAGCAAATTTTGTGTTTGTCAAAACTTCAAACGGCCATAACTTTTGCTCCGGTTATCAGAATCGCAATTATTATATATGCATTTGGGGTAGAAAAAAATTTCCTACGCCGTGGCAGCTGCCATAGGCCGGCTGAGGTCTCCATCATCCAAAAAAACCGATTCTGTCAAAAGTTTTTTATTTTTCAAGTTTTATTCACTTATTTTTCTTAACCTACCATTTTTAGCTTTCATAGTTAGACTTTGAATTTTTGTCTGAAATTTTTTGTGCTATCTTCTCATCATTTTATAAGGTTGCTCACAAAATTTCAAGTCATTTGGATATCATTTGAGGGTACCTGTAGTTCAAACCTACACCTTTATTTACATGACAAGGCAACTAGTTGTGTGCATGCTGAATGTAGTGTATGACTAGAGGCAATCCATCTGACTTACAACCCTTTGATCCTGAGATAGATAGGACATTTCATAGATTAGTTAGGCATCATTTTATACCTTTTGATCATTCTGAGCATTCCATAACTAGTGAATCTGTGCATTCTGTTATTGGTGATTTTGAACATCCTGATCTTGAGCATTATAATTTTGAGCATTCTGATTTTGAACATTCTGATTTTGCACATTCTGAGAACATGGCACAACCTCCACCTCGTGAGAGGACTCTAAGGGAAATGGCTGCACCTGATTTCACCTACGAAAGCTTGTGCATCCAATACCCTGATGAGGATGTCCCATATGTTCTTAAGACTGGACTGATTCATTTGCTTCCAAAGTTTCATGGCCTTGCAGGTGAAGACCCGCACAAACATTTGAAAGAATTTCACATTGTCTGCTCTACCATGAAACCCCCAGATGTCCAAGAGGATCACATATTTCTGAAGGCTTTTCCTCATTCATTAGAGGGAGTGGCAAAGGACTGGCTGTATTACCTTGCTCCAAGGTCCATCACGAGCTGGGATGACCTTAAGAGAGTATTCTTAGAAAAATTTTTCCCTGCTTCCAGGACCACAACCATCAGGAAGGATATCTCAGGTATTAGACAACTCAGTGGAGAGAGCCTGTATGAGTACTGGGAGAGATTTAAGAAACTATGTGCCAGTTGCCCCCACCATCAGATTTCAGAACAGCTTCTTCTCCAATATTTTTATGAAGGACTCAGTAATATGGAGAGAAGTATGATAGATGCTGCTAGTGGTGGAGCCCTTGGAGACATGACTCCTGCTGAAGCCAGAAATTTAATTGAGAAGATGGCCTCCAACTCCCAGCAGTTTAGTGCCAGAAATGATGCCATAGTCATTAGAGGAGTGCATGAGGTAGCTACAAACCCATCTGCATCATCTGAAACTAAGAAGCTTGAAGGCAAACTGGATGCGTTGGTCAACTTGGTAACCCAGCTGGCCTTGAATCAGAAATCTGTACCTGTCGCAAGGGTTTGTGGTTTGTGCTCCTCTGCTGACCACCATACAGACCTTTGCCCTTCCATGCAGCAACCTGGAGCAATTGAGCAGCCTGAAGCTTATGCTGCAAATATTTACAATAGACCTCCTCAACCTCAGCAGCAAAATCAACCACAGCAGAACAATTATGACCTTTCCAGCAACAGATACAACCCTGGATGGAGGAATCACCCTAACCTCAGATGGTCCAGCCCTCAGCAACAACAGCAGCCTGCTCCTTCCTTCCAAAATGCTGCTGGCCCAAGCAGACCATACATTCCTCCACCAATCCAACAACAGCAACAACCCCAGAAACAGCCAACAGTTGAGGCCCCTCCACAACCTTCCCTCGAAGAACTTGTGAGGCAAATGACTATGCAGAACATGCAGTTTCAGCAAGAGACCAGAGCCTCCATTCAGAGCTTAACCAATCAGATGGGACAATTAGCTACTCAATTGAATCAACAACAGTCCCAGAATTCTGACAAGCTGCCTTCTCAAGCTGTCCAAAACCCCAAAAATGTCAGTGCCATTTCATTGAGGTCGGGAAAGCAATGTCAAGGACCTCAACCCGTAGCACCTTCCTCATCTGCAAATGAACCTGCCAAACTTCACTCTATTCCAGAAAAAGGTGATGACAAAAATTTACCTAACAATTTCTGTGCAGGTGAATCTTCTTCCACAGGTAATTCTGATTTGCAGAAGCAGCACATTCCCCCTCTTCCATTCCCTCCAAGAGCAGTTTCCAACAAAAAAATGGAAGAGGCAGAGAAAGAGATCTTGGAAACGTTTAGAAAGGTAGAGGTAAACATACCTCTGTTGGATGCAATAAAGCAAATTCCAAGATATGCCAAATTCTTGAAGGAGCTGTGCACTAATAAGCGGAAGCTTAAAGGAAGTGAACGGATTAGCATGGGCAGAAATGTCTCCGCATTGATTGGTAAATCTGTTCCTCAAATTCCTGAAAAATGCAAAGATCCAGGTACATTCAGCATACCTTGTATCATAGGGAATAGTAAGTTTGACAATGCCATGCTAGATTTAGGAGCTTCTGTTAGTGTTATGCCTCTGTCTATTTTTAATTCTCTATCTCTAGGTCCCTTGCAGTCAACTGATGTGGTAATTCATTTAGCTAATAGAAGTGTTGCCTATCCTGTTGGTTTCATAGAAGATGTCTTAGTTAGAGTTGGTGAACTGATTTTCCCTGTTGATTTTTATATCTTGAATATGGAAGATGGATTTTCTCAAGGATCAGTTCCCATCATTCTAGGCAGACCCTTTATGAAAACTGCTAGAACTAAGATAGATGTTTATGCAGGCACACTGTCTATGGAGTTTGGTGATATAACTGTTCATTTTAATATTCTGGATGCTATGAAATACCCATCTGAAGATCTTTCTGTATTTCGTGGTGAAATAATTGACCATGTTGTTGATGAATACATGACTGATCTTTATTCTAATCTGCATGCCTCTCACTCTTCATGCATTGAGTCTGAAATTGTACTTGATCATATGTCTGAATTTGATGCTGAGAGTGAATCTGAGAGTGATATTGATTGCATGCCTGGTGGTGGTGTTTTACCTCTTGAGATTGATTTTATAGAGTCAGATAGGACTAACCATGTTTCAGGAAGTACACATACCTCTGACTTTCTTTATGAGGTCAAGGCTGAGAAACCATCTCCTTCTACCACTGTCCAGCCGACCACACCAGAATTGAAGCCTCTGCCATCAAATTTAAAATACGCTTACTTGGATGATAGCAAGAGTTTTCCAGTGATTATATCTGCCTCCCTTGCTGATGAGCAAGAGGAGAAGTTGTTGTCAGTTCTCAAGAAGCATAAGAAGGCTATAGGCTGGACCCTGGCGGACATTCCTGGTATTAGCCCATCCACATGTATGCATCGAATAAATTTAGAGGGTGGAGCTAAACCAGTAAGACAGCCACAGAGAAGACTCAACCCGGTGATTCTTGATGTAGTGAAGAAGGAGATAACCAAGCTTTTGCAAGCTGGAATCATTTATCCTATCTCCGACAGCCAATGGGTGAGTCCCGTCCAGGTAGTCCCGAAAAAGACTGGCCTCACAGTGATCAGAAATGAGAAGGGGGAGCTGATTCCTACTCGGGTGCAGAACAGTTGGAGAGTCTGCATCGACTATAGGAGGCTGAACCAGGTTACCAAAAAGGACCATTTTCCCCTGCCATTCATTGACCAGATGCTTGAACGCCTGGCAGGTAAATCCCACTACTGTTTCCTTGATGGTTTTTCTGGTTATATGCAAATTACTATTGCTCCTGAGGATCAGGAAAAGACCACATTCACCTGCCCCTTCGGCACTTTTGCTTATAGGAGGATGCCTTTCGGCCTGTGCAATGCCCCTGGTACCTTCCAGCGGTGCATGATTAGTATTTTCAGTGATTTTTTAGAAAATTGCATAGAGGTGTTTATGGATGATTTCATTGTATATGGATCCTCTTTTGATGGTTGTTTGAATAGTTTGGAAAAAGTTTTGAATAGATGCATTGAAACTAACCTTGTTCTAAATTTTGAAAAATGTCATTTTATGGTTGAGAAAGGTATAGTTTTAGGCCACATTATTTCCAATAAGGGCATTGAAGTAGATCCTGCAAAAATTTCTGTTATTTCACAATTGCCTTACCCCTCTTGTGTGCGAGAGGTGCGATCTTTTCTTGGTCATGCAGGATTCTACAGGCGCTTTATAAGGGATTTTAGCAAAGTAGCCCTTCCACTGTCCAACTTGTTGCAAAAGGAGGTGGAGTTTGACTTTAATGACAGATGCAAAGAGGCTTTTGATTGCCTCAAAAGAGCGTTGACTACCACCCCCATCATCCAGGCACCCGATTGGACAGCCCCTTTTGAGCTTATGTGTGATGCATCAAATTATGCATTGGGGGCTGTCCTTGCTCAGAAAATTGATAAATTGCCCAGGGTGATATATTATGCTTCTAGGACTTTAGATGCTGCCCAAGCAAATTATACTACTACTGAGAAAGAGCTTCTAGCCATAGTTTTTGCTCTTGAAAAATTTCGATCTTATTTGCTTGGTACTCGCATTATTGTTTATACTGACCATGCAGCTCTAAAGTACTTGTTGAAGAAGGCTGATTCTAAGCCTAGGTTGATCCGATGGATGCTCTGGCTCCAAGAGTTTGACTTGGAGATCCGTGATAGGAGCGGAGCACAAAATCTAGTTGCTGATCATTTGAGCCGGATCGAACGTGTCTCTGATGCATATTCACCTATTCGGGATGATTTCCCGGATGATCATTTGTATATATTGTATAGTATTTCTGACTCTCTTTCTACTCCCTGGTTTGCTAACATTGTCAATTATTTAGTTGCCTCTGTTTTTCCTCCCTTAGCATCTAAGGCCCAAAAAGATAAGATTAAAAGTGATGCTAAGCATTTTATTTGGGATGACCCCTACTTGTGGAAATTGTGCAGTGATCAGGTCATTAGACGGTGCATTCCAGATCATGAGACTGACTCAGTCCTGCAGTTCTGTCATTCTTCCGCACCAGGAGGTCATCTGGGTGTTCAAAGGACAGCTCGCAAAGTGCTTGATTGTGGTTTTTATTGGCCCACCATATTTAAAGATGCGTGGAAGATCTGCAGCACTTGTGAGCAGTGTCAGAGAGCAGGACATACACTTACATGGCGACAACAAATGCCTCAGCAACCTCTGCTATTTTGTGAGGTGTTTGATGTCTGGGGTATAGATTTCATGGGTCCTTTTCCTGTCTCTTTTGGTTATGTTTACATTCTCCTTGCAGTTGACTATGTTTCAAAATGGGTGGAAGCCAAGCCCACTAGAACTAATGATGTTAAAGTTGTCGCAGACTTTGTCAGGTCTAATCTGTTTTGCAGGTTTGAAGTACCTAAAGCAATTGTTAGTGATCAAGGAACCCATTTTTGCAACAGGACAATGCATGCCCTGCTTAAAAAGTACGGGGTGGTACACAGGGTATCCACACCATACCACCCCCAGACTAATGGACAGGCAGAAATTTCTAACAGGGAAATCAAGAGAATTCTAGAGAAGATTGTGCAGCCAAGCAGGAAAGATTGGAGTACCAGGCTTGATGATGCTCTCCGGGCACATCAGACTGCCTACAAAGCACCCATAGGAATGTCTCCTTATCGGGTTGTCTTTGTAAAGGCATGTCATCTTCCAGTGGAAATTGAGCACAAAGCATACTGGGCAGTGAAGACTTGCAACTTCTCTATGGATCAAGCTGGCGAGGAAAGGAAGTTGCAACTGAGTGAGTTAGATGAAATCCGCCTAGACGCCTACGAGAATGCCAAGTTCTACAAAGAAAAGACCAAGAAGTTCCATGATAGCATGATAGTTAAAAAAGACTTTGTGGTTGGGCAAAAAGTGTTATTGTATAATTCTAGGCTTGGACTCATGAGTGGTAAGTTGAGGTCTAAGTGGATTGGTCCTTTTGTTGTTACTAATGTTTTTCCTTATGGTACAGTTGAGATCAAAAGCGACTCCACAAACAAGAGCTTCAAGGTCAACGGACATCGACTTAAGCCATTCCTCACGAACCCTTCTTTAGTGGATGTAGTGGTGGAAGAGACTTCCTTACTCCACCATGACTTAGGGAGTTTTTCTTTTCCTATCTCCTTCTTTGCTTTTATTACACTTGTCCGATTCTCTTTGATGATTTAATTGTTTTTAATCTTTTAATTGTGCCACATTGAGGACAATGTGTTGTTTAAGTATGGGGGGGGGGGAGTGTTCTTTGGTTTTGCTAGTTTTGTTGGTTTTGTTAATTTGTTAGTTGTGTTAATTTGTTAATGTTGTTAGTTTCGTCGGATTTTCAGTTTAATATTTTGGGTCAATTTTGTGTGCACGTACGACTTTGCATGTTTTTCTTTGAATTATAGGATATATTCAAGAAATGGGTAATTGTTTTGAAAATAAAAGTTCTTGACATTTTGTGACTTGAAATCCTTGATTCTTCTCTACATGTCATGATAGTTTTGAAAGCTCAATTTGAAAGTGATGATTTTACCTTTGTGAGAATTTGAGCCATCCATCATTATAATCATTTGGTGTGTTTTGCCCCATTGATTGCTTGCACAATAGCCTTGGCTTGATTCTTGTTGATGCGTCCTAATTCACATGCATATTTGGAAATGATTAAGGCAATTTTGTTCTTATAAGCTTCTAGCCAAATGGACTTACCTTGAGTTTTTCTTTGAATTATAGAATATATTCAAGAAATGGGTAATTGTTTTGAAAATAAAAGTTCTTGACATTTTGTGACTTGAAATCCTTGATTCTTCTCTACATGTCATGATAGTTTTGAAAACTCAATTTGAAAGTGATGATTTTACCTTTGTGAGAATTTGAGCCATCCATCATTATAATCATTTGGTGTGTTTTGCCCCATTGATTGCTTGCACAATAGCCTTGGCTTGATTCTTGTTGATGCGTCCTAATTCACATGCATATTTGGAAATGATTAAGGCAATTTTGTTCTTATAAGCTTCTAGCCAAATGGACTTACCTTGAATTAATTCCTTTGATAGCCCTTTTGAGCCTTGTTTCCCTTTCCTTGTTTTGAAGCTCACTACAAGCCTTAAGTGAAAAACCATGATATTACCATATCCTTAAGGAATTTTGGAGCTTTGGAATTGTTTTGGGAATAAGTGTGGGGGGTTTTTGTTTCATTGGACAACTTGTTTTGTTGACTATGCTTCATGATGTATTTTGGGCCATACTTGATGTACATTGTATATTGGTTAAATGTTGGACATGCTGAATGAAATGTTGTTTCTCAAAGGCAAAAAAAAAAAAAAAAAAAAAAAAGAAAAAGAAAAGCAATAAAGTTGAGTGAATAAGATCTTAAATGGCACAAGAATGATGAAACTCTTGGTTCTACTCTTCATGTTTAATTTTTATCTTTACTTCTTTTTATTTTCTTATTTTTTTCTTAATATGCACTTATTCCCCTTTGCTCCTCTATTCCTTTGGGATTTAGCCACTTATTCCATATTTCTCCATACCTTGTCCTTGGCCCCATTACAACCTTAAAAGACCTTTTGATCCTCATGTGCTTGTGTTTATGGGTTGATTGTCAATTTTAGAATCTTGCCAAGTTTATGTGGTGTTTGCTTTCATGGGTGCTTTGAGGGTAAATAGTAGCCTAGACACTTGAGAGATAGAGTGTATATCTTGTGAGGCTTTATCACTTTTCATTCTTGAGCTGATTAACTATTTTGCCATGATTGGGTTGCTTGGATGATTTTCATGAATGTCTTGACTTTTTGGATCTCCTTATGTTAGATGTTACCCATTCCTTTTATTCCTTGATGTTCATTGAGAAATATGTGAATGTTTTTGTTTGTCTCCCTCTGATATCCTTGGATTTTGTTCTTTGTTTCATTTAGCCCAGGAGTGCAAAAGGCTAAGTATGGGGGGTTTTGATGTGCCATCATTTTCTCCTATTTCTTAACCCTTTTTGCCCCATTTTAAATACTGATTAGTCTTAATTGTCAAATTTATTAGGCAGTTTTATTATTTGGGCCCATTCAGCTAATTTGATGTTTTTAATCTAATTTCAGGAATTAATGAAGCATTGGGTTTGAATCCAGAATTGGGCTTGGGCTTGAATCCAGAATTGAGCTTGGACTTGAAGAGGGCAGACTATTTTATTCTACAAAATTAGATCTTATCTTATCTTTATCTTATCTAGATATTATTTAGATTTGATCTCATCTAGATATTATTTAATCTAGATCTTATCTTATCTAGATTTGAATTTCTCATCTAGATATTATTTAATCTAGATCTTATCTTATCTTATCTAGATTTGAATTTCTCATCTAGATATTATTTAATCTAGATCTTATCTTATCTTATCTAGATTTGAATTTAATTTATTTATGGGCCTGGATTTAAAACAGATTTGTAAGCTTTGGGACTGAAAAACTATATAACAGCACCAAGGTTCTAGTTTAGGCTCTCTCTTCGATTATTCGTTTTTAGTTTTAGTCTCTCTCTTCTTCTCTCTCCTATTTTCGTTTTTAGTTTTAGGATTTTCTTAGACACTTTTTTGTTTTGCAATTCCAGTTTTGACTTTTCATTTTAGCAATAAAATTTCGTTCTTCAATCTATAATTTCGTTCTCTATTGATTAATGGAAGGCTAGATTTTCTGGTGTTGTTCCTTTTGAGGACGAAGCCCAACTCTCTTGAGGTTTCGCTTGCAATGTGGTTTCCTGGCAGTTTTCCCTTCACCAGTTATCCCAATTTCGTGAATATTAATCAGTGCATGCTTCGTGTTCGATTAACTGCCTCTGAGCCTAACTTGCGTTCATGCTTAATGGACGAAGGGCTAATTGGTGTATGTGGTGCCTAATCACGTATTGAAAACCCTAAGTTGATTTTCGCTTAGTAAATTGAAATAGGGTTGGATTAAGTGGTTGACTGTTAGGGACGAATTCTCCATAACCCAGGATAAGAGAGTGGCTTCTGAATCAGAGGAAACAACCCGTTTTTAGTATTAGTAGTTTCGTATTCCATTTTATTTGTTCTGCTCTTTAATTACCAAACAACCAAACCCCCCCCCCATCGTTACTGTTACTGTTACTGCAAGTATATTATGAACATTTGGCTTGTCACTGCTCGTTGGGAAACGACCTAGGATCACTTCCTAGTTACTGCATTTTCATGTTTATTTGATTCGGGTACGGCCTCGATCACCTTACTACAAGAAAAATGACCAATAATACCTAGAGAAAAAACTGTCACTATAAATAAAAAAAATCCGTAAGTAAATGTATGATAGACTTTGTCCTACAGACGTTTCTTCCGTCAACTTTGAGGAGGCGTATAATGACGACTAATTGTCTGTCACTATAGGTTTTACCTACTATGTATAGTGTGTAGGTAAAAGTCATTAACTTCTACTTACATCTCCTAACTGTAGGTAAATGTCTTTAATATGTACCTATCATCTTCAACTGTAGGTAAATATGTTTAACATGAACACCTCTAATAAGAAGACAATTCTAGGGTGCCAATTTGAGAGCCTAACTAGAAAGGCTATGACCTGTTTGGTAACTAGGGATGCACCTTGGCATGTCAATATGCCATCCTCAACCTTGCCTTGCTATAACATGAGTGTCCAAGTACTATTTTTCCTTAAATTATTACTAGTTGGAAGCTTTCCAATCATCATATACGGACACACTTTGCATACAATCAATATTAGAGAATCTCAAGCCAAAAACATATCTTTTATTACATTAGAAAGTGCAACTGTACAAGAGAAACAGAGAAAATCCTAGCTAATGAACACCATAATAAACTCTAATACCAATCGCACTCTTCTCATAGTTATCATTAAAGGTATTTACATGGCCTCACATGCAAGCTTTACTATCACAAGCACATAAACACATTACTCCATTAATGCATCACACGATACTCTATTTGAAAATGGATCTTTTACTCTGTACCTGCAAGGACTGCTGACCCTTCCACCTGATAGTTCATCGCATCAATTGACAAAATATATCATAAGATATAAGTCTCAAAGTTCATAAATAGAGAGAGCCACACGGTCAAAATAAGCAAACTAACCATGATTGCAGAAACAAATATTGAAATAAATAATATACCACTATTATGTGTAGTGGATCTTTCCAATTTTTGTACCTAAAACTCGATTTTCTTGTTAACCAAGGCCAAAAAGACCACCAAAACGAGACTTGTCAACCACTTGAGAGCCTAACTGAACTTGCTTAGATTATAATTTTGCTCTTAGGAACTTACAATGTTATTACCTCGGTGAAATTTAGTTGCAACTGGCAATCCAAGTTACATAATGGATGTTCAACTCTAACTTCTTAAGCTCTAAGATTAACTTCAAAAGTGATATGAAGATTTACGTTTAAACTAGTCTAACCCATTCATTTTGCACACTACACTTTCCGTTTAGTGAAATTTTCGCTGTATGTGTGGGCTTTTTATGAACTCCTATTCTATTGTCTCTGACCTCACATTTTCCCTTTGAACCTAATGCAGTCTCAACTGACATTAACCTTATATTACTGTTGGGACTGATCACTGATTCTCTGTTCTAAACAGATGAAAAGAATATTCTGCAAAGAGAACTGAGAGTAGCACCGGTAATTATATTTAAACTCATGTCATCTCGTTTCCTTGAAGAATGCACCCCAGATTTCCTCTTCCTCAGCAGGTACTGCAGTAATCTTATTCTTTGGATTCTCATAGCATCTCAATCCTCCAATTGCTGTAGGGTAGAAACATCCTGTACAATTTAGAGAATAACAATGTCAATAGTGAGGGAATACTTACAATCATGGGGAACAAAAGGAAACAGAACATAGACAATGTCAATGTAAAAATCTTCATATTATGAATTATCATCATCTTGAAGGGGAGGGAGGAAATGATCCAATCTGGGATCACTTGGAACAAATAGTTGCCAAAATGTTGAGGATTGTGATATGCTGGAACAAAAAGAAACTCGCCTCGAGGGAAAGAAGCAAGTGACTTGCCACAAGAACCTTTAAGCAATATAATTTACTTTACTTGTAATATGCTGGAACAAACAGAACATTGAATACAAACCAACAATAGGGGGGGAAGATATAATTTACTTTACTTGTTTGGTGAACAATATATAAAATTTGGTCAAATGAGACTGCAATATAAATACTAAGTACCAACTAATACAATATCTATGCCTTTTTATATAGCTTTGCATTAAAAAAGTAATAGAAAATAATATGTATATATACTGGGAGTATATTTTATTATTATTATTAAATCATAAATTATGATAAATATTAATTTTTTAATTTTAATAATAGATATTTTTAATAGGAAATAATAAATATTTTAAAAGCTATATAAAAAGGGATTTTTAATTAATTGACAACTTAAAAAGAAGTGTAGGTTAAATTTATATATGCATTGCTTTTATCCTCCTCCATGATGTAAATCAAGTTCAATGAAACAATGCAACTATTTGTAATGCTATTAATTAACAAATAATATTAAAATAAAAAATAAATATATTTTTTAAAAAGTTACTTTGGGGTAGATTTAGAGGGGTAGTGTAGGCTTTCCAACTTTATAATATCACACATGTACATCTATTAAAGCTGGAATGCATGGGCCAGCCCAACCGTTTCAATGTTGGAATGCAAAGATGATGAAGCTTATCTATAAAATTTTACTCGGGACCAGCATGTTATATTGTGATGCGTAAATTCACCCTTAGAAAAGTATTCACTCTTGAACAAGAGAATATTAGGAACTACTCACTCTTTTTCGTGATAAGCTACATAATTTCTCCTATATCAAGTATGTCACACTAATTTATTTTTAAGTTTTTTATTTCTCCCTATTGTTTAAATTTAGTATATCTCAATTTAAATTTGAATTTTGAATTTTAAAATTTGATACATTATATCAATTTGATTGACATACAGATCGTATGTATTTATTTAAATAATTTGTTGACAATGTGGTCACTGCTAAAAAAATGCAGAGCTAAAAACTTCTAACTAAATGCTTAGGTGAAACATAAATTGGAAAATCAAAATTTTGATACTTACTGGGTATAGTTCAAAATCAGCAGCTGGACCAATGTTTAATATATTCAGAACCTTAGCTTTTGCCAGGTCACGCTGTTTAACACTTGTCAAGAACTCATTGATGCTCTCTCTTGTTTGAACAGAGGCAGCAGTGTCAACCAAATAATCATAAACCTGCTAGATATACAAAACATTCTTCTACCAATAAAACTTACAAGTATTCCCATTTATTAGAAAAATCAAATCTAACCTTGTATTCAGACTGCACTACTTTGGCAATAACTCTTGTTGGATCCTTTGATGCTCCTTTAGCTCGTAAGAAATCAAGGACCTCAAAATTTGTGAGTGCACCAGCATTGCCCTCTAAGCTGCGACAAAGCTATTAAACACCAATCATATCCCAATATAAAAGAGAAAGGTTCAATTGAAATTAGTGTATTAATTTTGAAAACAAACAAAAATGGTAGAAACATACATTTTCATCTATAAGACACCAGAGTGAGAGAAAAGGCAGTAACAAAACAATAGAGTGTCTCCTTTGCTTCTGCAATAAAGCCAGCCCAGTACACAAACAAACAATTACAGAATTAAATTAACAGTTTTCACAAAATATAACAAATCACACTGCTAATACAGCTTAAACACACATAATTCGGTTAGGGTGGATATCAAAAGCAAAAAAAGTTGAGTTGGGTGTGTTTTCCCCTACAAAGAAAAATAGCAATGTTAAAAAATTAGAACAATGCACTTAATTTGGGCAACCAAACAAGAATAAAACAGTGAAGACAAAAACTAGTTGTGTAGCTTCTGGCGGTTTGAATTGTGAGTCCAAAGAATCTTCTGGTTTAGCCATGGGAAAACTGGAATCAGCAATAGGCTTTGCATTGTTATGCTGAGTTAATCCAGCCACTGCCTTCATTCTTGTGATTATCAATGTTTACTCCTGCTGCACTCACTTCCTGACCTTCTGGTTTGTGATTCTTAAAATCAAGAAAAATTAAATGCTTGATTACAATCAGCATCCCTATAATTTAAGTGTGAAATAACTACTATCTTTCATTCATTTCCATAAATTATCACGAAATTCATCTCTCTCTATTGCTTTCAATACATGTTAAAATCAAAAGATAAAGATTAAACCAGCCTATAAGATTTAAAAGATAAATTCACTAGAAATTACCCTTACCTTTCGTTAAGTTATCATGTATTAGTCATGAGAGTGAACACTAAATAAAAACGATTGCAATATAAATATATACATGAAGAGCTGGGTTAGTAAAAAAAAAGTACCTCCATTGAGCCATAAGAGAATGCGTTTTTGTTCTGGTTTATGAGTGGCCTCGAAAAACCAATAGAACAGTGCTCTTCCTTGAGTTTCATTGACAGTGATATAACCACCATATTGTTGAACTTCACTGCAGGCTACGCAGGTAATCCATGCACTCTATCAGCTTCTTGCTCTGCCAGTATCTCCTGGATAAGGTAACTAGCTACTGAAGGCTTTGCCACACCTAACGCTTCTATGGTCAAACAAACAAAAAGCAGAAGATGAAGATTGAGAAAAACTGAACACAAGCCATAACTGATATATATCTCCGATTTAGGTGTGTTTGTGTAGGTGAGCGATATATATCCACACATTGAATTGGCTAACGGCCAAACCAAATACGCCAAATACTGTGATTCAAAAAGCATTCAAATGCCTGAGTTGCGCCGTATTACAGTAAGTTGCAGATGTGATCATTACAAAGCAGCAGCGTTAATATAGAGTTGTATGCTAAAAGAATCAAAATCAAAATCTGGTATATTTGCTCAGAAAAATTTCTAGCCTTGTAGGAGAATTTGTAGAAGATAGGAATGAGAAAACCCTAAGGTTTATACTGTAATTAATAACACAAGAGTCTCAAGATAGAGAATGAAGCTTCATTGTAAGAACTGTGGAAAGCACCTGTAGCATATGACCAGAGTGATGAGCAAAATGACAGCGATAGTGATGAAGTCTATTTCGTTGAAGCCTTTGGGAAGAGACGGCACCGTGAGGCGCCATTTGGCAGACGAGATTCCGATTGTGGTGCCTAGGTACGCTGTCAAGCCTCTGGCGACGGTGGCATTGGAAAGTACGGACCAAAGGTGACGCAGAGGTAGCTGAAGGCGCCGCCGGTGATGGGCATGTCGATGAAAACTCGGTGTAGCAGAAGACGGAGAGGAGGGTGCAGAAGCCAGCAATGGCAATTAAAATAAGAGTAAACACCAAATTCAAATTAAATACTAGTAGTATCTTAAAATTTCATTAATTTATCTACACTATCCATCCATTTGTAAGTAAAAATCTTTTTTATTTTACCTACAATTTAGCTGTAGGTATAAGTTTTTATAAGGTTTTACCTACACTACATAGTTATAGGTAAATTTTTTTTTTATATTTTTCTAAGATTTACCTATACTGAAAACTGTAACTATAAGTCTTTGAATTTAACCTACATTAAACAATGGTAGGTAATAAAGTATTTTTAAAGTTTACCTACACTAATTCATGTTTGTAGGTAAAGGTGTTTGTAAGTAAAATGCATTTTTCTTGTAGTGATATGGTGGTTCAAGGAATGTGTGCAACACTTTTTTCACTAACTATTTATTATTTATATTGAAATTCGGTGAGAAACTATATATAAGTGTTTGTTTGAGTATGTATTACATTGTTTCAAACATGGATCAGTAATTTTTAACCAAATTTAGGCCATTATTTGGAACCTATGGTTGTGTTTAGGGTCTTATTGGAAAACTGTATTTATTAAAAAAGACAAATATACTTTAAGTATAACATGTTACCAAGTTGACTCATCTTCCAAAAGCAAAGAACACAGTATAAAAAGATTTTTTATTCTTCTACCAAATTAAAAAATTTATTTCTTATGTTATCGAAAATTACATTTCCTTCCTTTTTTTTCCTTCCAAACGTTTACCTTAAACTCAAAAAAATTAAAATAGGAGATTTTTCTTAATTATTATATTTATAATCCTTTAGGCACAAAATATAAAGTGATGTCTCTTTTATTGAATTTGTACCTATTTGGCTAAAATTTGTAGCTTTCACCTTGACATGGAAGAGGTTTTAGCAATTAAAGAATCCTAGGAAAAAGAGTGTGCCACATACTAGTAATTCAATTATTAACAATGAAGATCTTTTAACCATATACATATACTTTACTAATTAATAGTCTCAATTGTGATTTCTTTACTATCTGAATTTTTCTAGGTATATTTACAAGCCGATTTACTCCAATAAATAGTCAGAAAAATTGAAATCCAAGTTGTCAATCACCTCGAAAAAATTGAAGCAAAAGGTGTCTTTTCTTTTTCTTTTTCTTCTCTTGAATAAATAGTTGGAAGACAAGTTGAGAAACAAAAAAAAGGCTCAATAAGCAAAACATAGGATTGAAACAATTTTCTCTTCAAAATCAATCCAATCCAATTGATGTACACCCTTAAATTTTGTGAATTTCATCGATTCATCACTTTTTTCTAGAATTTAATTCCCACTATTTTAAATATACAATTTTTTATCACTTAAAAATTTAACATCAAAATGCTCATTATGGATATGATATGGTCATGAGGAAAAGGTTTTTTTATTTTTCATAACATGGTATACATATATATTTACAAAATGTTGGCTTTTTCTTTTGGAAGATGCACTATTAGAATAGTTGAGGCAAAGGTTGTTGCTAGTTCAATTAGACAGAGAAAAGTGTGCTTTCTCAAGTGTTTATTGTAGCATATATAATTATCAAGTATTTTTTGTAGCCTCAGCCTATCATATTAGAACTAGTGTGAATCTCATAAATGTTGATTAAAATGAAATTGTTTAAGTCTATTTGGAAGAGCAGCTCTCCGAATAAAGTCTTGGCTTTTTCATGGAAACTTTTACATGACGGTTTGGCAACTAAAGAAAACCATGATTATGAAGGGCCAAGACATTTATAGTAGCCAAGATGAGGTTACTACTTCACCTTCCTCTAGTGAAAGTGAAGAAGCAAAAGGGGAAGAATCTAGTGAAGAAATTGACTCCCAAGAAGAAAGGGACCTTTTAAAGGTCAGAAGGCTTCTAGGAGGTCAATCTTGTGACTTGGTAAATTGGATTGATGCTATTAAACTTCACTTGTATTGTTGCTCTATTTTTTTTTCTTCATCCCTGTTTTTGTGTGTTTTCGCATTCCTTTATAGTCGCATACAAACTATTCAAAAAAAATTTCCCATTTCTATTTATAAGCGAATGAACATAGGAATGATATTGAATCATATTTCTGAGTTCAACCTAAGTTAATCCAGTGCTGCAGAATTTCCAAGTTTTACTTGCTTTTGAATGATTCGAAAGTCATTTTCAATTAATTTTTTTTATCGACACCAATCGAGACTTTTTTTTATCAGATGTCAGTTGGGGCAATTTTTTGGCAAACGCCAGCTTGGACTTTTTTGGACGACATAGGCTGGTGATATTTTTTTGCTTGACGTCGGTTAAAAAGTACCACCTACTAATGTTGATGAGAAAAAGCTTGGCCTACGTCAGTTGAACAAACCCTCAGCTGCCATCAACAAAAAACAAACTTAGCCGATGTCAGCATAAAAATAACAATAACTGAAAACCTAGCCTATTTAAAAAAAATCCATAAAATGGCTTTGGCAAAATCGCTAGCTTGATGTCGCCCAAAAAACCTAGCATATGTCACCCAAAAAATGGACTTGGCATCGACCATTGTCGACCGAAAAACATCATCAACTGATAAGTTCTATCCTATTTTATTGTGTACTTTTTTACTCTTAATGTTTTTTGTGGCCAGTCCAACCATTTGAATGATGTGAGAATAGACTGTGATTGGAAAGTCATGATTTTATTTGGAATTGAAATTGGATGGTTGATGTGTTATGACCTAGGGATTTCTTTTAATATATTAATTTTATAAGAGGCTTGGTTTATATGTATCAAGATTTTATGATTTATCTTTCTATGGATATGTGGTAAGTTGTAAAATTCAGAATATTTTTTCCAAGAAATTGGGGATAAGAAAAAATGATGTCTCCTTAACCATGAACTATGAAATTGGGATATTTCATGAGTCATAATGGTTTAAATTATATAAATGTTCTCAAACTCTATTTGAATCATATTTAATGAAAAATATAACTTTTTTATTTTTAGAGATTGTTTAATCTAGTCGATAAAAAATCAAGTTTTAATTTCAAATCAATCAAATGAAATTTTGTTCATTTAAATAGTGGATAAATTGAAAGTTCTAGGCATTGAGACAAGTTGTTGTGGTAACGATACTCTACATACATTTTTAATTATTTGTATAGGTACACTTGCCTAAAGGACAACTCCAACTTGTTCAAACTCATTCAAGTATGGGTTGGGTCATGGGTGATAATTTTTAAACCCATGAACCAAACCCATAGACCCATTGATGTGACATGTCTTTAAAATTACTATTGTTCTTTATATGTTTACATATTTTTTTATATTTAAAAGTTTAAATATTAGTGATAACACATTCACTAACTTGTTGACACTTCAAAGTCTTTCATGAGTTACTAAGTTCCCATTCTCTCTCTCACTCTTTACACTTAGCATCAGATTAAGGTTTCCAATTCTTTCTATTGCCCTCCACACATTGACTATAGGACATCCCCTCCATAACGTATTTCGATTTCTTCGAATGTCATTGTTGACTTATTGAGATTAAGTACTTAATTGTTAAGCAATATCACCATACCACTTTCATGATGTGCCAGCTAAGTGACTAGCTTCAAGGTGATTTTTCATAATTTGTATTTTGTCCTTATTTAAAACTTCAGTTTTAAAAAGTTTAAAACAAATTTACATGTTCAGAACCAATTCACTTAATCAAAATCAACTTGTTTGTGACCAAGTTGTTTAGGGTTGGGTTTCATAAAAAAGTAACATGAATCCAACCTACCTTCTCAAGGAGGAAGCTACAGGATTGAGCCAGATATATAGGTACAAATTCAATAAAAGGGACAACATTTGTTTTTTGTGTGTGTGCGTATGTGAAGGGTAAAAAAAGTTGGCCAAATCTATGTTATCTTTTTTAGTTTTAAGTAAAGGTTTCATAGATAAAAAATTGAAGGTAAAGAAATTTTGAATTCCATCAAAACTAATTTTTTATTTGGTATAGATACAAGATCTTCCTATACTATGTACTATTTAATTTTGGACGATGAGTCGATTTGGTAGTAGGTTTCATAAATTAGAAATTGAAGTAAAGGTTTTAAGAGTGATTTGATTTAGGCTTAGCCCACCAAATGTCAAAAACAGTCAACTAAAGTCAAAGTAAGGAGTTGTAAGTCGACCAATTTATGACAATTTTGTAAAATGAAACAAGTTTAGTCAAAACCTTAGAAATTAGAGTTTTAAACACCAAATTAACTAATTAATTAGTGTAGGCGTAATATAAATAATTTAAATAGACAAAGACCTCATATAATTAATGTTTCTAATTATTAATTAGTTAACTAGAATTTAATTAACCTTAATTGTCTTAATTAAAGCAAACTAATAATAGATTACACCCTTCGTCTCAAAATAAGATGAACAGATATTTTAGTTTCAAGATCCTTGTGATGAAAGATGGTTAGTGGTTCTACATGGAAAAACAATTAATTTTAATTTAGCCCAAAAAGATTAAATTTGTACTTCTGAGTTCCAGGATAGTGGGAAGCGTTTTGAAACTTCGAAAAAGGGGAACAAGAGGTCAACATTGTGTTAAACATAGAGGTGGGCCTATGTCTTCGATGGTGCATACAAGATATTAGGAAGGGAGGCAGATTCATGAAGGTGTACCATGGGTGAGTAACTTTGTGGATTTATTTTACTTTTGCATTTGTTTGAACTCACTAAGGCTTGGTGCTATGGCACTTTTGTCTATTGCCCATCCAATTATTAATATATTTGATCTTTTTTCTTAAAGCATTGAGGTGAGACACTGCAAGGTTCCAGGATTCCAAAAACTCATCTTTATTTGATTTAGGTGAGTTTTAACTATTAGAAATTGTAATTTAGTTTTTAAATAAAGATTGGTGATTTCACAAATCCCATGAAATTATATTTTAAAATTTCTAATAGACACGGTATCACTTAACTAACGATAGGAATCTAGAATAATTTTTTAATATATCAGGAAACTAGAGGTCATCATTAATTCATTTATTGATTTTTTTTGTCTACCATTAATATTTTAAGAATATAAGTAAAAAAAGTTGATTAATGTTACATTAAAAAGCTAAAATGACAATTATTTTGAATTTTTTTTCTCTTACATGACAATTATAATGGAATGGGGAGGAGTAAAATATAATGAAATATAGAATATCAAAGTCTCTTGCAAGAAGAATAATGAAACTTTAATTAATCCTAATGAAACAAATTTGGACCCAAAAACCTAATGGGCCAATGGGGCCCGGCCCAAAACTCCAAGATGTAGGGTTACAATACAAGAAATGTAAACACTCTCCATTGGTCCCCATTCATGCGCAGCCACTTCTAGAGTTTTAGGAGAGATAAGAGAGCTTTTATCTCTTGCCTTGTGTTCTCTCTCTAACTTCATGGTCATCCTACATCAAGTTCTCACCTTTACAACTCAAATCTTGTCCCTTGGACATCAAATTCGAGGAGGGAGCTCTAGCAGACAAGGGCTTTTCATCAATCCATTTTGTTTTGCATTTTCCTGAACTCTAGAAGACTTCAAATCTCTTAAGGTATTGAGAGTTTCTATTTTCTTTAATGTCAATTTTGGTTTGGGAGGTTATCCTCCATGAGTATGGGCCCTTAGAGTCAGTTCTATATTATTTGGTGTTGAAAGTTTGTGCACACATGTTGTTTTACAAATTTCAGCTTTGACATATTTCACACAGTTTTTTACTTTGTTTGATTCAGATACTGTTTGATGAAAATAAAATTATATTTGAAAAGTAGACTCTTGGGGAATATGAATGTATATAAAATACGTTATATTTGGATTAGGATTGAATTGCTATATGAACTTTACAAATTGACCCTTCTGCTAAGTGTTGCATTTTAGAATTCGTGCATTGTTTTCATAACTGGAATTGTAGTAGAGATGCTACTGAAATTTGGGGGATAACATTGCAAAATAGGTTTCATAAGCTTTAAAAGTTGGGGTCACTTGTAATTTAACTCATTGATTTGCCGAGAAAACTAATGGAAAAACGAGTGTGTAATGATTTTTGGTTTTTGTCTTGTATGAACATCCTTTAGTAAAATGTACATTTCTCTCTATATGATTAACTTTGGATTTTGAGTCATACCTTATCCAAAACTAGACATACATGACTTTTTATACAGGTAAAGTTTATAAAATTTTGTTATCTGATAAGTATAAGTTATGCAATAGTTTTATATATACTCTATAAAAGGAAAAAAAAAAATTAAACTTGAGTATTAATATAAATTTTTAATCAGATAAATATATTTATGTATAAATTTGGTTTGGGTTGGATTAGATTGAATTTTAAAATGAAATCCAAAATCTGATTTTATCCAAAACAAATGGGTTTATTAAATTTTAATTTGTTCGACTTTTGGTTATTTGATTTTCATCTTTTTGCTTGATTTATTCATAAAGTTATTTGATAAAATCAGTTTATGAACATTCCTAAGAAAACCGATAAAGTAAAGACATCAAATGTACAATTAAGTCTATTAACTAGTAAAGTACGCCTTTGTTGACAAATCTACAGTGTTAAACATTCATAGATAAATATGTATAGTACATTCTTTTGCCTATGATTCTTTAATGGACATTCTCTCCTACTTAATTTTTTCAGTTTAAGGTAAAAGTTTATTTAGAAGGAAAATTAATTTTGAGTTGCATAAAAAATTCCTTGTTGCTTTTGGTAGGGATAAAAGATCTTCATATATTGTGCTATTTACTTTTGAATGATGAGTAGATATGGTTGCACATTATACATAAATTAGGTTAGTCTTTTTTAATGAATTTAATTACTTATATCGATACCTATATTATATTTATTAAGTTAGAAATATGTAGACACAAAATAACATAACACCATGACATAAACTTTTGCAGTTTCCAATTGAAATTCACATAATTGGAAGGAATTATAGTATATATATATATATATATATATATATATATATATATATATATATATATATATATATACACGTCAAAGATTAATACTCTATCTGGTCTCATATATAAGCAAAAATAATTACTTCCCATAGATTAAGAAAGTTAGTTGAAATCATTTAATTTTACTAATCTTAAGTAGAAAGTAAGGTTATTCTTAAAACGTCCTCCATTCAAACCTGATCCCTTGAATAAAAATGACTCCATAAAAATTGAATTACAATTAAATGAAGATTGCTTTAGGAATGACATCAATAAATAAGGGTGAAATTAGTTAGATTTTCTTAATTTGAGTCCAAGAAACAAGGGGACTTTTTTGCTTATATATGAGTATAGAGGGAGTATAATGTATGAAAGATGTCCAAAATTAATGAAAGATTGTATCCTTTAATGAAAATATGTGTCTATTCATATAAAGTGCATGTATGAAAATAAGTATGATGGCTATATTTGAATGGGACACATCTTAAAAGATACATGTGTGACACTTTTTTTAAACTACATGATGGGAACAAATAAGAAATTTCTTGTCAATTATTTTTATAATTATCAGATGATTGATAGTAGGCCTTTTATGAAACAAGTGAATAAATTGAATGTATGCTTAATATTTACGAACAAACACAATATGAAAGTTAATGATTCTATCTTGAATCATTGACAAAGTTCCTTCCTTATGGAATGACTTTAAAAAGTTTGAAACATCTAAAAGATCAATCCGATTTCTCTTGAACAACTGAGGTACTAAAATGATACCAAAGGTACATATGTTCAACAAATGGTGTGAGTAATGGAGGAAGGTACATTGAACAAGTTCTCTAAGAATAGGAAGTGGGATTTTGTTATTCCTGTAGTTTCACGTGCAGCCATAGTAAAATT
Source organism: Glycine soja (assembly GCF_004193775.1). Lineage (NCBI taxonomy): Eukaryota > Viridiplantae > Streptophyta > Magnoliopsida > Fabales > Fabaceae > Glycine > Glycine soja. Next base: position 37,831,991 of record NC_041009.1, read on the forward strand.
GCATTTATGACTTCATTAAATATTGGATTGAGTTGGAATTTTGTGAGCCAATTCAGGATACATAATTCTTAGATATAAGTCTTTGGTTTGTTTATTGGTTGCTTGTGGTGAGAGATATTTAGTTTGTACTATCTACAATTTTTTTATACTTTCATTTTCTTGATTCTCTATTTGTATGTTTGTTGTTGTTTTAGTTGTTTAACCAATACTCACTTTTATCTAAAACCATGTGATTTTCATAATCATGGGATTTGGTTGTTTTGTTAAAAAAGGTGAGAGATATTTTGTTCATTAAGTTGTATGATTAATTGATGAACGTGATTTGTGCACTAACTTGAGTATGTTTAATCTAAAACCATTTGGTTCAGATATATTTTGAAAATGGTGGGTGATTATGTGAAATTTTCAAAATTATTTAAAGATTGTATCTTTTCCTGAGATTTTGTGTCCACTCATATGAAGTAAAAGTATGAATAGATGTGCAACAAACATGAGATGTGACTCTTCACCAAGAGTCATGACATGTGACTCTTCACCAAGGGCCTTGAATGCAGAAAATCAACAGATTCTTTGTAACCGTGCCCTTTCCTTTCTTCCCTTATACACATAGACAAATAAGGAAACTATCATCGCTAGTTGTTTTCTTTCGTATTCCTTAACTTTTTTGGAGTCATCACCTCCAATTTCAACTAACATAATAGATAAATTTTGCTCGTGCATGTGTGCACGCATACCATGTCGAAGCATGGGTTGATGTCAAAAGATATTATCAAAATACATACCTTTCATACACAAACAAACATATTGCTAAAAGCTACAAGATCATATTGTTGTTTTATTTTTTGAACATTCATGTCATTTAATTATGCTAGTATCAAAAATAAGTAAAACATATTAACAAATGGTAAAGATTTGGTTTATAAGCTAATAATTTGTTCAACAATGACAAAATTTTGTTATATTTAATTTTTAAGTCAATGTATCTAGTCTATTGATTCTCTTTTCAAGATCCAATACTCCTCCAATAAACTACCTTGATTCATATATCTCATTTCCATCTTTATAATCTTCCTCCAAAGCCTCCATCAGTGGTTCAATGGTGTCTTGGGAAGGATTTCCAAATAAAATAGTTTTCAAAGGAGAAAATTCAGGTGGAAACACTAGCATCATTGCATAGACTGCTCTTTCACTGAGTAATATTCTTTGCAAAATCACGATGATAATACAGTATTGACTGCTTCCACAATCCTGCATAACGTGTGGTGACATCTCCCTCAAAAAAGCCTAGCAAGAAAATATAATTTCCCGTTAGATATGGGTATGTAGTAATTTTTCCATGCAATGCCTTTGGTTCCAAAGAATGTAGCCACACAATCTAAAACTTCTTGATGCATTCTAAATTGCATAGCCACTCTTTATGTAATAGGTACTTTTGTGTAATACATTTGTGTGACAGCTAGCATTGAAACTCTCATGCATATAGCAAAAAAAAAACTATTTTTATTTATCCAACATATTGAACATAAGGGTGCTAAGGAAAGTAGTCCCTAGCTGAATCCAGGGCAAATCTCCTACCCTTAATTTTCAAGGGATTAAGCTTGTGCCACCTACATAGCATAGGTTTTTCATGGTTGATCAACCTAGGCTGTGGTTGCAAATATGAGAATCTCTCCCATACCCAAATATGAACCAAGTAGTAAAAGGGTGACCAAAGAGTTACCTCTTATCATCAGCCAAACTAACTATTGTTTTCTTCAATAGACCTAAATCATTTTATATGTTGGCTTAAAATATTGGTCGCAAAGCTGATTATCTACATCAAGGAAAACAAACTTGCTCACCAAGCCATTGGGAGAGAAATCAATCTCTGCCAACCAAGTTGCAAGGAATGTTTCATGCTTCATTTGATTCCCACTATCGACGAATATCCACCCTTGCTAATGTATAAACCCCATCCTTTTTATTCCTTGTAGTTTGTTTTCCGATTGTATGTATCAATTTCTTCTCCACTTTTATCGTTTCCTAGCTTTGAAATGGGGTGAAGACGGGATCATGAACTATTGGAAAATTCTCCAACACCATCACATCCTCCAAGGTGTTTTTTTCCTCACCTTAGGGTAACAAAAAGGTATTTGTCTCAGGACACCCCTTCTCAACAACCCCAAAACACATGTTTTCATTTTTTACTATGAAGCACTTGGGTTGAAAACATGTGTTTTGGGTTGTTGAGATGTTGTGTCCTTAGACAAATACCTTTTTGTGTTCCTAGGGTGAGAAAAATGTCACCTAGCTTGGAGGATGTGATGGTGTTGGAGGGTTTTGCAACTGTTGGTGATCCTATCTTGACCCCATTTCAAAGCTAGGAAATGATGAAGGCGGAGAAGAAAATGATACATAGAACAGGACAACAACCATCTCCAATGAGTAAAAAGAGTGGGGACAACAACAATCTCCAAGGAGTAAAAAGAGTGGAGTTTATATAAACATTAGCATGGATGGATTTTTGTCAATAGTGGGAGTGAAATTGAGCATGAAACATCCCTTGCAACTTGCTTGGCAATGATTGGCTTCTCTCCTAGTGGCTTGGTGAGAAAGTTTGTTTTCCTTATTGTTGTTCATCTTGCTGGAGAAAATCAGCTTTGTGACCAACAATTTTATCCAACATATAAAATGATTTTGGTCTATCGAAGAAAACAATAGTTTGTTTGACTGGTAATGAAGAATTGGAATTGTAGTTAACTCTTTGGTCACCCTTTTACTACTTGGTCCAAACTTGGGTGTAGGAGAGATTAACAAATTAGCAACCATAGCCTAGGCTGATTACCAATGAAGAACCTATGCTATTTAGGTGGAACAAGCTTAATCAATTGAAAATTGACGGTGTGAGATTTTCCCTCGACTCTACCAGGGGCAATTTTCCTTGGCACCATTAATTTTAACATCCCATTTGATGAGTAATAAGAAGGGTATTTTATTATTCATTTGATGAATAATAAAATAGAGTTTCTTTTTTTTATAAAATAATAAAAATAAATAAATAAAGTAAATAATAGGTCGTGAATACCCCTAGTTATAAATAGCGACATGCTAGGTCAGTTTTCAGACTGACTTCTTAGCCTCCTCTGCCTACCAATTTCGTTTTTTCTCTCTTTCTCTCCCAAAATCCTCTCTTTTTCCCGCAGGCCAATGAACCTGTCTAAGAAAAATGACGATCTCGGACTCATTAACTGTTGGATTCTCACCGTTGGGAATTTTCGATATCACGTATGAGCTAAGAGAAATACCCCTCACACTGTAGCATTTTTCTTTCCCGCAGAAACCCAGAGCTGTCTTGGTAAAACTACGATCCCGGTTTCATTAACCATTGGATTGTCGTAAAATTTTGATATGTTGTTCGAAATTCAGTTGCTCACGTTTTGACCGTTGGGAGTTGCGAGATAATGTTCGCGGAGGGAGAAAAAGGAATCACATGAAGATAGTCCAAATGGAGGCTTTAATCCTTTCTCCGTTTTTCTGACGTTTGGGAACTCTATCAGAGCAGTCAGAGGAAAAAATAGAGGAATTTTAGGGAACCGTTAGAGATGACGCTATCACTGTGGGAAGACACGTGAGTCCGCTTAGAGGTAAGGGATGAGTTATTCACAGTTGGGGATTAGTGAGAACATGTGTAGGGATCCTTAGAGGATTAAATTGAGGTTTTATTTTGGGATGTTTGTTAAATTGCAATTTTTCCTTTATGATTATAAATAAAATATTGATGTCCTAATGAAAATTGCTTGATAAATTGTGCTCTTGATATTTGTATATTTCGACCTATGATTTTGATATAATTGTGTAATATTATTTGAGGGGTTTTAGTCCTCATGTTGTGATAGTCTTTTATATAAATTGTTATATTGAGGATATGAAATGATGATTCAAATTGTGAGTATGTGATGAATTGTAGAATAACATGTTGCTTTGAGATTATAATATTGTTATTGAGATTGAGTATAAGTGTAAAGTTGAACATGTGTTAATTTGTGAGATACGTGTAAACATGAGATGTGAAATTGTGAATGAGTTCTAGTTGTGGATAAGTGTGTAGTTAACACTTGATGTGAAATTACTTGTGTTGTAAGCTATGAATTGTACAATAACCCGACCAGCGTTATCTTGAGAAAAGCGTTGATGCGCAGTGTTAAAGAGAAAATATAGGTTTCCTATTTAGGAACCAGTGTTAAATCGTAGTGTAATTGTGTTGAACGTGTTTGAAACACGAGTGTAAGGTCGTGGGTATTGTATAATTCATGAGCAGTGTCTGCATGCAAAAAAAATTATTTTAGGGGTTGCACCTGAATCAGGAGGGAGAGGCCCTGACGGACTCTTCGGAGTGTAGGCCTTGGGGGTCACTGGGTTTAAGTGCTCCTTTAAGCCTATGTTGATCCCATATGGTTGGAGCATTCTCGCAAAACATCGTGACCCTGACTGGTCTCCCTATGATCTTACTTAGTGAGAGTGACCTGACAAACCCATGGTGTGGTGTGTCTTGTTATGTACTCCTAAGCGCCCCAGGGTGGTTTTTCACTGACATGGTACCACATTGCATATAGGATTGAGTCTTAGCATAAATGTTGCATATGCTTGCTAATTGATGTGTTATTATATCTTGATCGAAGTGTGGAATTCTTGTGTAATGTGATTGATGATTGAAAAGTGAATTTTGAATGACGAAGTGGTGAAGTTACGTGAGCTATGTTTAAGCAAGTGGTATCTCATTTATATAATATGTATATTTAATTGTCTTGTTTCTCTATTAGCTAGGAATGTGATAACTCACTCCCTGTGTGTTGTTGTGTTTGGATCCTGTGATGATCTTGAACTTGTGTTCGGGGGAGCAGATGAATAGATGGATGACTATGAAGAACCTCATGCTAGAGGACACGAGAACACAATGCTCTGATAGGATGTGACATTAGGATATAGGTTATATATTAATTGTATAAACCTTAGACGACCTTGTTTGAGTCGAGAATACTTTATTATTTAATTGGACAAGTTTGAATATGATGTAGAAGAAAATGAATGTGAGCCTTTTTCCCCTTTGAAAGACTTGTAAAAAAAATGTTTTAAAAATACTTTTAACTAATATTTGAATTTTTTTTTCCTTATTAGTATATATGTGAGGGGTAGAGGGTGTCACATTAATCATGTTCAATTTGTTGGTAAGTTTAGGTCTTTTAATCCAAAAAAGGAAACTTGGTTACCATGTGAGAGTAATTTGGATAAATGAAAATAGTTTTGGTTGTTATATGCATGAGTATTTCGATGCTTGTTTGCAACAATGTATTATACAAGAGTACCTACCATATAGAGAGTGGCTATGCAATTTGGAATGCATCAAGAAGTTTCAGATTGTGTGATTGCATTCTCTGGCACCAAAGCTATTGCATTGAAAAATTATTGCATACCCAAAATTACTTAAAAAAAATTGCAATCTAAAGCTACTCTGTCATCATGGACCTCATGTATCAAAAGCAAATACAAATGGTAATGATGCTGATGTTGCACCTGAATTTTCTCCTTTGAAAACTGTTCAATTTGGAAATCCTTCTCAAGACACTATTGACCCAAGAGATGGAGGCTTTGGAGGAAGACTATGAAGATGGAAATGGGAAAAATGAATCAAGGAAAATTATTGAGGGGTTAATGGATCTTGAATAGAGAATCAATAGACTAGAGACAATGACTAAGAAATTATAAAGATAGCGAAATTTGGTCACTCTTGAACAAATTATTCTTATAAACCAAATCTTTAGCATTTGTTAATATGTTTTACTTATTTCTTATACTAGAAAAATTACATGTATGAATGTTCAACATAAAAAGAAAATATGACATGATATTGTAATTTTTAATGCATTGGGTACATTAATGCCTTGGTTTCACATTTGTTATTTGTTATTTTGCCTTACTACAAGAAAAATGACCTATACCTACGGACAAAAACTGTCACTATAAATAAAAAAAAAATCCGTAGGTAAATGTATGATACACTTTATCCTACGGATGTTTCTTCCGTCAACTTTGAGGAGGCGTATAATGACGACTAATTGTCTGTCACTATAGGTTTTACCTACTATGTATAGTGTGTAGGTAAAAGTCATTAACTTCTACTTACATCTCCTAACTGTAGGTAAATTCAACTGTAGGTAAATATGTTTAACATGAACACCTCTAATAAGAAGACAATTCTAGGGTGCCAATTTGAGAGCCTAACTAGAAAGGCTATTACCTGTTTGGTAACTAGGGTGGCACCTTGGCATTGCAATCTGCCCTCCGCAACCTTGCCTTGCTATAACATGGTTGTCCAAGTACTATTTTTCCTTAAATTATTACTAGCTGGAAGCTTACCAATAATCATATACGGACACACTTTGCATAGAATCAATATTAGAGAATCTCAAGCCAGAAGCATATCTTTTATTACATTAGAAAGTGCAACTGTACAAGAGAAATAAAGAAAATCCTAGCTAATGAGCACCATAATAAACTCTACTATCAGTCGCACTCTTCTCATAGTTATCATTAAAGGTATTTACATGGCCTCGCATGCAAGCCTTACCGTCACAAGCACATAAACACATTACTCCATTAATGCATCACACGATACTTTATTTGAAAATGGATCTTTTACTATGTGCCTGTAAGGATTGCTGACCCTTCCACCTGATAGATCATCACATCAAATAGACAAAATATATCATAAGATATAAGTCTCAAAGTTCATAAATGGAGAGAGCCACACGGTCAAAATAAGAAAACTAACCATGAATGCAGAAACAAATATTGAAATAAATAATACCACTATTATGTGTAGTGGAGCTTTCCAATTTTTGTAAATAAATAATTCCACTTGAGAGCCTAACCGAACTTGCTTAGATTATAATTTTGCTCTTAGGAACTTACAATGTTATTACCTCGGTGAAATTTAGTTGCAGCTGGCAATCCTAGTTACATAATGGATGCTCAACTCTAACTTCTTAAGCTCTAAGATTACCTTCAAAAGTGATATGAAGATTTAAGTTTAAATTAGTCTAACCATTCATTTTGGACACTACACTTTCCGTTTAGTGAAATTTTCGCTGTATGTGCGGGCTTTTTATGAACTCCTATTCTATTGTCTCTGACCTCACATTTTCCTTTTGTACCTAATGCAGTCTCAACTGACATTAACCTTATATTACTGTTGGGACTGATAACTGATTCTCTGTTCTAAACAAATGAAAAGAATATTCTGCAAAGAGAACTGAGAGCAGGACCGGTAATTATATTTAAACTCATGTCATCTCATTACCTTGAAGAATGCACCCCAGATGTCCTCTTCCTCAGCAGGTACTGCAGTAATCTTATTCTTTGGATTCTCATAGCATCTCAATCCTCCAACTGCTGTAGAGTAGAAACATCCTGTACAATTTACAGAATAACAATGTCAATAGTGAGGGAATACTTACAATCATGGGGAACAAAAAGAAGCAGAACATAGACAACGCCAATGTAAAAATCCTCATATTATGAATTATCATCATCTTGAAGGGGAGGGAGGAAATGATCCAATCTGGGATCACTAGGAACAAATAGTTGCCAAAATGCTGAGGATTGTGATATGCTGGAACAAAAAGAAACTCACCTCGAGGGAAACAAGCAAGTGACTTGCCACAAGAACCTTTAAGCAATATAATTTACTTTACTTGTGATATGCTGGAACAGATAGAACATTGAATACAAACCAACAATAGTAGGGGAAGATATAATTTACTTTACTTGTTTGGTGAACAATATATAAAATTTGGTCAAGTGAGACAGCAATATAAATACTAAGTACCAACTAATACAATATCTATGCCTTTTTATATAGCTTTGCATTAAAAAAGTAATAGAAAATAATATGTATATATACTGGGAGTATATTTTATTATTATTATTAAATCATAAATTATGATAAATATTAATTTTTTAATTTTAATAATAGATATTTTTAATAGGAAATAATAAATATTTTAAAAGCTATATAAAAAGGGATTTTTAATTAATTGACAACTTAAAGAGAAGTGTAGGTTAAATTTATATATGCATTGCTTTTATCCTCCTCCATGATGTAAATCAAGTTCAATGAAACAATGCAACTATTTGTAATACTATTAATTAACAAATAATATTAAAATAAAAAATAAATATTTTTATTAAAAAGTTACTTTGGGGTAGATTTTGAGGGGTAGTGTAGGCTTTCCAACTTTATAATATCACACATGTACATCTATTAAAGCTGGAATGCATGGGCCAGCCCAACCGTTTCAATGTTGGAATTCAAAGATGATGAAGCTTCACTTTAAAATTTTACTCGGGACCAGCATGTTATATTTTGATGCATAAATTCACCCTTATAAAAGTATTCACTCTTGAACAAGAGAATATTAGGAACTACTCACTCTCTTTCATGATAAGCTACATAACTTCTCCTGTATCAAGTATGTCACACTAATTTATTTTTAAGTTTTTTATTTCTCCCTATTGTTTAAATTTAGTCTATCTCAATTTAAATTTGAATTTTGAATTTTAAAATTTGATACATTATATCAATTTGATAGACATACAGATCGTATGCATTTATTTAAATAATTTGTTGACAATGTAGTCATAGCTAAAAAATTGGAGAGCTAAAAACTTCTAACTAAATGCTTAGGTGTAACATAAATTGGAAAATCAAAATATTGATACTTACAGGGTATAGTTCAAAATCAGCAGATGGCCCTATGTTTAATATGTTCATAGCCTCAGCTTTTGCCAGGTCATACTATTTAACACTTGTCAAGAACTCATTGGTGCTCTCTCTTGTTTGAACAGAGGCAGCAGTGTCAACCAAATAATCATAAACCTGCTAGATATACAAAACATTCATCTACCAATAAAACTAACAAGTATTCCCATTTATTAGAAAAATCAAATCTAACCTTGTATTCAGACTGCGCTACTTTGGCAATAACACTTGTTGGATCCTTTGAAGCTCCTTTAGATCGTAAGAAATCAAGGACCTCAAAATTTGTGAGTGGACCAGCATTGGCATCTAAGCTGTGACAAAGCTATTAAACATCAATCATATCCCAATATAAAAGAGAAAGGTTCAATTGAAATTAGTGTATTAATTTTGAAAACAAACAAAAATGGTAGAAACATACATTTTCATCTGTAAGACACCAGAGTGAGAGAAAAGGCAGTAACAAAACAAGAGAGTGTCTCCTTTGCTTCTGCAATAAAGCTAGCCCAGTACACAAACAGACAATTACAAAATGAAATTCCCAGTTTTCACAAAATATAACAAATCACACAGCTAATACAGCTTAAACACACATAGTGCGGTTGGGGTGGACATCAAAAGCAAAAAAAATTGAGTTCGGTGTGTTTTCCCCTACAAAGAAAATAGCAATGTTAAATAATTAGAGCAATGCATTTAATTTGGGAAACCAAACAAGAATAAAATAGTGAAGACAGAAACTAGTTGTGAAGCTTCTGGCGGTTTCAATTGTGAGTCCAAAGAATCTTCTGGTTTAACCTTGGAAAAACTGGAATCAGCAATAAGCTTTGCATTGTTATGCTGAGTTAATCCAGCCACCGCCTTCATTCATGTGATTATCAATGTTTACTCCTGCTGCACTCACTTCCAGACCTTCTGGTTTGTGATTCTTGACATCAAGAAAAATTAAATGCTTGATCACAATCACGATCCCTATAATTTAAGTGTGAAATAACTACTATCTTCCATTCATCTTCATAAATTATCACGAAATTCATCTCTCTCTATTCCTTTTAATACATGTTAAAATCAAAAGATAAGGATTAAACCAGCCTATAAGATTTAAAAGATAAATTCACTAGAAATTACCCTTACCTTTCGTTAAGTTATCATGTATTAGTCATGAGAGTGAACACTAAATAAAAACGATTGCAATATAAATATATACATGAAGAGCTGGGTTAGTAAAAAAAAAGTACCTCCATTGAGCCATAAGAGAATGGGTTTTTGTTCTGGTTTGTGAGTGGCCTCGAAAAACCAATAGAACAGTGCTCTTCCTGGAGTTTCATTGACAGTGATATAACCACCATATTGTTGAACTTCACTGGAGGCTACACAGGTAATCCATGCACTCTATCAGCTTCTTGCTCTGCCAGTATCTCCTGGATAAGGTAACTAGCTACTGAAGGCTTTGCCACACCTAACGCTTCTATGGTCAAACAAACAAAAAGCAGAAGATGAAGATTGAGAAAAACTGAACACAAAGCCATAACTGATATATATCTCCGGTGTAGGTGTGTTTGTGTAGGTTTGCGATATATATCCACGCATTGAATTGGGTAACGGCCAAACCTAATACGCCAAATACAGTGATTCAAAAAGCATTCAAATGCCTAAGCTGCACCGTATTACAGTAAGTTGCAGATCTGATCATTACAAAGCAGCAGCATTAATATAGAGTTGTATGCTAAAAGAATCAAAATCAAAATCTGGTATATCTGCTCAGAAGAATTTCTAGCCTTGTAGGAGAATTTGTAGAAGATAGGAATGAGAAAACCCTAAGGTTTATACTGTAATTAATAACACAAGAGTCACAAGATAGAGAATGAAGCTTCATTGTAAGAACTGTGGGAAGCACCTGTAGCAGATGACCAGAGTGATGAGCAAAATGACGGCGACAGCGACGAAGTCTATTTCGTTGAAGCCTTTGGGAAGAGACGACACCGTGAGGCACCATTTGGCGGAGGAGATTCCGATTGTGGTGCCTAGGTACGCTGTCAAGCCTCTGGCGACGGTGGCATTGGAAAGCACGGACCAAAGGTGACGCGGAGGTAGCTGAAGGCGCCACCAGCGATGGGCATGTCGATGACAAACTCGGTGTAGCAGAAGGCGGAGAGGAGGGCGTAGAAGCCGACAATGACAATTAAAATATGAGTAAACACCAAATTCAAGTTAAATACTAGTAGTATCTTAAAATTTCATTAATTTATCTACACTATCCATCCATTTGTAAGTAAAAATCTTTTTTATTTTACCTACAATTTAGCTGTAGGTATAAGTTTTTAAAAGGTTTTACCTACACTACATAGTTATAGGTAATTTTTTTTATATTTTTCCAAGATTTACCTATACTAAAACTGTAAGTATAAATCTTTGAATTTAACCTACATTAAACAATGGTAGGTAATAAAGTATTTTTAAAGTTTGCCTACACTAATTCATGTTTGTAGGTAAAGGTGTTTGTAGGTAAAAGGCAATTTTCTAGTAGTGATATGGTGGTTCAAGGAATGCGTGCAACACTTTTTTCACTAACTATTTATTATTTATATTGAAATTCGGGTGAGAAAATATATATAAGTGTTTGTTTGAGTATGTATTACATTGTTTCAAACATGGATCAGTAATTTTTAACCAAATTTAGGCCATTATTTGGAACCTGTGGTTGAGCAATTAAAGAATCCTAGGAAAAAGAGTGTGCCACATACTAGTAATTCAATTATTAACAATGAAGATCTTTTAACCATATACATATACTTTACTAATTAATAGTCTCAATTGTGATTTCTTTACTATCTGAATTTTTCTAGGTATATTTACAAGCCGATTTACTCCAATAAATAGTCGGAAAAATTGAAATCCAAGTTGTCAATCACCTCGAAAAAATTGAAGCAAAAGGCGTTTTTTCTTTTTCTTTTTCTTCTCTTGAATAAATAGTTGGAAGACAAGTTCAGAAAAAAAAAGGCTCAATAAGAAAAACATAGGATTGAAACAATTTTCTCTTCAAAATCAATCCAATCCAATTGATGTACACCCTTAAATTTTGTGAATTTCATCGATTCATCACTTTTTTCTATAATATAATTCCCACTATTTTAAATGTACAATTTTTTATCACATAAAAATTTGACATCAAAATGCTCATTTTGGATATGATTTGGTCATGAGGAAAAGGATTTTTTATTTTTCATAACATGGTATACATATATATTTACAAAATGTTGGCTTTTTTCTTTTGGAAGATGCACTATTAGAACAGTTGAGGCAAAGGTTGTTACTAGTTCAATTAGACAGAGAAAAGTGTGCTTTCTCAAGTGTTGACTGTAGCATATATAATTGTCAAGTATTTTTTGTAGCCTCAGCCTATCATATTAGAACTAGTGTGAATCTCATAAATGTTGATTAAAATGAAACTGTTTAAGTCTGTTTGGAAGAGCAGCTCTCCGAATAACGTCTTGGATTTTTCATGGAAACTTTTACATGACCGTTTGGCAACTAAAGAAAACCATGATTATGAAGGGCCAAGACATTTATAGTAGCCAAGATGAGGTTACTACTTCACCTTCCTCTAGTGAAAGTGAAGAAGCAAAAGGGGAAGAATCTAGTGAAGAAATTGACTCCCAAGAAGAAAAGGACCTTTTAATGGTCAGAAGGATTCTAGGAGGCCAATCTTGTGACTTGGTAAATTGGATTGATGCTATTAAACTTCACTTGTATTGTTGCTCTATTTTTTTTCTTCATCCCTGTTTTTGTGTGTTTTCGCATTCCTTTATAGTCGCATACAAACTATTCAAAAAAAAAATTGAGTTGGGTGTGTTTTCCCTTACAAAGAAAAATAGCAATGTTAAAAGATTAGAACAATGCATTTAATTTGAGCAACCAAACAAGAATAAAATAGTGAAGACAGAAACTAGTTGTGAAGCTTCTGGCGGTTTGAATTGTGAGTCCAAAGAATCTTCTGGTTTAGCCTTGGGAAAACTGGAATCAGCAATAGGCTTTGCATTGTTAGGCTGAGTTAATATAGCCACTGCCTTCATTCATGTGATTATCAATGTTTACTCCTGCTGCACTCACTTCTTGACTTTCTGGTTTGTGATTCTTGACATCAAGAAAAATTAAATGCTTGATTACAATCAGCATCCCTATAATTTAAGTGTGAAATAACTACTATCTTCCATTCATTTCCATAAATTATCATGAAATTCATCTCTCTCTATTCCTTTTAATACATGTTAAAATCAAAAGATAAAGATTAAACCAGCCTATAAGATTTAAAAGATAAATTCACTAGAAATTACCCTTACCTTTCGTTAAGTTATCATGTATTAGTCATGAGAGTGAACACTAAATAAAAACGATTGCAATATAAATATATACATGAAGAGCTGGGTTAGTAAAAAAAAAAGTACATCCATTGAGCCATAAGAGAACGGGTTTTTGTTTTGGTTTGTGAGTGGCCTCGAAAAACCAATAGAACAGTGCTCTTCCTGGAGTTTCATTGACAGTGATATAACCACCATATTGTTGAACTTCACCGGAGGCTGCGCTGGTCATCCATGCACTCTATCAGCTTCTTGCTCTGCCAGTATCTCCTGGCTAAGGTAACTAGCTACTAAAGGCTTTGCCACACCTAATGCTTCTATGGTCAAACAAACAAAAAGCAGAAGATGAAGATTGAGAAAAAATGAACACAAAGCCATAACTGATATATATCTCCGGTGTAGGTGTGTTTGTGTAGGTGTGCGATATACATCCACGCATTGAATTGGCTAACGGCCAAAACAAATACGCCAAATATAGTCATTCAAAAAGCATTCAAATGCCTAAGCTGTGCCGTATTACAGTAAGTTACAGATGTGATCATTACAAAGTAGCAACATTAATATAGAGATGCATGCTAAAAGAATCAAAATCAAAATCTGGTATATTTGCTCAGAAATATTTCTAGCCTTGTAGGAGAATTTGTAGAAGATAGGAATGAGAAAACCCTAAGGTTTATACTGTAATTAATAACACAAGAGTCTAGAGACAGAGAATGAAGCTTCATTGTAAGAGCTGTGGAAAGCACCTGTAGCAGATGACAAGAGTGATGAGCAAAATGACGGCGACAACGACAAAGTATATTTCGTTGAAGCCTTTGGGAAGAGACGGCACCGTCAGGCGCCATTTGGTGGAGGAGATTCTAATTGTGGTGCCTAGGTACGCCGTCAAGCCTATGGTGACGGTGGCATTGGAAAGCACGGACCAAAGTTGATGTGGAGGTAGCTGAATACGCCGCCGACGATGGGCATGTCGACGACAAACTCGGTGTAGCAGAAGGTGGAGAGGAGAGCGCAGAAGCCGGCAATGGCATTTAAAATAAGAGTAAACACCAAATTCAAATTAAATACTAGTAGTATCTTAAAATTTCATTAATTTATCTACACTATCCATCCATTTCTAAGTAAAAATCTTTTTTATTTTACCTACAATTTAGTTGTAGGTATAAGTTTTTATAAGGTTTTACCTACACTACATAGTTATAGGTAATTTTTTTTTATATTTTTCCAAGATTTACCTATACTTAAAACTGTAAGTATAAGTCTTTGAATTTAACCTACATTAAACAATGGTAGGTAATAAAGTATTTTTAAAGTTTACATACACTAATTGATGTTTGTAGGTAAAGGTGTTGGTAGGTATAAGGCATTTTTCTTGTAGTGCCTATGGTGGTTCAAGGAATGTGTGCAACACTTTTTTCGCTAACTATTTATTATTTATATTGAAATTCGGGTGAGACACTATATATAAGTGTTTGTTTGAGTATGTATTTCATTGTTTCAAACATGGATCAGTAATTTCTAACCAAATTTAGGCCATTATTTGGAACCTATGGTTGTGTTTAGGGTCTTATTGGAAAACTGTATTTATTAAAAAAGACAAATATACTTTAAGTATAACATGCTACCAAGTTGACGCATCTTCCAAAAGTAAAGAACACAGTATATGAAGATTTTTTATTCTTCTACCAAATTAAAAAATTTATTTCTTATGTTATCGAAAATTACATTTCCTTCCTTTTTTTTTTCCTACCAAACGTTTACCTTAAACTAAAAAAAATAAAGTAGGAGATTTTTCTTAATTATTATATTTATTATCCTTTAGGCACAAAATATAAAGTGATGTCTCTTTCATTGAATTTGTACCTATTTGGCTAAAATTTGTAGCTTTCACCTTGACATGGCAGAGGTTTGAGCAACTAAAGAATCCTAGGAAAAAGAGTGCGCCACATACTAGTAATTCAATGATTCACAATGAAGATATTTTAACCATATACATATACTTTACTAATTAATAGTC
This sequence comes from Glycine soja, assembly GCF_004193775.1. Classification (NCBI taxonomy): domain Eukaryota; kingdom Viridiplantae; phylum Streptophyta; class Magnoliopsida; order Fabales; family Fabaceae; genus Glycine; species Glycine soja. The sequence continues at coordinate 37,847,157 of NC_041009.1, forward strand.
TCAATTGTGATTTCTTTATTACTATCTGAATTTTTCTAGGTATATTTATAAGTCGATTCATCACTTTTTTCTATAATTTAATTCCCACTATTTTAAATGTACAATTTTTTATCACATAAAAATTTAACATCAAAATGCTCATTTTGGATATGATATGGTCATATGGAAAAGGAATTTTTATTTTTCATAACATGGTATACATATATATTTACAAAATGTTGGCTTTTTCTTTTGGAAGATGCACTATTAGAACAGTTGAGGCAAAGGTTGTTGCTAGTTCAATTAGACAGAGAAAAATGTGCTTTCTCAAGTGTTTACTGTAGCATATATAATTGTCAAGTATTTTTTGTAGCCTCAGCCTATCATATCAGAACTAGTGTGAATCTCATAAATGTTGATTAAAATGAAACTGTGCTCAAGTCTGTTTGGAAGAGTAGCTCTCCGAATAAAGTCTTGGATTTTTCATGGAAACTTTTACATGACGGTTTGGCAACTAAAGAAAACCATGATTATGAAGGGCCAAGACATTTATAGTTACCAAGATGAGGTTACTACTTCACCTTCCTCTAGTGAAAGTGAAGCAAAAGGGGAAGAATCTAGTGAAGAAATTGACTCCCAAGAAGAAAGGGACCTTTTAATGGTCAGAAGGCTTCTAGGTGGTCAATCTTGTGACTTGGTAAATTGGATTGATGCTATTAAACTTCACTCGTATTGTTGCTCTATTTTTTTTTCTGCATCCCTGTTTTTGTGTGTTTTCGCATTCCTTTATAGTCGCATAAAAACTATTCAAAAAAATTTCCCCATTTCTATTTATATGCGAATGAACATAGGAATGATATTGAATCATATTTCTGATTTCGACCTAAGTTAATCCCGTGCTGCGGAATTTCCATGTTTTAGTTTCTTTTGAACGATTCGAAAGTCATTTTCAATTAATTTTTTTTATCGACATCAATCGAGACTATTTTTGATCGGATGTCAGTTCAGGCAATTTTTTGGCAAACGCCGGCTTGGACGTTTTTGGACGACATAGGCTGGTGATATTTTTTTGCTTGACGTTGGTTAAAAAGTAGCACCTACTAATGTTGATGAGAAAATGCTTGGCCTACGTCAGTTGAACAAACCCTCAACTGCCATCAACAAAAAACAAACTTAGCCGATGTCGGCATAAAAATAACAATGACTAACGTTGACCGAAAACCTAGCCTATTTGAACAAAAAAATATCCATAAAATGACTTTGGCAAAAACCCTAGCTTGATGTCGACCAAAAAACCTAGCATATGTCAGCCAAAAAATGGCCTTCGCATCGACCAAAAATAGCCTTGACCATTGTCGACCGAAAAACATCATCAACTGATAAGTTCTATCCCATTTTATTGTGTCGTTTTTTACTCTTAATGTTTTTTGTGGCCATTCCAACCATTTGAATGATGTGAGAATAGACTGTGATTGGAAAGTCATGATTTTATTTGGAATTGAAATTGGATGGTTGATGTGTTATGACCTAGGGATTTGTTTTAATATATTAATTTTATAAGAGGCTTGCTTTACATGTATCAAGATTTTATGATTTATCTTTCTATGGATATGTGGTAAGTTGTAAAATTCAGAATATTTTTTCCAAGAAATTGGGGACAAGAAGAAATTATGTCTCCTTAACCATGAACTATGAAATTGGGATAGAACACCTCTTTTATTATATGAGATTGATGTTTTGGGTATTTCATGAGTCATAATGGTTTAAATAATATAAATGTTCTCAAACTCTATTTGAATCATAATTAATGAAAAATATAACTTTTTTATTTTTAGAGATTGTTTAATCTAGTCGATAAAAAATCAAGTTTTAAATTCAAATCAATGAAATGAATTTTTGTTCATTTAAATAGTGGATAAATTGAAAATTCTAGGCATTGAGACAAGTTTTTGTGGTAACGATACTCTACATACATTTTTAATTATTTGTATAGGTACACTTGCCTAGAGATCAACTCCAACTTGTTCAAACTCATTCAAGTATGGGTTGGGTCACGGGTGTTAATTTTTAAACCCATGAACCAAAGCCATAGACCTATTGATGTGACATGTCTTTAAAATTACTATTGTTGTTTATATGTTTACATATTTTTTATATTTAAAAGTTCAAATATTAGTGATAACACATTCACTAACTTGTTCAGACTTCAAAGTCTTTCATGAGTTACTAATTTCACATTCTCTCTCTCACTCTCTACACTTAGCATCAGATTAAGGTTTCCAATTCTTTCTATTGCCCTCCACACATTGACTATAGGACATCCCCTCCATAACGTATTTCAATTTCTTCGAATGTCATTGTTGACTTATTGAGATTAAGTTCTTAATTGTTAAGCTATATCACCATAACACTTTCATGATGCGCCAGCTAAGTGACTAGCTTCAAGGTGATTTTTCATAATTTGTATTTTGTCCTTATTTAAAACTTCAGTTTTAAAAAGTTTAAAACAAATTTACATGTTCAGAACCAATTCACTTAATCAAAATCAACTTGTTTGTGACCAAGTTGTTTAGGGTTGGGTTTCATAAAAAAGTAACATGAATCCAACCTACCTTCTCAAGGAGGAAGCTACAGGATTGAGCCAGATATATAGGTACAAATTCAATAAAAGGGACAACATTTTTGTGTGTGTGTGTGCGTATGTGAAGGGTAAAAAAAGTTGGCCAAATCTATGTTATATTTTTTAGTTTTAAGTAAAGGTTTCATAAAAAAAATAAAATTGAAGGTAAAGAAATTTTGAATTCCATCAGAACTAATTTTTTATTTGGTATAGATAAAAGATCTTCCTATACTATGTACTATTTAATTTTGGATGATGAGTCGATTTGGTAGTAGGTTTCATAAATTAGAAATTGAAGTAAAGGTTTTAAGAGTGATTTGATTTAGGCTTAGCCCACCAAATGTCAAAAACAGTCAACCAAAGTCAAAGTAAGGAATTGTAAGTCGACCAATTTATGACAATTTTGTGAAAAGAAACAAGTTTAGTCAAAACCTTAGAAATTAGAGTTTTGAACACCAAATTAACTAATTAATTAGTGTAGGCCTAATATAAATAATTTAAATAGACAAAGACCTAATATAATTAATGTTTCTAATTATTAATTAGTTAACTAGAATTTAATTAACCTTAATTTTCTTAATTAAAGCTAACTAATAATAGATTACTCCCTTCGTCTCAAAACAAGCTAAACAGGTATTTTATTTTCAAGATCCTTGTGATGAAAGATGGTTAGTGGTTCTACATGGAAAAACAATTAATGTTAATTTAGCCTAAAAAGATTAAATTTGTACTTCTGAGTTCGTGGATAGTGGGAAGCATTTTGAAACTTTGAAAAAGGGGAACGAGAGGTCAAAATTGGGTTAAGCATAGAGGTGGGTCTATGTCTTCGTTGGTGCATGCAAGATATTAGGAAAGGAGGCAGATTCATGAAGGTGTACCATGGGTGAGTAACTTTGTGGATTTATTTTACTTTTGCATTTGTTTGAACTCACTAAGGCTTGGTGCTATGGCACTTCTTCTGTCTATTGCCCATCCAATTATTAATATATTTGATCTTTTTTCTAAAAGCATTGAGGTGAGACACAGCAAGGTTCAAGGATTCAAAAAACTCATCTTTAATTGATTTAGATGAGTTTTAACTATTAGAAATTGTAATTTAGTTTTTAAATAAAGATTGGTGATTTCACAAATCCCATGAATTTATATTTTAAAATTTCTAATAGACACGTTATCACTTAACTAACGATAGGAATCTAGAGTAATTTTTTAATATATCAGGAATCTAGAGGTCATCATTAATTCATTTATTGATTTTTTTTGTCTACCATTAATATTTTAAGAATATAAGTAAAAAAAGTTGATTAATGTTACATTAAAAAGCTAAAATGACAATTATTTTGATTTTTTTTCTCTTACATGACAATTATAATGGAATGGGGAGGAGTAGAATATAATGAAAGATAGAAGATTAAAGTCTCTTGCAAGATGAATAATGAAACTTTAATTAATCCTAATGAAACAAATTTGGACCCAAAAACCTAATGGGCCCGACCCAAAACTCTATGATGTAGGGTTACAATACAAGAAATGTAAACACTCTCCCTTGGTCCTCATTCATGCGCAGCCACTTCTAGAGTTTTAGGAGAGATAAGAGAGCTTTTATCTCTTGCCTTGTGTTCTCCCTCTAACTTCATGGTCATCCTATGTCAAGTTCTCACCTTTACAACTCAAATCTTGTCCCTTGGACATCAAATTCAAGGAGGGAGCTCTAGCAGACAAGGTTTTTTCATCGATCCATTTTGTTTTGCATTTTCTTGAACTCTAGAAGACTTCAAATCTCTCAAGGTATTGAGAGTTTCTATTTTCTTTAATGTCAATTTTGGTTTGGGAGGTTATCCTCCATGAGTATGGGCTCTTAGAGTCATTTCTATATTATTTGGTGTTGAAAGTTTGTGCACACATATTGTTTTACAAATTTCAGCTTTGACATACTTCACACAGTTTTTTACTTTGTTTGATTCACATACCGTTTGATGAAAATAAAATTATATTTGAAAAGTAGACTCTTAGGGAATATGAATATATATAGAATACGTGATATATGGATTAGAATTGAATTGCTATATGAACTTTACAAATTGACCCTTCTGCTAAGTGTTGCATTTTAGAATTCATGCATTGTTTTCATTACTGGTATTGTAGTAGAGATGCAACTCAAATTTGGGATATAACATTGCAAAATAGGCTTCATAAGCTTTAAAAGTTGGGGTCACTTATAATTTAACTCATTGATTTGCCAAGAAAACTAATGGAAAAACGAGAGTGTGTAATGATTTTTGTTTTTTGTCTTGTATGAACATCCTTTAGTAAAATTAACATTTCTCTCTATATGATTAACTTTGGATTTTGAGTCATACCGTATCCAAAACTAGACATACATGACTTTTTATACTCGTAAAGTTTATAATTTTTTTTATATGATAAGAATAAGTTATGCAATAGTTTTATAAATACTCTATAGAAGAAAAAAATGTAAACATGAGTTTTAATATAAAATTTTAATCAGATAAATATATTTATGTATAAATTTGGTTTGGGTTGGATTAGATTGAATTTTAAAATGAAATCCAAAATCTGATTTTATCCAAAACAAATGGGTTTATTAAATTTTAATTTGTTCAACTATTGGTTTATTTGATTTTCAGTTTTTTGGTTGATTTATTCATAATGTTATTTGATAAAATCAGTTTATGAACATTCCTAAGAAAACCGATAAAGTAAAGACATCAAATGTACAATTAAGTCTATTAACTAGTAAAGTACGCCTTTGTTGACAAATCTACAGTGTTAAACATTCATAGATTAATATGTATAGTACATTCTTTTGCCTAAGATTCTTTAATGGACATTCTCTCCTACTTAATTTTTTCAGTTTAAGGTAAAAGTTTATTTAGAAGGAAAATTAATTTTGAGTTGCAGAAAAAATTCCTTGTTGTTTTTGGTAAGGATAAAAGATCTTCATATATTGTGCTATTTAATTTTGAATGATGAGTAGATATGGTTGCACATTATACATAAATTAGGTTACTCTTTTTTAATGAATTTAATTACCTATATCGATACCTATATTATATTTATTAAGTTAGAAATATGCAGACACAAAATAACATAACACCATGACATAAACTTTTGCAGTTTCCAATTGAAATTCACAGAATTGGAAGGAATTGTAGTGAAATCATTTAATACTCTCTCTAGTCTCATATATAAGCAAAAATATTTACTTCCCATAGATTTAGAAAGTTAGTTGAAATCATTTAATTTTACTAATCTCAAGTAGAAAGTAAGGTTATTCTTAAAATGTCCTCCATTCAAACCTGATACCTTGAATAAAAATGACTCCATAAAAATTGAATTACAATTAAATGAAGATTGTTTTAGGAATGATATAAATAAATAGGGGTGAAATTAGTTAGATTTTCTTAATTTGAGTCCAAGAAACAAGGGGACTTTTTTGCTTATATATGAGTATAGAGGGAGTATAATCTATGAAAGATGTCCAAAATTAATGAAAGGTTGTATCCTTTCATGAAAATGTGTCTATTCATATAAAGTGTACGTATGAATAGATGCAACTCATCATAAAGAGACATGAGAAGTGAATTTTCATCGAAAGCCATGAGATGTGACTCTTGACTAAGGGTCATGAGATGTGAGTCTTCACCAAGGTTTAAGGGATGTATATCATTAAAAGGTTAAATATCTTCGCTAAATGGGATGAGATGATCTATTAATAAAACCAATCTAAATGAAGAAAAACACTACAAAACAAAAAAATAAAAATAAAGGAGTCACCAGATTCTTTGTACACTATATTTCATCCAATATCTACATATATTGTTAGGGATGAGTCGAGCCTAATGGTTAGTGTTTTATATGCATACCTTGGAAAATTGCACTTTTCTTAATTTGGTTTTTGTTCTTTCTTGCAATATCATCACACTCAATTTATCAGGTATTTCTTTATTTTTGAAGTGGCGTCTCTAATCATCACACCTTGAAAAAGGTATGTATGTCTTCAACACCCCAATCCCAACCAATACGGAAGATGAGATCATTGCTAAAGCCCGTTCGAAAACAAGTATGATGGTTATATTTGAATGGGACACATCTTAAAAGGTACGTGTGTGACACTTTTTTTAAACTACACGATGGGATAAAATAAGAAATTTCTTTTCAACTATTTTTATAATTATTGGATGATTGATAGTAGGCCTTTTATGAAACAAGTGCATAAATTGAATGTATGCTTAATATCTACGAACAAACACAATATGGATATAGATGAAAGTTAATTATTTATCTTGAATCATTGACAAAGTTCCTTCCTTATGGAATGACTTTAAAAAGTTTGAAACATCTAAAAGATCAATCAGATTTCTCTTGAACAACTGAGGTAATAAAATGATACCAAAGGTACATATGTTCAACAAATGGTGTGAGTAATGGAGGAAGGTACATTGAACAAGTTCTCTAAGACTAGGAAGTGGGATTTTGTTATTCCTGTAGTTTCAGGTGCAGCCATAGTAAAATTGCATTTACGACTTCATTAAATGTTGGATTGAGTTGGAATTTTGTGAGACAATTCCGGATACATAATTCTTAAATCTAAATCTTCGGTTTGTTTATTGGTTGCTTGTGGTGAGAGATATTTAGTTTGTACTATCTACAATTTTTTTATACTTTCATCTTCTTGATTCTCTATTTGTATGTTTGTTGTTGTTTAAGTTGTTTAACCAATACTCACTTTTATCAAAAACCATGTGATTTTCAGAATCATGGGATTTGGTTGTTTTATTAAAATAGGTGAGGGATATTTTGTTCATTAAGTTGTATGATTAATTGATGAACGTGATTTGTGCACTAACTTGAGTATGTTTAATCTATAACCATTTGGTTCAGATATATTTTGAAAATGGTGGGTGATTATGTGAAATTTTCAAAATTATTTAAAGATTGTATCCTTTCATGAGATTTTGTGTCCACTCGTATGAAGTGAAAGAATGAATAGATGCGCAACAAACATGAGATGTGACTCTTCACCAAGAGTCATGACATGTGACTCTTCACCAAGGGCCTTGAATGTAGAAAATCACCAGATTCTTTGTAACCGTGCCTTTTCCTTTCTTCCCTTATGCACATAGAGAAATAAGGAAACTATCATCGCTAGTTGTTTTCTTTGGTATTCCTTAACTTTTGTGGAGTCATCACCTCCAATTTCAACTAACATAATAGATAAATTTTGCTCGTGCATGTGTGCACGCATACCATGTCGAAGCATAGGTTGATGTCGAAAGATATTATAAAAATACATACAGACAAACATATTGCTAAATCCTACAAGATCATGTTGTAGTTTGATTTTTTGAACATTCATGTCATTTAATTATGCTAGTATCAGAAATAAGTAAAACATATTAACAAATGGTAAAGATTTGGTTTATAAGCTAATAATTTGTTCAACAATGACAAAATTTTGTTATATTTAATTTCTAAGGTATCTAGTTTATTGATTCTCTTTTCAAGATCAGATACTCCTCCAATAAACTGCCTTGATTCATTTATCTCATTTCCATCTTTATAATCTTCCTCCAAAGCTTCCATCAGTGGTTCAACGGAGTCTTGGGAAGGATTTCCAAATAAAATAGTTTTCAAAGGAGAAAATTCAGGTGGAAACACCAGCATCATTGCATAGACTGCTCTTTCACCGAGAAATATTCTTTGCAAAATCACGATGATGATACAGTATTGGCTGCTTCCACCATCTTGCATAACGTGTGGTGAAATCTCCCTCATAAAAGCCAAGCAGGAAAATAGAAATTCTCATTAGATATGGGTATGTAGTAATTTTTCCATGCAATGCCTTTGGTTCCAAAGAATGTAGCCACACAATCTAAAACTTCTTGATGCATTCTAAATTGCATAGCCACTCTTTATGTGATAGGTACTTTTGTGTAATACATTTGTGTGACAACTAGCATTAAAACTCTCATGCATATTGCAAAAAAAAAACACTATTTTTATTTATCCAACATATTGAACATAAGGGTGCTAAGGAAAGTAGTCCTTAGCTGAATCTAGGGTAAATCTCCTACCCTCAATTTTCAAGGGATTAAGCTTGTGCCACCTACATAGCATAGGTTTTTCATGGTTGATCAACCTAGGTTGTGGTTGCAAATTTGAGAATCTCTCCCATACCCAAATATCAACCAAGTAGTAAAAGGGTGACCAAAGAGTTACCTCTTATGATCAGCCAAACTAACTATTGTTTTCTTCAACAGACCTAAATCATTTTATATGTTGGCTTAAAATATTGGTTGCAAAGCTGATTATCTACATCAAGGAAAATATACTTGCTCACCAAGCCATTGGGAGATAAATCAATCTCTACCAACCAAGTTGCAAGGAATGTTTCATGCTCCATTTCATTCCCACTATCGACGAATATCCACCCTTGCTAATGTATAAATCCCATCCTTTTTATTCCTTGTAGTTTGTTTTCCTATTGTATATATCAATTTCTTCTCCACTTTTATCGTTTCCTAGCTTTGAAATGGGGTGAAGACGGGATCATGAACTATTGGAAAATTCTCCAACACCATCACATCCTCCAAGGTGTTTTTTTTCCTCACCTTAGGGTAACAAAAAGGTATTTGTCTCAGGACACCACTTCTCAACAACCCCAAAACACATGTTTTCATTTTTTACTATGAAGCACTTGGGTTGAAAACATGTGTTTTGGGTTGTTGAGAAGTTGTGTCCTTAGACAAATAACTTTTTGTGTTCCTAGGGTGAGAAATATGTCACCTAGCTTGGAGGATGTGATGGTGTTGGAGGGTTTTGCAACTGTTGGTGATCCTGTCTTGACCCCATTTCAAAGCTAGGAAATGATGAAGGTGGAGAAGAAATTGATACATAGAACAGGACAACCACCATCTCCAAGGAGTAAAAAGAGTAGGGACAACAACAATCTCCAAGGAGTAAAAAGAGTGGAGTTTATATAAACATTAGCATGGATGGATTTTTGTCAATAGTGGGAGTGAAATTGAGCATGAAACATCCCTTGCAACTTGCTTGGCAATGATTGGCTTCTCTCCTAGTGGCTTGGTGAGAAAGTTTGTTTTCCTTATTGTTGTTCATCTTGCTGGAGAAAATCAGCTTTGTGACCAACAGTTTTATCCAACATATAAAATGATTTTGGTCTATCGAACAAAACAATAGTTTGTTTGACTGGTAATGAAGAACTGGAATTGTAGTTAACTCTTTGGTCACCCTTTTACTACTTGGTCCAAACTTGGGTGTGGGAGAGATTAACAAATTAGCAACCATAGCCTAGGCTGATTACCAATGAAGAACCTATGCTATTTAGGTGGAACAAGCTTAATCAATTGAAAATTGACGGTGTGAGATTTTCCCTGGACTCTACTAGGGGCAATTTTCCTTGGCACCATTAATTGTAACATCCTATTTTTTTTGTATATAAAATTTTAGAGAATAATGATGTTTTATAATTAAATAAATAAAGAAAAATAGTTATAATAAAATAATGGTTTGAGAGAAAATAAGAAGGGTATTTTATTATTCATTTGATGAATAATAAAAGAGTTTCTTTTATTATAAAATAATAAAAATAAATAAATAAAGTAAATAATAGGTCATGAATACCCCTAGTTATAAATAGCGACATGCTAGGTCAGTTTTCAGACTGACTTCTCAGCCTCCTCTGCCTACCAATTTCGTTTTTTCTCTATTTCTCTCCCAAAACCCTCTCTTTTTCCCGCAGACCATTGAACCTGTCTCAGAAAAATGATGATCTTGGACTCATTCACCATTGGATTCTCACCGTTGGGAATTTTGATATCACGTCTGAGCTAAGAGAAATACCCCTCGCACTGTAGCATTTTTCTTTCCCGCAGAAACCCAGAGCTGTCTTGGTAAAACTACGATCCCGGTTTCATTAACCGTTGGATTGTCGTAAAATTTTGATATGTTGTTCGAAATTCAGTTGCTCACGTTTTGACCGTTGGGAGTTGCGAGATAATGTTCGCGGAGGGAGAAAAAGGAATCACATGAAGATAGTCCAAATGGAGGCTTTAATCCTTTCTCCGTTTTTCTGACGTTTGGGAACTCTATCAGAGCAGTCAGAGGAAAAACTAGAGGAATTTTAGGGAACCGTTAGAGATGACGCTATCACTGTGGGAAGACACGTGAGTCCGCTTAGAGGTAAGGGATGAGTTATTCACAGTTGGGGATTAGTGAGAACATGTGTAGGGATCCTTAGAGGATTAAATTGAGGTTTTATTTTGGGATGTTTGTTAAATTGCAATTTTTCCTTTATGATTATAAATAAAATATTGATGTCCTAATGAAAATTGCTTGATAAATTGTGCTCTTGATATTTGTATATTTCAACCTATGATTTTGATATAATTGTGTAATATTATTTGAGGGGTTTTAGTCCTCATGTTGTGATAGTCTTTTATATAAATTGTTATATTGAGGATATGAAATGATGATTCAAATTGTGAGTATGTGATGAATTGTAGAATAACATGTTGCTTTGAGATTATAATATTGTTATTAAGATTGAGTATAAGTGTAAAGTTGAACATGTGTTAATTTGTGAGATACGTGTAAACATGTGATGGTGGATTGTGACACTATGAGATGTGAAATTGTGAATGAGTTCTAGTTGTGGATAAGTGTGTAGTTAACACTTGATGTGAAATTACTTGTGTTGTAAGCTATGAATTGTACAATAACCCGACCAGCGTTATCTTGAGAAAAGCATTGATGCGCAGTGTTAAAGAGAAAATGTAGGTTTCCTATTTAGGAACCAGTGTTAAATCGTAGTGTAATTATGTTGAACGTGTTTAAAACACGAGTGTAGGGTCACGGGTATTGTATAATTCATGAGCAGTGTCTGCATGCAAAAAAAAATTATTTTAGGGGTTGGACCTGAATTAGGAGGGAGAGGCCCTGACGGACTCTTCGGAGTGTAGGCCTTGGGGGTCACCGGGTTTGAGTGCTCCTTTAAGCCTATGCTGATCCCATATGGTTGGAGCATTCTCGCAAAACATTGTGACCCTGACTGGTCTCCCTATGATCTTACTTAGTGAGAGTGACCTGACAAACCCATGGTGTGGTGTGTCTTGTTATGTACTCCTAAGCGCCCCAGGGTGGTTTTTCTCTGACATGGTACCACATTGCATATAGGATTGAGTCTTAGCATAACTGTTGCATATGCTTGCTAATTGATGTGTTATTATATCTTGATCGAAGTGTGGAATTCTTGTGTAATGTGATTGATGATTGAAAAGTGAATTTTGAATGACGAAGTGGTGAAGTTACGTGAGCTATGTTTAAGCAAGTGGTATCTCATTTATATAATATGTATATTTAATTGTCTTGTTTCTCTATTAGCTAGGAATGTGATAACTCACTCCCTGTGTGTTGTTGTGTTTGGATCCTGTGATGATCTTGAACTTGTGTTCGGGGGAGCAGATGAATAGATGGATGACTATGAAGAACCTCATGCTAGAGGACACGAGAATACAATGCTCTGATAGGATGTGACATTAGGATATAGGTTATATATTAATTGTATAAACCTTAGACAACCTTGTTTGAGTCGAGAATACTTTATTATTTAATTGGACAAGTTTGAATATGATGTAGAAGAAAATGAATGTGAGCCTTTTTCCCCTTTGAAAGACTTGTAAAAAAAATGTTTTAAAAATACTTTTAACTAATATTTGAATTTTTTTCCTTATTAGTATATATGTGAGGGGTAGAAGGTGTCACATTAATCATGTTCAATTTGTTGGTAAGTTTAGGTCTTTTAATCCAAAAAAGGAAACTTGGTTACCATGTGAGAGTAATTTGGATAAATGAAAATAGTTTTGGTTGTTATATGCATGAGTATTTCGATGCTTGTTTGCAACAATGTATTATACAAGAGTACCTACCATATAGAGAGTGGCTATGCAATTTGGAATGCATTAAGAAGTTTCAGATTGTGTGATTGCATTCTCTGGCACCAAAGCTATTGCATTGAAAAATTATTGCATACCCAAAATTACTTAAAAAAATTGCAATCTAAAGCTACTCTGTCATCATGGACCTCATGTATCAAAAGCAAATACAAATGGTAATGATGCTGATGTTGCACCTGAATTTTCTCCTTTGAAAACTGTTCAATTTGGAAATCCTTCTCAAGACACTATTGACCCAAGAGATGGAGGCTTTGGAGGAAGACTATGAAGATGGAAATGGGAAAAATGAATCAAGGAAATTTATTGAGGGGTTAATGGATCTTGAATATAGAATCAATAGACTGGAGACAGTGACTAAGAAATTATAAAGATAGCGAAATTTGGTCACTCTTGAACAAATTATTCTTATAAACCAAATCTTTAGCATTTGTTAATATGTTTTACTTATTTCTTATACTAGAAAAATTACATGTATGAATGTTCAACATAAAAAGAAAATATGACATGATATTGTAATTTTTAATGCATTGGGTACATTAATGCCTTGGTTTCACATTTGTTATTTGTTATTTTGCCTTACTACAAGAAAAATGACCTATACCTACGGACAAAAACTGTCACTATAAATAAAAAAAATCCGTAGGTAAATGTATGATACACTTTATCCTACGGATGTTTCTTCCGTCAACTTTGAGGAGGCGTATAATGACGACTAATTGTCTGTCACTATAGGTTTTACCTACTATGTATAGTGTGTAGGTAAAAGTCATTAACTTCTACTTACATCTCCTAACTGTAGGTAAATTCAACTGTAGGTAAATATGTTTAACATGAACACCTCTAATAAGAAGACAATTCTAGGGTGCCAATTTGAGAGCCTAACTAGAAAGGCTATGACCTGTTTGGTAACTAGGGTGGCACCTTGGCATTGCAATCTGCCCTCCGCAACCTTGCCTTGCTATAACATGGTTGTCCAAGTACTATTTTTCCTTAAATTATTACTAGCTGGAAGCTTACCAATAATCATATACGGACACACTTTGCATAGAATCAATATTAGAGAATCTCAAGCCAGAAGCATATCTTTTATTACATTAGAAAGTGCAACTGTACAAGAGAAATAAAGAAAATCCTAGCTAATGAACACCATAATAAACTCTACTATCAGTCGCACTCTTCTCATAGTTATCATTAAAGGTATTTACATGGCCTCGCATGCAAGCCTTACTGTCACAAGCACATAAACACATTACTCCATTAATGCATCACACGATACTTTATTTGAAAATGGATCTTTTACTATGTGCCTGTAAGGATTGTTGACCCTTCCACCTGATAGATCATCACATCAAATAGACAAAATATATCATAAGATATAAGTCTCAAAGTTCATAAATGGAGAGAGCCACACGATCAAAATAAGAAAACTAACCATGAATGCAGAAACAAATATTGAAATAAATAATACCACTATTATGTGTAGTGGAGCTTTCCAATTTTTGTAAATAAATAATTCCACTTGAGAGCCTAACCGAACTTGCTTAGATTATAATTTTTCTCTTAGGAACTTACAATGTTATTACCTCGGTGAAATTTAGTTGTAACTGGCAATCCTAGTTACATAATGGATGTTCAACTCTAACTTCTTAAGCTCTAAGATTACCTTCAAAAGTGATATGAAGATTTAAGTTTAAATTAGTCTAACCATTCATTTTGGACACTACACTTTCCGTTTAATGAAATTTTCGCTGTATGTGTGGGCTTTTTATGAACTCCTATTCTATTGTCTCTGACCTCACATTTTCCTTTTGTACCTAATGCAGTCTCAACTGACATTAACCTTATATTACTGTTGGGACTGATCACTGATTCTCTGTTCTAAACAAATGAAAAGAATATTCTGCAAAGAGAACTGAGAGCAGGACCGGTAATTATATTTAAACTCATGTCATCTCATTACCTTGAAGAATGCACCCCATATGTCCTCTTCCTCAGCAGGAACTGCAGTAATCTTATTCTTTGGATTCTCATAGCATCTCAATCCTCCAACTGCTGTAGAGTAGAAACATCCTGTACAATTTACAGAATAACAATGTCAATAGTGAGGGAATACTTACAATCATGGGGAACAAAAAGAAGAAGAACATAGACAACGCCAATGTAAAAATCCTCATATTATGAATTATCATCATCTTGAAGGGGAGGGAGGAAATGATCCAACCTGGGATCACTAGGAACAAATAGTTGCCAAAATGCTGAGGATTGTGATATGCTGGAACAAAAAGAAGCTCACCTCGAGGGAAAGAAGCAAGTGACTTGCCACAAGAGCCTTTAAGCAATATAATTTACTTTACTTGTGATATGCTGGAACAAATAGAACATTGAATACAAACCAACAATAGCGGGGGAAGATATAATTTACTTTACTTGTTTGGTGAACAATATATAAAATTTGGTCAAGTGAGACAGCAATATAAATACTAAGTACCAACTAATACAATATCTATGCCTTTTTATATAGCTTTGCATTAAAAAAATAATAGAAAATAATATGTATATATACTGGGAGTATATTTTATTATTATTATTAAATCATAAATTATGATAAATATTAATTTTTTAATTTTAATAATAGATATTTTTATTAGGAAATACCCTTTGCATCGTAGCTTTTTCTTTTCCCATAGAAACCCAAAACCATCTGGCAAATTTACTGTAGAGGGGTCCTTTTAAAAACTAATTACCCAAGAGGGTCTCTTTTTAAAGTATTTGCAAAGGGGGTCTATTATTTTCATTGATGCCGCCAAAAGAAATGGCGAGAAACGCGTACCGCCATCAACAGTGGCGAGAAAGGTGCTGACATGGCTGGGTGCCGCCAGCACCAAAAGCGATACAAGCCATTCAAGCTAATGCCGCCAATACCAATGGCGGGACATGTGCCAACGTGGACAGTCGTGGACAGTCCCACCATTGGCTCCTGCGATACACACTCCATGAAGCCCATGCCGCCAATACGAATGGCGGGACATGCCAACGTGGACAGTCCCACCATTGGCTCCTGGGAGACCAAGGTGGCCACGACTCAGGCTAGTCTAGGGCATTGTTCTTGCATTGGAGGAGGCTAGGGACTGTTCTTGAGGCTAGGGCACTGTTGTTGCATTGGAGGAGGTTAGGGCAGAGGCATGCAGCAAGTCACATGCATTGCAGGTTACAGGTTAGGGTATTCAGGCTAGGCATGCAGGAGGTGACAAGCATACAGTTTTGCTTTAATGGCGTGTAAATTTACGTTGCAGATCACATGCATGCTTCAGCTTTGTTGTAAATTTTCTTTAAATACAGCACTTGCAATGACACTCAGCACTTGCAAAATTTGACACTGAAGAGAGTAACAAAGTAGTGTGAAGAGAGGAAGAAAGACTTTCGTTTTGTTTGAAGTTTGCTGATTCTATAGTAAGGATATTTTGTATTTATTTAAAGAAAGCCTTCTTTCCTTTTTTTTATTTATTATGTACAAATTTTTTATTTTGAAGTAATAAATTTTGTGGTTAGAATCAAATTTGAAGGTCAAATTTAAGTGTATTAATTTTGTAAATTAGATTTTTAATTTAAAAATTATTAGCAGTAATTATTTGTAAGCCCTTTTTTATGGTTTTTGCGTCTAAATTTTTTTTAAGTGTAACCCTTTCATTTACAACCCTTCCATTTTGTGTCTGAAATTTTTTTGAAGTTGAGGAATTTTTCATAAATTATTTAATTAGAGTAATTTTTTTTTAGAATAAATTATGGATGTGTAGTTTAAGTTTAATAGAGCAAGCAAATAAATATTTTTTATTTGTATCATTGACAAAATATTTAATTGAAGTAATAATTTTTTTGTTAGACTAAAATTTGAAGGTAAAGTTTAAGTGAAATAATTTTTTGAAATAGAATTTTTATTTTAAAATTAGTATGAGTAATTATTTGTAATTCTCTTTGTTCATGGTTTTTGTGGCTTAGAAATTTGATGTGTGACCCTTCCGGTTATAAATATTTAGAGGTGAGTCTTTAAGTTTTTGAAGTTAAGGATTTTTTTTTGAATTATTTAATTGGAGTAATAATTTTTTTGTTAGAATGATGTATCAATGTTTACTTTAAGTTTAATAGAGGAAGCAAATAAATTTTTTTATTTTTATCATTCACAAAATATTTAATTGAAGTAATAATTGTTTTATTTAGAAACAAATGTTAACACGTGAAGTTTAAGCCTATTAATTTTTGTAATTAGGTTTTTTACTTTGAAGTTATTTTTTGATAATGTTTACTTATTTACAAGCCTTTGCTAATGGATGGACATGCCTTACAAATAATTACCTGATTCCCTTCTAGTTTTTTGAAGTTAGAATGAAATTTTAATATGCAGTTTAAGTTTAAGTTTAAGTTTAAGTTTAAGTTTATGTTTAATTTTAAGTTTAAGTTTAAGTTAGTAGATGAAGCAAGCAAATACACTTATTTATTTTAAAACTACTGTTGTTATGATTAATTATTTTTAATTTTGATCATGTAGGTATATCATGAATTCAATTATTACAGTGTTGTATTTCAACGAAAGAGTATACAAAGACAATGATGGTGTAATATTTGAAGGCAGTAAAAAGGCCATTCAGATTAAACGCGGAATTAGTTTCAATGCTTTGAAAAAAAATTGGAGATAAGGTAAAGTTAGAAAATAATGAAATTATTTCTACTATAAGTTGTAGATTTTTAGTTTCAGGAAAATATGTTGCGTTGCAAATTTGTGATTACGAACATGTTGAAACTATGATCGAAAGTTTTCAACAACAACAACAAATGTTAGTTCTAGAATTGTACGTAGAAAAGGATGTTGTTGGTGGTTCTATGTTTCGTGCTGCAAATTCTGTTACGTCATGTGGACCTAATGTATCTCATCATGACTCGGAACTGCCAAGAAATATAAGTAATTTACATGATGATGATGATGATTATCTTGCGTCTAACTCATACGTTGAAGAGTCTTTCGATGAAGATGATAGTGTTGATGGAATATCTGATACAGACAATGAAGTCACCGACATCGTTGAACCAGTTTCAATTGTTCACCCAACCGAAGGTAAATGTTTGTGAAATACAAAATTAGTTGAATACATCTATCTTTTTATGAGAATTGTATTTAATGGTAACTAAATAGGAGTAGTTTCTTGACGTGATTTTCATTTTTAAATTATTAGGTGTACTAGAAATTCAAAATCCATTTTGGAATGATGCTTTGCATTATAAAAATATCAATTGGAGTCATCCGGACGAGGAGGACATTTGTGGTTTGGACATGCCAACGGCTTTTAATGTTGGACAAAATTATATGTTGGCATGGATTTTGACAGTAAAGATGCGGTCAAAAATGCACTGAAACAATATGTGATGAAGGTGCATCAAAGTTTTAAGGTTGTTGAAACGAAATCACACAAATATATCGTTTGTTGCCCCAACAACAGCGCAAAGTCTCCTTGCCCTTTGTATATGAGGGCAATTTTATCTAAAAAAATTGATGCATGGAAAGTGACACAATGGGGTGGACCGCACACATGTCTAAATATGACTATGACACAAGACCATGAGAAGCTTGATTCAAATTTAATTGCGACTTGCATAGTAGGTACGTTTTTTATGTTCATATTATCCTACTTTTGTGTTGTTCATTATTTTAATTTGTTATTTTATTTTATTGTTTGAATTACAGGCATGATCAGAGAAGATCCATCAATAAAAATTTCTTTGATTAAAGAAAGGATAAATAGTGAATTTTCCTATAAGGTTTCATACAGAAAAACATGGATGGCAAAACAAAAGGCGATTGCTATTGAATATGGCGATTGGGAAGAGTCGTATGCGAAACTCTCGTCATGGCTAACACATGCAAAATCATTCTCCTGGCTCTTACTTTCAAATACTACATGATGATTTTATTGTTGGTAATAGGGTGAGTCGCGATCATCGTCAGTTTCATAAAGTATTTTGGACATTTGGTCAATGCAAAAAGGCTTTTAAGTACTGTAAGCCAATCATAAAAGTTGACGGCACACATTTGTACGGCAAATACCGTGGGACCCTCTTAATGGCCACATCACAAGATGGAAATGGTGGTGTCCTTCCTCTAGCATTCGCGGTGGTTGAAGGTGAGACGTTGACAACGGGGTCATGGTTTTTGGCACACTTGCGTGAACACGTCACAGATAAAAATGGAATTTGTCTAATATCTGATCGTCACGCGAGTATAAAGTTTGTTGTCGCTAACGAAGCACTTGGTTGGCAACCTCCCCACAGTTATCATGTGTACTGCGTCCGACACATAGCCAGCAATTTCAATCGCAAATTCAACAACGTGAAACAAAAAGAGATGTTCAAAAAATTGAGTAAGGTTTATCTTATACATTAAGTTAATTTGAGTTTCATATCTACCTACAACTTTTGATGGTAACAAATTTGATGCGGCGTACACTCCTTGCAAGCATGTGTTTGATCAAAACTTAGAAAAATTTCGTCAATTGAGTCTAGCCATAGCAAGATGGATTGATCACATTTCAAAGGAAAAATGGAGCATGGCTTACGATACATCTGGACGAAGATATGGTCACATGACAACCAACCTATCAGAATGTGTGAATAAGGTGTTGAAAGATTGTCGCAACATTCCAATAACAGCGTTGGTCAAGTCAACATATAGTAGGTGCCGAAAGTACTTTGTTGATCGTGGTCGCCAAGCCCAAAGACAATTAAACGAAGGCCAAGTATATTGTTCTAAGCTTGCTAAAGAACTTAGGAAAAATCAAGAACAAGCTTCTTCGCACATCGTTTGCGTGTATGATATCCACTCGACAAGGTTTGAAGTAGAGGAGACCTTCAATCCTATAATGCAACATGGCGGACAAAAGTGGGCAGTTAACTTGAATGGCCATTATTGTCAATGCGGAAGGTATTCTGCGCTTCACTATCCATGTTCACACATTATTGCAACTTGTGGTTACGTGAGCATGAACTACTACCAATATATAAATGCTGTTTACACGAATGAGCACATCTTAAAAGCATACTCCGCACAGTGGTGGCCTCTTGGGAATGAAGCGACAATTCCTCCTTCTTATGAGGCATGGACACTAATCCCTGACCCAACTACAATTTGTGCGAAAGGTCGGCCAAAATCAACAAGGATAATGAATGAGATGGATGGGGTCGAACCATCTGACCACCAACAAAAATGTAGTAGATGTGGAGTAGAAGGGCACAATAGGTGCCAATGTCCAATGTAATCTGACCGTGGGAGTAATTCATTTAATTGATTTATGTATGTTAGATGAGTGACTTGTATTGCTTTAGGTTTTGTTCAATGTATTTACTTTGTGGTCTTCAATGAAATCGTCAGTTACTTATTTTTGAATGTGTACTTCTAATGAAATAAAATTACATTTAGAAGTTGAAATAAATGGAGTGGATCGATCCAGGTTGAGTGACATTGGTCTTCATCGTTAGTTAGAAACGTTAGTTATTTTCTTTTCTCTACTTTAGTGTTTAGGGTTTAGGATTTAAAATTTAGGGTTAAAGGATTAGGGTTTAAGATTTAGGGTTTATTGTCTAAGCCTTAGGGTTTAGGGTTTAGTGTTGATGGTATATTGTTTAGGGTTTAGGGATTATAATTTAGGGTTAAGGGTTAAGGGTTTATGGATTATAATTTAGGGTTAAGGGTTAAGGGTTTAGGGATTATAATTTAGGGTTTAGGGTTTATGGTTTAGGGGTTATAATTTAGGGTTAATGGTTAATGGTTTAGGGTTTAAGGCTTAAAATTTAGGGTTAAGGGTTTAGGGTTTAGGGTTTAAAATTTTAGTGTTTAGGGTTTAGGGTTTAGGGTTTAGGGTTTAGTTTTTATATGTTAGGGTTAAGGATTAGGGTTTTGTGTTTAGGGTTCAGGGTTTAGTTTTTATATTTTGGGGTTAACGGTTTAAAATGTAAGGTTAATGGTTTAGGGTTTAGGGCTTTGTTTTTATATTTTAGGGTTTAGGGTTTAAAATGCAGGGTTAAGGGTTTAGGGTTTAGGGTTTACTTTTTATATTTTAGGGTTAAGGGTTTAAAATGTAGGGTTAAGGGTTTAGTGTGTAGTGTTTAAATTTTAGGGTTAAGGGATTATGATTTAAGATTTAGGGTTTATTGTCTAACCCTTAGTGTTTAGGTTTTAGTGTTGAGGGTTTAGTTTTTAGGGTTTAGGGTTTAGGGATTAGGGATTATAATTTAGGGTAAAGGGTTTAGGGTTTAAGGTTTAGGGTTTGTGGTCTAAGTCTTGAGTTGGAATTTTGTGAGCCAATTCAGGATACATAATTCTTAAATCTAAATCTTTGGTTTGTTTATTGGTTGCTTGTGGTGAGAGATATTTAGTTTGTACTATCTACAATTTTTTTATACTTTCATCTTCTTGATTCTCTATTTGTATGTTTGTTGTTGTTTTAATTGTTTAACCAATACTCACTTTTATCTAAAACCATGTGATTTTCAGAATCATGGGATTTGGTTGTTTTATTAAAAAAGGTGAGAGATATTTTGTTCATTAAGTCGTATGATTAATTGATGAACGTGATTTGTGCACTAACTTGAGTATGTTTAATCTAAAACTATTTGGTTCAAATATATTTTGAAAATGGTGGGTGATTATTTGAAATTTTCAAAATTATTTAAAGATTGTATCCTTTCATGAGATTTTGTGTCCACTCATATGAAATGAAAGTATGAATAGATGTGCAACAAACATGAGATGTGACTCTTCACCAAGAGTCATGAAATGTGACTCTTCACCAAGGGCCTTGAATGCAGAAAATCACCAGATTCTTTGTAACCGTGCCCTTTCCTTTCTTCCCTTATGCACATAGAGAAATAAGGAAACTATCATCGCTAGTTATTTTCTTTGGTATTCCTTAACTTTTGTGGAGTCATCACCTCCAATTTCAACTAACATAATAGATAAATTTTGCTCGTGCATGTGTGCACGCATGCCATGTCGAAGCATAGGTTGATGCCAAAAGATATTATAAAAATACGTACCTTTCATACACAAACAAACATATTGCTAAATCCTACGATATCATATTGTAGTTTGATTTTTTGAACATTCATGTCATTTAATTATGCTAGTATCAGAAATAAGTAAAACATATTAACAAATGGTAAAGATTTGGTTTATAAGCTAATAATTTGTTCAACAATGACAAAATTTTGTTATATTTAATTTCTAAGTCAATGTATCTAGTCTATTGATTCTCTTTTCAAGATCCAATCTCCTCCAATAAACTGCCTTGATTCATTTATTTCATTTCCATCTTTATAATCTTCCTCCAAAGCCTCCATCAGTGGTTCAACGGTGTCTTGAGAAGGATTTCCAAATAAAATAGTTTTCAAAGGAGAAAATTCAGGTGGAAACACCAGCATCATTGCATAGACTGCTCTTTCACCGAGTAATATTCATTGCAAAATCACGATGTGTAGAAGCAAAGCTTCATGATGAATCAAGATTGATTCAAAGATGTTTTGATGATAACAAAGGTGATGACAAAAAGCTCAAAGGTCAATTCATGATAATCAAAGAATGAGTTCAAGATTGAATCAAGAACACCTCAAGGTTCAAGAAGAAATTTTATTTCAAGAATCAAGAATCAAGATTCAAGGTTCAAGCTTACAAGAATCAAGATCAAGATTCAAGAATCAAGAGAAGACTTAATCAAGATAAGTATGAACAAGTTTTTTCAAAAACTGAGCAGCACATGGATTTTTCTCAAAACATGTTTACCAAAGAGTTTTTACTCTCTGGTAATCGATTACCAGATTGTTGTAATTGATTAGCAGTAGCAAAATGTTTTTGAAAAAGTTTTCAACTGAATTTACAACGTTCCAATTGATTTCAAAAGCTGTAATCGATTATAATGTTTTGGTAATCGATTACCAGTGTCTTTGAACGTTGAAATTCAAGGAGGGAGCTCTAGCAGACAAGGGTTTTTCATCAATCCATTTTGTTTTGCATTTTCTTGAAATCTTGAAGACTTCAAATCTCTCAAGGTATTGAGAGTTTCTATTTTCTTTAATGTCAATTTTGGTTTGGGAGGTTATCCTCCATGAGTATGGGCTCTTAGAGTCATTTCTATATTATTTGGTGTTGAAAGTTTGTGCACACATGTTGTTTTACAAATTTCAGCTTTAACATACTTCACACAGTTTTTTACTTTGTTTGATTCACATACCGTTTGATGAAAATAAAATAATATTTGAAAAGTAGACTCTTGGGGAATATGAATATATAAAAAATACGTTATATTTGGATTAGAATTGAATTGCTATATGAACTTTACAAATTGACCCTTCCGCTAAGTGTTGCATTTTAGAATTCGTGCATTGTTTTCATAACTGGTATTGTAGTAGAGATGCTACTGAAATTTGGGGGATAACATTGCATAATAGGTTTCATAAGCTTTAAAAGTTAGGGTCACTTATAATTTAACTCATTGATTTGCCGAGAAAACTAATGAAAAAACGAGAGTGTGTAATGATTTTTGTTTTTTGTCTTGTATGAACATCCTTTAGTAAAATGAACATTTCTCTCTATATGATTAACTTTGGATTTTGAGTCATACCTTATCCAAAACTAGACATACATGACTTTTTATACAGGTAAAGTTTATAAAATTTTGTTATCTAATAAGTATAAGTTATGCAATAGTTTTATAAATACTCTATAAAAGGAAAAAAAATGAAAACTTGAGTATTAATATAAATTTATAATCCGATAAATATATTTATGTATAAATTTGGTTTGGGTTGGATTAGATTGAATTTTAAAATCAAATCCAAAATCTGATTTTATCCAAAACAAATGGGTTTATTAAATTTTAATTTGTTCGACTATTGGTTTATTTGATTTTCAGTTTTTTGCTTGATTTATTCATAAAGTTATTTGATAAAATTAGTTTATGAACATTCCTAAGAAAACCGATAAAGTAAAGACATCAAATGTACAATTAAGTCTATTAACTAGTAAAGTACGCCTTTGTTGACAAATCTACAGTGTTAAACATTCGTAGATTAATATGTATAGTACATTCTTTTGCCTATGATTCTTTAATGGACATTCTCTCGTACTTAATTTTTTCAGTTTAAGGTAAAAGTTTATTTAGAAGGAAAATTAATTTTGAGTTGCATAAAAAATTCCTTGTTGCTTTTGGTAGGGATAAAAGATCTTCATATTTTGTGCTATTTACTTTTGAATGATGAGTATATATGGTTGCACATTATACATAAATTAGGTTACTGTTTTTTAATGAATTTAATTACTTATATCGATACCTATATTATATTTATTAAGTTAGAAATACGTAGACACAAAATAACATAACACCATGACATGAACTTTTGCAGTTTCCAATTGAAATTCACATAATTGGAAGGAATTATAGAATATATATATATATATATATATATATATATATATATATATATATATATATATATATACGTCAAAGATTAATACTCTCTCTGGTCTCATATATAAGCAAAAATAATTACTTCCCATAGATTAAGAAAGTTAGTTGAAATCATTTAATTTTACTAATCTCAAATAGAAAGTAAGGTTATTCTTAAAATGTCCTCCATTCAAACTTGATACCTTGAATAAAAATGACTCTATAAAAATTGAATTACAATTAAATGAAGATTGTTTTAGGAATGACATCAATAAATAGGGGTGAAATTTGTTAGATTTTCTTAATTTGAGTCCAAGAAACAAGGGGACTTTTTTGCTTATATATGAGTATAGAGGGAGTATAATCTATGAAAGATGTCCAAAATTAATGAAAGGTTGTATCCTTTCATGAAAATGTGTCTATTCATATAAAGTGTACGTATGAATAGATGCAACTCATCATAAAGAGACATGAGAAGTGACTTTTCATCGAAAGCCATGAGATGTGACTCTTGACTAAGGGTCATGAGATGTGAGTCTTCACCAAGGTTTAAGGGATGTATATCATTAAAAGGTTAAATATCTTCACTAAAAGGGATGAGATGATCTATTAATAAAACCAATCTAAATGAAAAAAAAACACTACAAAACAAAAAAAAAATAAAGGAGTCACCAGATTCTTTGTACACTATATTCCATCCAATATCTACATATATTGTTAGTGATGAGTCGAGCCTAATGGTTCATGCTCCATTTCATTCCTCTGATAGGATGTGACATTGGGGCATAAGTTTTTATATTAATTGTATGATGTTAGTCTATTTTATTTTACCTCACTGATTTTACAAAATATTTTTTTAATTTTTGACTGCCTTATTTTGAGTCGAATATGTTTTTAATAAGTTTTAATTGATAATAGTGAAGTGAATGTGAATCTTTTACCCAGGTGAATTTGTTTACCGATATTTTTATATATTTTATTCATTTATATATATGTTGGAGTAGAGGGTGTCACATATTTTGTATCAGAAATGCAAATTTTGATGTGATTGTAAAGCAATTGAGTTTTGCAATGTTAATTTTTTTTACTAAAAATGATACTGAGAAACATTAAGCAGAAAATAGAAGTAACCTTGGTATATATTTATGTTTGGAAGACATATTGATCTCCCCTGTGCAATTAGTGTTAGACCATATCCTTGTAGGCTTGAAAACACTGAAAGTTAATGGCTCTTATATGGAACTTCTTTTCAGAAGAAATAATTCTTATTTTATGTTCTATGATGCATGTTTTTTCTTTTCTATTTTGCTAGCTTAAAAGGAAGTACAAAAATGGTGTTCTTTCATTCAATGATTCACTCATAATATTTGCCTTTGCACAACTTTTTTTAAGTAGTTTGAAAAATAAAAAATGTTATGCAAGTAGTCACAAACAATAGAACTAATTATGTATTGACTAATAAATTTCATTATTTGTTAAATTTGTACTATAGCCAAGAAAAGTGTCTATACAATGATTAATTTTTCAGAAATTAGCAAAGATATACTTGCTTAGAATAAACCTAGATAAAACTAATCATCATTATCAAGATACCAGAGCCATAATTCGGTAATCTGGAACATTAGCTAGAAATATTACTGCATATAGTGATATTTAATTTAGTTTACTGCATATACTTTACTGCCATGTTGATTTTACAAACAGAGGAGCTTAATTCAGATTTTTTCATTGATTGATTTTCATTATAATTTAAAAAAAAAAATGGAGCTTAATTCTAGTGTATAATTAAAAAATCTACGTGTTTATCATTCTACTTTCAGCATTTATCATACAACTTGTTTGGGAAAAACTTTTTATGATATTAGTGTTTTTTTTCTTTCCAGAAAAGTAATGGAAGATATTAGTTTTTCACCAGAACGAATTTACCCTATTCCTTCACCAATTAATGAGCCTCCTTCACCTTCACCTTCACCAATTGATCAAACTCCTTCACCTATTCAAGTTGATCTTTCACCTTCTCCTTCACCTATTAATGTTGATCATACTCCTTCACATCATGAAGATGAAGTTAATAATGCGGAGGCGCAAGGAGAAATATGTAGGCTGAAAAGTAAGATTTGGCAGCATTTTAAAAAAATTAAAGTCAATGGTTTGGATAAGGCTGAATGCAAGTATTGTAAGAAACTTCTTGGTGGAAAATCAAAAAATGGAACCAAGCATTTGTGGCAGCATAATGAGATTTGTGTTCAGTACAAGATTTTTATGAGAGGGATGAAGGACCAAACATTTCTTACACTTAAGGTCGTGCAAGGAAAGCAAGAGTTGGGTACGGGAACTTATGATGCAAAATGTGCAAGGGAAGAGCTAGAAAAAGCAATTATTATGCATGAGTATCCACTATCAATTATGGATCACCTAGGTTTTAGGAGATACTCTGCTGCCCTCCAACCTGTGTTTCAGGTTCGCTAACAAAACCCATTTTTCAAGTACGCAAAAAAATATATTAAAGATACATTTATTGATTTATAACTATTAATAAATGTAATTATTTCCTTTGATGAATGTATTTTTTATTTTTAAATTATCCTTTAATATATATAACTATTTTTATTTCTTTCATGAACTTTTCATATGTTATATGTAACTACTACCATTTTTCTGAAAGAAAACTGTTATCACTATTTTCTTTAACTATTTTTAATAAAGATAAAGACATGAAGTGTCTCTTTTTCAGCTGGTATATTATTAAATAAAATAGTGATATTGTTTAGGTTCCTACTACAAACACAATTAAGAAGGAGATAGTGAAAATCTATGAGAATGAACGAGCTACAACTTTGAAGTTGTTGGATAGTCTTGATGGAAGAGTGGCCATTACATCAGACATGTGGACTTCAACAAGTCAGAAGAGGGGGTATATGGCTATTACAGCTCATTACGTTGATGGCTGTTGGAATTTACAAAGCCAGATTTTGAGGTAATAAAACAATTTGAACTTTTTATATTATTAGGCCTTTTATTTTATAAAATGATTGAATATGATTATATTATATCTCTTTTTTTGGTTGTTTTTATATTATATCTCTATTTTTATGTTAGGTTCATTTATGTTCATGCTCCTCATACAAGTGATAGACTTTGCAATGCATTAACTGACTGTTTGATGGATTGGAATATTGACACAAAACTGTCAACTATCACCCTAGATAATTGTACCACAAATGATGCTATGATTGATAAAATTAAGGATAAATTGCACTTAGGTAGTTTGCTTAGGGATGGGTCTTTACTTCACATGCGTTGTTGTGCTCACATCCTTAATTTGATAGTAAAAGATGGGTTGGAAGTGGTGAAAGAAGGTATAGAAAATATTCAGGATAGTGTGGCATATTGGACAGCAACACCTAAGAGGAAGGAAAAATTTGAGGAAACGGCTAAACAGTTGAGAATCCCTTACACTAAGAATTTGGCATTAGACTATCCAACTAGATGGAACTCAACTTATAAAATGCTTGAAATTGCCATAGGATATGAAGATGTATTTCTTCAATTAAAGTAGCGAGAGTCTCAATATACTTGTTTGCCAAGTACTTTACAGTGGCAATTTGCAAAGGATGTTTGTGGGAGATTGAAGTTGTTCAATACTATCACTGAATTATTTTCTTCTACTAAACATCCAACTGCTAATTTGTATTTTCCAAATATATGTGAGATTAAGTTGGCAATCAAACAATGGATTACCTCTCCTAACCCAATGATTCAACAAATGGCAAAAAATATGATGATCAAATTTGATAAATATTGGGGTGTGATTCATAATGTGATGGGAGTTGCTACTATTTTAGATCCTAGGTACATGATGGAGTTGCTTGAGTATTATTATGAAAAATTGTATGAACATGATTCTTTTACTCAAGTGAGGTGCATTCAACAATTGTGTTATGACTTAGTTTCTGATTACCAAATGAAAATGAACAAAGACTCTTTTGGTAGTAATGTTGGTGATGTTACTGGTAGTGAAGTTGTTGGTAATGCATTATCTAAGTATGATAGATTTATTATAAGGAAAAAAAGGGCTAGAAGTTCTTATGTTAAATTAGAGTTAGACCACTATTTAGAAGAAGAGGTTTTACCAAGAGCTGTTGACTTTGATATTTTGATGTGGTGGAAGTTTAATGGTGTTAAGTATCCAACAGTTCAAGCAATTGCTAAGGATATATTAGCTATTTCGGTATCTACCATAGCTTCAAAATCCACATTTAGCACTGGTGGTCAAATATTCAGCCCACATCATAGTTGACTTCAATGGACTACTTTAGGGGCTTTAATGTGCGCTAGAAGTTGGTTGTGGAGTGGTGAAAATACTAGTAAAGTTTTATTCGTATATGTTGTTAAATTGATATTTGTGTTTATTCAAGAACTAATACTTGTAATGTATTTTTATAGGTTCTATGAGCTATAAAGTTGTTGCTGAATGTGCTAATGTAATGAATGAAATGGTTTCAGATGAAGGTAAATAATGTTCTAAATTTCATTTTTTTTGTTATTATATAATATAAGCTTTTGTTCTAATTTTTATTTCTTTTATGCAGGTGAAATGATGGGTGCTGGTGTCACTAATTTGGAGGAATGATTAACATTTATTTGCTGAACAATTTAAGTTGTTTCTTTTTTTATTATGTAATTTGAAAGAATGAAACATGTTTAAGTTGCTGATGTAACATTCCATTTTTCATATATAAATTTTTTTGTTAAAAAAATAGAGTTTAGAAAATGATGAGGTTTTTTTATAATTAAATAAATAAGGAGAAATAAATTTATTAATTAAAATAATGGTTTGAGAGAAAATAAAAAGAGTATTTTATTTATTCATTTGATAGGAAAAAAAATAGAGTTTCTTTTTATAAAATAAAAAAAATAAATAAATAAAGAAAATAATAGGTTGAGTATCATAGCTATAAATAGAGACATCTTAGGTAAGTTTTTGACGATACTTCCTACGCCTCCTCTTCCTTTCAATTTTGTTTTCTCTTCTCCTCCTCTAAAAACCCTATCTTTTCCCGCATACTGCCAAACCTGTCTCAGAAAAAGGGCAATCTCGGACTCATTCACCGTTGGATCATCATGAAATTTGGGCACCAGGTTCGAAACACATTTCTGAACATTCTCACCATTGGGAGTTATGAAAACATGTCTGACCTGAGAGAAATACCCTTTGCATCGTAGCTTTTTCTTTTTCCATAGAAACCCAAAACCATCTCAGTAAAAATATGATCCTGGATTCGTTAACCGTTGGATTGTCGTGAAATTTTGATATGAGGATTGTGATTCATTTCTGAGCATATTCACTGTTGAGATTTCTATAATAAGGTCTGTTGAGGGAGAAATACTCATCACACATAGATAGTGGAATGGAGGCTTCAATCCCTTCTCCATCTCTCTAACGTTTGGGAACCCTATCAGAGCAGTCAGAGGAAAAACTTGAGGAATTTCAGGAAACCTCTAGAGACGCCGCTATTGTTGTCACAATACACATGTGAGTCCACTTAGAGGTAAGGGATGAGTTTATCGCAATTGGAGTTAGAATGAACATGTGTAGGGATCCTTGGAGGATTAAATTGCGTTTATTTTGGGATGTTTATTAAATTGTAATTTTTCCTTTATGATTATAAATACAATATTGATGTCCTGATGCAAATTGGTTGATAAAATAGGGTACTCTTGGTGTTTTCATTTTTTTATACTCTTTGTGAGTAGGTGATAAAATGAACCTGTGATGAATGGTGAAATACATGTGTATTGAGATGTGTGTATTGAGTTGTGAGCTATGAACTGTCCAATCATACAATTGTAAGACCCTTTAAGGGAGACAAGTTTTTGCGTGACGAGTATTGTGATGAGATCCACTGTGCGAACCCGACGAGTTTAATCACAAGTGTGATGAGATAAAATTATTTTGAAAACAATTGAAAAGTCGTGTGTATTGCATAGTTCATAGGTAAAGTGTAAATGATTCATGACGTGTGATAACATGTTAAATTGGGATCATACCATTGTGATTGAGACCGAGTGTATGTGATAAATTGAGTATGTATTGACTTGTAATATATATGTGCATTGAGATGTTGTGTGCATTGAGTTATGTAGTATGAATTATACAATCACATGACTATAAGACCCTTTAAGGGCGATGAGTTAATGCACGACGAGTATTGTGATGGGAACCACTGTGGGGACCCGACGACTTTAATCACAAGTGCGACGAGATAAAATTTTTTGAGAATAATTGAGGTGTCGTGTGTTTTATACAGTTCATAGATAAAGTCTGTGTGCTAAAATGTTTTCTAGGTTGGGCCTGAATCAGGAGGGAGAGGCCCTAACGCACTCTTCGGAGTGTAGGCCTTGGGGGTAAATATACCCGGTTTAAGTGCTCCTTTAAGCCTATGTTGATCCCATATGGTTGGAGCATTTTCACAAAACAGCGTGACCCTAACTGGTTTCCCTATGATTTTACCTAGTGAGAGTGACCTGACTTGCTAGTGTGTGGTTTGTCTTGTCATGTACTCCTAGGCGCCCAACGAGGATTTTCACTGACATGGTACCACATTGCATATAGGATTGAGTCTTAGTGTACATGTTGTATAACGCGTGTGTATTGATCGATATTGATTGATTTAGTGATATTGTGTTTTGATCATTGAGTACGTGAATGTTGTGAAAACGGATGAGACGTGTGGTGTTGTGCAACAAAGTGGTGAAATGACATGAGCTATGTTTAAGTCAGTTTTATTTTGTTTATATGATATTTATACCCACATGTTGTCTTGTTTCTCTCCATTAGTTAGGAATATGATAACTCACTCCATGTGTGTTGTTTGTGTTTGGATCTTGTGATGATCTCAAACTTTGTGTTCGTGGAAGCAGATGACTAGGTGAATTGCTTTAAGGAACCTTGTGCTGAAGAACGTCAGGACACAATGCTTTGATAGGATGTGACATTGGGGCATGAGTTTTGTTTAATTACATGATGTTTTGAGCAAAAAAAAATGTTTCTGACAAGTTTATCTGGTAATAATGAAATGAATGTGAGCCTTTTACCCTTTTGAAAGGATTTTATTTAAATGTGTTTTAAGAACTTTAAATTAATTATGATTTCTTATTTCTTTTATTATTAGTACATATATGTGTGGGGTAGAGGGCATCACGGCTGAACAGAATCATATGCTAAACAGAATGAAACATGTTGAAGGACAACCAACATAGTATATTAGTATCTCTTTTTTTGCTAAACAGAATCATATGCTACTTTTTGTTGGGACAACATATATTTAGATGGTACTGTATTTTGGGGGGAAATAAATATGCATGTCCTTAATTCCTCATGCAATACCCAAATTTTATGATTTTAATTGAATTGATTGATTTGTTTAAGTAATTTTTTAAATTATGATAATGATCCCATATTTTGAATTTGGCTTTGTTATTGTTTTTTTGCTACGTAATTGCTTTTTAGCCCCAATTTTTTTTTCCATTTTTTCCAAAAAGTTACAATATTTTTTCTTTTTTTAAAAAAAAATTTAATCAATACTAGCGGGGGCGTGGCGGAGGTGGGAAATGCATTACCCGTCCCCGTTTCACCCCGTTGCCATGCCTAGTAGTGTTGTAATTTGTTGATATATTTTTCTTGTCTAACAGTATTCAGACATAAATCCTTCACATTTTTAACCTTTTCCATGTAAATCCTTCCTTCTTCCTCAACCATAACCAACCTTATTAAGTTAGCGACCGCATCACTTGTGAATGATCCATCTCGTTCGTTCTTAGGAATTGAATACCCCATCTTCTTCACTTCCAACACCCTTGAGTTCAATCCGTGGTCTGCAAGAAACATTAACAAAACTAGAGGTTTTTCATTCTAAACAACCTCCACCACAGAGGTCCAACCAGAGTGAGTCAAAACCCCACCAACTGCCTTGTGGCTCAATACCTTCAACTATGGTGCCCAACCGGGGCTTACTATTCCACACCATTTGGTTTGCTCTTTGAACCTTTTTGGTAACTGTAACATATATGGGTCACATGGCCCACGTTGAACCCTTAGCAGACAAAAAAATGAATATTTGATTCCTCCAAACCTAGAGCTATTTGTGTCACTTCAACTTGACTTGGTTTTGCTTAGTTTCCAAACGACACGTACACCACACTCCTACATTGTTTTTTGTCCAACTAATTATTCATCCACTGCCATGTGGTGTTATCCTCGTCTCCCTCGAATTCTCTATTGATGAGTTGACCCACGGGGATAACCAATTTCTGGTAAATGTTCTCTAGCATTTCAAACCACTTTGGTTTGAACTCGGTACACCTTTTAATCACTACAATATCACAGTTCTAGATAACTACACCAAAATGGTACATGTCAAAAATGCTTGAGTCATTATCAGAGACAACATCAAAGTTTCTCTTCATCTTAAAGTGTCGATAAGCCACAATTGTCGAAAAAGAGATCCGCGACGAAGGAACTATGAAGTCTTTGATTTTTGCTCTGACGGGATCATCACCAATGAGAACTGTGTGAATGTATGTATACATGATTTTGATGATGTAAAAGAAGAATCTAACAAGGCTGCTTCAAATGATAAGCATTTTCTTCAAGAATAATTCAAGATTGCTTCAACAAACAAAGCCTTGTTTCAAGATTCACTAAAGACCAAGTCTTGCCTTAAAACAAAGTGCTTTCAAGACATGCAAGGCTCTGGTAATCGATTACCAGGAAGTGTAATCGATTACCAGAAGACAGGGTTGAGCAATAGCTGTTGAAAAGGATTTTGAATTTTCAACATGTAATCGATTACCATATGTCTGTAATCGATTACTAGCAACGAAATTTCTGAAATTCAAATTCAAAAGTCATGACCCTTCAAATTATAACTGTGTAATCGATTACACAAACATTGTAATCGATTACCAGTGGAGAGTTTTCAGAAAATCTGCCAACAGTCACATCTTTTCATTGGATTTGTGAATGACCATCAAAGGCCTATAAATAGGTGACTTGGGCACGAATTAAAGAAAGAGTTTTGATTGATCAAAATGTTTTATCCTCTCAAAAGATTAAGAGAGTTTTGCTTGGCAAAAATGTCTTATCCTCTCAAAAGACAATGAGAGAGATTCCAAAAGAACTTCATTGTCAAATGCTCTCTCAAAAGAAATGCTTGACCAAACACTTGCAAAATCTATAAGGATTCTTACATGAAATTCATTGTAATATTCTTCTCTTGAAGAGAGATTTCTTCTTCCATTCTTCTTATTCAATGAGATTGGCTAAGAGACTGTGAGTCTCTTGTTGTAAAGCATCTGAACACAAGGGATGGATTGTCCCTGTGTGGTTCAGACTTTGTAAAGGATTTTACAAAGATAGTGGAAGTCTCAGGTGGGTTGCTTGAGTACTAGACGTAGGCACGGGTTGTGGCCAAACCAGTATAAAACTGTGTTTGCATTCTCTCTTCCCTTATCTTATTTATTTTGTTGCAATCAATTGTGTCTTGCATGTTTAAAGAACATTGTTAAATTGATTGTTGTTGCTTTTTCTGCATTCTAAGCCTATCCCTCTTAAGATTATTGAGGTATCAAGGTCTAACAAACTGAAGGGGGTCCGATGAAGCCCATACATGGTGAAGTACAGATGTTATAAAAGGAACTCTTTATACCAATTTTAGAATCCAAAGTGTCTGCCCAGAAGAGAATTAGGTCATAGAAATGCCAATCAACTTTGGAAGATTTGAGAAAACAGGTCAAGGGTTCTTTCAAATCATCGTAGGCTTTTTTGAGATACTGAACGACATCATAAGGGACATCAATGGTGGCTTCAACGTTTTCTGGAAGGTTGTCCACTTTGGGCAGTGCAAGCTTCATAAATTTGATGAATGAAGCCAAGTTTGGGGACAATTTAGGAAGACACTCTATGTTTCTTGGGGTGGACACGAAACTAATATGATGACCCTTTTGAGCAATGAGCTTGGCAAGTTCAAGGCTTGGGATTAAGTGTCCGAAGGCTAGCCATGGAAACATTACTAGGTTTGACAAAATTTTTGTTTTATTAAGAACTCAATGCAAAAAAATTATTATGGACCAAAAAAAGTTTAAGTCTTTATTTAACTAGCAAACATTATATTTTGTTTATTGAATATATTAAATTTAAGAAATATTATATTTAATAAGAGTATTAAATTTAATTATATATTATATTTAACAAATATATTAAATAATAGCATTTAATGTTAATATAAATACTACATTGATAGCATTAAATATATACATTACTAAACTTGCTCAAATCCGGTTTACTTTATGTGTGTGTTGTATTCATGATGATATAAAATCTTTTCTTGAATCTTTTGTGGGCTTTGTGTACGTGGCCCAATAGAAATAATTTATCTTCTTTTATCTCATCCTAAACCTAAAGTATTTGGGAAACATTAATAGCATTAAATATGTACATTTTAAACTTGTCCAAATCTTGTTTACTTTATGTGTGTGTGTGTTGTATTCTTGATGATATAAAGTCTTTTCTTTGAATATTTAGTGGGCCTTGTGTTCATGGCCCAATAGGAATAATTTATTTCTTTTTATCTCATCCTAAACCTAAAGTGTTTGGGAAAGGTGTGTTGTCGCCTAGGGTCATCATACGAAGCGTTGTTGAATTTGTGAGGGCGAATCAGAGGAGCACCACTTCGAAATTACTACAATTTCATCATTCAAGGTAAGGCGTAATGGAAATTGTTTTTCATAGGTGTGTCATCAGCCATGGGTAGAGGGGTTGACCTTAAACCCTAATAGGATTGATGTGTCAGTTTTTTTTCTTCAAATTGGATGGATTATGTGCACCCTGGGCACAAATTTAATAATTACTTTATGTATCTTGAGTGCTTAATTGATGGCACACTTTTCCCCCTTTTGATGTTCTTGAAGAATTAAGGATTTAGAGATAATTGTTTGATTCGTGAATTGTTGTTGAGATTGTTTTTGTTACTTTCAAAAACTAAGAACATGTTAGGAATCAAATGTAGAACCATAATTATGTGTTGAGTGTTTGAGAATGAATTGGAGCCCTCGAGAGGCCTAGAAAGGCACAAATTGTGAACTTATGTTCTATAGAATCACATGTCAATGTTGAATATCAATTCAAGTGCTAAGCTTGGAAAAGGCAGAGAGCATGTGAGCTTTTTTACCTCCTAGCACTAAGTGTCACAAACCCCAAATGGCACTAAGATCCAAATATGGGGTTAATCCTTAAACAAGAAGAAAGCAACCCATTCTTTGGCCTCTTGGGATAGCGTGGGGGGTTTATGCGTTGAGCGTAGGAACCCCAGCCTTGTTTTGTGAGATTAATGAATGAATTAACTAACCAATGACTTTGGAAACACCAATATTTATACCTTCACCTTTGAGCTTACATATGGCAATGGTTTTATACAAATAATATAAAATTTGTTGTGAAAGTATACATACATATATACATACATATTTGATCAATTAGAACTTATACTTGGAGTAAAACAACACTAAGAGGTTGTTTTTTTGTTTATTTTGGAGCATATGATTTTCTTAAAAATCTTGTAGTGGTTGTTTCTAAATTGTTGTAAGGGTTGGTATATCATTTATATTTTTTAATTCATTCTCTTTGTTGATCAATATGTATGTATGTATGAGTCTCTCCTCTCCCACACACTATCTTTTCATAGCAAAATATATTTTCATTTATGATTGAATAATTAGATAGACGAAATCAAATACAGAGAAGTTTCTATTCAATGCAATTCAATGTTTGCTTAGTTTGAGATCAATATTGTGTTAGAACTTTTTTTTTTTTTAATTCACAATATAAATTTTTCTTTCTAAATTCTGATTACATATATTTATATTAATTATTAAATTTTGATAAAGAATATAAGGAATTTAACTATCTTCTTGTTTGTGTTACATTAATGCAGGAAGAATTGTAAAGAAATTTTGATAAGGATGAGTCAATCAAGACCAAATGAGGATGAGCCTATAGATGCAACACCGATATCCTTTTGCGTTTCTTACGACTATGATGTTAATTGTGGTGATGTGGTTGGCAATCCAACAAATTTGGTATAAATTTAATTCTTATTTAAAATTTATTTTATCAAAATAATTCAATTTTTCCATCTTAAACTTCTTGTATATATGACCTAATCATATATTTGCCTACTTTATCAAGAAAAAAAAAGTGTATTTCACATGTCAAATACTCTAACTTTTAATTTATTAGATTGGTTTATAAATATATTTTATCAAATTAAGATGGTTGTTTAACAAATTTGTTTTACTACCTTATAGGGTAACTAATTTATAAATTTTAAACTAAAAATTTAAGTGATAATTCTCAAACATATATAAGATCCAGAAGTACTTGACCATGCAACAATTGCACATTTGAACATTAAATCCTAAAAGAACACCCATGGTATTTGTACACTTTAAATATTTGTGTTGATTTTCATGAATTTGTTTCAAGATATATGCCTTATATAAACTTGAATTATGTATTCACATCAATTCATAAATTTACATACTAACAAGAAAATACATCTCCTTTAGTAGTGCCAAAAGTATCCATTAATAGCAATGACGATACTTTCGGTTCTAAAAAGACACTACATCATTGTAAATTTAAATTTGTTTTCATTTTTATCAATATGTTTATCTTACATACTTTTGTATTATTAGAATGAAACTCCTTCTCTGACACAAAGTTCACGGCCAAAGAGAGGAAGACGTTCCAAACCATTACCTGATGAATGGCTGAAAAATTGGGAAGTTGAAAGATTTGATAAGGTACATAATCCAATTTAAAATGAAAAATTCTATGTTTGTTTATTTTATTCCATCATGAGTTAAGATAATGAAACTGAGTATAAGTAAATTTTCTTCATTAGTTGTCTCATTATGAAAAATTTATAGAGAAAATTACCAAACTTCTTTGTATATATAGTTGGAATTATTGATAAATATTATACATAGTGGATATAGAGATTTTATTTCTTAAAGTTAATAGTTAGTTTTAGCATATAGTTTTTTTTTCAAACTAGAATGAGTAGATTTTACACAAGATTCTTTAACATAGAAAAAATAAGTATTTATTATTCAATTAATTTATAATATTTTAATACAAATGAAAAATAAGTGATCAAGATTTGTGCTCAAATTAAGCTCTTTAGACTATATTATTATTTCATTTACTATATATATAAGTCATTTACTATATGTTTAACATTAAATTAGCCTTCAATATAATAGTCAATGTATGATAAAAAATTAAAATGTTAGTGAAACCACTATAATTTTATGATAAATAATTATACTTTTATAGACCATTCTAGTATAGAGCATTGACCTATGTCAGGAATACATCAATTGTTAATAAAATATATCATACTTTAAGTGTGGACCCATAATGTCTAGTAAGATAATTTAATTTGATAGACAAAGACTACATCAACAAAGGATAACAATTTACATATCTTTTTGTTGATAAATGAAAAAAATAATGGTAACATAAGAAATTTTAGGAAAATCAGCTTTACAAATAGCATATTACATGAAAATGACATATATGTAGTAGGGTTAATACCTAATACATCAATTAGACAATAAGCAATGCCCATGTTTTACTTGTGGAAACATAATTTGAAGTAGTAAACTTTATATGATCAATAAGTCTAATGAGATTATAAATATCATTATTCCAAATGAGTAAAAAAATGAAATATTTGATTATATAAGATTTAGTGTCTTGCTTTCATGTCATCAAATAATTTTGTAATCACAATATACTTGTTGTCTTCCATATACCTCAATCATTGCATTGCAATTTACTATTTATTTTATTCCACAAGTCTCCATCTCTCTAAATTTACCCATAGCCTCTGAGAACATACCAATATTTCCATATACTCTCACTAGTGTACTATTATACTCCTTGTCCAACCTAATCAAGAGGTGTTTCATTTCATCATATACATTTAGGGTGTGCATGTCATCAATGTGCTTACCCTTAGAATATCCATCCATCAAAGTACTATAACTCATCAGATTGGGCTAGATCTTAGTAGTCATCCTTACAAGATCCATTTGTGCACCTTTACATACGATGCACATGTATTATAATTGTACATTCCTTATCAACTAAAAAGTTATTATAGAGTTGTCACCTACTCTTTGGGACCCAATTTTTAGAAATCAATTGTACATACACCAATCCACCAAACAATTGGTAACCACACCAAAAAATAAAAAATTATTTCAAAGGAAATTTCCCCTTTGTCGCCCTACACCGATAATAACATTGTAGGCAATAAAATTAAGTTCAAAGCCAATGTATTTTCATGCTCTCTAATCCTAGCCCTTCAATTAGATTCAAGACACGATGAATCTTCTTTAACCTACCATGGACCCTAATCACGTTGCTCCTCAACTTCCTCTAGAAATTACTGTTAGTGGTCCAACTCATGGAAAAATCCTAGCTCGGTGGCTAGTAGGAGTTCACCAGTTTTTGTAATTACCTTAAGAGTGTGTTTGGATAAAAAATTTTAATTGAGGAAACTAATTTATCATGGAATTTAAATTGTTGTAATCTAAAATTCATTGTTTGGATTTTTTTATGAAGAATTTAAATTTTTAGAATTTTAAACAACTAAAAATGTGGAATTTCAATTTCCTCCTAAAAGGTGAGAAATTAAAATTATTTTCTTGATATAAGAATCTTCTAAAACGTTCATGTATTTCCTTTATAACCTTCATCCTCTCTTTAACCTGAAAGTTCCTGAAATCCTGTTCTTGAAGAAACACCGTCGGAACTCATGGAACATCAATCAGGTGTGGGTGTAGGGGGACATGTAGAACTGCACCCACCAATCTGAGGAGCAGTTGTCATATCCATCACACGGCGGAGGTGCTCGACGGCGCGGAGGGCCTAAGTCATGCCTTGCACGGTTGACTAAATGATGTGGTCGGGTGTGGTGATGAACGTCGTTGTGTCCCTGTTCTCCTGAGACTTCCCATGCCACATCAGTATTCTTCTCCTTGGAAGCACACCATCCATATCTTCTTTTCTCTTTGCATTCATTTTATTTCACCTCACAATTTCAATTTTTTTGTCCAAACACGAAATTTGGAAAATAAAAGAATTTCAATTGAAGTATTTGAAATTCTTAAAATTTAAAATTTCTCAGAATTTTAAATCCCTCATCCAAACACACTCTAAGCTAACAAACACAATCCTTGACAACATAAAGGTTGTGTTCATAATTAAGCAGAACATTATCTATTGCAAAAACATCATTATTAACATATCTATAATCTGTTGTGTATATGTATGTACATTAAAAATCTTATTTTATTTTAATATATTAGAATTTAGTTAAAAAGGAATTTTCTAAATAAAATTAAACCTACCTCTCTCGAGTTTTATGATTTACAGTCTCACAACCATCCTAACAATCAATAACACTCAAAGGCGATTGGTGAGGTCCTACGTAGTCTTTCCAATGTTACTAATGGTTTTGTTCTCGTAGATAATGGATTGCTTATTATGAAGCTATTTTTATGACAATGAGGATTATGTTTGTTTTCTTAAGTAGTTTACCATACTATCGACCACTTCCTAGCCACTCAAGAACTTATGATTTTGCCATGAGTGGGGTCACATATAGTACTTGCCAAGGAGAATTGGGTTTGACACCCTGGCAGGTTAAAGAAGATAAATCTTGCTTTTAATTTTTTTAAAGAATCTTGCAATAGTGGGTATTGAAACATTTTTTATTCCTTTTATGATGAAACTTGATTATTTGAGTTATTATTTTGTTTTGTGAAGAAATGGACTTGTGGTGTTGTTTTATGACTATGATGGTCAACACAATTTTGCTTGATTTTTGTTGGATGCCTTAGGATGATTGTTTTATGGTTAAAATCATAGTTTCAAAAATTACCTTGAATTAATTGATCTAACCAGTTGGACCAAGAACTAGTGGTATAATCGGTCTCAGCCACTTATTGAATTAGATATGCCATTGATCCAATTGGACCTTACGCGATTGAATCAGTGAACCGGTCTAGTAGAACCAATATTTATTATTTTTCTTTAAAATGCAAGTTTTAATGAAAAGACTAAAAAAATCCAAGAATTGAACTCAAGACCTAAAAGTTATTTAGTATAACAACTTACCTATAGATCCATGATTAATTAGTATACTTATGACACAAATAATACATACATACATATATATAAATATATATATATATATATATATATATATATATATATATATATATATATAGACACACACACACACACATTATGTTAGTAGATGATTCTTGCCATTCAATTACTAACTCACTAGTTGGACCAGTCACTCATTAATCTAGTACCTTGATTGGTTCAATTTTTAGAACATTAGATGAAATGGTGATAAAAAAAATTTGGAAATTTTTGTGTGACATTGTGAAAATTCTTGAATTTTCCAAATTATTTTAATTCTTCCTTACATTCATAAAATTAAAATATCCAAACTGTTCAATTGTTGTTGAACATTTTTTATCTCATTTTATTATACTTCAAACTATTTAATCCCTTTATACCCAGATATAATTAATCAGAATATTGTTTCACTTACTCATTCTTAACCCTTAATTACCAAGGGCCAAGAGTCTTTATGGCTTAAAGTCGAGAGTGATGAAAAATCCTTAGATACCTTATTTCTAAGCTCATAATTGTAAACACCCCCCCCCCCTCTTTTTCTGTGTTTATTTGTCAGTTTTACATTTTCCCATTTAACATGCTATGAATGAATGAATTGCAACATCAACTTTTTTTTTACAATTATTTTTAATCTTGCTATTTTTCTTTGAAGGAGGTTGAGAGATATGAGAATGAAGGAATTCGTATTTGACGTCAAAAAGTAAAGACACAAGACAAAGAAGAAAGCAACCGCAAAACCAAAGAAGAAACAAAAGTGAGTGTACTTACTTTCAAAATGAAGAGTTCTAGCTCACAACAAATTCCCCATCACATTTTTTCTAACACATCTTTTACCATTGGTTAAAATTTATTGAAAACTAGTAAGAAAGAGTATATTAGATATAGTGGTAGTAGAACTTCTTCTTCTTCTTCTTCTTCTTCTTCTTTTTTTACAATAACTTAGAAAGGTATAGTTCTCTTTTATTACTTAGGTGCATGTAGAGTTTGACATTTTAAATATCAATTCAATATGATATTTTAAATTTTACCATCAATATATTCAAGGAAAAAAACATTCTTATTAATGTTTTACATTTTTTTTAATTTAACTACAAGGACTTTTTGGAAGATCATAGGTATAGTGAGTATGCTTATTTTGGGAGTTTGAAATCTTTTTCATTACTATTGAAAAATACTATTTTTAAATATTGCTAAAATTTTAATAAAATGATGGATAAATTTTTTAGAGTATACATATTTTGGTTGTTCTGTATTTTCCTTTACTATTTAAAAAGTTTTAAAATATTGCTATTATTTTCAGGAATTTATTGTAGCTCAAGAGAAAAATAAAGAAGCAAAAGCTTAAGTGAGTATACATATTTTTAAATGTTTCATCATTTTCATTATTGTTCAATTTTTTTTATTAAATATTGCTAAATTTTCCAACAAATGGTTCTACCCAATGAGAAAAGCATAAAAGTCGAAGTTGCAGCAAGTGTTCTCACTTTGGATTTTTTTTTTTTTGTATTTTTCTTCACTTTTAAAAATTCTCTTTCCTTGTAAATTTTTGTTGAAATATTAAGAAATGTTTGCTAATGATGGAAAGAAAAAGAAGTGGAAATATTTTTTTATATAACATGAAAATTTAATTTTTAATGACAAAGTTTCTAGTTGATAAGAAAAAAAAACTACAAATTGGATTTAGCACAATATTCATTACTAAGCATGTATCATGCTTAACCATGAATTTTTCAGGAAATATGCTAGTTGCTCAAGGAAAAAGTGAAGCAAAAGATATGAGAGTCATTGTTGAAGAGTTTCTTTCTAAAGCTCATTACAAGCAGCTTCACATGTTCAACCCATGATCAACAAAAAGTTGATAATTTTATAATGTTCAAACTAAATGAAAACATTATCATCAATTTATTTAATACCTATGTTGAGAACCTTTATGTGATTTAGAATTTTCATATGATTTTATATTGACTTTCTATGCTGTATGAGATGTGTTAGAACTTGACTTATTTTATTTTTATCTTTTGTTTATTTCTTCCTCTTTTATTTTAAATTCCCATTATTTATAAAAAATGCTCCGAGGATGCGATTGGAGATTGACTGAGATTTCTATTGGTACTCAATCACTAATCTAGTTGGTTGGAGTTTTAATAATGTCACTTGGTGGTTGACATAGGAAGACTTGTCAAATCAAAGCTCTAATGAACAGGTGAAGGCCTCCCAAAAATGAGTTGTTGGTTCGTGTAGAGCAACTTGAACCATCCTAGGGCAATGCCTTGCATGAAAAATGAAAGTAGGGTAAGATGATGGGAAGGTGGTGTCTCGGTAAACTCAAAATATTCATTCTCTTGGTAGATCCATTCAAGCGGATTAGAATCATCAAATGGAGCTAGGCAAACCTTAGTGGTTTGAACCGAATAAACCAATGAATTGGGCAGAAGAGTTGTTGAAAATCAACTGCATATGCTCCTTGAAGGTGACTAACTCAGCAGCCATGGAGGAATATTGGTTATCTATATGGAGCTAAAGGTCCTTCATCTGAGTGAGACATTGTTTCAAGAGGTCCTTAACTTTAGAGGGAGGCACAGTGACTAATGAAAGCACCAATTGTATAGTGAATTGGGATAAAGATTCTCCTTCTAAGTAGGAAGGACTCCAAGGGTAAGAATTAGCTAAGAAAGAGTTCAAATGTCAATTCCCTACCTTATTTTCATTCAACATTGCAATATAAGGAAAAGGGATACCATCCTACTATCACGAATCTCAAAGCAAGTGGCATTAATCCAATGATTACATCATAACTGATTGAAATGCTAATGATAGAATTGCATACATTCAAGTGGGTGCTAAGAGTCTAAAACTTTCTAAGGAGTCATATAGCCACAGTCAACATGGCTTAAACGTAAACTTTTCTCCAAAAGGGAATTGTTTTCAATCTTTGAGGCATTTCTATTGTGGACTCACTTTCATTGACTGGTCCATAATGAGCATTGTCGTTCATTACCTCATTTGGGCTTAATGTTTCCCTTAACAACATATCATTGCCCTCCCCACCTAAAACAACCTTTTCCACAAGGTTAAAAGTAGGATAAGTCTTAATGAAAGTCTCGTCTTCCCATGTTGACTCTGAAGACGAAAAACCCTCCTAAAGAACCAACAACCAAGGGCAATCTCCTTTGTTTGAAAGAAGTGTGTGGTGGTTCAATTAAGGTGTCTGTAATAGAAGAGAGTGGCAAAATCTAAGTAGGAGGATCCCTTAGAAGGGTTTGAGTTTGGACACATGAAAAATCAGTTGAATGCAGGCTCCCTCCTGCAAAGCCCACTGGTATGTGACAAACCTGATAACGTGAACCAGCCAAAAAGTATTGCTTTGAAAGTTTCATATAACCATGATCCCAAACTATGGTCTGACGATACGACTAGAGTTGAAGCCACACCCAATCCCTTGATTGGTAGCTACGATCAAGACGGTGGCTATCCACTTGATTGCACATGCAGATTTTTATGTTGTTGCCATGTTCTCCTTAAAGAGATGCAAGTGATGCTGGTATTGAACCAAAAATCTGTTTTGAAAAAAAAAATAACATGGTTTTATTCTACAATTGACAGATAATGTTGTAATTGACTTACACCAACTAAATAATAGTAAAAATTATAAAAATAACATGATTTGTTGATTTGATCATAAATAAAAATATAGTTGTTACAAGCAATAAGTTACATTGTTACAAACATTAAAAAATATATAAAAAAAGCAACACAACAACAATAACTTACATTGTTATAGGCATTAAAAACTATAATATTAAAAATAAAAAAATAATCAAAATATAGTTGGTTTAGTTTTGATTGGATCGAGTTTGGAAAG
Organism: Glycine soja; assembly: GCF_004193775.1. Classification (NCBI taxonomy): domain Eukaryota; kingdom Viridiplantae; phylum Streptophyta; class Magnoliopsida; order Fabales; family Fabaceae; genus Glycine; species Glycine soja. Next base: position 37,891,381 of record NC_041009.1, read on the forward strand.
TGTAAATTCAATACCTAAACCAATCAACATTGGGTTTTAATATTTTGATTCGAGTTAGACCCAAATAAGAAAAAAAATCATTGGTTTGGATGATTTGGTTTATTGTGTTGATTTGCATCAATAAACACCCCTAACATCATGTCGCAAAATTTTGGTTCCTTTATTATTAGTCCTTCTAAATTATTATCACAAGGCCATGTATTGTTTTCATCAACTAAGATGATGCAATCCTACCCCCCAAGGGCATTGGATAGAAAACTCTAAGAAGATTGGGCCAGAGATGCAAGAGAAGGTCCTAGGGTTCTCATGAGCCTTAGGGTAGATTTCGGGCCCATGGGCTAAGTATGAGCCCACTTATCTTTGTACACATTAGATTAAAGTTTCATTATTTTTGGGCCTTGTATTTAGGGCTCCATAATTTTAGTAGGGTACCCTAGAAATGTAGGATTTTACAGCCCTTGTATTTTAGGGCACCTAGACTAGTTTTTGAATTAGGGGTAGTTTTGTAATTTTACATGCATTAAGTGAATATTTGATGTGTGTATTGGGAAATAATTTTAATTGAATTGGGAGAAGCCCAATCCAATTAAATTTTAGAGGGGGAGGTGAGCATTTGCTTGCTACACCCCATTGTCACATCATATAGTCATACTTTGTGCATGTCCTTCATGCTTTACATGCCTCATGATACCTAAACACACTTAGTGGAGAATCTTGGACTTGATCTTCGATTAGTGGGCTGAACCATAGCTAAAATTCACTAATCATAATTAGTGAAATTTTGGCTCCACAATTTGACTCCACAAATTCAAGTGAAATTTGAATAGAAATTCAACTTTGATCATTTGAGAATTACACTTCAAAGTTCAGACCTCATTTGAGGCATAAAATTGTGTGCTCTTTCTCTCCCTCTCCCTCCACTCATCTTCTCCTACCTTCAAGCTCTTATCCATGGCTTCCTATGGTGGTGAACTTCTTCTTGACTCATCTTCTCCTTGAAGTGGCGTCTCCAATCATCTTTCTGCCTTCTCCATTCCACTACCATTCATCTTCAAGAAGCAAAGGATTCCATTGATGAAGAAGATTCAAGGCCTACAAGCTCCACATGGAGCTACGTCAAAAGAGGACATTTAAGAGATACAAGGAACAAAGAATACCTAAACCCATATACATATACAATAAAAAGATTATGACATTGTTTTTGTAGACATCGTATAATTGGAAAACCATTCAAAAGAACAAAAAGAGAAACCCTACATATGACATGTTAACCATGAGCATGATTTAAATTTTATGATGTTTATTACATAATTCCTTGCCATTGATGATAATGTTATTTTTTTTATAAGCCACACAAACCATGATAACACCATATTATATTTCTTTGACAACAGATTCAACATAGGCTCAAGCAAAACCAACAACAAGAAGATTAGCAATTAGAAAGACTCCTCTTAAGGTAGTGTATCAATTCATCAATATAACTTTCTTGCCTGTCAACATTGACAAATAAATCCTTCACCTCCTTAATTTTTTCCCTTTAGATCCTTTCTTCATCCTCAACCATAACCAGCCTTATTGAGTCTATGACCGCATCACTCGTGAGAGATCCATCAAGTTCATCCCTAGGAATCAAATACCTCATCTTCTTCTCTTTCAATAGTTTTGTGTTCAATCCTTGGTCTTCAAGAAACATTAATAGAAATATAGGTTTCTCATTTTGAATAGCCTCCATCATAGAGGTCCAACCAAAGTGAGTAAAAAACCCACCAATTTCCACGTGGCTTAATATCTTTAATTGTGGTGCCCAACCAATGCACACTATTCCACACCCTTTAGTTCGCTCCTCAAACTTTTTTGGTAATTGTAACACATCTTTATCCCATGGTCCATGTCGAACCCTTAGTACCAAAAAAATGGAAGTTTTGATTTCTCCAAACCTAGAGCTATTTCTGTGACTTAATCTTGACTTTGTTTAGCTTTGCTTCCAAACACCACATACAACACACTGCCACATTCTTGATTGTCTAACCATTCCTTCATCCTCTGCCATGTCGCATTATCCTTGTCGCCCTCAAACCTAGTGTTGACCAGCTAACCCACCAAGAGAACCGATTTATGGTAAATGCTCTCCAACACTTCAATGGTTTGCTAATGTAATTAGGCCTTCTAGTTTTTCTAATGTAAGAGGCCTAGCACACTAACAATCGTATCCTTCACCTCACTACTAAGTTGCTCAAAACCTTGTTGGACCCCCGTACATGCTACCACCTTAGATTCTTCAAGTGTTAATTATGTTCTTCTATCACAAAGGGCCTTGTCTTGATCTTTTGGTTGGAGATTACCATTTTTATGTAGACCAACACAAGCCTAATCCATTTTTGATAGGTATTGCTTTCCACATCCATGTAAATTCTGAGTCCCTCACCACAAACTCCAATCCATTAACATTAGGAGTTGGCTTACTCTCCCCCTCTTCTAAGGTTTTTGCTTTTGCATTTAATGTGTTTGCACCTTCTCCCTCATCACCATATTATTATTAGTCACTACTAGAAAATATAATTTTTAAGTCGGTTATGAAGAAAGTCAACACTTTGAAGCCACCTTCGTGTAAAGTCATCACTTTTCATGATAGTTTTTAAATCATCTTAGAAATCCACTTTCTAAGACGGTTTTTAACACAACCGTCTTAGAAAACATGTTTTTTTTTTTCATTCAATGCACTCAAATCATAACCAACAAAAGATGCATACTACCATTTCATTTGGATTATTAACTCAATTAATTATTATAAATTAATACTTTAAAATAAAATATTCATATAGTAATTATAATAAACAAAACTAGGTTGGTTTGTAGACTAACCGAAAGATAACATTGTTTTTTGCACTTAATGTGTAAAGAAATTATAAACTCATCACAAAAAGTAAATAGTTATATACTAAAAGTATATATACTAATAAATAGCAATAATAATTAAAAAAATTAAAAATCAATAAATCGTGATTGAAAACGAGGTCATGGTGGGATCAAAGAGGAGTCGTGGACGGCCACCAAAAACGGTGTCTCCGGTACCTGTTAATCCTCCATCGCTGGTGGCTCCACCGGAAATGGAATCAGAAATCCATGACGAAGACGAAGATGGCGATTTGGCTAATAGTAAACAAGGACCTGCTAATGGAAGTGAAACGGTGGCTCAAGAAACCCTAATCAAAGAGCAAGATGGAATTGGGCGTAAACTCTGGGTTGACGTGATTAGTGGAAACATAAATCCAGCTAAGGGTAGAGTTATGCAGTATGTGGCTCCCAAGGTGGTAGATGGTGAAATAGATGTGAAAATTGAGGATGAGGATGTTGCCCCAGAATTGAAATTTTGGGAAACTACTTTGATCTTGTATATCTTAGGTGGAGATATCAGTATGTATATGCTGAAGAATTTCATGGAGAAGGCTTGGAACTTTGTCTCCCTGCCGGATATGTACTATCACGATGATGGATATTTCATGCTTCGCTTCAAATCTCATGCGGATATGGATGCTGTTTTGATGAAAGGGCCTTATACAATCAGGAATATGCCTTTGATTTTGCAGGAATGGAGGCCGGATTTTGATCTCAAGAAAGACATGTTGAGCACCATCCCTATATGGGTGAAATTGCCAAAACTTCCTTTGCATCTATGGGGAGAAACTAGCCTAAACAAAATCGATAGTGCCATTGGAATTCCTCTAGTGACAGATGAATGCACTACACATAGGCTTAGAGTTTCATATGCCAGAATATTGCTGGAAGTTGATATTACCCAGAAGATGCTTGATGAAATTACTATTACAGATAATAAGGGTTTAAAAAGAAAGCAACCTATTGAATACGAGTGGAGGCCAAAATTCTGTGAGAAGTGCCAGACAATTGGGCATCAATGTGATGGAGCTGCTAAGCATAAGATTTGGAAGCCTAAGCCGAAGAAAGTTGATCCTGATAAACAGCCAAAAGCAGAAAAGAATAGCACTCTGGTGAAGACTCTAATTAGAGACAAAGGTCCCAATATCATTGATGTTGAAGACGGTGGTTGTTGGACAGTTGTTAACAAATCTAGAGATAAAAGAAAAGGTAAAGATGCTACTGAATCATCCTCTACATTACAATGTCTGAATGGCTTTGAGGCTTTAGGGGCTTTGAATGGTCCACAAGGCCCTTATGACAGAGGCCCATGTTAGTCTCTTGGAATGTAAGGGGGCTTAATAAAGCTGGCAAGCTAAGGGAGATAAGCTCCCATCTCCTTAAGCTTCAGCCTACTATTGTTGTTTTGATTGAAACTAGGGTTAAACAAGAAAAAGCTCAAAAAATTCGAGATAAACTCTGCTTGAAGGGTAGATACCTGGATAATTACAATCATCATGAAAATGGTAGATTGTGGATAGAATTGAATGATAACAAGGTAGATGTTAGATATGTTAGGAGTACTAGTCAATTTATTCATTGTGGGGTTTATGATTTGGCTAGCACTTTTAAGTTTTGGTTGACAACAATATATGCCCACAACCAACTTAATGAGAGGAAAAAGCTTTGGAAAGATTTGGAGGAAATTCATGATATGCAACAGGGGCCTTGGTGTGCTGTTGGAGATTATAACAATGTGGCTAAAAGTCAAGACAAGGTTGGAGGTAAACTGGTTACTGAGGCGGAATATGAAGATCTTCAAGCTATGATGGATGCAACCGGTTTGAGTGAAATGGACAGCTCTGGGGAAATTTTTACCTGGACTAATAAACAGGCAGACAATCCTATCTATTATAGGATAGATAGAATATTGGCTAACATAGACTGGTTCCAAACTCATAGTGATGCTAATCTGACTATTCTCCCCCCCCCCATGTATCTGATCATAACATCCTTTATTTGTCTGAGCCTCTTCATGTTAGAAAAAGAAATCAGTTCAGATTCAACAACTGCTGGGTGGATGCAGTGGGTTTTTATAGTATTGTGGAAAGATGATGGAACCAACCTGCTAGAGGCACTCCAATGCAGAGGCTGTGGTATAAAACTTCATAGGCTTAGACCTCATCTCTTGAAACTTAATAAATTTACTAATGATATTCAAAAGAATAAACTTGCAGCAAGAGAAAAGTTGGACCAGGCTCAACAGGACCTTAGAAATAACATCATGGATGCCCCCAGAATTGAGGAGGTGAAAAGGTTGACTGATGAAGTGATCCACTGGAATGAAATGGAGGAAAAAATGTTGATGCAAAGATCCAAAATTGACTGGATTCGGGCTAGAGATGGCAATAATGCATTCTTTCATGCATATCTGAAATCCAGACAAAATGCTAAAAGAATTAAAGTTATCCACAAAGATGATGGCACTATCCTCACTACTCAGAAGGAAATTACTCAGGAAGTGCTAGCTTTTTATGGGAAGCTCATGGGTCATGATAGTATAAGCCTCCAACATGTTGATATTTATGCTTTAAGAAGAGGAGATCATCTCACCATGGTTCAAAGAGAGGATTTAGTGAGACCTGTCACTGTTAAAGAGATTGAAGATGCTCTAAATGGAATTAGTGACTTAAAATTGCCTGAAGTTGATGGCTATAGCTCTAAGTTTTTTAAGTCATGCTGGAACATAGTGAAAGAGGATGTGGTTAATGCTGCTTAGGAATTTTTTGCTCAAGATCAGTTATTCTTGCCCTTTAATCAAACTGTGGTGACATTGGTTCCAAAGAGTGATAATGCAAGTACTGTTAAGGAGTACAAACCAATTGCAGTTTGTACAACTTTCTACAAAATCATGTCCAAGATTCTCACTGCTAGACTGAATAAGGTGCTCCCTAGTGTGGTTAGCCTCTCTCAGGAAGTTTCTTATGAACTATTAAATGGTTATGCTAGAAAAGGAGGTACCCCTAGGACAATGATCCAACTTGATTTACAAAAAGCATATGATATGATAGACTGGTTTTCTTTAGAGACTGTCCTTAGGGAGTTAGGTATTCCTGGCAGATTTATTAGTTGGCTCTTGATCATGGTGAAGACTGTTACCTATATTTTCAATATCAATGGTGATCTCTCTGATGTGATGCAGGCCAAAAGAGGCATTAGGCAAGGGGATCCTATTTCTTCCTTGCTTTTTGTAGTGATGATGGAATATCTTAACAGGCTGTTGGTTAAATTGCAGCTGGACCCTAATTTTAATCACCATGCTAAGTGTGAGAAATTGGGGATCACTCATCTTACTTTTGCAGATGATGTACTCCTGTTCTGTAGAGGTGATGTTATGTCTTTGGAAATGATGCTTCATGTGATAAATAAGTTCTCTACCACTACAGGCCTTGTGGTTAATCCTAACAAATGCAGGATTTATTTTGGGCGGGTAGATGGTACTACCAAGAATAAAATCCAGCAGATTTCTTCTTATGAGGAGGGCCAGCTGCCAGTTCGTTATCTTGGGGTGCCACTAACTAGTAAAAAGCTCAATATAAAATACTATCTGTCGCTAATTGATAAGATTATGACTCGAATTCAACACTGGACTTCAAAGCTGCTCAGTATGGCAGGGAGAGTTCAGATGGTGAATTGCACCATTACTGCTATCGTTCAGTTTTGGATGCAGTGTCTACCTATTCCAATGAGTGTCATAAATAAGATTGATAGTATGTGCAGAAGTTTTGTTTGGTCAGGAAGCACTGAAATTACTAGAAAAAGCCATATTGCCTGGAATTCTGTCTGCAGACCTAAAGGCCAAGGGGGTCTGAATATTTTTAATCTGAAGGTTTGGAATCATATTACCATGCTCAAGTGTCTATGGAACCTGTGTAAAAAGGCTGATAATCTATGGGTGAAATGGATCCATGCTCACTATATAAAAAACTCCTCTGTTATGAATACTATGATTACAAATAATTTTTCCTGGGTGCTGAAGAATGTGTTAAGTCAAAGAGAGTACATTCACACATTGTAGCCTGTGTGGGATGAGTTGCTGAATAGTGAAAGATTTAAAATGAAAAAGGCTTATGATAAAATGATGGAGGCTGATAGAGTGCATTGGAGCGGTCTGATGAGGAAAAACTGTGCTAGACCTAGAGCAATTCACACAACATGGCTTGCTTGCCATGGTAGATTGGGGACCAAGGATAGGTTGGTCAGATTTGGTATGATCACTGATAAGATTTGTAGCTTGTGTAAGGAGGTAGAGGAAACTCAAAACCATATTCTTTTTTCTTATAAAGTTGCTACTGATATTTGGAGTAATGTTCTAAACTGGATAGGAATTGATCATGTCCCTCAGGAGTGGCCGTTAGAACTTGACTGGTTGCTGAACTTGACTAATAGGAAAGGTTGGAGAGCTTATTTGCTAAAACTTTCAGTCACGGAGACAATTTATGGCATACGGATCCACAAAAATAGTAAGATTTTTGGAGATAATACTTATAGGAATACTAGCAAAGAAGTTGAGAAAGCATATAGCTTCTTTGATGATATAGTTTTTTTGTCTCTTGGGTAGGTTGGATCATTGGATCACCTTGTACTCACTTGGCTTTTGAGAAGTAATATTATCTTTAGTTCAAAAAAAATAAATAGCAATAATAATAACATATGAATGGTAAGACTGCACCAAGTGGCTCCACGTATGAAGGGGTGAAGTTGAAGACCTTAAGTAATTTGGTATAGACAACTCTTCCCAAGGACACGTATTTTGTAGAAGCAAAGACTTTGTCTTTGATGTTTTGATGATGATTGTGATGATTTGATGAAAATGCGCTTCTCAAGTTTAATTCAAGACAACGATCCAAGAATACAAGATACAACATCAAGAAGATCTCTAGTATTTTAGGAAGGGAATTCCTAATTGAAATAGCAAAAGGTTTGGCCAAGAAATTTAAGTTAAAAAGTATTTTTCAAGAGATTTACTCTCTGGTAATCAATTACCAGAGGATGTAATCGATTACCAGTGGCCAAAATAGTTTACAACAGCTATTAGAAATTTGAATTCAAATTTTACACTGTGTAATCGATTACACAAATCTTGTAATCGATTACCAGAATTTAATAAACGTTTTAATTCAAATTTTAAAGCCTGTAATCGATTACACAAATCTTGTAATCGATTACTAGAGGAGAATTTCAGAAAATTATTTCCAAGAGTCACAACTTTTCAAATGGTTTTTACATGGCCATCAAAGGTCTATTTATATGTGACTTGGAACACAAATTTGCTAAGGGTTTTTCAAAACAAAAAGTCTTATTCTCTCAAAGAGCAAAAACATTTTATCCTCTTAAGAATTCCTTGGCCAATACACTTGCAATTCAATAAGGAATTAATTGAGTGCTCAAATTGTACAATCTATCTCTTTCAAGAGAGATTTATTCTTCTCTTCTTTCTAATTCTCAAAAGGGATTGAGAGACCGAGGGCCTCTTGTTGTAAAGAAATCTGAACACAAAGGAAGGATTGTCCTTATGTGTTCAGAACTTGTAAAGGGATTTTACAAGATAGTGAAACTCTCAAGCGGGTTGCTTGGGGACTGGACGTAGGCACAAGGGTGTAGCCGAACCAGTATAAATATGAGTTTGCACTTTTTCTTCCCTTAAACTCTTTTATTTATTATTGCTTTACTTTTATATTCAGATTGTTTAATTTGAATCATTATTTAAGAGTTCATTTTTAAGGGAACTTGGAACTTGCATTGAAATTAAAATAGAATTTTAATTGGGGAAATAGTTTGTAATATCTTAATTCAACTCCCCCTTCTTAAGATATCTGAGGCCACTTGTCCAACAAGTGGTATCAGAGCTTCATTCTTGTACAAAGTTTAGAAGCTTCAAGAATTCATGGCCTCATCAAACTACTTGTTTCCCGAAGGCAATTCAATTAATAGGCCTCCCATTTTTAATGGAGTGGGTTACCGCTATTGGAAAACCCGCATGCAAATCTTCATAGAGGCTATAGATTTAAATATTTGGGAAGCCATAGAGATAGGGCCTTATATTCCCACCATGGTTGCTGGAAATAAAACTATAGAGAAGCCTAGAGAAGAGTGGAGTGAGGAAGAAAGAAGATTAGTGCAATATAATTTAAAAGCCAAAAACATAATTACATCTGCCCTTGGAATAGATGAATACTTTAGGGTATCAAACTGTAAAAGTGCAAAGGATATGTGGGATACCCTACAAGTAACACATGAAGGCACAATGTGACACCCTCTACCCCGACATATATATAAATAAATAAAATATATTGGTAAACAAAAATCAAATGGGTAAAAGGTTCACATTCATTTCAATTACCAAATAAACTCATTAAAAATATATTCGGCTCAAAATAAGGCCGTCAAATTTACAAAAATATTTTGTTAAATCAGTGAGGTGAAATAAAATAGACTAACATCATAAAATTAACATAAAAACTTATATCCCAATGTCACGTCTTATCAGAGCGTTGTGTCCCGACGTCCTTCAGCACAATATTCCTTAAAGCAGTTCACCTAGTCATCTGCTCCCCCAAACACAAAGTTCAAGATCATCACAGGATCCAAACACAAACAACAAACTCGGAGTGAGTTATCACATTCCTAACTAATAGAGAAACAAGACAACTAGATATACATATCATATAAACCAAATAAAACTTACTTACATGTAATTCACGTAATTCCACCACTTTGTCATTCAAAGTTCACTTTTCATCCATCAATCACACTTTTCAATCATCAATCACATTACACAAGAATCACACGCTCTGATCAAGGCATAATAACACCTCAATTTCATAATAAACAATTAGCAAGCGCATGAGACAATTATGCTAAGACTCAAGCCTACATGCAATGTGGTACCATGTCAGTGAAAAACCACCCTGGGGCGCTTAGGAGTACATAACAAGACACACCACACAATGGGTTTGCCAGGTCACTCTCACTAAGTAAAATCATAGGGAGACCAATCAGGGTCACGATGTTTTGCGAGAATGCTCCAACCATATGGGATCAGCATAGGCTTAAAGGAGCACTCAAACCCGATGACCCCCAAGGCCTACACTCCGAAGAGTCCGTCAGGGCCTCTCCCTCCTGATTCAGGTCCAACCCCTAAAATCATTTTAGCACACAGACACTGCTAGTGAATTATACAATACCCACGACTTCACACTCGTGTCTTAAACACGTACAACATATTGCGCTACAATTTAACACTGGTTCCTAACTAGGAACCTACACTTTCTCTTTAACACTACGCATAAACACTGGTCGGGTTATTGTATAATTCATAGCTCACGATATAATTAATGTAACATCAAGTGTTGAACACATTCACTTATTTACAATCGAATTTCATGTCCACACTTTAACATCTCATAACATCACATCAACCATCTCATAACATTCCTAATGATATTCATAAGGTACAACATACACATGTTCATCAAATTTAACCATAATATTCTCAAACTCCAACACTTAATAATTTTTGGAATCATACTATAACACTCTACAATATTATTTACATAAATTATTAATATAAATAACAACCTCTATATATATATAAGCTAGCATACATCATATTGAATCACAAATTACAAAGTAAGCTTTCAATGCACAAATTCTAAATAATTATATGAACACTTTGGTCAATTTCAATTATGATATTAACTTTTTAAATTATATATAAAAACCTAAACAACAAGAAAAAGAGAAAATACAAAATCAATATCTCTCTCTAAATTTCTCCTTTATTTCATCAATTCATATTAATTAGAAAAAGTACTCGATTTATAGGGTTCACGCTCAACACAATAGCATATCAATACCACAACAATTGGTCTGTCAAATATATATAATTCACTGTAATAATTATAAGGATAAAATGAAAATTGCAAAAACACCCCAAAACTCATTCCAATTGATATCTCTAAGGATCCCTACACATGTTCTCACTAATTCCCAATTGTGAATAACTCATCCCTTACCTCTAAGCGGACTCACGTGTCTTCAGCCAGCGATAGCAGCATCCCTAGCAGTTCTCTGAGATTGCTCCAATTTTTTTTCCTCTAGCTGCTCCGATAGAATTCCTAAACGTCAAAGAGACAGAGAAGGGATTGAAGCCTCCACTTGTACTGTCACCATGCGATTTATTTTTCTCCCTCCACAAATATTATCTCACAAATCCCAACGGTGAAAACGTGCGAAATTGAATTTCTAACAACATATACAAATTTCATAAACTTCCAACGGTTAAAGAAACCGGGATCGTAGTTTTACCGAGACAGCTCTGGGTTTCTGCGGGAAAGGAAAATGCTACAATGCGAGGGGTATTTCTCTTAGCTCAGATATAATATCAAAATTCCCAACGGTAAGAATGCGTGTAATTGGGTTTGGAACGTGGTGCTCAAATTTCATGACGATCCAACGGTGAACGAGTCCGAGATCGTTGTTTTTCTGAGACAGGTTAGGTGGCCTGCGGGAAAAGAAAAGGGTTTTGGGAAAAGAGAGAAGAAACAATATTTTGTGAGGCAGAGGAGGCTAAGGAGTCAGTCTGAAAATTAACCTAGCATGTTTTTATTTATAGCTAGGGGCATTTACGATCTATTGTTTACTCTATTTATTTATTTATTATTTTATAAAAACAAACTTTATTTTATTCTCTATCAAACAATTAAATAAAATACCCTTTTTATTTTTTCTCAAATCATTATTCTAAATAAATAATTATATCTCCTTATTTATTTATTTATAAAATCTCATCATTTTTTTTAAACTCTACTTATTTATAAATAACAATCCTTTTTAATCTAGTTTACGAAAATTGGGATGTTACACACAACAGATGTTAAAAGATCTAGAATAAACACATTAACTCATGAGTATGAACTAGTTAGGATGAATGCAAATGAAAGCATTCAAGACATGCAAAAGAGGTTCACACATATAGTAAATCATCTTGCATCTTTAGGGAAAAATTTTGAAAATGAAGATCTCATAAATAAAGTATTGAGATGTTTAAGCAGAGAATGACAACCTAAAGTAATAGCCATTACTGAATCAAGAGATTTATCTAACATGACTCTTGCTACTCTGTTTGGAAAGTTACAGGAACACGAAATGAAATTGTTGAGATTAAATCAACACGAAGAAAATGACAAGAAAAAGAAGGGAATTTCTCTAAAAGCCTCATCTTCAATCCAAGAAGAAAGTGATAAGGAAATTGATCTAGATGAAGATGATGATCTTAGCCTTTTTGTAAAAAGGTTCAACAGGCTCCTGAAAATCAGAGGAAGTCAAAGGCGACCAAATTTTAAATCTAAAAGAAGGACAGAAGTTTCATCTTCTACTCCAAAATGCTTTGAATGCAATCAACCTGGACATCTGGGGGTTGATTGTCCTATCTTCAAGAAAAAGATGGAGAAATCTGAAAAGAAAAATTTTAGTGAAAAGAAAATGAAAAAGGCTTACATCACATGGGATGACAATGATATGGAATCTTCTGAAGATTCAGAAAATGAAGAGATAAACCTCTGTCTAATGGCTAAAAGTTATGAAAGCGATGAAGAGGTAACATCTTCAAATAACTTATCCATTTCTTTTGATGAATTACAAGATGCATTTGCTGATTTGCATAAAGAATCAATCAAACTTGCAAAGTTAGTTTCATCTTCTAAGAAAACAATTTCAAAATTAAATAAAGAATTAGATCATCTTTAAATTGAAGTTTCAATTTCTAAATCAAATGAAAAAGTTTATATCTCTACTATTTCTGACAAGAAAATATCTGATTCTTGTAATTGTTGTAGCAAATATGAAAAAGAAATTAAAGATTTGAAAAACTCACTTGCAAAATTTTCTATTAGTAAAAATAACTTAGATGTCATATTAGGAAAACAAAGATGTGTCTCTAATAAGGCTGGAATAGGATATAAACCTGAAAAACAACAAACATTTCATAATAACTTCTTTGCTTCCACACAAAAATATAATTCTAGTTTTATCACTTGTTTTTATTGTGGAAGAAAAGGGCATGGCACATCTACATGTTATTTTAAGAAAAACTACAACACCATTAAAATGATATGGGTCCCAAAAGGATCTTCAGTCTACACTAACACACAAGGACCCAATAAAGTTTGGGTACCTAAGTCAAAAACTTGATCATGTAGGTATCTTTGAGGAAGAAATGGTACATAGATAGCGGATGTTCAAAACATATGACGGGAGATGTATCAAAGTTCACACATATCTCTCCCAAGAAAAGCGGGCATGTAACTTATGGTGACAACAGCAAAGGTAGAATCCTTGGAGTTGGTAAAATAGGTACAAATTCTTCAAACTCCATTGAAAATGTTCTACTTGTTGAAGGTCTTAAGCACAGTCTGCTTAGTGTTAGTCAATTATGTGACAAAGGCTATCTAGTATCATTTGATTCTAAAAAATGTCTTATAGAACATAAGCATGACACTAATATAAAGCATGTAGGATATGGAGTCAACAATGTATATATGATAAACTTAAGCCTAAAACTAGATAACAATCATTGTTTTCTTAGCAAAGATGATGATCCATGGTTATGGCATAAAAGAATTGCTCACATAAACATGGATCACTTAAATAAATTAATTTCAAAAGATTTAGTTGTTGATTTTCCTAAATTAAAATTTGAAAAAGATAGACTATGTGATGCATGTCAAAAGGGAAAACAAACTAAAGTCCCATTCGAACCCAAAAATATTGTTTCAACTACTCAACCCTTACAATTATTGCATATGGATTTATTTGGTCCTTCTAGAACTAGGAGTTTTGGAGGAAATTACTATGCTCTTGTCATAGTTGATGATTTCTCTAGATATACCTTGACATTATTCATTACTCATAAAAGTGATGCATTCCAAGCATTTAGGAAACTTGCTAAAGTTATACAAACCAAGAAAAATCTTAAGATTGTATCTATTAGAAGTGATCATGGGGGTGAATTTGAAAACAAAGATTTTGAATTATTTTGTGATGAACATGGTATTGAGCATAATTTTTCTGCACCTAGAACCCCTCGACAAAATGGAGTTGTTGAGAGGAAAAATAGGTCATTGGAAGAAATTGCTAGAACTTTATTAAATAATACTTCTCTTCCAAAATATTTTTGGGCTGAAGTCGTCAATACTGCATGTTACATCATGAATAAGGCCTTAATAAGACCCATTTTAAAGAAAACTCCATATGAGTTATATAATGGTAGAAAACCTAACATTTCACATCTTCATGTTTTTGGTTGCAAATGTTTTGTGCTTAATAATGGTAAAGATAATCTAGGAAAATTTGATGCAAAGTCTGATGAAGGCATCTTTCTTAGATATTCATTGCAAAGTAAAGCATATAGAATATATAACAAAAGAACTATGAGTATTGAAGAATTCATTCATGTTTCTTTTGATGAATATAATGCTATTTTGTCAAGAAAAAATATACTAGATGATATTGCAGAATCTTTAGAACAAATTCATATTCATGGACAAGATTCTAAAGGAAAAGGGAAAGGAAGCAATGAAGATCCTCCAGAAGAAGCCAAATCAAATTATGAACTTCCAAAAGAATGGAAAGCCTCAAAAGATCATCCCCTTGACAACATTATTGGTGATATCTCAAAAGGGGTAACAACTAGACATTCTCTTAAAGAGTTATGCAATAATATGGCTTTTGTATCTATGATTCAACCTAAAAATATAAAAGAAGCCATAATATATGATCATTAGATAATTGCTATGCAAGAAGAACTAAATCAGTTTGAAAGAAACAATGTGTGGGAACTTGTTGAGAAACCTAAAAACTATCCCATCATAGGAACAAAATGGGTATTTAGGAATAAGTTAGATGAACATGGCATAATCATTAGAAATAAGGCTAGATTAGTTGCAAAAGGATACAATCAAGAAGAAGGTATAGATTATGAAGAAACATATGCTCCAGTTGCTAGATTAGAAGCCATTAGAATGCTCTTAGCTTATGCATCCATAATGAATTTTAAGCTTTATCAAATAGATGTTAAAAGTGCTTTTCTAAATGGCTTAATTCAAGAAGAAGTATATATGTGACACCCTCTACCCCACACATATATGTACTAATAATAAAAGAAATAATTAAAAAAGAAATAAATTTAATTCAAGTTTTTAAAACATATTTAAATACAAGCCTTTCAAGAGGGTAGCAGGCTCACATTCACCTTTCTATCATCATCATAAAACTTGTCTAAATAAATAATAAGTTCACTTCGGCTCAAACAAGACCGTCTATAAAACCCTATACTCCAATGCCACATCCTATCAGAGTGTTGTGTCCCGACGTCCTTCAGCACATGGTTCCTTAAAGCAATTCACCTAATCATCTGCTTCCCCGAACACAAAGTTCAAGATCATCATAGGATCCAAACATAAACAACACACAGGGAGTGAGTTATCACATTCCTAACTAATAGAGAAACAAGACAAATAGATATACATATCATATAAACCAAATAAAACTTAGTTACACGTAATTCACGTAATTCCACCACTTTGTCATTCAAAGTTCACTTTTCAATCATCAATCACATTACACAAGAATCACACGCTCTGATCAAGACATAATAACACATCAATATCATAATAAACAATTAGCAAGCGCATGAGACAGTTATGCTAAGACTCAAGCCTATATGCAATGTGGTACCATGTCAGTGAAAAACCACCCTGGGGCGCTTAGGAGTACATAACAAGACACACCAAATAATGGGTTTGTCAGGTCACTCTCACTAAGTAAGATCATAGGGAGACCAGTCAGGGTCACGATGTTTTGCGAGAATGCTCCAACCATATGGGATCAGCATAGGCTTAAAGGAGCACTCAAACCCGGTGACCCCCAAGGCCTACACTCCGAAGAGTCTGTCAGGGCCTCTCCCTCCTGATTCAGGTCCAACCCCTAAAATCATTTTAGCACACAGACACTGCTCGTGAATTATACAATACCCATGATCTCACACTCGTGTGTTAAACACGTACAACATATTGTGCTACAATTTAACACTGGTTCCTAAATAGGAAACCTACATTTTCTCTTTAACACTGCGCATTTACATTTTTCTCAAGATAACACTGGTCGGGTTATTTTACAATTCATAACTTACAACACAAATAATGTCACATCAAGAGTTAATCACACAGTTATTCACAACCAAAACTCATTCATAATTTCACATCTCATAATGTCACAATCCACCATCACATGTTTTCACGTATCTCACAATTCAACACATGCTCTACTTTATACTTTTACTCAATCTCAATAACAATATTATAATCTCAAGGCAACATATTATTCCATAATTCATCACATATTTCATTTATAAACACTGCTAATGAATTATATAATACCACGACCTCACACTCATGTTTCAAACATGTTTAACACAATTGCGCTACAATTTAACACTGGTTCCTAACTAGGAACCTACACTTTTTCTTTAACATTGCGCATAAACACTGGTCGGGTTATTGTATAATTCATAGCTCACAATATAATTAATGTAACATCAAGTGTTAAACACATCCACTTATTCACAATCGAATATCATGTTCACACTTTAACATCTCATAACATCACATCAACCATCTCATAACATTCCTAATGATATTCATAAGGTACAACGCACACATGTTCATCAAATTTAACCATAATATTCTCAAACTCCAACACTTAATAATTTTTGGAATCATACTATAACACTCTACAATATTATTTACATAAATTATTAATATAAATAACAACCTCTATATATATATAAGCTAGCATACATCATATTGAATCACAAATTACAAAGTAAGCTTTCAATGCACAAATTCTAAATAATTATATGAACACTTTGGTCAATTTCAATTATGATATTAACTTTTTAAATTATATATAAAAACCTAAACAACAAGAAAAAGAGAAAATACAAAATCAATCTCTCTCTCTAAATTTCTCCTTTATTTCATCAATTCATATTAATTAGAAAAATGCTTTTCATCAATTCATATCAATTCATATTATTTACATAAATTATTAATATAAATAACTACCTCTATATATATAAGGTAGCATACATCATATTGAATCACAAATATCAAAGTAAGCTTTCAATGCACAAATTCTAAATAATTATATGAACACTTTGGTCAATTTCAATTATGACATTAATTTTTTAAATTATATAAAAAAACCTAAAAAAAACAAGAAAAAGAGAAAATACAAAATTAATATCTCTCTCTAAATTTTTCCTTACTTTATTTCATCAATTCATATTAATTAGAAAAATGCTCGATTTATAGGGTTCACGCTCAACACAATAGAATATCAATTTCACAACAATTGGTTTGTCAAACATATATAATTCACTGTAATAATTATAAGGATAAAATGAAAATTGTAAAAACACCCCAAAACTCATTTCAATTGATTTCTCTAAGGATCCCTACATATGTTCTCACTAATCCCCAATTGTGAATAAGTCATCCCTTACCTCTGAGCGGACTCACGTGTAGCATCTCTAGCGGTTCCCTGAGATTCCTTCAGTTATTCCTCCGACTGCTCCAATAAAATTTCCAAACGTCAGAGAGACGGAGAAGAGATTGAAACCTCCACTTGTACTGTCTTCATGCGATTCCTTTTTCTACCTCCACGAATTTTATCTCGCAAATCTCAACGGTGGAAGTGTGCATAATTGAATTTCGAACAACATATCCCAATTTCAAGAAAATCCAATGGTTAACGAAACTGGGATCATAGTTTTACCGAGACAGTTTTGGGTTTCTGCGGAAAATTAAAAGGCTACAATGCGAAGGTTTTTCCTATAAGCTCATACATGATTTTGAAATTCCCAACGGTGAGAATGCTTGGAATTTGGTTGTGAACTTGGTTTTTCAATTTCACAACGATCCAACGGTGAATAAGTCCGAGATCATCGTTTTTTTTAGACAGGTTTAGTGATCTGCGGGAAAAAGAAAGGGTTTTGAGAGGAGAAGGGGAAAAACGAAAATGAGAGGCTGAGGAGTCAGTCTGAAAAACCTAACATGTTGCTATTTATAGCTAGGGGCATTTACAACCTATTATTTACTCTATTTATTTATTTTTATTATTTTTACTAAAAAAATTAAAATTTATTTATGAAAAAAATGGGATGTTACAGTATATGTTGAACAACCACCAGGTTTTGAAATGTCGGATAAGCCAAATCATGTCTATAAATTGAAAAAGGCTTTATATGGCTTGAAATAAGCCCCTAGGGTTTGGTATGAGCGTCTAAGTAAGTTCCTTTTAGAAAAAGACTTCTCTAGAGGAAAAGTAAATACTACTCTTTTCATAAAGAGAAAATCACATGATATTTTATTAGTTCAAATTTATGTTGATGATATTATTTTTGGATCCACTAATGAATTATTGTGCAAGGAATTCTCTTATGACATGCAAAGTGAGTTTGAAATGTCAATGATGGGAGAACTTAATTTTTTTCTTGGATTGCAAATTAAACAAACCAAGGATGGTATCTTTGTCAATCAATCCAAGTACTGCAAAGAGTTAATCCACAAATTCAGCATGGAAAATGCTAAGCACATGGCTACCCCAATGAGCACTGCTTGCTATTTAGATAAAGATGAAACCGGTCAGTCAATAGATGTTAAGCAATATCGAGGTATGATTGGATCAACTCTTAGTGCTGTTAAAAGAATCATAAGATATTTAGTAGGCACTATGAATATAGGTTTATGATATCCTAGAAATTCCACATGCACCTTAATTGGATATTCTGATTCAGACTTTGCCGGTTCTAAAATAGATAGAAAGAGCACAAGTGGAACTTGTCAGTTCATTGGATCTGCTCTAGTTTCTTGGCATAGTAAGAAACAAAATAGTGTTGCTTTATCCACTGCAGAAGCGGAATATATTTCTGCCGGTAGTTGTTATGCACAAATCTTATGGATGAAGCAACAACTTTCTGACTATGGAATCCTTCTTGACCATATACCTATTAAGTGTGATAATACAAGCGCAATTAATCTTTCCAAAAATCTAGTTCAACATTCTAGAACTAAACATATAGAAATTAGGCACCATTTTCTAAGAGATCATGTTCTAAAGGGAGATTGTGTGTTAGAGTTTGTTGATACAAAGAATCAACTTGCTGATATCTTCACAAAACCTCTCCCCAAAGAAACATTCTTCTCTATTAGAAGGGAATTAGGCCTCTTAGATGTTAGTGATTTGGATAAATAAGGATTGATTGATTGAATTACCTATTTTTTAAAATGATTGATTGTTTGTGTTAAGTATGTTACTTTGCTTGATTTTGTTTAAATTCTTGTTATTATGATGGATTGATGCATTATTGTGTGTTTAATGTTTGAATAATTGAGTTAAATACATATTAGTAGTAATGCTTGATATTATTAGATGTTTGTAGCATAGACATAGAAATTTTTTTGAGGAACAAGGCTAGTTTATGCTCTGGTAATCGATTACCATTCAGTGTAATCGATTACACAAGAATAGACAGCCTGTAATCGATTACAACAGCCTGTAATCGATTACCAGAAGGCTTACTACTCCTGTAATCGATTACCAAATCTTGTAATTGATTATATCACGTCCTCCTCTATAAATACCTACGAAAACCAGTCACGCTGCGCAGCCACCATCTCATCTTCGTGCCTCCTTCATCCCTAATCTTCAAACCTTCATATCTCTCTCAATTCTTAACCAAAACACGTCCCGCAAAGCCCAATCTTCATCATTTTCACTCCTCTTTCGATTCCACCGATTGAAATTCACTAAAACTTCATCAAATGGTAGAATCGTCGAAGAAGCGAAATGGATCATCCTCCACCACCGCTGTTGTTGGCCATCGCCGCCACGGACCATTTGAAGCACCCACAGCACCTATTCATCCTTCCTTATCATCTCCAAGATCATCTACTGTATTTTCTTCGGATGATCAACGTGTATGGTACCTTTCTCAATTTTCTTCTAGGATCATTCTAAACCCTAAGTACCTAGACATAGATTTCTTTAATGATGAGACATTTGACTGTTATCAAGTGTTTCAAAACTCTGGATTGATTGATTTTATGTCTTTAAAATTGTCTTACTATCCTGAACTTGTCAAAGTCTTTTACAATAATTTAAAAATTCAGGATGGTATTATTTCTTCTGAGGTGCATGGTATTTCCATGATCATTGATCAATCTTTGTTCTTTTCATTAACAAAGTTACCCAGTCAAGGTGCACCTTTTGAGGGCACCATTGTTGATGACTGGAAATTCGATTATTCTAGTCATGATGCTCGCCGTATGGTTTGTAATGACCAGGCTGAAATGACCGGTAGATTGCTGGCTGGATCATTGACCTTTGATAATCGCATCATGCACTACATTATTGTAATAATTTTGCTTCCCCGGTCTTCAAATTTGGCTCAAGCCTCTGAGGAGGATTTGATTTTGATGTGGGCTTTCCTTACTGGTCGCCAGATCGACTGGGCTCACTTGGTTCGGTACCAAATGCATAAGGCATTATGGGCCAATGCACCTCTTCCATATCCTCAATTGGTCACCCTCTTCCTCCGTCATTTTCAAATTCCTCTTGATGATGAACCTTTTGTTCAAGTCAAGCGTTCCTTTGCTATAGGTGCTGGTGCAGTCACTTCATTTGGTTACCGTAAGGATCGTAATGGTCAATGGCTGAAGAAAGATGCACTTCCTCCACAAGATGAGCGTACTCCTTCTCCTCCTCCTCAGCGAGATGATTCAACCCTTATGACTGAAGTTCTTTCAGAGTTACAGGGTCTTCGCACTTATGTTGGTGAACGTTTTGATTCTTTGGATAATCGCTTTGCAGGAATGGATATCCGTCTCACACAGCTTGAAGAAGATGTGGGTTATATTCGTCAAAGCTTCGATCTTCCACCACCACCACCACCTTCTTAGTGTTTAGTTTATAATTCTCTTTTCTTATAAGCCGTGTATTTGGCTATAATCTTTCGGCTATCATTTTCTGCACTTTAGTTATCTTTTGGCATTTGGACTTTAGTCTTTTATGATTAGATTCTATGTGGTTTTGAATTATGACTGTTTGGATTATATTTTGGTTATGACTTATTTATAATTTTCTTATGTTTGGTTACGACTTATGATTGATTTTGTCCACTTAATTATATTATCTTGTATTGATTACCACGCACTTTGGCTTTTTGATGTTGCCAAAGGGGGAGAGAAATGGGGTGGTATAAAAGCTTAGAAATCAAGTGATCATCAATTCCAAAACATAGGGGGAGTATAAAATGAGTGAACGCAATATATCATGAATATACATTACTTGTATCTTTATTTCAGGAATTAAATTGTCATCATCAAAAAGGGGGAGATTATAGAAGCAAAGACTTTGTCTTTGATGTTTTGATGATAATCCTGATGATTTGATGAAAATGTGCTTCTCAAGTTTAATTCAAGACAACGATCCAAGAATACAAGATACAACATCAAGAAGATCTCTAGTATTTTAGGAAGGGAATTCCTAATTGAAATAGCAAAAAGTTTGGCCAAGAAATTTAAGTTAAAAAGTTTTTTTCAATAGATTTACTCTCTGGTAATCAATTACCAGAGGATGTAATCGATTACCAGTGGCCAAAATGGTTTACAACAGCTATTAGAAATTTGAATTCAAATTTTATACTGTGTAATCGATTACACAAATCTTGTAATCGATTACCAGCAGTTAATAAACATTTTAATTCAAATTTTAAAGCCTGTAATCGATTACACAAATCTTGTAATCGATTACCAGAGGAGAATTTCAGAAAATTATTTCCAAGAGTCACAACTTTTCAAATGGTTTTTACATGGCCATCAAAGGTCTATTTATATGTGACTTGGAACACGAATTTGATAAGAGTTTTTTAGAACAAAAAGTCTTATTCTCTCAAAGAGCAAAAATATTTTATCCTCTTAAGAATTCATTGGCCAATACACTTGCAATTCAATAAGGAATTAATTGAGTGCTCAAATTGTACAATCTATCTCTTTCAAGAGAGATTTATTCTTCTCTTCTTTCTAATTCTCAAAAGGGATTGAAAGACTGAGGGTCTCTTGTTGTAAAGAAATCTGAACACAAAGGAAGGATTGTCCATGTGTGTTCAGAACTTGTAAAGGGATTTTACAAGATAGTGAAACTCTCAAGCGGGTTGCTTGGGGACTAGACGTAGGCACAAGGGTGTAGCCGAACCAGTATAAATCTGAGTTTTCACTTTCTCTTCCCTTAAACTCTTTTATTTATGATTGCTATACTTTTATATTCAGATTGTTTAATTTGAATCATTATTTAAGAGTTCATTTTTAAGGGAACTTGGAACTTGCATTGAAATTAAAATAGATTTTAATTGGAGAAATAGTTTGTAATATCTTAATTCAACCCCCCTTCTTAAGATATCTGAGACCACTTGTCCAACATATTTATGAGCATAATAGCATGAATAAATATCAATATTAATATATGAATGATAAGACTCCACCAAGTGGCTCCATGAAACGCCGTTAAGATTTATGTAACAGTCCTTGTAATCCTACTTAAGTGTTCTTATTTTTAAATTGACATGATAAACAATTTACTTTTAAAAAATGTTCTATCATATTATTGATATATTTTCCATTAGCACAGCTAGAATTTCTAGGCACAAAAACAATCTATGATCTATCAAAACAGAAGTGAGCAAACTATCAACATGTTTGACCAATAACAGCTTAAACATATGGTATAAATATTGTGTATAAAGAGTAACGCATAATGTAACAACAATGCCTTTTATTTTTTATTTAAATAAAAAATAAATAAAATAAAAAATTAGATCATTAGTTCCCCCACTATATAAAAAAACTTTTAACCAAGAACAATTTTTACAAAATATTTTTTGTTCTCTTTTTCTTTGACACACATGAAAACTAAAAGAGCAACCGGAGGATGAGCTCTAAAGAGCACCAAAAATGTCACCATTGCTAACAGAGAACATTTGAATGACTACATCGAGGTAAGAGATGAGTTACTCACGCTTGGGGATTAGGAACATGTGTAGGGATCCTTAAAAGACCAATTTTGGGCTGTTTTATGAAATTTAATTTTGTTTTTATGCTTTTAATTGTAATTTGAATGTGATTGATGGACCAATTGATGTTTCGATGCAAAATGACGTGAGTTATGTTAAAGTAAGTTTTATTTTGTTCCTATGATATTTATACCTACATGTTATCTTGTTTCTCTCCATTAGTTAGGAATGTGATAACTCACTCCCTGTGTGCTGTTTGTGTTTGGATCCTGTGATGATCTTTAACTTTGTGTTCGGGGGAGCAAATGACTAGGTGAATTGCTTTAAGGAACCTTATGCTGAAGTTCGTCGGGACACAATGCTCTGATAGGATGTGACATTGGGGCATAAGTTTTTATATTAATTTTACGATGTTAGTCTATTTTATTTCACCTCATTGATTTTACAAAATATTTTTGTAATTTTTGACGGCCTTATTTTGAGCCGAATATGTTTATAATAAGTTTCAATTGATAATAGTGAAGTGAATGTAAACTTTTTACCCACGTGAATTTGTTTACCGATATTTTTATATATTTTATTTATTTATATATATGTCGGGGTAGAGGGTGTCACATATTTTGTATCAGAAATGCAAATTTTGATATGATTGTAAAGCAATTGAGTTTTGCAATGTTAATTTTTTTTACTAAAAATGATACTGAGAAACATTAAGCAGAAAATAGAAGTAACCTTGGTATTTATTTATGTTTGGAAGACATATTGATCTCCCCTGTGCAATTAGTGTTAGACCATATCCTTGTAGGCTTGAAAACACTGAAAGTTAATGGCTCTTATATGGAACTTCTTTTCAGAAGAAATAATTCTTATTTTATGTTCTATGATGCATGTTTTTCTTCTCTATTTTGCTAGCTTAAAAGGAAGTACAAAAATGGTGTTCTTTCATTCATTCATTCACTCATAATATTTGCCTTTGCACAACTTTTTTTAAGTAGTTTGAAGAATAAAAAATGTTATGCAAGTAGTCACAAACAATAGAAGTAATTATGTATTGACTAATAAATTTCATTATTTGTTAAATTTGTACTATAGCCAAGAAAAGTGTCTATACAATGATAAATTTTTCAGAAATTAGCAAAGATATACTTGCTTAGAATAAACCTAGATAAAACTAATCATCATTATCAAGATACAAGAGCCATAATTCGGTAATTTGGAACATTAGCTAGAAATATTACTGCATATAGTGATATTTAATTTAGTTTACTGCATATAGTTTACTGCCATGTTGATTTTACAAACAGAGGAGCTTAATTCAGATTTTTTCATTGATTGATTTTCTTTATAATTTAAAAAAATAAAAAATGGAGCTTAATTCTAGTGTATAATTAAAAAATCTACTTGTTTATCATTCTTCTTTCAGCATTTATCATACAACTTGTTTGGGAAAAACTTTTTATGATATTAGTGTTTTTATTCTTTCTAGGAAAGTAATGGAAGATATTAGTTTTTCACCAGAACGAATTTACCCTATTCCTTCACCAATTAATGGGCCTCCTTCACCTTCACCTTCACCCCAATTGATCAAACTCCTTCACCTATTCAAGTTGATCTTGCACCTTCTCCTTCACCTATTAATGTTGATCATACTCCTTCACATCATGAAGATGAAGTTAATAATGCGGAGGCGCAAGGAGAAATATGTAGGCTGAAAAGTAAGATTTGGTAGCATTTAAAAAAAATTAAAGTCAATGGTTTGGATAAGGCTGAATGCAAGTATTGTAAGAAACTTCTTGGTGGAAAATAAAAAAATGGAACCAAGCATTTGTGGCAGCATAATGAGATTTGTGTTCAGTACAAGATTTTTATGAGAGGGATGAAGGGCCAAACATTTCTTACACCTAAGGTCGTGCAAGGAAAGCAAGAGTTGGGTGCGGGAACTTATGATGCAAAATGTGCAAGGGAAGAGCTAGCCAAAGCAATTATTATGCATGAGTATCCATTATCAATTGTGGATCACCTAGGTTTTAGGAGATACTCTACTGCCCTCCAACCTGTGTTTCAGGTTCGCTAGCAAAACCCCTTTTTTCAAGTACGCAAAAATATATTATAGATACATTTATTGATTTATAACTATTAATAAATGTAATTATTTCCTTTGATGAATGTATTTTTTATTTTTAAATTATCCTTTAATATATATAACTATTTTTATTTCTTTAATGAACTTTTCATATGTTATATGTAACTACTACCATTTTTCCGAAAAAAAAACTGTTATCACTATTTTCTTTAACTATTTTTAATAAAGATAAAGACATGAAGGGTCTCTTTTTCAGCTGGTATATTATAAAATAAAATAGTGATATTTTTTAGGTTCCTACTAGAAACACAATTAAGAAGGAGATAATGAAAATCTATGAGAATGAACGAGCTATAACTTTGAAGTTGTTGGATAGTCTTGATGGAAGAGTGGCCATTACATCAGACATATGGACTTCAACGAGTCAGAAGAAGGGGTATATGGCTATTACAGCTCATTACGCTGATGGTTGTTGGAACTTACAAAGTCAAATTTTGAGGTAATAAAACAATTTGAACTTTTTATATTATTAGGCCTTTTATTTTATAAAATGATTGAATATGATTATATTATATCTCTTTTTTTGGTTGTTTTTATACTATATCTCTATTTTTATGATAGGTTCATTTATGTTTCTGCTCCTCATACAAGTGATAGACTTTGCAATGTATTGACTGACTGGTTGATGGATTGGAATATTGACACAAAACTGTCAACTATCACCCTAGATAATTGTACCACAAATGATGCTATGATTGATAAAATTAAGGATAAATTGCACTTAGGTAGTTTGCTTAGGGATGAGTCTTTACTTCACATGCGTTGTTGTGCTCACATCCATAATTTGATAGTAAAAGATGCGTTGGAAGTGGTGAAAGAAGGTGTAGAAAATATTTGGGATAGTGTGGCATATTGGACAACAACACCTAAGAGGAAGAAAAAATTTGAGGAAACGGTTAAACAGTTGAGAATCCCTTACACTAAGAATTTGGCATTAGACTATCCAACTTGATGGAACTCAACTTATAAAATGCTTGAAATTGCCATAGGATATGAGGATGTATTTTTTCAATTAAAGTAGTGAGAGTCTCAATATACTTGTTTGCCAAGTACTTTACAGTGGCAATGTGAACCTTTTATCCATGTGATTTTGGTTACCAATATATTTTATTTATTTATATATATGTCGGGTTAGAGGGTGTCACATAGACCACTATTTAGAAGAAGAGGTTTTACCAAGAGTTGTTGACTTTGATATTTTGATGTGGTGGAAGTTTAATGGTGTTAAGTATCCAACACTTCAAGCAATTGCTAAGGATATATTAGCTATTCCGGTATCTACCGTAGCTTCAGAATCCACATTTAGCTCTGGTGGTCAAATATTAAGCCCACATCATAGTTGACTTCAATGGACTACTTTAGGGGCTTTAATGTGTGCTAGAAGTTGGTTGTGGAGTGCTGGAAATACTGGTAAAGTTTTATTCGTATATGTTGTTAAATTGATATTTGTGTTTATTCAAGAACTAATACTTGTGTTAGACCTTGTGGCCTCAATAATCTTAAGAGGGATAGGCTTAGAATGCAGAAGAAGCAACAATAATCAATTTAACAATTTTCTTTAAACATGCAAGACACAATTGATTGCAACAAAATAAATAAGATAAGGGAAGAGAGAATGCAAACATAATTTTATACTGGTTCGGCCACTTCCCGTGCCTACGTTCAGTACTCAAGCAACCCACTTGAGATTTCCACTATCTTTGTAAAATCCTTTACAAAGTCTGAGCCACACAGGGACAACTCATCCCTTGTGTTCAGATGCTTTACAATGAGAGACTCATAGTCTCTTAGCCAATCTCATTGAATAAGAAGAATGGAAGAAGAATTCTCTCTTCAAGAGAAGAATATTACAATGAAGATCATGTAAGAATCCTTATAGATTTTGCAAGTGTTTGGCCAAGGATTTCTTTTGAGAGAGCATTTGACAATGAAGTTCTTTTGGAATCTCTCTCATTGTCTTTTGAGAGGATGATGCAATCCTACCCCCCAAGGGCATTGGATAGAAGACTCCAAGAAGATTGGGCCAAAAATGCAAGAGAAGGCCCTAGGGTTCTCATGAGCCTTAGGGTAGATTTCGGGCCCATGGGCTAAGTATGAGCCCACTTATCTTGGTGCATATTAGATTAATGTTTCATTAATTTTGGGCCTTGTATTTAGGGCTCCATAATGTAGGTAGGGTATCCTAGAAATAGGATTTTTCAGTCCTTGTATTTTAGGGCACCTAGACTAGTTTTTGTATTAGGGGTAGTTTTGTAATTTCACATGCACTAAGTGGATATTTGATGTGTGTGGTTGGAAATAAATTTAATTGAATTGGTAGAAGCCCAATCCAATTAAATTTTAGAGGGGGAGGTGAGCATTTGCTTACTACACCCCATTGCCACATCATATAGTCACACTTTGTGCATGTCCTTCATGCTTTTCATGCCTCATGACACCTAAGCACACTTAGTGGAGAATCTTGGAATTGATCTTGGTTTAGTGGGCTGAACCATAACTAAAATTCAGTAATCATAATTAGTGAAATTTTGGCTCCAAAGTTTGGCTCCACAAATTCAATTTCAAATTCAAGTGAAATTTGAATTTCCCTCCAATTTTGTGTGACACTTAGGCTATAAATAGAGGTCATGTGTGTGCATTTTTTTGGACTTTGATAATTTGAATATTAACTTCAGATTTCAGAGCTCTTTTAGAGCACAAAATTTCGTGCTCTTCTCCCCCTCTCCCTTCATTCATCTCCTTCTTCCTCCAAGCTCTTATCCATGGCCTCCTATGGTGGTGAGCTTCTTCTAGACTCATCTTCTCCTTGAAGTGGCGTCTCCTCTCTCTCTTCCTTCTCCATTCCGCTGCCATTCATCTTCCAAGGAGCAAAGGAATCCATTGATGAAGAAGATCCTAGGCCTACAAGCTCCAACAGAGCTTACATCAGAGGATAAGACATTTTGGACCAAAAAACCTCTCTCATAAAATTCGTGCCCAAGTCACCTATTTATAGGCCTTTGATGGCCATTCACAAATCTAATGAAAAGATGCGACTGTTGGCAGATTTTTTGAAAACTTTCCACTGGTAATCGATTACAATGTTTGTGTAATCGATTACACAATTATAATTTGAAGGGTTATGACTTTTGAATTTGAATTTCCAAAGTTCCGTTGTTGGTAATCGATTACAGACATATGGTAATCGATTACATGTTGAAAATTCAAATTCAAAACCTTTTTCAACAACTATTTCTCAACCCTGTCCTCTGGTAATCGATTACACTTCCTGGTAATCGATTACCAGAGCCTTGCATGTCTTGAAAGCACTTTGTTTTAAGGCAAGGCTTGGTCTTTAGTGAATCTTGAAACAAGGCTTTGTTTGTTGAAGCAATCTTGAATTATTCTTGAAGCAAATGCTTATCCTTTGAAGCAGCCTTGTTAGATTCTTCTTTGACATCATCAAAATCATGTATACATACATTCACATTCTTCCCCTTTTTGATGATGACAAACATGTGATTTCTTCTTGACACCATCAAAGCTTGCATGATTTACATTCTCCCCCTTTCTCAAGCAAATTCTTCTTGACATCATCAAGATCTTCATGATTTACATTGTAATGTATTTTTATAGGTTCTATGAGCTATAAAGTTGTTGCTGAATGTGCTAATGTAATGAATGAAATGGTTTCAGATGAAGGTAAATAATGTTCTAAATTTCATTTTTTTGTTATTATATAATATAAGCTTTTGTTCTAATTTTTATTTCTTTTATGCAGGTGAAATGATGGGTGCTGGTGTCACTAATTTGGAGGAATGATTAACATTTATTTGCTGAACAATTTAAGTTGTTTCTTTTTTTATTATGTAATTTGAAAGCATGAAACATGTTTAAGTTGCTGATGTAACATTCCATTTTTCGTATATAAATTTTTTTAGTTAAAAAAATAGAGTTTAGAAAATGACGAGGTTTTTTATAATTAAATAAATAAGGAGAAATAAATTTATTAATTAAAATAATGGTTTGAGAGAAAATAAAAAGAGTATTTTATTTATTCATTTGATAGGGAAGAAAATAGAGTTTCCTTTTATAAAATACTAAAAATAATAGGTTGTGAGTATCATAGCTATAAATAGAGAGATCTTAGGTCAGTTTTTGACGATACTTCCTACGCCTCCTCTTCCTTTCAATTTCGTTTTCTCTTCTCCACCTCTAAAAACCCTATCTTTTCCCGCATACCACCAAACCTGTCTCAGAAAAAGGGCAATCTCGGACTTATTCACCGTTGGATCGTCGTGAAATTTGAGCACCAGGTTCGAAACACATTTTTGAACATTCTCACCATTGGGAGTTATGAAAACATGTCTGACCTGAGAGAAATACCCTTTGCATCGTAGCTTTTTCTTTTCCCATAGAAACCCAAAACCATCTCAGTAAAAATACGATCCTAGATTCGTTAACCGTTGGATTGTCGTGAAATTTTGATATGTGGTTTGTGATTCATTTATGAACATATTCACTGTTGAGATTTGCAAAATAAGTTCTGTATAGGGAGAAAAACTCATCACACATAGATAGTGGAATGGAGGCTTCAATCCCTTCTCCTTCTCTCTAACGTTTGGGAACCCTATCAGTGCAGTCAGAGGAAAAACTTGAGGAATTTCAGGAAACCTCTAGAGATGCCGCTATTGTTGTCACAATACACATGTGAGTCCACTTAGAGGTAAGGGATGAGTTGATCACAATTGAAGTTAGAATGAACATGTGTAGGGATCCTTGGAGGATTAAATTGGGTTTATTTTGGGATGTTTATTAAATTGTAATTTTTCCTTTATGATTATAAATACAATATTGATGTCCTGATGCAAATTGTTTGATAAAATAGGGTACTCTTGGTGTTTTCATTTTTTTATACCTATGATTTTGATTAATTGATTTTGATATAATTGTGTGAAATTATTTGAGGGGTTTTACTTCCCATGTTGTGATAAACCTTTTGTATAAATTGTTATATTGAGATTATGAAATGGTGATTCAAATTGTGAGTAGGTGATAAATTGAACATGTGATGAATGGTGAAATACATGTGTATTGAGATGTGTGTATTGAGTTGTGAGCTATGAACTGTGCAATCATACAATTGTAAGACCCTTTAAGGGCGACAAGTTTTTGCGTGACGAGTATTGTGATGAGATCCACTGTGCGAACCCGACGAGTTTAATCACAAGTGTGATGAGATAAAATTATTTTGAAAACAATTGAAAAGTCGTGTGTATTGCATAGTTCATAAGTAAAGTGTATATGATTCATGAGGTGTGATAACATGTTAAATTGGGATCATACCATTATGATTGAGACCGAGTGTATGTGATAAATTGAGTATGTATTGACTTGTAATATATATGTGCATTGAGATGTTGTGTGCATTGATTTATGTACTATGAATTATACAATCACATGACCTTGGGAATACACCCGGTTTGAGTGCTCCTTTAAGCCTATGTTGATCCCATATGGATGGAGCATTTTCGCAAAACAGTGTGACCCTGACTGGTTTCCTTATGATTTTACCTAGTGAGAGTGACCTAACTTGCTAGTGTGTGGTTTGTCTTGTTATATACTCCTAGGCGCCCAACGGGGTTTTTCACTGACATGGTACCACATTGCATATAGGATTGAGTCTTAGTGTATCTGTTGTATAACGCGTGTGTATTGATCGATATTGATTAATTTAGTAATATTGTGTTTTGATCATTGAGTACGTGAATGTTGTGAAAACGAATGAGACGCGTGGTGTTGTGATGTGATGTTATGCGACAAAGTGGTGAAATGACATGAGCTATGTTTAGGTAAGTTTTATTTTGTTTATATGATATTTATACCCACATGTTGTCTTGTTTATCTCCATTAGTTAGGAATGTGATAACTCACTCCATGTGTGTTGTTTGTGTTTGGATCTTGTGATGATCTCGAACTTTGTGTTCGTGGGAGCAGATGACTAGGTGAATTGCTTTAAGGAACCTTGTGCTGAAGAACGCCAGGACACAATGCTTTGATAGGATGTGACATTGGGGCATGAGTTTTGTTTAATTACATGATGTTTTGAGCAAAAAAAAATGTTTCTGACAAGTTTATCTGGTAATAATGAAATGAATGTGAGCCTTTTACCCTTTTGAATGGATTTTATTTAAATGTGCTTTAAGAAATTTAAATTAATTATGATTTCTTATTTCTTTTATCATTAGTACATATATGTTTGGGGTAGAGGGCATCACGGCTGAACAAAATCATATGTTAAACAGAATGAAACATGTTGAAGGACAACCAACATAGTATATTAGTATCTCTTTTTTTGCTAAACAGAATCATATGCTACTTTTTGTTGGGACTACATATATTTAGATGGTACTGTATTTTGGGGGGAAATAAATATGCATGTCCTTAATTCCTCATGCAATACCCAAATTTTATGATTTTAATTGAATTGATTGATTTGTTTTAGTAATTTTTTAAATTATGATAATGATCCCATATTTTGAATTTGACTTTGTTATTGTTTTTTTTGCTACGTAATTGCTTTTTAGCCCCATTTTTTTTTTCCATTTTTTCCAAAAAGTTACAATATTTTTTTTTAATTTTAATTAATACTAGTGGGGGCGGGGCGGGGGTGGGAAATGCATTACTCGTCCCCGTTTCACCCCGTTGCCATGCCTAGTAGTGTTGTAATTTGTTGATATATTTTTCTTGTCTAAAAGTATTCAGACATAAATCCTTCACCTTTTTAACCTTTTCCCTGTAAATCCTTCCTTCTTCCTCAACCATAACCAACCTTATTAAGTTAGCGACCGCATCACTCGTGAATGATCCATCTCGTTCGTCCTTAGGAATTGAATACCCCATCTTCTTCACTTCCAACACCCTCGAGTTCAATCCATAGTCTGCAAGAAACATTAACAAAACTAGAGGTTTTTCATTCTAAACAACCTCCACCACAGAGGTCCAACCAGAGTGAGTCAAAACCCCACCAACTGCCTTGTGGCTCAATACCTTCATCTATGGTGCCCAACCAGGGCTTACTATTCCACACCATTTGGTTTGCTCTTTGAACCTTTTTGGTAACTGTAACATATATGGGTCCCATGGCCCATGTTGAACCCTCAGCAGACAAAAAAATGAATATTTGATTCCTCCAAACCTAGAGCTATTTGTGTCACTTCAACTTGACTTGGTTTTGCTTAGTTTCCAAACGACACGTACACAACACTCCTACATTGTTGTTTGTCCAACTAATTATTCATCCACTGCCATGTGGTGTTATCCTCGTCTCCCTCGAATTCTCTATTGATGAGTTGACCCACGAGGATAACCAATTTCTGGTAAATGTTCTCTAGCACTTCAAACCACTTTGGTTTGAACTCTGTACACCTTTTAATCACTACAATATCACAGTTCTAGATCACTACACCAAAATGGTACATGTAAAAAATGCTTGAGTCATTATCAGAGACAACATCAAAGTTTCTCTTCATCTTAAAGTGTCAATATGCCACAATTGTCGAAAAAGAGATCCACGACGGAGGAACTATGAAGTCTTTGATTTTTGCTCTGACGGGATCATCACCCATGAGAACTGAAGGGGGTACGATGAAGCCCACACATGGTGAAGTACAGATGTTGTAAAAGGAACTCTTTATACCAAGTTTAGAAGCCAAAGTACTTGCCCAGAAGAGAATTAGGTCATAGAAATGCCAATCAACTTTGGAAGATTTGAGAAAACAGGTCAAGGGTTCTTCCAAATCATCGTAGGCTTTTTTGAGATACTGAACGACATCATAAGGGACATCAATGGTGGCTTCAACGTTTTCTGGAAGGTTGTCCACTTTGGGCAGTGTAAGCTTCACAAATTTGATGAATGAAGCTAAGTTTGGGGACAATTTGGGAAGACACTCTATGTTTCTTGGGGTGGACACGAAACTAATATGATGACCCTTTTGAACAATGAGCTTGGCAAGTTCAAGGCTTGGGATTAAGTGTCCGAAGGCTAGCCATGGAAACATTACTAGGTTTGACAAAAATTTTGTTTTATTAAGAACTCAATGCAAAAAAATTATTATGGACCAAAAACAGTTTAAGTCTTTATTTAACTAGCAAACATTATATTTTGTTTATTGAATATATTAAATTTAAGAAATATTATATTTAATAAGAGTATTAAATTTAATTATATATTATATTTAACAAATATATTAAATAATAGCATTTTAATGTTTATATAAATACTACATTGATAGCATTAAATATATACATTACTAAACTTGCTCAAATCCGGTTTACTTTATGTGTGTGTTGTATTCATGATTATATAAAATCTTTTCTTGAATCTTTTGTGGGCTTTGTGTACGTGGCTCAATTGAAATAATTTATCTTCTTTTATCTCATCCTAAACCTAAAGTATTTGGGAAACATTAATAGCATTAAATATGTACATTTTAAACTTGCTCAAATCTTGTTTACTTTATGTGTGTGTGTGTTGTATTCATGATGATATAAAGTCTTTTCTTTGAATCTTTAGTGGGCCTTGTGTTCATGGCCCAATAGGAATAATTTATTTCTTTTTATCTCATCCTAAACCTAAAGTGTTTGGGAAAGGTGTGTTGTCGCCTAGGGTCATCATACGAAGCGTTGTTGAATTTGTGAGGGCGAATCAGGGGAGCACCACTTCGAAATTACTACATTTTCATCATTCAAGGTAAGGCGTAATGGAAATTGTTTTTCATAGGTGTGTCATCAGCCATGGGTAGAGGGGTTGACCTTAAACCCTAATAGGATTGATGTGTCAATTTTTTTTCTTCAAATTGGATGGATTATGTGCACCCTGGGCACAAATTTAATATTTACTTTATGTATCTTGAGTGCTTGATTGATGGCATACTTTTCCCCCTTTTGATGTTCTTAAAGAATTAAGGATTTAGAGATAATTGTTTGATTCGTGAATTGTTGTTGAGATTGTTTTTGTTACTTTCAAAAACTAAGAACATGTTAGGAATCAAATGTAGAACCATAATTATGTGTTGAGTGTTTGAGAATGAATTGGAGCCCTCGAGAGGCCTAGAAAGGCACAAATTGTGAACTTATGTTCTATAGAATCACATGTCAATGTTCAATATCAATTCAAGTGCTAAGCTTGGAAAAGGCAGAGAGCATGTGAGCTTTTTTACCTCATAGCACTAAGTGTCACAAACCCCAAATGGCACTAAGATCCAAATATGGGGTTAATCCTTAAACAAGAAGAAAGCAACCCATTCTTTGGCCTCTTGGGATAGCGTGGGGGGTTTATGCGTTGAGCGTAGGAACCCCAGCCTTGTTTTGTGAGATTAATGAATGAATTAACTAACCAATGACTTTGGAAACACCAATATTTGTACCTTCACCTTTGAGCTTACATATGGCAATGGTTTTATACAAATAATATAAAATTTGTTGTGAAAGTATACATACATATATACATACATATTTGATCAATTAGAACTTATACTTGGAGTAAAACAACACTAAGAGGTTGTTTTTTTGTTTATTTTGGAGCATATGATTTTCTTAAAAATCTTGTAGTGGTTGTTTCTAAATTGTTGTAAGGGTTGGTATATCATTTATATTTTTTAATTCATTCTCTTTGTTGATCAATATGTATGTATGTATGAGTCTCTCCTCTCCCACACACTATCTTTTCATAGCAAAATATATTTTCATTTATGATTGAATAATTAGATAGACGAAATTAAATACCGAGAAGTTTCTATTCAATGCAATTCAATGTTTGCTTAGTTTGAGATCAATATTGTGTTAGAACTTTTTTTTAATTCACAACATAAATTTTGCTTTCTAAATTCTGATTACATATATTTATATTATTAAATTTTGATAAAGAATATAAGGAATTTAACTATCTTCTTGTTTGTGTTACTTTAATGCAGGAAGAATTGTAAACAAATTTTGATAAGGATGAGTCAATCAAGACCAAATGAGGATGAGCCTATAGATGCAACACCGATATCCTTTTGCATTTCTTACGACTATGATGTTAATTGTGGTGATGTGGTTGGCAATCCAACAAATTTGGTATAAATTTAATTTTTATTTAATATTTATTTTGTCAAAATAATTCAATTTTTTCCATCTTAATCTTCTTGTATATATGATCTAATCATATATTTTCCTACTTTATCAAGAAAAAAAAAAGTGTATTTCACATGTCAAATACTCTAACTTTTAATTTATTAGATTGGTTTATAAATATATTTTATCAAATTAAGATAGTTGTTTAACAAATTTGTTTTACTTTACTACCTTATAGGGTAGCTAATTTATAAATTTTAAACTAAAAATTTAATTGATAATACTCAAACATATATAAGATCCAGAAGTACTTGACCATGCAACAATTGCACATTTGAACATTAAATCCTAAAAGAACACCCATGGTATTTGTACACTTTAAATATTTGTGTTGATTTTCATGAATTTTTTTCAAGATATATGCCTTATATAAACTTGAATTATGTATTCACATCAATTCATAAATTTACATACATTTTTTTATCAGTAACAAGAAAATACATCTCCTTTAGTAGTGCCAAAAGTATCCATTAATAGCAATGACGATACTTTCGGTTCTAAAAAGACACTACATCATTGTAAATTTAAATTTGTTTTCATTTTTATCTATATGTTTATCTTACATACTTTTGTATTACTAGAATGAAACTCCATCTCTGACACAAAGTTCACGGCCAAAGAGAGGAAGACGTTCCAAACTACTACCTGATGAATGGATGAAAAATTGGGAAGTTGAAAGATTTGATAAGGTACATAATCCAATTTAAAATGAAAAATTCTATGTTTGTTTATTTTCTTCCATCATGAGTTAAGATAATAAAACTGAGTATAAGTAAATTTTCTTCATTAGTTGTTTCATTATGAAAAATTTATAGAGAAAATTACCCAACTTCTTTGTATATATAGCTGGAATTATTGATAAATATTATACATAGTGGATATAGAGATTTTATTTCTTAAAGTTAATAGTTAGTTTTAGCATATAGTTTTTTTTTTCAAACTAGAATTAGTAGATTTTACACAAGATTCTTTAACATAGAAAAATAAGTATTTATTATTCAATTAATTTATAATATTTTATTACAAATTAAAAATAAGTGATCAAGATTTGTGCTCAAATTAAGCTCTTTAGACTATATTATTATTTCATTCATTGCTCTCAATTGTTACGCTACTGTATATATAAGTCATTTACTATATGTTTAACATTAAATTAGCCTTCAATATAATAGTCAATGTATAATAAAAATTAAAATGTTAGTGAAACCACTATAATTTTATGATAAATAATTATACTTTTATAGACCATTCTAGTATAGAGCATTGACCTATGTCACGAATACATCAATTGTTAATAAAATATATCATACTTTAAGTGTGGACCCATGATGTCTAGTCAGATAATTTAATTTGATAGACAAAGACTACATCAACAAAGGATAACAATTTACATATCTTTTTGTTGATAAATGAAAAAAATAATGGTAAAAAATGATATAACATAAAGTAAAATTTCTTTTGAAGATAACTAATAAATAATGGACACAAGAGTAAATTTTCATGTAGCCATCCAAAAATCTCTTGATCAACATCATATCTATGGAGATCTATTAGTGTCCAAAAGCCAATTAATTAATAAAAAATTAATTTTGAAGAAGAAAAAAAGAATTAGGATTGATAGAGAATCCAAGTGATACTCAACCAGGAATACAACTCAAGACCAAAGGTTTCATCTATATATGAAAAACAAAAACATAAGAAATTTTAGGAAAATCAGCTTTACAAATAGCATATTACATAAAAATGACATATATGTAGTAGGGTTAATACCTAATACATCAATTAGACATTAAGCAATGTCCATGTTTTACTTGTGGAAACATAATTTGAAGTAGTAAACTTTATATGATCAATTAGTCTAATGAGATTATAAATATCATTATTCCAAATGAGTAAAAAATGAAATATTTGATTATATAAGATTTAGTGTCTTGCTTTCATGTCATCAAATAATTTTTTAACCACAATATACTTGTTGTCTTCCATATACCTCAATCATTGCATTGCAATTTACTATTTATTTTTATTCCACAAGTCTCCATCTCTCTAAATTTACCCATAGCCTTTGAGAACATACCAATATTTCCATATACTCTCACTAGTGTATTATTATACTCCTTGTCCAACCTAATAAAGAGGTGTTTCATTTCATCATATACATTTAGCATGTGCATGTCATCAATGTGCTTATCCTTAGAATATCCATCCATCAAAGTACTATAACTCATCAGATTGGGCTAGATCTTAGTAGTCATCCTTACAAGATCCATTTGTGCACCTTTACATACGATGCACATGTATTATAATTGTACATTCCTTATCAACTAAAAAGTTATTATAGAGTTGTTACCTACTCTTTGGGACCCAATTTTTAGAAATCAATTGTACGTACACCAATCCACCAAACAATTGGTAACCACACCAAAAAATAAAAAATTATTTCAAAGGAAATTTCCCCTTTGTCGCCCTACACCGATAATAACATTGTAGGCAATAAAATTAAGTTCAAAGCCAATGTATTTTCATGTTCTCTAATCCTAGCCCTTCAATTAGATTCAAGACACGATGAATCTTCTTTAACCTACCATGGACCCTAATCACGTTGCTTCTCAACTTCCTCTAGAAATTACTGTTAGTGGTCCAACTCACGGAAAAATCCTAGCTCAGCGGCTAGTAGGAGTTCACCAGTTTTTGTAATCACCTTAAGAGTGTGTTTGGATAAAAAAATTTAATTGAGGAAAGTAATTTATCATGGAATTTAAATTTTTGTAATCTAAAATTCATTGTTTGGATTTTTTTATGAAGAATTTAAATTTTTAGAATTTTAAACAACTAAAAATGTTGAAGCAGCTGCACCCACCAGTCTGGGGAGCAGCTGTCATATCCATCACGCAGCGGAGGTGCTCGACGACGCAGAGGGCCTAAGTCATGCCTTGCACGGTTGACTAAATGTTGTGGTCGGGTGTGGTGATATACACCGTTGTGTCTCTGTTCTCCTTAGACTTCCCATGCCGCATCAGTATTCTTCTCCTTGGAAGCACACCATCCATATCTTCTTTTCTCTTTGCATTCATTTTCTTTCACCTCACAATTTCAATTTTTTTGTCCAAACACAAAATTTTGAAAATAAAAGAATTTCAATTGAAGTATTTGAAATTCTTAAAATTTAAAATTAATTTCTCAAAATTTTAAATCCCTCATCCAAACACACTCTAAGCTAACAAACACAATCCTTGACAACATAAAGGTTGTGTTCATAATTAAGCAGAACATTATCTATTGCAAAAACATCGTTATTAACATATCTATAATCTGTGTGTGTATATGTATGTACATTAAAAATCTTATTTTATTATAATATATTAGAATTTAGTTAAAAAGGAATTTTCTAAATAAAATTAAACCTACCTCTCTCGAGTTTTATGATTTACCGTCTCACAACCATCCTAACAATCAATAACACTCAAAGGCGATTGGTGAGGTCCTACGTAGTCTTTCCAATGTTACTAATGGTTTTGTTCTCGTAGATAATGGATTGCTTATTATGAAGCTATTTTTATGACACTGAGGATTATGTTTGTTTTCTTAAGTAGTTTACCATACTATCGACCACTTCCTAGCCACTCAAGAACTTATGATTTTGCCATGAGTGGGGTCACATATAGTACTTGTCAAGGAGAATTGGGTTTGACACCTTGGCAGGTTAAAGAAGATAAATCTTGCTTTTAATTTTTTTGAAGAATCTTGCAATAGTGGGTATTGAAACATTTTTTATTCCTTTTATGATGTAACTTGAGTATTGGAGTTATTATTTTGTTTTGTGAAGAAATGGACTTGTGGTGTTGTTTTATGACTATGATGGTCAACACAATTTTGCTTGATTTTTGTTGGATGCCTTAGGATGATTGTTTTATGGTTAAAGTCATAGTTTCAAAAATTACGTTGAATTAATTTATCTAACCAGTTGGACCAAGAAGTAGTTGTATAATCGGTGTCAGCCACTTATTTAATTAGATATGCCATTGATCCAATTGGACCTTACTCGATTGAATCAGTGAACCGGTCTAGTAGAACCAATATTTATTATTTTTCTTTAAAATGCAAGTTTTAATGAAAAGACTAAAAAAATCCAACACACACACACACACACCCACCCACACACCCACCCACACACCCACCCACCCCCCCCCACACACACGCACACGCACACGCACGCACACGCGCACCCATGCGCACGCGCACACACACCCACCCACCCCCCCCCACACACACACACACGCACGCACACACACACGCACACGCACGCACACACGCACGAACGCACACACGCACGCACACGCGCACGCATATGCACGTGCATGCGCACCCACCCACACACACACACACACACCCACACACACTTTCACTTACTCATGCTTAACCCTTAATTACCAAGGGCCAAGAGTCTTTATGGCTTAAAGTCAAGAGTGATGAAAAATCCTTAGATACCTTATTTCTAAGCTCATAATTGTAAACACCACCCCCCCCCCCTCTTTTTCTGTGTTTATTTGTCAGTTTTACATTTTCCTATTTAGCATGCTATGAATGAATGAATTGCAACATCAACTTTTTTTTGACAATTTTTTTTAATCTTTGATATTTTTCTTTGAAGGAGGTTGAGAGATACGAGAATGAAGGAATTCGTATTCGACGTCAAAAAGTAAAGACACAAGACAAAGAAGAAAGCAACCGCAAAACCAAAGAAGAAACAAAAGTGAGTGTACTTACTTTCAAAATGAAGAGTTCTAGCTCACAACAAATTCCCCATCACATTTTTTTAACACATCTTTTACCATTGGTTAAAATTTATTGAAAACTAGTAAGAAAGAGTATATTAGATATAGTGGTAGTAGAACTTCTTCTTCTTTTTTTACAATAACTTAGAAAGGTATAGTTCTCTTTTATTGCTTAGGTGCATGTAGAGTTTCACATTTTAAATATCAATTCAAAATGATATTTTAAATTTTACCATCAATATATTCAAGGAAAAAACATTCGTATTAATTTTTTACATTTTTTTTAATTTAACTACAAGGACTTTTTGGAAGATCATAGGTATAGTGAGTATGCTTATTTTGGGAGTTTGAAATCTTTTTCATTACTATTGAAAAATACTATTTTTAAATATTGCTAAAATTTTAATAAAATGATGGATAAATTGTTTAGAGTATACATATTTTGGTTGTTTTGTATTTTCCTTTACTATTTAAAAAGTTTTAAAATATTGCTATTATTTTCAGGAATTTATTGTAGCTCAAGAGAAAAATAAAGAAGCAAAAGCTGAAGTGAGTATACATATTTTAAAATGTTTCATCATTTTCATTATTGTTCAATTTTTTATTAAATATTGCTAAATTTTCCAACAAATGGTTCTACCCAATGAGAAAAGCATAAAAGCCGAAGTTGCAACAAGTGTTCTCACTTTGGATTTTTTTTTTTGTATTTTCTTCACTTTTAAAAATTCTCTTTCCTTGCAAATTTTTGTTGAAATATTAAGAAATGTTTGCTAATGATGAAAAGAAAAATTAAGTGGAAATATTTTTTTATATAACATGAAAATTTAATTTTTAATGTCAAAGTTTCTAGTTGATAAGAAAAAAAAACTACAAATTGGATTTAGCACAATATTCATTACTAAACATGTATCATGCTTAACCATGAATTTTTCAGGAAATATGCTAGGTGCTCAAGGAAAAAGTGAAGCAAAAGATATGAGAGTCATTGTTGAAGAGTTTCTTTCTAAAGCTCATTACAAGCAGCTTCACATGTTCAACCCATGATCAACAAAAAGTTGATAATTTTATAATGTTCAAACTAAATGAAAACATTATCATCAATTTATTTAATACCTATGTTGACAACCTTTATGTGATTTAGAATTTTCATATGATTTTATATTGACTTTCTATGCTGTATGAGATGTGTTAGAACTTGACTTATTTTATTTTTATCTTTTGTTTATTTCTTCCTCTTTTATTTTAAATTCCCATTATATATAAAAAATGCTCCGAGGATGCGATTGGAGATTGACTGAGATTTCTATTGGTACTCAATCACTAATCTAGTTGGTTGGAGTTTAAATAATGTCACTTGGTGGTTGACATAGGAAGACTTGTCAAATCAAAGCTCTAATGAACAGGTGAAGGCCTCCCAAAAATGAGTTGTTGGTTCGCGTAGAGCCACTTGAACCGTCCTAGGCCAATGCCTTGCATGAAAAATGAAAGTAGGGTAAGATGATGGGAAGGTGGTGTCTTGG
The DNA here is from genome assembly GCF_004193775.1 of Glycine soja. Lineage (NCBI taxonomy): Eukaryota > Viridiplantae > Streptophyta > Magnoliopsida > Fabales > Fabaceae > Glycine > Glycine soja. The sequence continues at coordinate 37,933,042 of NC_041009.1, forward strand.
TAAACTCAAAATATTCATTCTCTTGGTAGATCCATTCAAGTGGATTAGAATCATCAAATGGAGCTAGGCGAACCTTAGTGGTTTGAACCGAATAAACCAATGAATTGGGCGGAAGAGTTGTTGAAAATCAACTGCATATGCTCCTTGAAGGTGACTAACTCAGCAGCCAAGGAGGAATATTGGTTATCTATATGGAGCTAAAGGTCCTTAATCTGAGTGAGACATTGTTTCAAAAGGTTCTTAACTTGAGAGGGAGGCACGTTGACTAATGAAAGCACCAATGGTATAGTGAATTGGGATAAAGATTCTCCTTCTAAGTAGGAAGGACTCCAAGGGTAAGAATTAGCTAAGAAAGAGTTCAAATGTCAATTCCCTACCTTATTTTCATTCAACATTGCAATATAAGGAAAAGGGATACCATTCTACTATCACGAATCTCAAAGCAAGTGGCACTAATCCAATGATTACATCATAACTGATTGAAATGCTAATGATAGAATTGCATACATTCAAGTGGGTGCTAAGAGTCTAAAACTTTCTAAGGAGTCATACAGCCACAATCAACATGGCTTAAACGTAAACTTTTCTCCAAAAGGGAATTGTTTTCAATCTTTGAGGCATTTCTATTGTGGACTCACTTTCATTGACTGGTCCATAATGAGCATTGTCCTCCATTAACTCACATTGTTATTAGCATTAAAAACTATAGTATTAAAAATAAAAAAATAATCAAAATATAGTTGGTTTAGTTTTGATTGGATCGAGTTTGGAAAGTGTAAATTCAATACCTAAACCAATCAAGAGAAGGTTGGGCTAGAGATGCAAGAGAAGGTCCTAGGGTTCTCATCAGCCTTAGGGTAGATTTTGGGCCCATGGGCTAAGTATGAGCCCACTTATCTTTGTACATATTAGATTAAAGTTTCATTATTTTTGGGCCTTGTATTTAGGGCTCCATAATTTTAGTAGGGTACCCTAGAAATGTAGGATTTTACAGCCCTTGTATTTTAGGGCACCTATACTAGTTTTTGAATTAGGGGTAGTTTTGTAATTTTATGTGCATTAAGTGAATATTTGATGTGTGTATTGGGAAATAAATTTAATAGAATTGGGAGAAGCCCAATCCAATTAAATTTTGGAGGGGGAGGTGAGCATTTGCTTGCTACACCCCATTGTCACATCATATAGTCATACTTTGTGCATGTCCTTCATGCTTTACATGCCTCATGATACCTAAGTACACTTAGTGGAGAATCTTGAACTTGATCTTCGATTAGTGGGCTGAACCATAGCTAAAATTCACTAATCATAATTAGTGAAATTTTGGCTCCACAATTTGACTCCACAAATTCAAGTGAAATTTGAATAGAAATTCAAATTTCCCTCCAATTTTGTGTGACACTTAGTTTATAAATAGAAGCCATGTATGTGCATTTTTTCAACTTTGATCATTTGAGAATTACACTTCAAAGTTCAGACCTCATTTGAGGCATAAAATTTTTTTCTCTTTCTCTCCCTCTCCCTCCACTCATCTTTTCCTACCTTCAAGCTCTTATCCATGGCTTCCTATGGTGGTGAACTTCTTCTTGACTCATCTTCTCCTTGAAGTGGCGTCTCCAATCATCTTTCTTCATTCTCCATTCCGCTGCCATTCATCTTCAAGAAGCAAAGGATTCCATTGATGAAGAAGATTCAAGGCCTACAAGCTCCACATGGAGCTACGTCAAAAGAGGACATTTAATAGATACAAGGAACAAAGAATACCTAAACCCATATACATATACAATAAAAAGATTATGACATTGTTTTTGTAGACATCGTATAATTGGAAAACCATTCAAAAGAACAAAAAGAGAAACCCTACATATGACATGTTAACCATGAGCATGATTTAAATTTTATGATGTTTATTACATAATTCCTTACCATTGATGATAATGTTATTTTTGTTATAAGCCACACAAACCATGATAACACCATATTATATTTCTTTGACAAAAGATTCAACATAGGCTCAAGCAAAACCAACAACAAGAAGATTAGCAATTAGAAAGACTCCTCTTAAGGTAGTGTATCAATTCATCAATATACCTTTCTTGCCTGTCAACATTGACAAATAAATCCTTTACCTCTTTAATTTTTTCCCTTTAGATCCTTTCTTCATCCTCATCCATAACCAGCCTTATTGAGTCTATGACCGCATCACTCGTGAGAGATCCATCTAGTTCACCCCTAGGAATCAAATACCTCATCTTCTTCTCTTCCAACAGTTTTGTGTTCAATCCTTGGTCTTCAAGAAACATAAATAGAAATACAGGTTTCTCATTTTGAACAGCCTCCACCATAGAGGTCCAACGAAAGTGAGTAAAAAACCCACCAATTTCCACGTGGCTTAATATCTCTAATTGTGGTGCCCAACCAGTGCACACTATTCCACACCCTTTAGTTCACTCCTCAAACTTTTCTGGTAATTGTAACACATCTTTATCCCATGGTCCACGTCGAACCCTTAGTACCAAAAAAATGGAAGTTTTGATTTCTCGAAACCTAGAGCTATTTCTGTGACTTAATCTTGACTTTGTTTCGCTTTGCTTCCAAACACCACATACAACACACTGCGACATTCTTGATTGTCTAACCATTCCTTCATCCACTACCATGTCGCATTATCCTTGTCGCCCTCAAACCTAGTGATGACCAACTGACCCACCGAGAGATCCGATTTATGGTAAATGTTCTCCAACACTTCAATGGTTTGCTAATGTAATTAGGCCTTCTAGTTTTTCCAATGTAAGAGGCCTAGCACACTAACAATCGTATCCTTCACCTCACCACTAAGTTGTTCAAAACCTTGTTGGACCCCCGTACATGCTACCACCTCAAATTCTTCAAGTGTTAATTATGTTCTTCTATCACAAAGGGCCTTGTCTTGATCTTTTGGTTGGAGATTACCATTTTTATGTAGACCAACACAAGCCTAATCCATTTTTGATAGGTATTGCTTTCCACGTCCATGTAAATTCCGAGTCCCTCACCACAAACTCCAATCCATCAACGTTAGGAGTCGGCTTACTCTCCCCCTCTTCTAAGGTTTTTGCTTTTGCATTTAATGTATTTGCACCTTCTTCCTCATCACCGTATTATTATTAGTCACTACTAGAAAATATAATTTCTAAGTAGGTTATGAAGAAAGTCAACACTTTGAAGCCACTGTCGTGTAAAGTCATTACTTTTCACGATAGTTTTTAAATCATCTTAGAAATCCACTTTCTAATCCACTTTCTAAGACGGTTTTTAACAAAACCATCTTAGAAAACATGTTTTTTTTCCATTCAATGCACTCAAATCATAACCAACAAAAAATGCATACTACCATTTCATTTGGATTATTAACTCAATTAATTATTATAAATTAATACTTTTAAATATAATATTCATATAGTAATTATAATAAACAAAACTAGGTTGGTTTGTAGACTAACCGAAAGATAACATTGTTTTTTACACTTAATGTGTAAAGAAATTATAAACTCATCACAAAAAGTAAATAGTTATAAACTAAAAGTATATATACTAATAAATAGCAATAATAATAATATATGAATGGTAAGACTCCACCAAGTGGCTCCACGTATGAAGGGGTGAAGTTGAAGACCTTAAGTAATTTGGTATAGACAACTCTTCCCAAGGACACGTATTTATGAGCATAATAGCATGAATAAATATCAATATTAATATATGAATGATAAGACTCCACCAAGTGGCTCCATGAAACGCTGTTAAGATTTATGTAACAGTCCTTGTAATTCTGCTTAAGTGATCTTATTTTTAAATTGATATGATAAACAATTTACTTTTACAAAATGTTCTATCATATTATTGATATATTTTCCATTAGCACAACTAGAATTTCTAGGCACAAAACAATCTATGATCTATCAAAACAGAAGTGAGCAAACTGTCAGCATGTTTGACCAATAGCGGGTTAAACATATGGTATAAATATTGTGTATAAAGAGTAATGCATAATGTAACAGCAATGCCTTTTGATTTTTTATTTAAATAAAAAATAAATAAAATTAAAAATTAGATCATCAGTTCCCTCGCTATATAAAAAAACTTTTAACCAAGAACAATTTTTACAAAACATTTTTTGTTCTCTTTTTCTTTGACACACATGAACCCTAAAAGAGCAATCGAAGGATGAGCTCTAGAGAGCACAAAAAATGTCACCATTCCTAACAGAGAACATTTGAACAACTACATCGAGGTAAGAGATGAGTTACTCATGCTTGGGGATTAGGAACATGTGTCGGGATCCTTAAAAGACCAATTTTGGGTTGTTTTATGAAATTTAATTTTGTTTATATGCTTTTAATCGTGATTTGACTATGATTGATGGACCAACTGATGTTTCGATGCAAAATGACGTGAGTTATGTTTAAGTAAGTTTTATTTTGTTTATATGATATTTATACCTACATGTTATCTTGTTTCTCTCCATTAGTTAGGAATGTGATAACTCACTCCCTGTGTGCTGTTTGAGTTTGGATCCTGTGATGATCTTGAACTTTGTGTTCGGGGGAGCAAATGACTAGGTGAATTGCTTTAAGGAACCTTATGCTGAAGGTCGTCGGGATACAATGCTCTGATAGGATGTGACATTGGGGCATAAGTTTTTATATTAATTGTATGATGTTTGTCTATTTTATTTTACCTCACTAATTTTACAAAATATTTTTGTAATTTTTGACGGCCTTATTTTGAGCCGAATATGTTTCTAATAAGTTTTAATTGATAATAATGAAGTGAATATGAACCTTTTACCCACGTGAATTTATTTACCGATATTTTTATATATTTTATTTATTTATATATATATGTCGGGGTAGAGGGTGTCACATATTTTGTATAAAAAATGCAAATTTTGATGTGATTGTAAAGCAATTGAGTTTTGCAATGTTAATTTTTTTACTAAAAATGATACTGAGAAACATTAAGCAGAAAATAGAAGTAACCTTGGTATTTATTTATGTTTGGAAGACACATTGATCTCCCCTGTGCAATTAGTGTTAGACCATATCCTTGTAGGCTTGAAAATACTGAAAGTTAATGGCTCTTATATGGAACTTCTTTTCAGAAGAAATAATTCTTATTTTATGTTCTATGATGCATGTTTTTCTTTTCTATTTTGCTAGCTTAAAAGGAAGTACAAAAATGGTGTTCTTTCATTCATTCATTCACTCATAATATTTGCCTTTGCACAACTTTTTTAAGTAGTTTGAAGAATACAAAATGTTATGCAAGTAGTCACAAACAATAGAAGTAATTATGTATTGACTAATAAATTTCATTATTTGTTAAATTTGTACTATAGCCAAGAAAAGTGTTTATACAATGATAAATTTTTTTAGAAATTAGCAAAGATATACTTGCTTAGAATAAAACTAGATAAAACTAATCATCATTATCAAGATACAAGAGCCATAATTCAGTAATCTGGAACATTAGCTAGAAATATTACTGCATATAGTGATGTTTAATTTAGTTTACTGCATATAGTTTACTGCCATGTTGATTTTACAAAGAGAGGAGCTTAATTCAGATTTTTTCATTGATTGATTTTCATTATAATTTAAAAAAATAAAAAATGGAGCTTAATTCTAGTGTATAATTAAAAAATCTACTTGTTTATCATTCTACTTTCAGCATTTATCATACAACTTGTTTGGGAAAAACATTTTATGATATTAGTGTTTTTTTTCTTTCCAGGAAAGTAATGGAAGATATTAGTTTTTCACCCGAAGGAATTTACCCTATTCCATCACCAATTAATGAGCCTCCTCCACCTTCACCAATTGATCAAACTCCTTCACCTATTCAAGTTGATCTTGCACCTTCTCCTTCACCTATTAATGTTGATCATACTCCTTCACCTCATGAAGATGAAGTTAATAATGCGGAGGCGCAAGGAGAAATATGTAGGCTGAAAAGTAAGATTTGGCAGCATTTTAAAAAAATTAAAGTCAATGGTTTGGATAAGGCTGAATGCAAGTATTGTAAGAAACTTTTTGGTGGAAAATAAAAAAATGGAACCAAGCATTTGTGGCAGCATAATGAGATTTGTGTTCAGTACAAGATTTTTATGAGAGGGATGAAGGGCCAAACATTTCTTACACCTAAGGTCGTGGAAGGAAAGCAAGAGTTGGGTATGGGAACTTATGATGCAAAATGTGCAAGGGAAGAGCTAGAAAAAGAAATTATTATGCATGAGTATCCACTATCAATTATGGATCACCTAGGTTTTAGGAGATACTCTACTGCCCTCCAACCTGTGTTTCAGGTTCGCTAACAAAAACCATTTTTCAAGTACGCAAAAAATATATTATAGATACATTTATTGATTTATAACTATTAATAAATGTAATTATTTCCTTTGATGAATGTATTTTTTATTTTTAAATTATCCTTTAATATATATAACTATTTTTATTTCTTTCATGAACTTTTCATATGTTATATGTAACTACTACCATTTTTCCAAAAAAAATAACTGTTATCACTATTTTCTTTAACTATTTTTAATAAAGATAAAGACATGAAGTGTCTCTTTTTCAGATGGTATATTATAAAATAAAATAGTGATATTTTTTAGGTTCCTACTAGAAACACAATTAAGAAGGAGATAATGAAAATCTATGAGAATGAACGAGCTACAACTTTGAAGTTGTTGGATAGTCTTGATGGAAGAGTGGCCATTACATCAGACATGTGGACTTCAACGAGTCAGAAGAGGGGGTATATGGCTGTTACAGCTCATTACGTTGATGGTTGTTGGAACTTACAAAGTCAGATTTTGAGGTAATAAAATGATTTGAACTTTTTATATTATTAGGCCTTTTATTTTATAAAATGATTGAATATGATTATATTCTATCTCTTTTTTTGGTTGTTTTTATATTATATGTCTATTTTTATGTTAGGTTCATTTATGTTCTTGCTCCTCATACAAGTGATAGACTTTGCAATGTGTTGACTGACTGTTTGATGGATTGGAATATTGACACAAAACTGTCAACTATCACCCTAGATAATTGTACCACAAATGATGCTATGATTAATAAAATTAAGGATAAATTGCACTTAGGTAGTTTTCTTAGGGATGGGTCTTTACTTCACATGCGTTGTTGTGCTCACATCATTAATTTGATAGTAAAAGATGGGTTGGAAGTGGTGAAAGAAGGTGTAGAAAATATTTGGGATAGTATGGCATATTGGACAGCAACACCTAAGAGGAAGGAAAAATTTGAGGAAACGGCTAAACAGTTGAGAATCCCTTACACTAAGAATTTGGCATTAGACTATCCAACTAGATGGAACTCAACTTATAAAATTCTTGAAATTGCCATACGATATGAGGATGTATTTTGTCAATTAAAGTAGCGAGAGTCTCAATATACTTGTTTGCCAAGTACTTTACAATGGCAATTTGCAAAGGATGTTTGTGGGATATTGAAGTTGTTTAATACTATCACTAAATTATTTTCTTCTACTAAACATCCAACTGCTAAATTGTATTTTCCAAATATATGTGAGATTAAGTTGGCAATCAAACAATGGATTAACTCTCCTAACCCAATGATTCAATAAATGGCAAAAAAATATGATGATCAAATTTGATAAATATTGGGGTGTGATTCATAATGTGATGGGAGTTACCACTATTTTAGATCCTAGGTACAAGATGGAGTTGCTTGAGTATTATTATGAAAAATTGTATGAACATGATTCTTTTACTCAAGTGAGGTGCATTCAACAATTGTGTTATGACTTAGTTTCTGATTACCAAATGAAAATGAACAAAGACTCTTTTGGTAGTAATGTTGGTGATGTTACTAGTAGTGAAGTTGTTGGTAATGCATTATTTGTGTATGATATATTTATTATAAGGGAAAAAAGGGGCTAGAAGTTCTTATGTTAAATCAGAGTTAGACCATTATTTAGAAGAAGAGGGTATACCAAGAGCTGTTGACTTTGATATTTTGATGTGGTGGAAGTTTAATGGTGTTAAGTATCCAACACTTCAAGCAATTGCTAATGATATATTAGCTATTCCGGTATCTATCGTAGCTTCAGAATCCACATTTAGCAATGGTGGTCAAATATTAAGCCCACATCATAGTCGACTTCAATGGTCTACTTTAGGGGCTTTAATGTGCACTAGAAGTTGGTTGTGGAGTGCTGAAAATACTGGTAAAGTTTTATTCGTATATGTTGTTAAATTGATATTTGTGTTTATTCAGGAACTAATACTTGTAATGTATTTTTATAGGTTCTATGAACTATAAAGTTGTTGCTAAATGTGCTACTGTAATGAATGAAATGGTTTCAGATGAAGGTAAATAATGTTCTAAATTTCATTTTTTGTTATTATATAATATAAGCTTTTGTTCTAATTTTTATTTCTTTTATGCAGGTGAAATGATGGGTGCTGGTGTCACTAATTTGGAGGAATGATTAACATTTATTTGTTGAACAATTTAAGTTGTTTCTTTTTTTATTATGTAATTTGAAAGAATGAAACATGTTTAAGTTGCTGATTTAACATTCCATTTTTCGTATATAAATTTTTTTAGTTAAAAAAAATAATGAATGAAAATGATGAGGTTTTTAATAATTAAATAAATAAACAGAAATAAATTTATTAATTAAAATAATGGTTTGAAAGAAAATAAAAAGAGTATTTTATTTATTCATTTGATAGGGAAGAAAATAGAGTTTCTTTTTATAAAATAATAAAAATAAATAAATAAAGTTAATAATAGGTTGAGTATCATAGCTATAAATAGAGACATCTTAGGTCAATTTTTGACGATACTTCCTACGCCTGCTCTTTCTTTCAATTTCGTTTTCCCTTCTCCACCTCTAAAAACCCTATCTTTTCCCGCATACCACCAAACCTGTCTCAGAAAAAGGGCGATCTCGGACTCATTCACCGTTGGATCGTCATGAAATTTGAGCACCAGGTTCAAAACGCATTTTTGAACATTCTCACCATTGGGAATTATGAATACATGTCTGACATGAGAGAAATACCCTTTGCATCGTAGCTTTTTCTTTTTCCATAGAAACCCAAAACCATCTCAGTAAAAATACGATCCTGGATTCGTTAACCGTTGGATTGTCGTGAAATTTTGATATGAGGATTGTGATTCATTTATGAGCATATTCACTGTTGAGATTTGTAAAATAAGGTCTATTGAGGGAGAAATACTCATCACACATAGATAGTGGAATGGAGGCTTCAATCCCTTCTCCATCTCTCTAACGTTTGGGAACCCTATCAGAGCAGTCAGAGGAAAAACTTGAGGAATTTCAGGAAACCTCTAGAGATGCCGCTATTGTTGTCACAATACACATGTGTACGGATCCTTGGAGGATTAAATTGGGTTTATTTTGGGATGTTTATTAAATTGTAATTTTTCCTTTATGATTATAAATACAATATTGATGTCCTGATGCAAATTGGTTGATAAAATAGGGTACTCTTGGTGTTTTCATTTTTTTATACTCTTGTGAGTAGGTGATAAATTGAACCTGTGATGAATGGTGAAATACATGTGTATTGAGATGTGTGTATTGAGTTGTGAGTTATGAACTGTGCAATAATACAATTGTAAGACCCTTTAAGGGCGACAAGTTTTTGCGTGACGAGTATTGTGATGAGATCCACTGTACGGACCCGACGAGTTTAATCACAAGTGTGATGAGATAAAATTATTTTGAAAACAATTGAAAAGTCGTGTGTATTGCATAGTTCATAGGTAAAGTGTATATGATTCATGAGGTGTGATAACATGTTAAATTGGGATCACACCATTGTGATTGAGACTGAGTGTATGTGATAAATTGAGTATGTATTGACTTGTAATATATATGTGCATTGAGATGTTGTGTGCATTGAGTTATGTAGTATGAATTATACAATCACATGACTATAAGACCCTTTAAGGGCGATCAGTTAATGCACGACGAGTATTGTGATGGAAACCACTGTGGGGACCTGACAAGTTTAATCACAAGTGCGACGAGATAAAATATTTTTAGAACAATTGAGGTGTCGTGTGTTTTGTACAGTTCATAGATAAAGTCTCTGTGCTAAAATGTTTTCTAGGTTGGGCCTGAATCAGGAGGGAGAGGCCCTAACGAACTCTTCTGAGTGTAGGCCTTAGGGGTAAATATACCCGGTTTGACTGCTCCTTTAAGCCTATGTTGATCCCATATGGTTGGAGTATTTTCACAAAACAGCGTGACCCTGACTGGTTTCCCTATGATTTTACCTAGTGAGAGTGACCTGACTTGCTAGTGTGTGGTTTGTCTTGTCATGTACTCCTAGGCGCTCAACGAGGTTTTTCACTGACATGGTACCACATTGCATATAGGATTAAGTCTTAGTGTATCTGTTGTATAACACGTGTGTATTTATCAATATTGATTGATTTAGTGATATTGTGTTTTGATCATTGAGTACGTGAATGTTGTGAAAACGGATGAGACGTGTGGTGTTGTGCAACAAAGTGGTGAAATGACATGAGCTATGTTTAAGTAAATTTTATTTTGTTTATATGATATTTATACCCACATGTTGTCTTGTTTCTCTCCATTAGTTAGGAATGTGATAACTCACTCCATGTGTGTTGTTTGTGTTTGGATCTTGTGATAATCTCGAACTTTGTGTTCGTGGGAGCAGATGACTAGGTGAATTGCTTTAAGGAACCTTGTGCTGAAAAACGTCAGGACACAATGCTTTGATAGGATGTGACAATGGGGCATGAGTTTTGTTTAATTACATGATGTTTTGAGCAAAAAAAAATGTTTCTGACAAGTTTATCTGGTAATAATGAAATGAATGTGAGCCTTTTACCCTTTTGAAATGATTTTATTTAAATGTGCTTTAAGAACTTTAAATTAATTATGATTTCTTATTTCTTTTATTATTAGTACATATATGTGTGGGGTAAAGGGCGTGACGGCTGAACAGAATCATATGTTAAACAGAATGAAACATGTTGAAGGACAACCAACATAGTATATTAGTATCTCTTTTTTTGCTAAACATAATCATATGCTACTTTTTGTTGGGACAACATATATTTAGATGGTACTGTATTTTGGGGGGAAATAAATATGCATGTCCTTAATTCCTCATGCAATACCCAAATTTTATGATTTTAATTGAATTGATTGATTTGTTTTAGTAATTTTTTAAATTATGATAATGATCCCATATTTTGAATTTAGCTTTGTTATTGTTTTTTTTTGCTACGTAATTGCTTTTTAGCCCCATTTTTTTCCCATTTTTTCCAAAAAGTTACGATATTTTTTCTTTTTTTAAAAAAATTTTAATCAATTCTAGCGGGGGCAGGGCGGGGGTGGGAAATGCATTACCCGTCCCCGTTTCTTCCCGTTGCCATGCCTAGAAGTGTTGTAATTTGTTGATATATTTTTCTTGTCTAACAGTACTCAGACATAAATCCTTCACCTTTTTAACCTTTTCCCTGTAAATCCTTCCTTCTTCCTCAACCATAACCAACCTTATTAAGTTAGCGACCGCATCACTCGTGAATGATCCATCTCGTTCGTCCTTAGGAATTGAATACCCCATCTTCTTCACTTCCAACACCCTTGAGTTCAATCCGTGGTCTGCAAGAAACATTAACAACACTAGAGGTTTTTCATTCTAAACAACCTCCACCACAGAGGTCCAACCAGAGTGAGTCAAAACCCCACCAACTGCCTTGTGGCTCAATACCTTCAACTATGGTGCCCAACCGGGGCTTACTATTCCACACCATTTGGTTTGCTCTTTGAACCTTTATGGTAACTGTAACATATATGGGTCCCATGGCCCACGTTGAACCCTTAGTAGACAAAAAAATGAATATTTGATTCCTCCAAACCTAGAGTTATTTGTGTCACTTCAACTTGACTTGGTTTTGCTTAGTTTCCAAACGACACGTACACCACACTTCTACATTGGTTTTTGTCCAACTAATTATTCATCCACTGCCATGTGGTGTTATCCTCGTCTCCCTCGAATTCTCTATTGATGAGTTGACCCACGGGGATAACCAATTTCCGGTAAATGTTCTCTAGCACTTCAAACCACTTTGGTTTGAACTCTGTACACCTTTTAATCCCTACAATATCACAGTTCTAGATCACTACACCAAAATGGTACATGTCAAAAATGCTTAAGTCATTATCAGAGACAACATCAAAGTTTCTCTTCATCTTAAAGTGTCAATATGCCACAATTGTCGAAAAAGAGATCCACAACGGAGGAACTATGAATCTTTGATTTTTGCTCTGGCGGGATCATCACCCATGAGAATTGAAGGGGGTCTGATGAAGCCCATACATGGTGAAGTACAGATGTTGTAAAAGGAACTCATTATACCAATTTTAGAAGCCAAAGTACCTGCCCAGAAGAGAATTAGGTCATAGAAATGCCAATCAACTTTGGAAGATTTGAGAAAACAGGTCAAGGGTTCTTCCAAATCATCGTAGGCTTTTTTGAGATACTGAACGACATCATAAGGGACATCAATGGTGGCTTCAACGTTTTCTAGAAGATTGTCCACTTTGGGCAGTGCAAGCTTCACAAATTTGATGAATGAAGCCAAGTTTGGGGACAATTTGGGAAGACACTCTATGTTTCTTGGGGTGGACACGAAACTAATATGATGACCCTTTTGAGCAATGAGCTTAGCAAGTTCAAGGCTTGGGATTAAGTGTCCGAAGGCTAGCCATGGAAACATTACTAGGTTTGACAAAATTTTTGTTTTATTAAGAACGCAATGCAAAAAAATTATTATGGACCAAAAAAAGTTTAAGTCTTTATTTAACTAGCAAACATTATATTTTGTTTATTGAATATATTAAATTTAAGAAATATTATATTTAATAAGAGTATTAAATTTAATTATATATTATATTTAACAAATATATTAAATAATAGCATTTAATGTTTATATAAATACTACATTGATAGCATTAAATATATACATTACTAAACTTGCTCAAATCCGGTTTACTTTATGTGTGTGTTGTATTCATGATGATATAAAATCTTTTCTTGAATCTTTTATGGGCTTTGTGTACGTGGCCCAATAGAAATAATTTATCTTCTTTTATCTCATCCTAAACCTAAAGTATTTGGGAAACATTAATAGCATTAAATATGTACATTTTAAACTTGCTCAAATCTTGTTCACTTTATGTGTGTGTGTGTTGTATTCATGATGATATAAAGTCTTTTGTTTGAATCTTAAGTGGGCCTTGTGTTCATGGCCCAATAGGAATAATATATTTCTTTTTATCTCATCCTAAACCTAAAGTGTTTGGGAAAGGTGTGTTGTCGCCTAGGGTCATCATACGAAGCGTTGTTGAATTTGTGAGGGCGAATCAAAGGAGCATCACTTCGAAATTACAACATTTTCATCATTCAAGGTAAGGCGTAATGGAAATTGTTTTTCATAGGTGTGTCATCAGCCATGGGTAGAAGGGTTGACCTTAAACCCTAATAGGATTGATGTGTCAATTTTTTTTCTTCAAATTGGATGGATTATGTGCACCCTGGGCACAAATTTAATATTTACTTTATGTATCTTGAGTGCTTGATTGATGGCATACTTTTCCCCCTTTGATGTTCTTAAAGAATTAAGGATTTAGAGATAATTGTTTGATTCGTGAATTGTTGTTGAGATTGTTTTTGTTACTTTCAAAAACTAAGAACATGTTAGGAATCAAATGTAGAACCATAATTATGTGTTGAGTGTTTGAGAATGAATTGGAGCCCTCGAGAGGCCTAGAAAGGCACAAATTGTGAACTTATGTTCTATAGAATCACATGTCAATGTTGAATATCAATTCAAGTGCTAAGCTTGGAAAAGGCAGAGAGCATGTGAGCTTTTTTACCTCCTAGCACTAAGTGTCACAAACCCCAAATGGCACTAAGATCCAAATATGGGGTTAATCCTTAAACAAGAAGAAAGCAACCCATTCTTTGGCCTCTTGGGATAGCGTGGGGGGTTTATGCGTTCAGTGTAGGAACCCCAGCCTTGTTTTGTGAGATTAATGAATGAATTAACTAACCAATGACTTTGGAAACACCAATATTTGTACTTTCACCTTTGAGCTTACATATGGCAATGGTTTTATACAAATAATATAAATTTTGTTGTGAAAGTATACATACATATATACATACATATTTGATCAATTAGAACTAATACTTGGAGTAAAACAACACTAAGAGGTTTTTTTTTTGTTTATTTTGGAGCATATGATTTTCTTAAAAATCATGTAGTGGTTGTTTCTAAATTGTTGTAAGGGTTGGTATATCATTTATATTTTTTTAATTCATTCTCTTTGTTGATCAATATGTATGTATGTATGAGTCTCTCCTCTACCACACACTATCTTTTCTTAGCAAAATATATTTTCATTTATGATTGAATAATTAGATAGACGAAATCAAATACCGAGAAGTTTCTATTCAATGCAATTCAATGTTTGCTTAGTTTGAGATCAATATTGTGTTAGAACTTTTTTTTTTAATTCACAACATAAATTTTGCTTTCTAAATTCTGTTTACATATATTTATATTAATAAATTTTGATAAAGAATATAAGGAATTTAACTATCTTCTTGTTTGTGTTACATTAATGCAGGAAGAATTGAAAACAAATTTTGATAAGGATGAGTCAATCAAGACCAAATGAGGATGAGCCTATAGATGCAACACCGATATCCTTTTGCGTTTCTTACGACTTTGATGTTAATTGTGGTGATGTGGTTGGAAATCCAACAAATTTGGTATAAATTTAATTTTTATTTAAAATTTATTTTGTCAAAATAATTCAATTTTTTCCATCTTAAACTTGTTGTATATATGATCTAATCATATATTTGCCTACTTTATGAAGAAAAAAAAAGTGTATTTCACATGTCAAATACTCTAACTTTTAATTTATTAGATTGGTTTATAAATATATTTTATCAAATTAAGATGGTTGTTTAACAAATTTGTTTTACTACCTTATAGGGTAACTAATTTATAAATTTTAAACTAAAAATTTAATTGATAATTCTCAAACATATATAAGATCCAGATGTACTTGACCATGCAACAATTGCACATTTGAACATTAAATCCTAAAAGAACACCCATGGTATTTGTACACTTTAAATATTTGTGTTGATTTTCATGAATTTTTTTCAAGATATATGCCTTATATAAACTTGAATTATGTATTCACATCAATTCATAAATTTACATACATTTTTTTTATCAGTAACAAGAAAATACATCTCCTTTAGTAGTGCCAAAAGTATCCATTAATAGCAATGACGATACTTTCGGTTCTAAAAAGACACTACATCATTGTAAATTTAAATTTGTTTTCATTTTTATCTATATGTTTATCTTACATACTTTTGTATTATTAGAATGAAACTCCATCTCTGACACAAAGTTCACGGCCAAAGAAAGGAAGACGTTCCAAACCATTACCTGATGAATGGATGAAAAATTGGGAAGTTGAAAGATTTGATAAGGTACATAATCCAATTTAAAATGAAAAATTCTATGTTTGTTTATTTTCTTCCATCATGAGTTAAGATAATAAAATTGAGTATAAGTAAATTTTCTTCATTAGTTGTTTCATTATGAAAAATTTATAGAGAAAATTACCCAACTTCTTTGTATATATAGCTGGAATTATTGATAAATATTATACATAGTGGATATAGAGATTTTATTTCTTAAAGTTAATAGTTAGTTTTAGCATATAGTTTTTTTTTTCAAACTAGAATGAGTAGATTTTACACAAGATTCTTTAACAGAAAAAATAAGTATTTATTATTCAATTAATTTATAATATTTTATTACAAATGAAAAATAAGTGATCAAGATTTGTGCTCAAATTAAGCTCTTTAGACTATATTATTATTTCATTCATTGCTCTCAATTGTTACGCTACTGTATATATAAGTCATTTACTATATGTTTAACATTAAATTAGCCTTCAATATAATAGTCAATGTATAATAAAAATTAAAATGTTAGTGAAACCACTATAATTTTATGGTAAATAATTATACTTTTATAGACCATTCTAGTATAGAGCATTGACCTATGTCAGGAATACATCAATTGTTAATAAAATATATCATACTTTAAGTGTGGACACATAATGTCTAGTCAGATAATTTAATTTGATAGACAAAGACTACATCAACAAAGGATAACAATTTACATATCCTTTTGTTGATAAATGAAAAAAATAATGGTAAAAAATGATATAACATAAAGTAAAATTTTTTTTGAAGATAACTAATAAATAATGGACACAAGAGTAAATTTTCATGTAGCCATCCAAAAATCTCTTGATCAACATCATATCTATGGAGATCTATTAGTGTCCAAAAGCCAATAATTAATAAAAAATTAATTTTGAAGAAGAAAAAAGAATTAGTATTGATAGAGAATCCAAGTGATACTCAACCAGGAATACAACTCAAGACCAAAGGTTTCATCTATATATGAAAAACAAAAACATAAGAAATTTTAGGAAAATCAGCTTTACAAATAGCATATTACATAAAAATGACATATATGTAGTAGGGTTAATACCTACTACATCAATTAGACATTAAGCAATGTCCATGTTTTACTTGTGGAAACATAATTTGAAGTAGTAAACTTTATAAGATCAATAAGTCTAATGAGATTATCAATATCATTATTCCAAATGAGTAAAAAAATGAAATATTTGATTATATAAGATTTAGTGTCTTGCTTTCATGTCATCAAATAATTTTGTAACCACAATATAATTGTTGTCTTCCATATACCTCAATCATTGCATTGCAATTTACTATTTATTTTTATTCCACAAGTCTCCATCTCTCTAAATTTACCCATAGCCTTTGAGAACATACCAATATTTCCATATACTGTTACTAGTGTACTATTATACTCCTTGTCCAACCTAATAAAGAGGTGTTTCATTTCATCATATACATTTAGCATGTGCATGTCATCAATGTGCTTACCCTTAGAATATCCATCCATCAAAGTACTATAACTCATCAGATTGGGCTAGATCTTAGTAGTCATCCTTACAAGATCCATTTGTGCACCTTTACATGTGATGCACATGTATTATAATTGTACATTCCTTATCAACTAAAAAGTTATTATAGAGTTGTCACCTACTCACTGGGACCCAAACTATTGGTAACCACACCAAAAAATAAAAAATTATTTCAAAGGAAATTTCCACTTTGTCGCCCTACACCGATAAGAACATTGTAGGCAATCAAATTAAGTTCAAAGCCAATGTATTTTCATGCTCTCTAATCCTAGCCCTTCAATTAGATTCAAGACACGATGAATCTTCTTTAACCTAACATGGACCCTAATCACGTTGCTTCTCAACTTCCTCTAGAAATTACTGTTAGTGGTCCAACTCACGGAAAAATCCTAGCTTAGTGGCTAGTAGGAGTTCACCAGTATTTGTAATCACCTTAAGAGTGTGTTTGGATAAAAAAATTTAATTGAGAAAAGTAATTTATCATGGAATTTAAATTTTTGTAATCTAAAATTCATTGTTTGGATTTTTTTAATGAAGAATTTAAATTTTTAGAATTTTAAACAACTAAATATGTTGAATTTCAATTTCCTCCTAAAAGGTGAGAAATTAAAATTCTTTTCTTGATATGAGAATCTTCTAAAACGTTCATGTATTTCCTTTATAACCTTCATCCTCTCTTTCACCTGAAAGTTCTCGAAATCCTGTTCTTGAAGAAACACCGTCTGAACTCATGGAACATCAATCAGGTGTGGGTGTAGGGGGACACGAAGAGCTGCACCCACCAGTCTGGGGAGCAGCTGTCATATCCATCACGCAACGGAGGTGCTCGACGGCGCAGAGGGCCTAAGTCATGCCTTGCACGGTTGACTAAATGTTGTGGTCGGGTGTGGTGATATACGCCGTTGTGTCCCTGTTCCCCTGAGACTTCCCATGCCGCATCAGTATTCTTCTCCTTGGAAGCACACCATCCATATCTTCTTTTCTCTTTGCATTCATTTTCTTTCACCTCACAATTTCAATTTTTTTGTCCAAACACAAAATTTTGAAAATAAAAGAATTTCAATTGAAGTATTTGAAATTCTTAAAATTTAAAATTAATTTCTCAAAATTTTAAATCCCTCATCCAAACACACTCTAAGCTAACAAACACAATCCTTGACAACATAAAGGTTGTGTTCATAATTAAGCAGAACATTATCTATTGCAAAAACATCATTATTAACATATCTATAATCTGTGTGTGTATATGTATGTACATTAAAAATCTTATTTTATTATAATATATTAGAATTTAGTTAAAAAGGAATTTTCTAAATAAAATTAAACCTACCTCTCTCGAGTTTTATGATTTACCGTCTCACAACCATCCTAACAATCAATAACACTCAAAGGCGATTGGTGAGGTCCTACGTAGTCTTTCCAATGTTACTAATGGTTTTGTTCTCGTAGATAATGGATTGCTTATTATGAAGCTATTTTTATGACACTGAGGATTATGTTTGTTTTCTTAAGTAGTTTACCATACTATCGACCACTTCCTAGCCACTCAAGAACTTATGATTTTGCCATGAGTGGGGTCACATATAGTACTTGCCAAGGAGAATTGGGTTTGACACCTTGGCAGGTTAAAGAAGATAAATCTTGCTTTTAATTTTTTTGAAGAATCTTGCAATAGTGGGTATTGAAACATTTTTTATTCCTTTTATGATGTAACTTGATTATTTGAGTTATTATTTTGTTTTGTGAAGAAATGGACTTGTGGTGTTGTGTTTATGACTATGATGGTCAACACAATTTTGCTTGATTTTTGTTGGATGCCTTAGGATGATTGTTTTATGGTTAAAATCATAGTTTCAAAAATTACCTTGAATTAATTAATCTAACCAGTTGGACCAAGAACTAGTGGTATAATCGGTCTCAACCACTTATTGAATTAGATATGCCATTGATCCAATTGAACCTTACTCGATTGAATCACTGAACCAGTCTACTAGAACCAATATTTATAATTTTTCTTTAAAATGCAAGTTTTAATGAAAAGACTAAAAAAATCCAAGAATTGAACTCAAGACCTAAAAGTTATTTAGTATAACAACTTACCTATAGATCCATGATTAATTAGTATACTTATGACACAAATAATATATATATATATATATATATATATATATATATATATATATATATATATAGACACACAAACACACACTATGTTAGTAGATGATTCTTGCCATTCAATTACTAACTCACTAGTTGGACCAGTGACTCATTAATCTAGTACCTCAATTGGTTCAATTTTTAAAACATTAGATGAAATGGTGATAAAAAAAATTTTTGGGAATTTTTGTGTGACATTGTGAAAATTCTTGAATTTTCCAAATTATTTTAATTCTTCCTTACATTCATAAAATTAAAATATCCAAACTGTTCAATTGTTGTTGAACATTTTTTTATCTCATTTTATTATACTTCAAAAAATTTAATCCCTTTATACCCAGATATAATTAATCAGAATATTGTTTCACTTACTCATGCTTAACCCTTAATTACCAAGGGCCAAGAGTCTTTATGGCTTAAAGTCGAGAGTGATGAAAAATCCTTAGATACCTTATTTCTAAGCTCATAATTGTAAACACCCCCCCCCCATTCTTTCTGGGTTTATTTGTTAGTTTTACATTTTCCTATTTAACATGCTATGAATGAATGAATTGCAACATCAACTTTTTTTTGACAATTTTTTTTAATCTTTGCTATTTTTCTTTGAAGGGGGTTGAGAGATACGAGAATGAAGGAATTCGTATTCGACGTCAAAAAGTAAAGACACAAGACAAAGAAGAAAGCAACCGCAAAACCAAAGAAGAAACAAATGTGAGTGTACTTACTTTCAAAATGAAGAGTTCTAGCTCACAACAAATTCCCCATCACATTTTTTCTAACACATCTTTTAGCATTGGTTAAAATTTATTGAAAACTAGTAAGAAAGAGTATATTAGATATAGTGGTAGTAGAACTTCTTCTTCTTCTTCTTCTTCTTTTTTACAATAACTTAGAAAAGTATAGTTCTCTTTTATTACTTAGGTGCATGTAGAGTTTGACATTTTAAATATCAATTCAATATGATATTTTAAATTTTACCATCAATATATTCAAGGAAAAAAAACATTCTTATTAATGTTTTACATTTTCTTTAATTTAACTACAAGGACTTTTTGGAAGATCATAGGTATAGTGAGTATGCTTATTTTGGGAGTTTGAAATCTTTTTCAATACTATTGAAAAATGCTATTTTTAAATAGTGCTAAAATTTTAATAAAATGATGGATAAATTGTTTACATATTTTGGTTGTTCTGTATTTTCCTTTACTATTTAAAAAGTTTTAAAATATTGCTATTATTTTCAGGAATTTATTGTAGCTCAAGAGAAAAATAAAGAAGCAAAAGCTGAAGTGAGTATACATATTTTTAAATGTTTCATCATTTTCATTATTGTTCAATTTTTTTTATTAAATATTGCTAAATTTTCCAACAAATGGTTCTACCCAATGAGAAAAGCATAAAAGCCGAAGTTGCAGCAAGTGTTCTCACTTTGGTTTTTTTTTTTTTTTTTGTATTTTCTCTACTTTTAAAAATTCTCTTTCCTTGTAAATTTTTGTTGAAATATTAAGAAATGTTTGCTAATGATGGAAAGAAAAAAGAAGTGGAAATATTTTTTTATATAACATGAAAATTTAATTTTTAATGTCAAAGTTTCTAGTTGATAAGAAAAAAAACTACAAATTGGATTTAGCACAATATTCATTACTAAACATGTATCATGCTTAACCATGAATTTTTCAGGAAATATGCTAGTTGCTCAGGGAAAAAGTGAAGCAAAAGATATGAGAGTCATTGTTGAAGAGTTTCTTTCTAAAGCTCATTACAAGCAGCTTCACATGTTCAACCCATGATCAACAAAAAGTTGATAATTTTATAATGTTCAAACTAAATGAAAACATTATCATCAATTTATTTAATACCTATGTTGACAACCTTTATGTGATTTAGAATTTTCATATGATTTTATATTGACTTTCTATGTTGTATGAGATGTGTTAGAACTTGACTTATTTTATTTTTATCTTTTGTTTATTTCTTCCTCTTTTATTTTAAATTCCCATTATATATAAAAAATGCTCCGAGGATGCGATTGGAGATTGACTGAGATTTCTATTGGTACTCAATCACTAATCTAGTTGGTTGGAGTTTAAATAATGTCACTTGGTGGTTGACATAGGAAGACTTGTCAAATCAAAGCTCTAATGAACAGGTGAAGGTCTCCCAAAAATGAGTTGTTGGTTCGCGTAAAGCCACTTGAACCATCCTAGGGCAATGTGTGACACCCTCTACCCCTCATATATATATTAATAAAGGAATAAAAATTCAAATATTAATTAAAAGTATTTTTAAAACATTTTTAAATACAAGTTTTTCAAATGGGTAAAAGGTTCACATTCACTTTCTTCTACATCATATTCAAACTTGTCCAAATAAATAATAAAGTCATCTCGACACAAAGAAGGTCATCTAAGTTTCATACAATTAATATAGAACATATATCCTAATGTCACATCCTATCAGAGCGTGGTGTTCCCGTGTCCTCTAGCACGAGGTTCTTCATAGTCATCCACCTATTCATCTGCTCCCCCGAACACAAAGTTCAAGATCATCACAGGATCCAAACACAAACAACAAACCGGGAGTGAGTTATCACATTTCTAACTACTAGAGAGAAACAACACAACATATAGTAGCCAAATACAATTTACTTAGCATATCTCACATTATTTCATCTCTTTGTCATTCATCAATCACAATACACAGGAATCACACACTCCGATCAAGACATAATAACACATCAATTTCATAATAAACAATTAGCAAGCGTATGCGACAGTTATGCTATGACTCAAGCCTATATGCAATGTGGTACCATGTCAGTGAAAAACCACCTTGGGGCGCTTAGGAGTACATAACAAGACACACCACACAATGGGTTTGTCAGGTCACTCTCACTAAGTAAGATCATAGGGAGACCAGTTAGGGTCACGATGTTTTGCGAGAATGCTCCAACCATATGGGATCAACATAGGCTTAAAGGAGCACTCAAACCCGATGACCCCCAAGGCCTACACTCCGAAGAGTCCGTCAGGGCCTCTCCCTCCTGATTCAGGTCCAACCCCTAAAATCATTTTAGCACACAGACACTGCTAGTGAATTATACAATACCCACGACCTCACACTCGTGTCTTAAACACGTACAACATATTGCGCTACAATTTAACACTGGTTCCTAAATAGGAACCTACACTTTCTCTTTAACACTGGTTCCTAAATAGGAAACCTACACTTTCTCTTTAACACTGCGCATTTACACTTTTCTCAAGATAACACTGGTCGAGTTATTGTACAATTCACAACTTACAACACAAATAATGTCACATCAAGAATTAATCACACATTTATTCACAACCAAAACTCATTCACAATTTCACATCTCATAATGTCACAATCCACCATCACATGTTTTCACGTATCTCACAATTCAACACCTGTTCTACTTTACACTTTTACTCAATCTCAATAGCAATATTATAATCTCAAGGCAACATATTATTCCACAATTCATCACATATTTCATTTATAAGCACTGCTCATGAATTATACAATACCACGACCTCACACTCATGTTTCAAACATGTTTAACACAATTGCGCTACAATTTAACACTGGTTCCTAACTAGGAACCTACACTTTCTCTTTAACACTGCGCATAAACACTGGTCGGGTTATTGTATAATTCATAGCTTACGATATAATTAATGTAACATCAAGTGTTAAACACATTCACTTATTTACAATCGAATATCATGTCCACACTTTAACATCTCATAACATCACATCAACCATCTCATAACATTCCTAATGATATTCATAAGGTACAACATACACATGTTCATCAAATTTAACCATAATATTCTCAAACTCCAACACTTAATAATTTTTGGAATCATACTATAACACTCTACAATATTATTTACATAAATTATTAATATAAATAACAACCTCTATATATATATAAGCTAGCATACATCATATTGAATCACAAATTACAAAGTAAGCTTTCAATGCACAAATTCTAAATAATTATATGAACACTTTGGTCAATTTCAATTATGATATTAACTTTTTAAATTATATATAAAAACCTAAACAGCAAGAAAAAGAGAAAATACAAAATCAATATCTCTCTAAATTTCTCCTTACTTTATTTCATCAATTCATATTAAATAGAAAAAGTACTCGATTTATAGGGTTCACGCTCAACACAATAGCATATCAATTTCACAACAATTGGTCTGTCAAACATATATAATTCACTGTAATAATTATAAGGATAAAATGAAAATTGCAAAAACAACCCAAAACCCATTCCAATTGATATCTCTAAGGATCCCTACACATGTTCTCACTAATTCCCAACTGTGAATAACTCATCCCTTACCTCTAAGCGGGCTCACGTGTCTTCAGCCAGCGATAGCAGTATCTCTAGCAGTTCCCTGAGATTCCCCCAATCTTTTTCCTCTAATTGCTTCGATAGAGTTCCCAAACGTCAAAGAGACAAAGAAGAGATTAAAGCCTCCACTTGTACTGTCATCATGCGATTTATTTTTTTCCCTCCACAAATATTATCTCGCAAATCCCAACGGGGAAAGCGTGCTAAACTGAATTTCGAACAACATATCCAAATTTCATGAAAATCCAACAGTTAACGAAACCGGGATCGTAGTTTTTCCGAGACAGCTCTGGGTTTCTGCGGGAAAGGAAAATGTTACAATGCGAGGGGTATTTCTCTTAGCTCAGACATAATATCAAAATTTCTAACGGTGAGAATGCTCATAATATGGTTGCAAACGTGGTGCTTAAATTTCACGACGATCCAACGGTGAACGCGTCCGAGATCGTCGTTTTTCTGAGACAGGTTAGGTGGCATGCGGGAGAGGGTTTTGGGAGAAGAGAGAAGAAACAACATTGTGAGGCAGAGGAGGCTGAGGAGTCAGTCTGAAAATTGACCTAGCATGTTGTTATTTATAGCTAGGGGCATTTACGACCTATTATTTACTCTATTTATTTAGTTATTATTTATTATTTTATAAAAACAAACTTTATTTTATTATCTATCAAACAAATAAATAAATTACTTTTTTTATTTTCTCTCAAATCATTATTTTAATTAATAAGTATATCTCCTTATTTATTTATTTATAAAATCTCATCATTATTTTAAAAATTCTATTTATTTATAAATAACAATCTTTTTTAATCTAGCTTACGAAAATTGGGATGTTACACAATGCCTTGCATGAAAAATGAAAGTAGGGTAAGATGATGGGAAGGTGGTGTCTCGGTAAACTCAAAATATTCATTCTCTTGGTAGATCCATTCAAGCGGATTAGAATCATCAAATGGAGCTAGGCGAACCTTAGTGGTTTGAACCGAATAAACCAATGAATTGGGCGGAAGAGTAGTTGAAAATCAACTACATATGCTCCTTGAAGGTGACTAACTCAGCAGCCATGGAGGAATATTGGTTATCTATATGGAGCTATAGGTCCTTCATCTGAGTGAGACATTGTTTCAAGAGGTCCTTAACTTTAGAGGGAGGCACGGTGACTAATGAAAGCACCAATTGTATAGTGAATTGGGATAAAGATTCTCCTTCTAAGTAGGAAGGACTCCAAGGGTAAGAATTAGCTAAGAAAGAGTTCAAATGTCAATTCCCTACCTTATTTTCATTCAACATTGCAATATAAGGAAAAGGGATACCATCCTACTATCACGAATCTCAAAGCAAGTGGCACTAATCCAATGATTGCATCATAACTGATTGAAATGCTAATGATAGAATTGCATACATTCAAGTGGGTGCTAAGAGTCTAAAACTTTCTAAGGAGTCATACAGCCACAGTCAACATGGCTTAAACGTAAACTTTTCTCCAAAAGGGAATTTTTTTCAATCTTTGAGGCATTTCTATTGTGGACTCACTTTCATTGACTGGTCCACAATGAGCATTGTCCTCCATTACCTCATTTGGGCTTAATGTTTCCCTTAACAACATATCATTACCCTCCCCACCTAAAACAACCTTTTCCATAAGGTTAAAAGTAGGATAAGTCTTAATGAAAGTCTCGTCTTCCCATGTTGACTCTGAAGACGAAAAACCCTCCTAAAGAACCAATAACTGAGGTCAATCTCCTTTGCCCGAAAGAAGTGTGTGGTGGTTCAATTAAGGTGCCTATAATAGAAGAGAGTGGCAAAATCTGAGTAGGAGGATCCCTTAGAAGGGTTTGAGTTTGGACACATGAAAAATCAGTTGAATGCAGGCTCCCTCCTGCAAAGCCCACTGGTATGGGACAAACCTGATAACGTGAACCAGCCGAAAAGTATTGCTTTGAAAGTTTCTCATAACCATGATCCCAAACTGTGGTCTGACGATACGACTAGAGTGGAAGCCACACCCAATCCCTTGATTGGTAGCTACGGTCAAGACGGTGGCTCTCCACTTGATTGCACATGCAGATTTTTGTGTTGTTGCCATGTTCTCCTTAAAGAGGTGCAAGTGATGCTGGTATTGAACCAAAAATCTGTTTTGAAAAAAAAAACATGGTTTTATTCTACAATTGACAGATAATGTTGTAATTGACTTACACCAACTAAATAATAGTAAAAATTATAAAAATAACATGATTTGTTGATTTGATCATAAATAAAAATATAGTTGTTACAAGCAATAAGTTACATTGTTACAAACATTAAAAAATATATAAAAAAGCAACACAACAACAATAACTTACATTGTTATAGGCATTAAAAACATTAATATTAAAAATAAAAAAATAATCAAAATATAGTTGGTTTAGTTTTGATTGGATCGAGTTTGGAAAGTGTAAATTCAATACCTAAACCAATCAACATTGGGTTTTAATATTTTGATTCGAGTTAGACCCAAATAAGAAAAAAAATCATTGGTTTGGATGATTTGGTTTATTGTGTTGATTTGCATCAATAAACACCCCTAACGTCATGTCGCAAAATTTTGGTTCCTTTATTATAAGTCCTTCTAAATTATTATCACAAGGCCATGTATTGTTTTCATCAACAAAGATGATGCAATCCTACCCCACAAGGGCATTGGATAGAAAACTCTAAGAAGATTAGGCCAGAGATGCAAGAGAAGGTCTTATGGTTCTCATGAGCCTTTGGGTAGATTTCGGGCCCTTGGGCTAAGTATGAGCCCACTTATCTTTGTACATATTGGATTAAAGTTTCATTATTTTTCGGCCTTGTATTTAGGGCTCCATAATTTTAGTAGGGTACCCTAGAAATGTAGGATTTTACAACCCTTGTATTTTAGGGCACCTAGACTAGTTTTTGAATTAGGGGTAGTTTTATAATTTTACGTGCATTAAGTGAATATTTGATGTGTGTAATGGGAAATATATTTAATTGAATTGGGAGAAGCCCAATCCAATTAAATTTTAGAGGGGGAGGTGAGCATTTGCTTGCTACACCCCATTGTCACATCATATAGTCATACTTTGTGCATGTCATTCATGCTTTGCCTCATGATACCTAAGCACACTTAGTGGAGAATCTTGGACTTGATCTTCGATTAGTGGGCTGAACCATAGCTAAAATTCACTAATCATAATTAGTGAAATTTTGGCTCCACAATTTGACTCCACAAATTCAAGTGAAATTTGAATAAAAATTCAAGTTTTCCTCCAATTTTGTGTGACACTTAGTTTATAAATAAAGGTCATGTGTGTGCATTTTTTCAACTTTGATCATTTGAGAATTACACTTCAAAGTTCAGACCTCATTTGAGGCATAAAATTTTGTGCTCTTTCTCTCCCTCTCCCTCCACTCTTCTTCTCCTACCTTCAAGCTCTTATCCATGGCTTCCTATGGTGGTGAATTTCTTCTTGACTCATCTTCTCCTTGAAGTGTTGTCTCCAATCATCTTTCTGCCTTCTCCATTCCACTGTCATTCATCTTCAAGAAGCAAATGATTCCATTGATGAAGAAGATTCAAGGCTTACAAGCTCCACATGGAGCTACGTAAAAAGAGGACATTTAATAGATACAAGGAACAAAGAATACCTAAACCCATATACATATACAATAAAAACATTATGACATTGTTATTGTAGACATCGTATAATTGGAAAACCATTCAAAAGAACAAAAAGAGAAACCCTACATATGACATGTTAACCATGAGCATGATTTAAATTTTATGATGTTTATTACATAATTCCTTGCCATTGATGATAATGTTATTTTTGTTATAAGCCACCCAAACCATGATAACACCATATTTTATTTCTTTGACAACAGATTCAACATAGGCTCAAGCAAAACCAACAACAAGAAGATTAGCAATTAGAAAGACTCCTCTTAAGGTAGTGTATCAATTCATCAATATACCTTGCCTGTCAAAATTGACAAATAAATCCTTCACCTCTTTAATTTTTTCCCTTTAGATCCTTTCTTCATCCTCATCCATAACCAGCCTTATTGAGTCTATGACTGCATCACTCGTGAGAGATCCATCTAGTTCATCCCTAGGAATCAAATATCTCATCTTCTTCTCTTCCAACAGTTTTGTGTTCAATCCTTGGTCTTCAAGAAACATTAATAGAAATTCAGGTTTCTCATTTTGAACAGCCTCCACCATAGAGGTCCAACCAAAGTGAGTAAAAAACCCACCAATTTCCACGTGGCTTAATATCTTTAATTATTGTGCTCAACCAGTGCACACTATTCCACACACTTTAGTTCACTCCTCAAACTTTTCTGGTAACTATAACACATCTTTATCACATGGTCCACGTCGAACCCTTAGTACCAAAAAAACGGAAGTTGTGATTTCTCGAAACCTAGAGCTATTTCTGTGACTTAATCTTGACTTTGTTTCGCTTTGCTTCCAAACACCACATACAACACATTGCCACATTCTTGATTGTCTAACCATTCCTTCATCCACTGCCATGTCGCATTATCCTTGTCGCCCTCAAACCTAGTGTTGACCAGCTGACCCACCGAGAGAACCGATTTATGGTAAATGTTCTCCAACACTTCAATGGTTTGCTAATGTAATTAGGCCTTCTAGTTTTTCTAATGTAAGAGGCCTAGCACACTAACAATCGTATCCTTCACCTCACCACTAAGTTGTTCAAAACCTTGTTGGACCCCCGTACATGCTACCACCTCAGATTCTTCAAGTGTTAATTATGTTCTTCTATCACAAAGGGCCTTGTCTTGATCTTTTGGTTGGAGATTACCATTTTTATGTAGACCAACACAAGCCTAATCCATTTTTGATAGGTATTGCTTTCCACATCCATGTAAATTCTGAGTCCCTCACCACAAACTCCAATCCATCAACATTAGGAGTCGGCTTACTCTCCCCCTCTTCTAAGGTTTTTGCTTTTGCATTTAATGTGTTTGCACCTTCTCCCTCATCACCATATTATTATTAGTCACTACTAGAAAATATAATTTCTAAGTCGATTATGAATAAAGTCAACACTTTGAAGCCACCGTCTTGTAAAGTCATTACTTTTCACGATAGTTTTTAAATCATCTTATAAATCCACTTTCTAAGACGGTTTTTAACAGAACCATCTTAGAAAACATGTTTTTTTTTATTCAATGCACTCAAATCATAACCAACAAAAAATGCATACTACCATTTCATTTGGATTATCAACTCAATTAATTATTATAAATTAATACTTTTAAATAAAATATTCATATAGAAATTATAATAAACAAAACTAGGTTGGTTTGTAGACTAACCGA
The DNA here is from genome assembly GCF_004193775.1 of Glycine soja. NCBI lineage: Eukaryota > Viridiplantae > Streptophyta > Magnoliopsida > Fabales > Fabaceae > Glycine > Glycine soja. Next base: position 37,962,107 of record NC_041009.1, read on the forward strand.
AAGATAACATTGTTTTTTACACTTAATGTGTAAAGAAATTATAAACTCATCACAAAAAGTAAATAGTTATATACTCAAAGTATATCTACTAATAAATAGCAATAATAATAATATATGAATGGTAAGACTCCACCAAGTGGCTCCACATATGAAGGGGTGAAGTTGAAGACCTTAAGTAATTTGGTATAGACAACTCTTCCCAAGGACACGTATTTATAAGCATAATAGCATGACTAAATATCAATATTAATATATGAATGATAAGACTCCACCAAGTGGCTCCATGAAACGCCGTTAAGATTTATGTAACAGTCCTTGTAATCCTGCTTAAGTGATCTTATTTTTAAATTGACATGATAAACAATTTACTTTTAAAAAATGTTCTATCATATTATTGATATATTTTCCATTAGCACAGCTAGAATTTCTAGGCACAAAAACAATCTATGATCTATCAAAACAGAAGTGAGCAAACTATCAGCATGTTTGACCAATAGCAGCTTAAACATATGGTATAAATATTGTGTATAAAGAGTAATGCATAATGTAACAACAATGCCTTTTGATTTTTTATTTAAATAAAAAATAAATAAAATAAATAATTAGATCATCAATTCCCTCACTTTATAAAAAAAGAACAATTTTTACAAAACATTTTTTGTTCTCTTTTTCTTTGACACACATGAACCTTAAAAGAGCAACCGAAGGATGAGCTCTAAAGAGCACCAAAAATGTCACCATTGCTAACAGAGAACATTTGAACGACCACATCGAGGTAAGAGATGAGTTACTCATGCTTGGGGATTAGGAACATGCGTAGGGATCCTTAAAAGACCAATTTTGGGCTGTTTTATGAAATTTAATTTTGTTTTTATGCTTTTAATCGTGATTTGACTGTGATTGATGGACCAATTGATGTTTCGATGCAAAATGACGTGATTTATGTTTAAGTAAGTTTTATTTTGTTTATATGATATTTATACCTACATGTTATCTTGTTTCTCTCCATTAGTTAGGAATGTAATAACTCACTCTCTGTGTGTTGTTTGTATTTAGATCCTGTGATGATCTTGAACTTTGTATTTGGGGGAGCAAATGACTAGGTGAATTGCTTTAAGGAACCTTATGTTGAAGGTCGTCGGGACACAATGCTCAGATAGGATGTGAAATTGGAGCATAAGTTTTAATATTAATTGTATGATGTTAGTCTATTTTATTTTACCTCACTGATTTTACAAAATATTTTTGTAATTTTTGACGGCCTTATTTTGAGCCGAATATGTTTTTAATAAGTTTTAATTGATAATAGTGAAGTGAATGTGAACCTTTTATCCACGTGAATTTGTTTACCGATATTTTTATATTTTATATATATATATATATATATATATATATATATATATATATGTCGGGGTAGAGGGTGTCACATATTTTGTATCAGAAATGCAAATTTTGATGTGATTGTAAAGCAATTGAGTTTTGCAACGTTAATTTTTTTACTAAAAACGATACTGAGAAACATTAAGCAGAAAATAAAAGTAACCTTGGTATTTATTTATGTTTGGAAGACATATTGATCTCCCCTGTGCAATTAGTGTTGGACCATATCCTTTTAGGCTTGCAAATACTGAAAGTTAATGGCTCTTATATGGAACTTCTTTTAAGAAGAAATAATTCTTATTTTATGTTCTATGATGCATGTTTTTCTTTTCTATTTTGCTACTTAAAAGGAAGTACAAAAATGGTGTTCTTTCATTCATTCATTCACTCATAATATTTGCCTTTGCACAACTTTTTTTAAGTAGTTTGAAGAATAAAAAATGTTATGCAAGTAGTCACAAACAATAGAAGTAATTATGTATTGATTAATAAATTTCATTATTTGTTAAATTTGTACTATAGCCAAGAAAAGTGTCTATACAATGATAAATTTTTTAGAAATTAGCAAAGATATACTTGCTTAGAATAAACCTAGATAAAACTAATCATCATTATCAAGATACAAGAGCCATAATTCGGTAATCTGGAACATTAGCTAGAAATATTATTGCATATAGTGATATTTAATTTAGTTTACTGCATATAGTTTACTGCCATGTTGATTTTACAAACAGAAGAGCTTAATTCAAATTTTTTCATTGATTGATTTTCATTATAATTTAAAAAAATAAAAAATGGAGCTTAATTCTAGTGTATAATTAAAAAATCTACTTGTTTATGATTCTACTTTCAACATTTATCATACAACTTGTTTGGGAAAAACTTTTTATGATATTAGTGTTTTTTTTCTTTCCAGGAAAGTAATGGAAGATATTAGTTTTTCACCCGAAGGAATTTACCCTATTCCTTCACCAATTAATGAGCCTCATCCACCTTCACCAATTGATTAAACTCCTTCACCTATTCAAGTTGATCTTGCACCTTCTCCTTCACCTATTAATGTTGATCATACTCCTTTACCTCATGAAGATGAAGTTAATAATGCGAAGGCGCGAGGAGAAATATATAGGCTGAAAAGTAAGATTTGGCAGCATTTTAAAAAAATTAAAGTCAATGGTTTGGATAAGGCTGAATGGAAGTATTGTAAGAAACTTCTTGGTGGAAAATCAAAAAATGGAACCAAGCATTTGTGGCAGCATAATGAGATTTGTGTTCAGTACAAGATTTTTATGAGAGGGATGAAGGGCCAAACATTTCTTGCACCTAAGGTCGTGCAAGGAAAGCAAGAGTTGGGTATGGGAACTTATGATGCAAAATGTGCAAGGGAAGAGCTAGAAAAAGCAATTATTATGCATGAGTTGTAACATCCCATTTTTCGTAAGTTAATTTTTTAAAAAAAGGAAGAAATGTTATTTATAAACAAATAGATTTTTAGAAAAAATGACGAGGTTTTACAATTAAATAAATAAGGGAAATTAACTTTATTAATTAAAATAATAATTTGAGAGAAAATAAAAAAGGCATTTTATTTATTTGTTTGATATAGAATAAAATAAAGTTTTTTTTATAAAATAATAAATAATAAATAAATAAATAGAGTAAATAATAGATAGTAAATGCCCGTAGCTATAAATAGCAACATGCTAGGTCAGTTTTCAGACTGACTCCTCAGTCTCCTCTGCCTCACAATTTCGTTTCTTCTCTCTTCTCCCAAAACCCTCTTTTTTTTCCTGTAGGTCACCTAACATGTCTTAGAAAAATGACGATCTCGGACTTATTCACGGTTGGATCGTTGTGAAATTTGCGTACTATGTTTGTAGCCCAATTCCGAGCATTCTTATCGTTGGGAATTTTGATATCATGTTTGAGCTGAGAGAAATACCTTTCGCATTGTAGCCTTTCCTTTTCCGTAGAAACCCAAAACTGTCTCAGTAAAATTACGATCCCGGTTTCGTTAACCGTTAGATTTTCATGAAATTTGGATATGTTGTTTGAAAGTCAATAATTCAGACTTCCACCGTTGGGATTTGTAAGATAGTATTCTTGGAGGGAGAAAGAGAAATCGCATGAAGACAATACAAGTGAAGGTTTCAATCTCTTCTCCATCTCTCTAACGTTTGGGAACCCTATCAGAGCAACCAGAGGAATCTCAAGAACTTGTTAGAGATGTCTCTATCGCTGTCAGAAGACACGTGAGTCCGCTTAGAGGTTAGGGATGAGTTATTCACAATTGGGGATTAGTGAGAACATGTGTAGGGATCCTTAGAGGATTAAATTGGAGTTTTATTTTGGGATGTTTATTAAATTGCTATTTTTCCTTTATAATTATAAATAAAATATTGATGTTCTGATGAGAATTGCTTGATAAATTATGCTTTTGATATTTGTATATTTTGACCTATTATTTAGATAGAATTGTGTAATATTATTTGAGTGGTTTTAGTCCCCAGGTTGTGATAGTCTTTTGTATAAATTGTTATATTGAGAATATGAAATTATGATTGAAATTGTGAGTATGTGGTGAATTGAACATGTGATGAATGACGAAATACATGTATATTGAGATGTGTATTGTGTTGTGAGCTATGAATTGTGCGATCACACAACTGTAAGACCCTTTAAGGGCGACGAGTTTTGCGCGACGAGTATTGTGATGGGATCCATTGTGGGAACCTGACGAGTTTAATCACAAGCGCGATGAGTTAAAATGATTTTGAAAAAAATTGAGTAGTTGTGTATATTGCATAGTTCATAGGTAAAGTGAATATGATTCATGAGGTGTGATAACATGCTATTTTGAGATTATACCATTGTGATTGAGATCGAGTGTGTATGATAAATTGTGTATGTATGTGATTGAGATGTTGTGTGCATTGAGTATGAACTATGAATTGTAGAATCACACGACTATAGGTCCCTTTAAGGGCGACGAGTTAATATTAAGGCGACGAGTTAATGTTAAGTCCCTTTAAGGGCGACGAGTTAATGTTAAGTCCCTTTAAGGGCGACGAGTTAATGTTAAGTCCCTTTTAGGGCGACGAGTTAAAACTATTTTGAGAACAATTGAGGAGTCGTGTGTTTTGTATAGTTCATAGATAGGGTCTGTGTGCTAAAATATTTTCTAGGTTGGACCTGAATCAGGAGGGAGAGGCCCTGACGGACTCTTCGGAGTGTAGGCCTTGGGGGTCACATGGTTTGAGTGCTCCTTTAAGCCTATGTTGATCCCATATGGTTGGAGCATTCTCGCAAAACACTGTGACCCTGACTGGTCTCCCTATGATATTACCTAGTGAGAGTGACTTGACTTGCTAGTGTGTGGTTTGTCTTGTCATGTACTCCTAGGCGCCCGATGAGGTTTTTCACTGACATGGTACCACATTGCATATAGGCTTGAGTCTTAGCATAACTGTTTCATGCGCTTGCTAATTGTTTATTATGAAATTGATGTGTTATTATGTCTTGATCAGAGCGTGTGATTCTTGTGTAATGTGATTGATGATTGATGGATGAAAAGTGAACTTTGAATGACAAAGTGGTGGAATTACGTGAATTACGTGTAAGTAAGTTTTATTTGGTTTATATGATATGTATATCTAGCTGTGTTGTTTCTATATTAGTTAGGAATGTGATAACTTACTCCCCATGTGTTGTTTGTGTTTGGATCCTGTGATGATCTTCAACTTTGTGTTCGGGGTAGCAGATGACTAGGTGAATTGTTTTAAGGAACATTATGCTAAAGGACATCGAGACACAACGCTCTGATAGAATGTAACAGTGGGACATAAGTTTTTATATTAATTGCATGATGTTAGTCTATTTTATTTTATTTCACTGATTTAATAAAATATCTATGTAAATTCTGACGGTCTTATTTTGAGCCGAATATGTTTTAATAAGTTTTAATTGATAATAGTGAAGTGAATGTGAACCTTTTACCCGTGTGAATTTGGTTACCGATATGTTTATATATTTTGTTTATTTATATATATGTCGAGGTAGAGGGTGTCACATGAGTATCCACTATCAATTATGGATCACCTAGGTTTTAGGAGATACTCTGCTGCCCTCCAACCTGTGTTTCAGGTTCGCTAGCAAAACCCCTTTTTCAAGTACGCAAAAAATATATTATAGATACATTTATTGATTTATAACTATTAATAAATGTAATTATTTCCTTTGATGAATGTATTATTTATTTTTAAATTATCCTTTAATATATATAACTATTTTTATTTCTTCCATGATCTTTTCATATGTTATATGTAACTACTACCATTTTTCCAAAAAAAACTGTTATCACTATTTTCTTTAACTATTTTTAATAAAGATAAAGACATGAAGTGTCTCTTTTTCAGTTGGTATATTATAAAATAAAATAGTGATATTTTTTAGGTTCCTACTAGAAACACAATTAAGAAGGAGATAATGAAAATCTATGAGAATGAACGAGCTACAACTTTGAAGTTGTTGGATAGTCTTGATGGAAGAGTGGCCATTACATCAGACATGTGGACTTCAACGAGTCAGAAGAGGGGGTATATGGCTATTACAGCTCATTACGTTGATGGTTGTTGGAACTTACAAAGTTAGATTTTGAGGTAATAAAACGATTTGAACTTTTTATATTATTAGGCCTTTTATTTTATAAAATGATTGAATATGATTATATTATATCTCTTTTTTGGTTGTTTTTATATTATATCTCTATTTTTATGTTAGGTTCATTTATGTTCCTGCTCCTCATATAAGTGATAGACTTTGCAATGTATTGACTGACTGTTTGATGGATTGGAATATTGACACAAAATTGTCAACTATCACCCTAGATAATTGTACCACAAATGATGCTATGATTGATAAAATTAAGGATAAATTGCACTTAGGTAGTTTGCTTAGGGATGGGTCTTTACTTCATATGCGTTGTTGTGTTCACATCCTTAATTTGATAGTAAAAGATGGGTTCGAAGTGGTGAAAGAAGGTGTAGAAAATATTTGGGATAGTATGGCATATTGGACAACAACACCTAAGAGGAAGGAAAAATTTGAGGAAACGGCTAAACAGTTGAGAATCCCTTACACTAAGAATTTGGCATTAGACTATCCAACTAGATGGAACTCAACTTATAAAATGCTTGAAATTGCCATAGGATATGAGGATGTATTTTGCCAATTAAAGTAGCGAGAGTCTCAATATACTTGTTTGCCAAGTACTTTACAGTGGCAATTTGCAAAGGATGTTTGTGGGAGATTGAAGTTGTTCAATACTATCACTGAATTATTTTCTTCTACTAAACATCCAACCACTAATTTCTATTTTCCAAATATATGTGAGATTAAGTTGGCAATAAAACAATGGATTACCTCTCCTAACCCAATGATTCAATAAATGGCAAAAAAATATGATGATCAAATTTGATAAATATTGGGGTGTGATTCATAATGTGATGGGAGTTACCACTATTTTAGATCCTAGGTACAAGATGGAGTTGCTTGAGTATTATTATGAAAAATTGTATGAACATGATTCTTTTACTCAAGTGAGGTGCATTCAACAATTGTGTTATGACTTAGCTTCTGATTACCAAATGAAAATGAACAAAGACTCTTTTGGTAGTAATGTTGGTGATGTTACTAGTAGTGAAGTTGTTGGTAATGCATTATTTGTGTATGATATATTTATTATAAGGGAAAAAAGGGGCTAGAAGTTCTTATGTTAAATCAGAGTTAGACCATTATTTAGAAGAAGAGGGTATACCAAGAGCTGTTGACTTTGATATTTTGATGGTGGAAGTTTAATGGTGTTAAGTATCCAACACTTCAAGCAATTGCTAATGATATATTAGCTATTCCGGTATCTACCGTAGCTTCAGAATCCACATTTAGCACTGGTGGTCAAATATTAAGCCCACATCATAGTCGACTTCAATGGACTACTTTAGGGGCTTTAATGTGTGCTAGAAGTTGGTTGTGGAGTGCTGAAAATACTGGTAAAGTTTTATTCGTATATGTTGTTAAATTGATATTTGTGTTTATTCAAGAACTAATACTTGTAATGTATTTTTATAGGTTCTATGAACTATAAAGTTGTTGTTGAATGTGCTACTGTAATGAATGAAATGGTTTTAGATGAAGGTAAATAATGTTCTAACTTTCATTTTTTTGTTATTATATAATATAAGCTTTTGTTCTAATTTTTATTTCTTTTATGCAGGTGAAATGATGGGTGCTGGTGTCACTAATTTGGAGGAATGATTAACATTTATTTGCTGAACAATTTAAGTTGTTTCTTTTTTTATTATGTAATTTGAAAGAATGTAACATGTTTAAGTTGCTTATGTAACATTCCATTTTTCGTATATAAATTTTTTTAGTTAAAAAAATATAGTTTAGAAAATGACGAGGTTTTTTATAATTAAATAAATAATGAGAAATAAATTTATTAATTAAAATAATGGTTTGAGAGAAAATAAAAAGAGTATTTTATTTATTCATTTGATAGGAAAGAAAATAGAGTTTCTTTTTATAAAATAATAAAAATAAATAAATAAAGTAAATAATAGGTTGTGAGTATCATAACTATAAATAGAGACATCTTAGGTTAGTTTTTGACGATACTTCCTACGCCTCCTTTTCCTTTCAATTTCGTTTTCCCTTCTCCACCTCTAAAAACCCTATCTTTTCTCGCATACCACCAAACCTGTCTCGGAAAAAGGGCGATCTCGAAATCATTCACCGTTGGATCGTCGTGAAATTTGAGCACCAAGTTCGAAACACATTTCTGAACATTCTCACCATTGGGAATTATGAGGACATGTCTAACCTGAGAGAAATACCCTTTGCATCGTAGCTTTTTCTTTTCCCATAGAAACCCAAAACCATCTCAGTAAAAATACGATCCTGGATTCGTTAACCGTTGGATTGTCGTGAAATTTTGATATGTGGCTTGTGATTCATTTCTGAACATATTCACTGTTGAGATTTGCAAAATAAGTTCTGTTGATGGAGAAATACTCATCACACATAGATAGTGGAATGGAGGCTGCAATCCTTTCTCCATCTCTCTAACGTTTGGGAACCTTATTAGAGCAATCAGAGGAAAAACTTGAGGAATTTCAGGAAACCTCTAGAGATGCCTCTATTGATGTCACAATACACATGTGAGTCCACTTAGAGGTAAGGGATGAGTTTATCGCAATTGGAGTTAGAATAAACATGTGTAGGGATCCTTGGAGGATTAAATTGGGTTTATTTTGAAATGTTTATTAAATTGTAATTTTTCCTTTATGATTATAAATACAATATTGATGTCCTGATGCAAATTGGTTGATAAAATAGGGTACTCTTGGTGTTTTCATTTTTTTATACCTATGATTTTGATTAATTGATTTTGATATAATTGTGTGAAATTATTTGAGGGGTTTTACTTCCCATGTTGTGATAAACCTTTTGTATAAATTGTTATATTGAGATTATGAAATGGTGATTCAAATTGTGAGTAGGTGATAAATTGAACCTGTGATGAATGGTGAAATACATGTGTATTGAGATGTGTGTATTGAGTTGTGAGCTATGAACTGTGCAATCATACAATTGTAAGACCATTTAAGGGCGACAAGTTTTTGCGTGACGATTATTGTGATGGGATCCACTGTGCGGACCCGACGAGTTTAATCACAAGTGTGATGAGATAAAATTATTTTGAAAACAATTGAAAAGTCGTGTGTATTGCATAGTTCATAGGTAAAGTGTATATGATTCATGAGGTGTGATAACATGTTAAATTGGGATCATACCATTGTGATTGAGACCGAGTGTATGTGATCAATTGAGTATGTATTGACTTGTAATATATATGTGCATTGAGTTATGTACTATGAATTATACAATCACATGACTATAAGACTCTTTAAGGGCGATGAGTTAATGCACGACGAGTATTGTGATGGGAACCACTGTGGGGACCCGACGAGTTTAATCACAAGTGTGACGAGATAAAATATTTTTAGAACAATTGAGGTGTCGTGTGTTTTGTACAGTTCATAGATAAAGTCTGTGTGTTAAAATGTTTTTTAGGTTGGGCCTGAATCGGGAGAGGCCCTAACGAACTCTTCGGAGTGTAGGCCTTGGGGGTAAATACACCTGCCTTGAGTGCTCCTTTAAGCCTATGTTGATCCCATATGGTTGGAGCATTTTTGCAAAACAGCGTGACCCTGACTGGTTTCCCTATGATTTTAACTAGTGAAAGTGACCTAACTTGCTAGTGTGTGGTTTGTCTTGTCATGTACTCCTAGGCGCCCAACGAGGTTTTTCATTGACATGGTACCACATTTCATATAAGATTAAGTCTTAGTGTATCTGTTGTATAACGCGTGTCTATTGATCGATATTGATTGATTTAGTGATATTGTGTTTTGATCATTAAATACGTGAATGTTGTGAAAACGAATGAGACGCATGGTGTTGTGATGTGATGTTGTGCAACAAAGTGGTGAAATGACATGAGCTATGTTTGAGTAAGTTTTATTTTGTTTATATGATATTTATACCCACATGTTGTCTTGTTTCTCTCCATTAGTTAGGAATGTGATAACTCACTCCATGTGTGTTGTTTGTGTTTGGATCTTGTGATGATCTCGAACTTTGTGTTCGTGGAAGCAGATGACTAGGTGAATTGCTTTAAGGAACCTCGTGCTGAAGAACATCGGGACACAATGCTTTGATATGATGTGACATTGGAGCATGAGTTTTGTTTAATTACATGATGTTTTGAGCAAAAAAAAATGTTTCTGACAAGTTTATCTGGTAATAATGAAGTGTATGTGAGTCTTTTTCCTTTTGAAAGGATTTTATTAAAATGTGCTTTAAAAACTTTAAATTAATTATGATTTCTTATTTCTTTTATTATTAGTACATATATGTGTTGGGTAGAGGGCATCACGGCTGAACAGAATCATATGCTAAACAGAATGAAACATGTTGAAGGACAACCAACATAGTATATTAGTATCTCTTTTTTTGCTAAATAGAATCATATGCTACTATTTGTTGGGACAACATATATTTAGATGGTACTGTATTTTGGGGGGAAATAAATATGCATGTCCTTAATTCCTCATGCAATACCCAAATTTTATGATTTTAATTGAATTGATTGATTTGTTTTAGTAATTTTTTAAATTATGATAATGATCCCATATTTTGAATTTGGCTTTGTTATTGTTTTTTTGCTACATAATTGCTTTTTAGCCCCAATTTTTTTTCCATTTTTTTCCAAAAAGTTACAATATTTTTTCTTTTTTTTTTTAATTTTAATCAATACTAGCGGGGACGGGGCGGGGGTGGGAAATGCATTACCCGTCCCCGTTTCACCCCGTTGCCATGCCTAGTAGTGTCGTAATTTGTTGATATATTTTTCTTGTCTAACAATATTCAGACATAAATCCTTCACCTTTTTAACCTTTTCCCTGTAAATCCTTCCTTTTTCCACAACCATAACCAACCTTATTAAGTTAGCGACCGCATCACTCGTGAATGATCCATCTTGTTCATCCTTAGGAATTGAATACCCCATCTTCTTCACTTCCAACACCCTCGAGTTCAATCCGTGGTCTGCAAGAAACATTAACAAAACTAGAGGTTTTTCATTCTAAACAACCTCCACCACAGAGGTCCAACCAGAGTGAGTCAAAACCCCACCAACTGCCTTGTGGCTCAATACCTTCAACTATGGTGCCCAACCGGGGCTTACTATTCCACACCATTTGGTTTTCTCTTTGAACCTTTTTGGTAACTGTAACATATATGGGTCATAGAAATGCCAATCAACTTTGGAAGATTTGAGAAAACAGGTCAAGGGTTCTTCCAAATCATCGTAGGCTTTTTTGAGATACTGAACGACATCATAAGGGACATCAATGGTGGCTTCAACGTTTTCTGGAAGGTTGTCCACTTTGGGCAGTGCAAGCTTCACAAATTTGATGAATGAAACCAAGTTTGGGGACAATTTGGGAAGACACTCTATGTTTCTTGGGGTGGACACGAAACTAATATGATGACCCTTTTGAGCAATGAGCTTGGCAAGTTCAAGGCTTGGGATTAAGTGTCCGAAGGCTAGCCATGGAAACATTATTAGGTTTGACAAAAATTTTGTTTTATTAAGAACTCAATGCAAAAAAATTATTATGGACCAAAAAAAGTTTAAGTCTTTATTGAACTAGCAAACATTATATTTTGTTTATTGAATATATTAAATTTAAGAAATATTATATTTAACAAATATATTAAATAATATCATTTAATGTTTATATAAATACTACATTGATAGCATTAATAGCATTAAATATGTACATTTAAAACTTGCTCAAATCTTGTTTACTTTATGTGTGTGTGTGTTGTATTCATGATGATATAAAGTCTTTTCTTTGAATCTTTAGTGGGCCTTGTGTTCATGGCCCAATAGGAATAATTTATTTCTTTTTATCTCATCCTAAATCTAAAGTATTTAGGAAATGTGTGTTTTCTCCTAGGGTCATCATACGAAGCGTTGTTGAATTTGTGAGGGCGAATCAGAGGAGCACCAATTCGAAATTACTACATTTTCATCATTCAAGGCAAGGCGTAATGGAAATTATTTTTCATAGATGTGTCATTAGCCATGGGTAGAGGGGTTGACCTTAAACCCTAATAGGATTGATGTGTCAGTTTTTTTTCTTCAAATTGGATGGATTATGTGCACCCTGGGCACAAATTTAATAATTGCTTTTTGTATCTTGAGTGCTTGATTGATGGCATACTTTTCCCCCTTTTGATGTTCTTAAAGAATTAAGGATTTAGAGATAATTGTTTGATTCGTGAATTGTTGTTGAGATTGTTTTTGTTACTTTCAAAAACTAATAACATGTTAGAAATCAAATGTAGAACCATAATTATGTGTTGAGTGTTTGAGAATGAATTGGAGCCCTCGAGAGGCCTAGAAAGGCACAAATTGTGAACTTATGTTCTATAGAATCACATGTCAATGTTGAATATCAATTCAAGTGCTAAGCTTGGAAAAGGCAGAGAGCATGTGAGCTTTCTTACCTCCTAGCACTAAGTGTCACAAACCCCAAATGGCACTAAGATCCAAATATGGGGTTAATCCTTAAACAAGAAGAAAGCAACCCATTCTTTGGTCTCTTGGGATAGCGTGGGGGGTTTATGCGTTGAGCGTAGGAACCCCAACCTTGTTTTGTGAGATTAATGAATGAATTAACTAACCAATGACTTTGAAAACACCAATATTTGTACCTTCACCTTTGAGCTTACATATGGCAATGGTTTTATACAAATAATATAAAATTTGTTGTGAAAGTATACATACATATATACATACATATTTGATCAATTAGAACTTATACTTGGAGTAAAACAACACTAAGAGGTTTTTTTTTTGTTTATTTTGGAGCATATGATTTTCTTAAAAATCTTGTAGTGTTTGTTTCTAAATTGTTGTAAGGGTTGGTATATCATTTATATTTTTTTAATTCATTCTCTTTGTTGATCAATATGTATGTATGTATGAGTCTCTCCTCTCCCACACACTATCTTTTCATAGCAAAATATATTTTCATTTATGATTGAATAATTAGATAAACGAAATCAAATACAGAGAAGTTTCTATTCAATGCAATTCAATGTTTGCTTAGTTTGAGATCAATATTGTGTTAGAACTTTTTTTTAATTCACAACATAAATTTTGCTTTCTAAATTCTGATTACATATATTTATATTATTAAATTTTGATAAAGAATATAAGGAATTTAACTATATTCTTGTTTGTGTTACATTAATGCAGGAAGAATTGTAAACAAATTTTGATAAGGATGAGTCAATCAAGACCAAATGAGGATGAGCCTATAGATGCAACATCGATATCCTTTTGCGTTTCTTACGACTATGATGTTAATTGTGGTGATGTGGTTGGCAATCCAACAAATTTTTTATAAATTTAATTTTTATTTAAAATTTATTGTCAAAATAATTCAATTTTTTCCATCTTAAACTTCTTGTATATATTATCTAATCATATATTTGCCTACTTTATCAAGAAAAAAAAGAGTGTATTTCACATGTCAAATACTCTAACTTTTAATTTATTAGATTGGTTTATAAATATATTTTATCAAATTAAGATGGTTGTTTAACAAATTTGTTTTACTACCTTATAGGGTAACTAATTTATAAATTTTAAACTAAAAATTTAATTGATAATTCTCAAACATATATAAGATCCAGAAGTACTTGACCATGCAACAATTGCACATTTGAACATTAAATCCTAAAAGAACACCCATGGTATTTGTACACTTTAAATATTTGTGTTGATTTTCATGAATTTTTTTCAAGATATATGCCTTATATAAACTTGAATTATGTATTCACATCAATTCATAAATTTACATACATTTTTTTTATCGGTAACATGAAAATACATCTCCTTTAGTAGTGCCAAAAGTATCCGTTAATAGCAATGATGATACTTTCGGTTCTAAAAAGACACTACATCATTGTAAATTTAAATTTGTTTTCATTTTTATCAATATGTTTATCTTACATACTTTTGTATTATTAGAATGAAACTCCATCTCTGACACAAAGTTCACGGCCAAAGATAGGAAGACGTTCCAAACCATTACCTGATGAATGGATTAAAAATTGGGAAGTTGAAAGATTTGATAAGGTACTTAATCAAATTTAAAATGAAAAATTTTATGTTTGTTTAATTTCTTCCATCATGAGTTAAGATAATAAAACTGAGTATAAGTAAATTTTCTTCATTAGTTGTTTCATTATGAAAAATTTATAGAGAAAATTACCAAACTTGTTTGTATATATAGTTGGAATTATTGATAAATATTATACATAGTGGATATAGAGATTTTATTTCTTAAAGTTAATAGTTAGTTTTAGCATATAGTTTTTTTTTTCAAACTAGAATGAGTAGATTTTACACAAGATTCTTTAACATAGAAAAAATAAGTATTTATTATTCAATTAATTTATAATATTTTAATACAAATGAAAAATAAGTGATCAAGATTTGTGCTCAAATTAAGCTCTTTAGACTATATTATTATATCATTCATTGCTCTCAATTGTTACGCTACTGTATATATAAGTTATTTATGTTCAACATTAAATTAGCCTTCAATATAATAGTCAATGTATAATAAAAATTAAAATGTTAGTGAAACCACTATAATTTTATGATAAATAATTATACTTTTATAGACCATTCTAGTATAGAGCATTTACCTATGTCAGGAATACATCAATTGTTAATAAAATATATCATACTTTAAGTGTGGACACATAATGTCTAGTCAGATAATTTAATTTGATAGACAAAGACTACATCAACAAAGGATAACAATTTACATATCTTTTTGTTGATAAATGAAAAAAATAATGGTAAAAAATGATATAACATAAAGTAAAATTTCTTTTGAAGATAACTAATAAATAATGGACACAAGAGTAAATTTTCATGTAGCCATCCAAAAATCTCTTGATCAACATCATATCTATGGAGATCTATTAGTGTCCAAAAGCCAATTAATTAATAAAAAATTAATTTTGAAGAAGAAAAAATAATTAGTATTGATAGAGAATCCAAGTGATACTCAACCAGGAATAAAACTCAAGACCAAAGGTTTCATCTATATATGAAAAACAAAAAACATAAGAAATTTTAGGAAAATCAGCTTTACAAATAGCATATTACATAAAAATGACATATATGTAGTAGGGTTAATACCTAATACATCAATTAGACAATAAGCAATGTCCATGTTTTTATTTGTGGAAACATAATTTGAAGTAGTAAACTTTATATGATCAATAAGTCTAATGAGATTATAAATATCATTATTCCAAATGAGTAAAAAAATGAAATATTTGATTATATAAGATTTAGTGTCTTGCTTTCATGTCATCAAATAATTTTGTAACCACAATATACTTGTTGTCTTCCATATACCTCAATTATTGCATTGCAATTTACTATTTATTTTTATTCCACAAGTCTCCCTCTCTCTAAATTTACCCATAGCCTCTGAGAACATACCAATATTTCCATATACTCTCACTAGTGTACTATTATACTCCTTGTCCAACCTAATCAAGAGGTGTTTCATTTAATCATATACATTTAGGGTGTGCATGTCATCAATGTGCTTACCCTTAGAATATCAATCCATCAAAGTACTATAACTCATCAGATTGGGCTAGATCTTAGTAGTCATCCTTACAAGATCCATTAGTGCACCTTTACATACAATGCACATGTATTATAATTGTACGTTCCTTATCAACTAAAAGGTTATTATAGAGTTGTCACCTACTCTTTGGGACCCAATTTTTAGAAATCAATTGTACGTACACCAATCCACCAAACAATTGGTAACCACACCAAAAAATAAAAAATTATTTCAAAGGAAATTTCCCCTTTGTCGCCCTACACCAATAATAACATTGTAGGCAATCAAATTAAGTTCAAAGCCAATGTATTTTCATGCTCTCTATTCCTAGCCCTACAATTAGATTCAAGACACAATGAATCTTCTTTAACCTACCATGGACCCTAATCATGTTGCTTCTCAACTTCCTCTAGAAATTACTGTTAGTGGTCCAACTCATGGAAAAATCCTAGCTCAGTGGCTAGTAGGAGTTCACAAGTTTTTGTAATTACCTTAAGAGTGTGTTTGGATAGAAAATTTTAATTGAGGAAATTAATTTACCAGGGAATTTAAATTTTTGTAATCTAAAATTCATTGTTTAGATTTTTTTTATGAAGAATTTAAATTTTTAGAATTTTAAAACAGAATTTTAAATAACTAAAAATGTGGAATTTCAGTTTCCTCCTAAAAGGTGAGAAATTAAAATTCTTTTCTTGATATAAGAATCTTCTAAAACATTTATGTTTTTCCTTTATAACCTTCATCCTCTCTTTCACTGGAAAGTTCTCGAAATCCTGTTCTTGAAGAAATACCGTCTGAACTCATGGAAGATCAATCAGGTGTGGGTGTAGGGAGACATGTAGAACTACACCCACCAGTCTGGGGAGTAGCTGTCATATCCATCACGCGACGGAGGTGCTCGACGGCACGGAGGGCCTGAGTCAGGCCTTGCACGGTTGACTAAATGTTGTGGTCGGGTGTGGTGATGTACGCCGTTATGTCCCTGTTCTCCTGAGACTTCCCATGCCGCATCAGTATTGTTCTCCTTGGAAGCACACCATCCATATCTTCTTTTCTCTTTGCATTCATTTTCTTTCACCTCACAGTTTCAATTTTTTTGTCCAAACACAAAATTTTGAAAATAAAAGAATTTCATTTAAAGTATTTGAAATTCTTAAAATTTAAAATTTCTCCGATTTTTAAATCCCTCATCCAAACACACTCTAAGCTAACAAACACAATCCTTGACAACATTAAAGGTTGTGTTCATAATTAAGAAGAACATTATCTATTGCAAAAACATCATTATTAACATATCTATAATCTATGTGTCTATATGTATGTATATTAAAACTCTTATTTTATTATAATATATTAGAATTTAGTTAAAAAGGAATTTTCTAAATAAAATTAAACCTACCTCTCTTGAGTTTTATGATTTACAGTCTCACAACCATCCTAACAATCAATAACACTCAAAGGCGATTGGTGAGGTCCTACGTAGTCTTTCCAATGTTACTAATGGTTTTGTTCTCGTAGATAATGGATTGCTTATTATGAAGCTATTTTTATGACACTGAGGATTATGTTTGTTTTCTTAAGTAGTTTACCATACTATCGACCACATCCTAGCCACTAAAGAACTTATGATTTTGCCATGAGTGGGGTCACATATAGTACTTGCCAAGGAGAATTGGGTTTGACACCTTTGCAGGTTAAAGAAGATAAATCTTGCTTTTAATTTTTTTGAAGAATCTTGCAATAGTCGGTATTGAAACATTTTTTATTCCTTTTATGATGTAACTTGATTATTTGAGTTATTATTTTGTTTTGTGAAGAAATGGACTTGTGGTGTTGTTTTATGACTATGATGGTCAACACAATTTTGCTTGATTTTTGTTGGATGCCTTAGGATGATTGTTTTATGGTTAAAATCATAGTTTCAAAAATTACCTTGAATTAATCGATCTAACCAGTTGGACCAAGAACTAGTGGCATAATCGGTCTCAGCCACTTATTGAATTAGATATGCCATTGATCCAATTGGACCTTACTCGATTAAATCAGTGAACCGGTTTAGTAGAACCAATATTTATTATTTTTCTTTAAAATGCAAGTTTTAATGAAAAGACTAAAAAAATCCAAGAATTGAACTCAAGACCTAAAAGTTATTTAGTATAACAACTTACCTATAGATCCATGATTAATTAGTATACTTATGACACAAATAATATATATACACACACACACACACACACACACACACACATTATGTTAGTAGATGATTCTTGCCATTCCATTACTAACTCACTAGTTGGACCAGTGACTCATTAATCTAGTACCTTGATTGGTCCAATTTTTAAAACATTAGATGAAATGGTGATAAAAAAAATTTTGGGAATTTTTATGTGGCATTGTGAAAATTCTTGAATTTTCCAAATTATTTTAATTCTTCCTTACATTCATAAAATTAAAATATCCAAACTGTTCAATTGTTGTTGAACATTTTTTTATCTCATTTTATTATACTTCAAAAAATTTAATCCCTTTATACCCAGATATAATTAATCAGAATATTGAATATTGTTTCACTTACTCATGCTTAACCCTTAATTACCAAGGGCCAAGAGTCTTTATGGCTTAAAGTCGAGAGTGATGAAAAATCCTTAGATACCTTATTTCTAAGCTCATAATTGTAAACACCCCCCCTTCTTTCTGTGTTTATTTGTTAGTTTTACATTTTCCTATTTAACATGCTATGAATGAATGAATTGCAACATCAACTTTTTTTTGACAATTTTTTTTAATCTTTGCTATTTTTCTTTGAAGGAGGTTGAGAGATACGAGAATGAAGGAATTCGTATTCGACGTCAAAAAGTAAAGACACAAGACAAAGAAGAAAGCAACCGCAAAACCAAAGAAGAAACAAAAGTGAGTGTACTTACTTTCAAAATGAAGAGTTCTAGCTCACAACAAATTCCCCATCACATTTTTTTCTAACACATCTTTTACCATTGGTTAAAATTTATTGAAAACTAGTAAGAAAGAGTATATTAGATATAGTGGTAGTAGAACTTCTTCTTATTCTTCTTTTTTTTTTTTTTACAATAACTTAGAAAGGTATAGTTCTCTTTTATTGCTTAGGTGCATGTAGAGTTTGACATTTTAAATATCAATTCAATATGATATTTTAAATTTTACCATCAATATATTCAAGGAAAAAACATTCTTATTAATGTTTTACATTTTTTTTAATTTAACTACAAGGACTTTTTGGAAGTTCATAGGTATAGTGAGTATGCTTATTTTGGGAGTTTGAAATCTTTTTCATTACTATTGAAAAATACTATTTTTAAATATTTCTAAAATTTTAATAAAATGATGGATAAATTGTTTAGAGTATACATATTTTGGTTGTTCTGTATTTTCCTTTACTATTTAAAAAGTTTTAAAATATTGCTATTATTTTCAGGAATTTATTGTAGCTCAAGAGAAAAATAAAGAAGCAAAAACTGAAGTGAGTATGCATATTTTTAAATGTTTCATCATTTTCATTATTGTTCAATTTTTTTATTAAATATTGCTAAATTTTCCAAAAAATGGTTCTACCCAATGAGAAAAGCATAAAAGCCGAAGTTGCAACAAGTGTTCTCACTTTGGATTTTTTTTTTGTATTTTTCTTCACTTTTAAACATTCTCTTTCCTTGTAAATTTTTGTTGAAATATTAAGAAATGTTTGCTAATGATGAAAAAAAAAGAAGTGGAAATATTTTTTTATATAACATGAAAATTTAATTTTTAATGTCAAAGTTGCTAGTTGATAAGAAAAAAAAAACTACAAATTGGATTTAGCACAATATTCATTACTAAACATGTATCATGCTTAACCATGAATTTTTCAGGAAATATGCTAGTTGCTCAAGGAAAAAGTGAAGCAAAATATATGAGAGTCATTGTTGAAGAGTTTCTTTCTAAAGCTCATTACAAGCAACTTCACATGTTCAACCCATGATCTACAAAAATTGATAAGTTTATAATGTTCAAACTAAATGAAAACATTATCATCAATTTATTTAATACCTATGTTGACAACCTTTATGTGATTTAGAATTTTCATATGATTTTATAATGACTTCTATGCTGTATGAGATGTGTTAGAACTTGACTTATTTTATTTTTATCTTTTGTTTATTTCTTCCTCTTTTATTTTAAATTCCCATTATATATAAAAAAATGCTCCAAGGATGCGATTGGAGATTGACTAAGATTTCTGTTGGTACTCAATCACTAATCCAGTTGATTGGAGTTTAAATAATGTCACTTGGTTGTTGACATAGGAAGACTTGTCAAATCAAAGCTCTAATGAATAGGTGAAGGCCTCCCAAAAATGAGTTGTTGGTTCGCGTAGAGCCACTTGAACCATCCTAGGGCAATGCCTTGCATGAAAAATGAAAGTAGGGTAAGATGATGGGAAGGTGGTGTCACGGTAAACTCAAAATATTTATTCTCTTGGTAGATCCATTCAAGCGGATTAGAATCATCAAATGGAGCTAGGCGAACCTTAGTGGTTTGAACCGAATAAACCAATGAATTGGGCGGAAGAGTTTTTGAAACTCAATTGCATATGCTCCGTGAAGGTGACTAACTCAGCAGCCAAGGAGGAATATTGGTTATCTATATGGAGCTAAAGGTCCTTCATCTGAGTGAGACATTGTTTTAAAAGGTCCTTAACTTTAGAGGGAGGCACGGTGACTAATGAAAGCACCAATGGTATAGTGAATTGGGATAAAGATTCTCCTTCTAAGTAGGAAGGACTCCAAGGGTAAGAATTAGCTAAGAAAGAGTTCAAATGTCAATTCCCTACCTTATTTTCATTCAACATTGCAATATAAGGAAAAGGGATACCATCCTACTATCACGAATCTCAAAGCAAGTGACACTAATCCAATGATTACATCATAACTGATTGAAATGCTAATGATAGAATAGCATACATTCAAGTGGGTGCTAAGAGTCTAAAACTTTCTAAGGAGTCATACAGCCACAGTCAACATGGCTTAAACGTAAACTTTTCTCCAAAAGGGAATTGTTTTCAATCTTTGAGGCATTTCTATTATGGACTCACTTTCATTGACTGGTCCATAATGAGCATTGTCCTCCATTACCTTATTTGGGCTTAATGTTTCCCTTAACAACATATCATTACCCTCCCCACCTAAAACAACCTTTTCCACAAGGTTAAAAGTAGGATAAGTCTTAATGAAAGTCTCATCTTCCCATGTTGACTCTGAAGACGAAAAACCCTCCTAAAGAACCAACAACTGAGGGCAATCTCCTTTGTCCGAAAGAAGTGTGTGGTGGTTCAATTAAGGTGCCTGTAACAGAAGAGAGTGGCAAAATCTGAGTAGGAGGATCCCTTAGAAGGGTTTGAGTTTGGACACATGAAAAATCAGTTGAATGCAGGCTCCCTCCTGCAAAGCCCACTGGTATGTGACAAACCTGATAACGTGAACCAGCCGAAAAGTATTGCTTTGAAAGTTACTCATAACCATGATCCCAAACTGTGGTCTGACAATACGACTAGAGTGGAAGCCACACCCAATCCCTTGATTGGTAGCTACGATCAAGACGGTGGCTATCCACTTGATTGCACATGCAGATTTTTGTGTTGTTGCCATGTTCTCCTTAAAGAGGTGGAAGTGATGAGTTACTCAATCAACATTGGGTTTTAATATTTTGATTCAAGTTAGACCCAAATAAGAAAAAAAAATCATTGGTTTGGATGATTTGGTTTATTGTTTTGATTTGCATCAATAAACACCCCTAACGTCATGTCGCAAAATTTTGGTTCCTTTATTATTAGTCCTTCTAAATTATTATCACAAGGCCATGTATTGTTTTCATCAGCAAAGATGATGAAATCCTACCCCCCCAAGGGCATCGGATAGAAAACTCCAAGAAGATTGGGCCAGAGATGCAAGAGAAGGCCCTAGGGTTCTCATGAGCCTTAGGGTAGATTTCGGGCCCATGGGCTAAGTATGAGTCCACTTATCTTTGTGCATATTAGATTAAAGTTTCATTATTTTTGGTCCTTGTATTTAGGGTTCCATAATTTTGGTAGGGTACCCTAGAAATGTAGGATTTTACAACCCTTGTATTTTAGGGCACCTAGACTAGTTTTTGTATTAGGGGTAGTTTTATAATTTTACATGCATTAAGTGAATATTTGATGTGTGTATTGGGAAATAAATTTAATTGAATTGGGAGAAGTCCAATCCAATTAAATTTTAGAGGGGGAGGTGAGCATTTGCTTGCTACACCTCATTGTCACATCATACAGTCATACTTTGTGCATGTCCTTCATGTTTTACATGCCTCATGATACCTAAACACACTTAGTGGAGAATCTTGGACTTGATCTTCGATTAGAAGGCTAAACCACAGCTAAAATTCAGTGATCATAATTAGTGAAATTTTGGCTCCACAAATTCAAGTGAAATTTGAATAGAAATTCAAGTTTTCCTCCAATTTTGTGTGACACTTAGTTTATAAATAAAGGTCATGTGTGTGCATTTTTTCAACTTTGATCATTTGAGAATTACACTTCAAAGTTCAGACCTCATTTGAGGCATAAAATTTTGTGCTCTTTCTCTCCCTCTCCCTCCACTCATCTTCTCCTACCTTCAAGCTCTTATCCATGGTTTCCTATGGTGGTGAACTTCTTCTTGACTCATCTTCTCCTTGAAGTGGCGTCTCCAATCATCTTTCTTCCTTCTCCATTCCGTTGCCATTCATCTTCAAGAAGCAAAGGATTCCACTGATGAAGAAGATTCAAGGCCTACAAGCTCCACATGGAGCTACGTCAAAAGAGGACATTTAATAGATACAAGGAACAAAGAATACCTAAACCCATATACATATACAATAAAAAGATTATGGCATTGTTTTTGTAGACATCGTATAATTGGAAAACCATTCAAAAGAACAAAAAGAGAAACCCTACATATGACGTGTTAACCATGAGCTTGATTTAAATTTTATGATGTTTATTACATAATTCCTTGCCATTGATGATAATGTTATTTTTGTTATAAGCCACACAAACCATGATAACACCATATTATATTTCTTTGACAAAAGATTCAACATAGGCTCAAGCAAAACCAACAACAAGAAGATTAGCAATTAGAAAGACTCCTCTTAAGGTAGTGTATCAATTCATCAATATACCTTTCTTGCCTGCCAACATTGACAAATAAATCCTTCACCTCTTTAATTTCTTCCCTTTAGATCCTTTCTTCATCCTCAACCATAACTAGCCTTATTGAGTCTATGACCGCATCACTCGTGAGAGATCCATCTAGTTCATCCCTAGGAATCAAATACCTCATCTTCTTCTCTTCCAACAGTTTTGTGTTCAATCCTTGGTCTTCAAGAAACATTAATAGAAATACAGGTTTCTCATTTTGAACAGCCTCCACCATAAAGGTCCAACCAAAGTGAGTAAAAAACCCACCAATTTCCATGTGGCTTAATATCTTTAATTGTGGTGCCCAACCAGTGCACACTATTCCACACCCTTTAGTTCACTCCTCAAAATTTTCCGGTAATTGTAACACATCTTTATCCCATGGTCCACGTCAAACCCTTAGTCCCAAAAAAATGGAAGTTTTGATTTCTCCAAACCTAGAGCTATTTCTGTGACTTAATCTTTACTTTGTTTCGCTTTGCTTCCAAACACCACATACAACACACTCCCACATTCTTGATTGTCTAACCACTCCTTCATCCACTGCCATGTCACATTATCCTTGTCGCCCTCAAACCTAGTGTTGACTAGCTGACCCACCGAGAGAACCGATTTATGGTAAATGTTCTCCAACACTTCAATGGTTTGCTAATGTAATTAGGCCTTCTAGTTTTTCTAATGTAAGAGGCCTAGCACACTAACAATTGTATCCTTCACCTCACCACTAAGTTGTTCAAAACCTTGTTGGATCCCGTACATGCTACCACCTCAGATTCTTCAAGTGTTAATTATGTTCTTCTATCACAAAGGGCCTTGTCTTGATCTTTTGGTTGGAGATTACCATTTTTATGTAGACCAACACAAGCCTAATCCATTTTTTATATGTATTGCTTTCCGCATCCATGTAAATTTTGAGTCCCTCACCACAAACTCCAATCCATCAACATTAGGAGTCGGCTTACTCTCCCCCTCTTCTAAGGTTTTTGCTTTTGCATTTAATGTATTTGCACCTTCTCCCTCATCACCATATTATTATTAGTCACTATTAGAAAATATAATTTCTTAGTCGGTTATGAAGAAAGTCAACACTTTGAAGCCACTATCGTGTAAAGTCATCACTTTTCACAAGTTTTTAAATCATCTTAGAAATCCACTTTCTAAGACGGTTTTTAACACAACCGTCTTAGAAAACATGTTTTTTTTTCATTCAATGCACTCAAATCATAACTAACCAAAAATGCATACTACCATTTCATTTGGTTTATTAACTCAATTAATTATTATAAATTAATACTTTAAAATAAAATATTCATATAGTAATTATAATAAACAAAACTGGGTTGGTTTGTAGACTAACCGAATGATAGCATTGGGTTTTACACTTAATGTGTAAAGAAATTATAAACTCATCACAAAAAGTAAATAGTTATATACTAAAAGTATATATACTAATCAATAGCAATAATAATAATATATGAATGATAAGACTCCACCAAGTGGCTCCACGTATGAAGGGGTGAAGTTGAAGACCTTAAGTAATTTGGTATAGACAACTCTTCCCAAGGACACGTATTTATAAGCATAATAGCATGAATAAATATCAATATTAATATATGAATGATAAGACTCCACCAAGTGGCTCCATGAAACGCCGTTAAGATTTATGTAATAGTCCTTGTAATCCTGCTTAAGTGATCTTATTTTTAAATTGACATGATAAAAAATTTACTTTTAAAAAATGTTCTATCATATTATTGATATATTTTCCATTAGCACAGCTAGAATTTCTAGGCACAAAAACAATCTATGATCTATCAAAACAGAAGTGAGCAAACTATCAGCATGTTTGACCAATAGTGCTTAAACATATGGTATAAATATTGTGTATAAAGAGTAATGCATAATGTAACAATGCCTTTTGATTTTTTATTTAAATAAAAAATAAATAAAATAAAAAATTAGATCATCAATTCCCTCACTATATAAAAAAAACTTTTATCCAAGAACAATTTTTACAAAACATTTTTTGTTCTCTTTTTCTTTGACACACAAGAACCCTAAAAGAGCAACCGGAGGATGAGCTCCAGAAAGCACCAAAAATGTCACCATTGCTAACAGAGAACATTTGAACGACTACATCGAGATAAGAGAGGAGTTACTCATGCTTGGGGATTAGGAACATGTGTAGGGATCCTTAAAAGACCAATTTTGGGCTGTTTTTATGAAATTTAATTTTGTTTTTATGCTTTTAATCGTGATTTGGCTGTGATTGACGGACCAATTGATGTTTCGATGCGAAATTGATATGAAAAGAATTTTTAATAAACTGTTTCAACTACACATACATGAATTTTTGTGACAATCCGTGCTTCTGAGAATTTTCCAAATTACAACGATGTTGAATTATGAAAATTTAGAGTGTATATATATATATATATATATACACACACAATGAATTGAAATTTGGTGTTCTGACTTTATATAATTGTTTTCTTTTCTCCTTCGAATTATGAACTGCGCGTGCCTTTTTTTTATTATTTATTATTCTATTGGCCTTTGCTTATTTAGTGAATGGTTATGGAATGCTATACCTTGGCCTTTCACGTCAATCATATAGATAAATAGGAATATAACTATTGCCTTAATTATATGATAGCAAATCCAAATTTCCACAAGCTTAGGGTGTGTTTGGTTTGCATTTTCATTTTCTATTTTCATTTTCTGAAAACTGTTTTCATTTTCAAAAGATTAGAATTCTGAAAACATGTTTGGTTTGACTTCTTATTTTTTATTTTCAGGAAATAAAAATATTGAAATTTTTTTATATATTGACTTCTTGTCTTGTATTTTTAGAATTGCTTAAAATTACATTCCTTACCACCGCATTTTCATTTTACCCAAAATGAGGTTCCTGTTTTCAACTGAAAATACTGAAAATGAGATTTTATTGTTTCTATTTTCTGGTTCGTTTGGAAAAATATTTTCATTGAAAATGTTTTCAAAAATCCAACCAAATGCATTTCCATCACCATTTTTTGATTTCAGTGAAAATGAAAACAGGAAACAACCAAACCAAACACCCCCTTAGTTTTTTTTTCTTTTTTTGTATTTGGCTCGTTGAGTTAAATGAATATGCATGCCATAGAGAATGGGTTCAAAACTTTAAGTGCTTCACTCTAATTTTGGTCTAAATTATTGAAATTATTATGCAGTAATTTTTGGTTGAATTTTGGTGTATTGTGGTATAAATATTGAATTAAATTGTGCTTTGAATTTCTTGTAGTTTGCATTTTCAATATAATTAGTGTATATTCATACATGTTTTCAATGTATAGATAAGATCCTGACTTGTAGTATAAATTTATTAATGTATATAGGGATGCGGCTGCAACAACTCATTTTAGATTGTAATTCTATATGTGATATATATTTACTTAAGTATACTTTAGGAATCAGTTTGCGATTCACGAATCTTTTTTTTTACATTTAAAAATATATACTCATATTATTATAGTATATATGTGTACAATGAAATGATTATATATTTTTCATATATTAGAAGCTTTGAAATTATTATATTTTATTATTAGTGTTATTATACATATAATTAAATACTTATTATATGTGTATGATTTTCTATTGCAATTGATGTATATAATTTTGTAGTATTATATGACATGACCTAGAAAGTTATTAGTATGTTGGAATTAGAGAATATTATTATTTAATGAGATTGTGTACTGATATGTTGTATGTATTGAGTTATGAGCTATGAATTATGCAATCACACACTACTAGGAAATATGGTTTTTACATCGGTTATTTAAGACTTTCAACATCGGTTTTCTAACCGATGTTGAAAGTACCGATGTTAAAAGTAATATCGTTAACATCGATTTTTCAAAACCGATGTTATATGATAAGAATTTTGAAAAAAAAAAGGTTATAAATTTACATATCAACATCGGTTATTTAAATAACCGATGTTGTTAGTCTGCACAAGCAATTACCATAAACTTTACTTGGATTTATCAGTTGAAGACCACCATAACCAATAAATTAAGCTAAAATATGATGCTTTATAGATTATTCATGAAAAAAAAGAGTGAACAGTTTAGAAACAAATAAATTAAATGCCAAATGAACTAGGTAAATTTGTTATCACCTTTGGAAATTGAGCTTCAGCAAGGGCTTGAAAATGCTCCAACTCTTTTCTGTCTAAAAGAAATATAACTTATACGACTTTATACTAACAAGAAGAAATAAATTTTTGCAAAGCTGAAAAAATGTACAACCAGACTCTTACATATATTTTTGGTTCTTGAAACTCAGAAACCTCTGTTTCATCAAACCAAACAAGTTTTGATAGTCCTAAATTTCAGCCATATTCTCTTTATCAAGACCTTGGTTTTCTCGATCGTGTCTGACACAATTACTATGACTCTCTGGTTGTTTCTCCCTACAGTTAATGAAGACAAATAATTGTAACAATCAAATCTTACTTCCCAGTCCACATTCAAATCATTAAGTCAAATTCAAGAACCAACATAAATAAGAATACATATCTCAAATGAAAAATATGGGGCATATTTGGAATTAGATCTAATAACAAGTATACCTTTTGCCTAGAAACTGGTATAGCAACCCTAGAGGACTTGGTCTATTGCGCAACTATTTCTAATGCCTTGCTTCCACCAATAAAATTTGGGTGGAAGTGTTTATGTAGTCCATTTGCATAATTGAGTAGTTCAAATAAGAAATCATGGACATTGAAATTGATTATTCACTCTAATAGACTGACCATCACAATTGATATGAATAAGCTGACTGACAGACTCATGGCATGTCAATGGTTCCTACTAGACACCAAAAACTTATGAAGATCTTAAATTGAAATGATTTTTGTTAAATATAAGAAATAAAAGAAAAGAAAAGAAAACTTATATAAAGATTAAAACAATGGCTTGCCGCAAACCTCTAGTATAAACTGCATTCAAGTTATAAATGTCATAGACTTCATTGAGTAATCCCTCATGCATCATTCAATCTACCCTCTGCTCTACATATCTATCCAGTACAGGGAGAAATGCATCCACACATATAAAACAACAATCATATCTTAAGTTATCAACTTGACCCCACTTCTGCCCTACCACAAGCAAGACCAATATTATTTAAAATGGAAAAAAGAATCAACAAACATACTGCAATAAAACATGAATTAAATATCCTTCTTCCATTATTAATCCACTTGATGCCCACAACAATTTTCCACCAACAGAATAAAATGGAAATAGTGAGGAAGCCTGATTAGTGAATTGTGAAGCAATCACTTATAAGGCAATAACTTGAGGTATATCAAAGTATATATTTATGGACAAAGGGAAAATAGACTATTGAATTTCCAGTTGATCAATGAGTGCTAAAGAAGAAAACAAACCTTTGCTGCCTTTCCTTGAAAAATATTGCTAGGAAGAACACTAGTGCCATTGTACAAATTAATATATTGATTTATCTGAAACCCAAAAAACACGTGTAGACATGTCATCCCCAGTTAGGCATTCCATATAATTTTAGATGTTCAAAAATGAATTGAAAGTCCATATTGCTTCTAAATTCTAATATACGTACAGCACACAAGAACTATAAAATCATAAGACTTACAATAATAGGCATATTTATACATGCTTTATACTGTTATATGAAATTAACTTAAATACATTGATAGTGAAAATATTTTTTATACACTGATAGAAATTTAAATAAATAAAATGAAGAACATAATGAGATACAAAGAATACATGAAGCATGATTCAAAATCCCAACCTGGATATAGTAATTAGTGCCCCTAACTATAACAGGCAAGTGATTACGAGCCGATATATCATTATCCTTGGACACAAAAAAACTCTCATAGTCTCATTATCCTTGGACTAATTTAGGCCGGTATTTAATATTTAAAAGATATTTTTTTATACTTATTTTTAGAAAACAAAATAGAAAACTGTGTTACGTGTCGCAACCTACCCTTCGGCGGGAGGGCGACGCGTGACTCGCGGGATGCGTGTTCCATGAAAGGAATACGCGCGGAGTCGCAACCAACATTTATTTGAGGAAAACGTCGGAAAAACAGGAAAAGACGCGATCTACGAACTTTTTAAGTGAAAGGCTCGGGAGTTGTATTTACGCGCGGGGAAGGTATTAGCACCCCACACGTCCGTCACAAGGGACGACAGCCTTTAATCGAATGTGCAAACATGACTTTGATTTTTAGTTCCCTTTTATGTCCTTATATCCTTTATACCCTTTTTATATTTTTTCCTTTTTTGTGGTCGACAAGGGTGTTTCCCTTTGCTCCTACGTATTCCTCAATTTGTGATGAGGAAATCAGACCTACGTAGTTCTTTCTTTATCAAGTGATTCTTTTTTTACTTAAAAGGTGATCATTTTAAGGCGTTGGACCTTAAAAATGATTCATTTTACTTAGTGATAAATTGAAATGACAAACTTCAAAAACCTATTTTTGTGGACGAGCTTGACTAGGCGAGTTGATTTTAGCCTTAGTTTCACTTTAGTTATTAGTCAATTCGATTAAGAATGAGAAATCCCAAAGAGAAAACGTCCGATTGATTTTTCGCTTTATTTTACTAAAAGGTATTTTTTTATTATTATATTATTTTTTATCTCTTTTTGTTTTCCAACGTGGTTTCGGCACGACCGAACGGTCGGAATTCATTTTAACCGAAGTTAACGGATAATACAATTCAAACGATCGGTGGAAATTTATTTTATTTTTAAGTTAAGCGAGAAATGACTTAAGTAAAATGGCTTAAGCACGTCAAAAGGGGGTATAAAAAGTAAATGAAATGAGAATAAAAATACACGAAACACAATGTGGACCACCATGGGTACATAGAATGAATCGAAAAGCTTGGTTCGAGGTACTTACCGTTGAAGATCGAAGAACGATGAAGAACGAATGAAGAACGTCGAAGAACGGTTGAAACCTTTGCGAAATTCTTCACGGAAAATGTTACGGAAACGTTTCGGAAGCGCCTCGACTTAGATTTTCTTCACGGACACAATTTTTCCAAGCAAATTCGAAAGAGAGAGAAGTGCCTAAGGGGTTGAACCCTTTTCTTCTTCACTTCCTCCCCTATTTATAGCAAAATAGGGGAGATGCTTGCCGCCCAGCTCGCCCAGGCGAGCCAAGTTGCTTCCTCCAGAAGCAACAGCCTTCTGGAGGAATCTTCTGGAGGGCCCAAGTGGGCCTGGGTTCTATTTGCACCCCCATTTTTACTAAGTACACCCCCCTCTGCCTTTTTTTTTGGTGATTCTTTTTTCGTAAAGTTACGGAAACTTACGAATTTCGTAACGATACTTGTTTTCTTTCCGTAATGTTACGGAACCTTGCGGATTACATAATCATCCCCTTTTTGACTTACGGAATGTTACGGAACCTCACTTAATTATGCAACGATGCCTCCATTTGATTTCCGATGTGTCACGGAAACTTACGAATTGTGCATCAATATTTTTTTGGTTTTCCGGCATGTCCTGGAATTTCACAAATTGCCTAATGATGGGTGCCAAGCACCTCACAAGGACCAAAGAAAAGTCGCATGTCAT
Organism: Glycine soja; assembly: GCF_004193775.1. Taxonomy (NCBI): domain Eukaryota; kingdom Viridiplantae; phylum Streptophyta; class Magnoliopsida; order Fabales; family Fabaceae; genus Glycine; species Glycine soja. The sequence goes on from NC_041009.1 coordinate 37,992,641, forward strand.
CAAGCAAAGGTCCCCGGACGAAATTAGGGTATGACAGTTGCCCCTCTTTACTTGTCTTTTATTGGAGATAAAAGGAAAGTAAAGATAAGACACTAATTTCGTTCCTCTCGATTTGACGAGAGTCACGGGTGACCATAAAATCTCCACATGCAAATGACTTGTTGTTCCCGAGGGAACAAAAGGTGCAGAAGACGACGTCAGTCTCTGCATGCTATCAAGCGTTCTGTCTTACAGATAGCAAAAGAATGTTTATACGGATAACCACTCGGGTATTTCCGCCCGTCAGCGTGACTCAAAAGTCAGTATGACAGATCTTGTGAGTGCGGAAGATAATGTAAACCTCTGCGTGTCATCGGGCCCGCCGCTTCTGGATGACAAAGGGTGCAGAATGACCAAATTTTGTCTCTGCGCGCCATCTGACACGACTGTGTCTGAATGGCAAAGGGGTGCGGAATGACCAAATTTTGTCTCCGCATGTCATCGGGCCCGCCGCCTCTGGATGACAAAGGGTGCAGAATGACCAAATTTTGTCTCTGCGCGCCATCGGACACGACTGTGTCTGAATGGCAAAGGGGTGCGGAATGACCAAATTTTGTCTCCGCATGTCATCGGGCCCGCCGCCTCTGGATGACAAAGGGTGCAGAATGACTAAATTTTGTCTCTGCGCGCCATCGGACACGACTGTGTCTGAATGGCAAAGGGGTGCGGAATGACCAAATTTTGTCTCCGCATGTCATCGGGCCCGCCGCCTCTGGATGACAAAGGGTGCAGAATGACCAAATTTTGTCTCTGCGCGCCATCGGACACGACTGTGTCTGAATGGCAAAGGGGTGCGGAATGACCAAATTTTGTCTCCGCATGTCATCGGGTCCGTCGCCTCTGGATGACAAAGGGTGCAGAATGACCAAATTCTGTCTCTGCGCGCCATCGGACACGACTGTGTCTGAATGGCAAAGGGGTGCGGAATGACCAAATTTTGTCTCCGCATGTCACATGACCTCAGGGTCATTATGACAGATCTTGTGGGGCGGCCGACAAAAGCAAGGCTCTTGCTCCTACGTATCCTCCAATGAGGAACTCAGACCTACGTAGTTCTAGATAACTTGTGAGACTTGAAAAAGTCTTGACCGGAAGATGCTGACATCTCCGGAAAGGGCGCAGATGACCATATTGGCCTCTGCTCATCAATCACACTTGGGGTCACTGAATGACGAGGTGCGGATAACCGTAAGGTGTCTCCGCGAGCTACCAGCTTTTGAGTCATGGTAACAAAAAGCGGTGCGGTCGACAAAAGCGAGGCTCTTGCTCCTACGTATCCTCCAATGAGGAACTCAGACCTACGTAGTTCTGGATAACTTGTGAGAGTTAAAAAAGTCTCGGTGTTTTCTCCACTAAAATGCAAACATGCTTTAGCAAAGAGACAAATATTCCAACCGTTTAGAGCAGCATATGCTTTTTTGAGTGACAAACACTGCGTCTACCAGGGAAGGAGAGTCTGCTGATGGAATCCCCCATAACCATAAATGAGATTTTGGATGTTAGCATTTTGTTTCTAAATGACCATTTAGAGGAAACACTGCGTTCGACAAAACAGAAGAAATCCACTCAAAGTGTATCAATCTTGCACAGGTAAGTGTTTCATCCTAATTCCAAACCATAGATATGTCATGACTTGATTTTGCAATTTATTTCCTATCAAATCAAAAATTACATGCGTGATCATGGATCAATAGGACTTCCCTTGGGAATGGGTTCTTTTGATGGATTTTTCGGCTTTTGTGTGTTTTTGGCTTTTGATTTTTGGTTGGCTTTTTCTTTTTCTGTTTTTGTTTGACGCGAGGCGAACAAGTCACCGACGCACAGGATTTTGGTTGGTAATCAAAGGGAGAAGACCACTTTTAGGTTATGGTTTCCTTTTCTTTCTTTTGTTCATTTGGTGACAATTCCGTATTTGTTCAGATATTGTCTGGTCCAGAGACCTCTCTGCATATTTCTTCTGTTTTCTTTCGATCCTTGATCAGGAGCTTTCTTTCCTTCTTCTCCTTCTCTTTTTTCTTTCTCCCATTCTTTGATTGGGAATTTTCTTTCTTTTCTTTTTGCTTTCTCCCACTCTTTGATTGGGAATTTCCTTTCCTCTCTTTTTTCCTTTGATTGGAAATTTTCCTTCTCTCCTTTTTTTTTTGCTTCCTCTTTGATTGGAAATTTTCCTTCTCCTTTTTTTTTTGCTTCCGAGGGTAAGGATTGACATTCTCATCCTGGGTCAAGGTTTATGGTGAGTCAGGATTTTGGCTCAAAGCTTGTAGAATGGCTAGACATGATACATGTCAGGGTTTGGTTCAAGGATAAAAGGGATGCCCCACATTATTTCCATGACACAAATGCAAAAATGATGATTTGGAAACTTTATGCAAAACGGGTCATGCATGCACCTATGTGGACACTCAAGTGTCAAATTTTTATGGTCATGTGATGCTAAGGCTCAGGATTCATTTCCTCTATTTTTAGTCAACCCAATGTTTCCAAAATATGTTCTTTTATCAATTTGTGCATTCATTCGAGTCCATTTCGGGCGTCCGGGAAAATTTTCACAGCATTCACCCTTCAGGTGTATACACATTTTTCAAAAACTAGTTATGATCAGTGAATTTTTTCAAAGAAAAGTTGGAAGTCATCTCTTTTTATCAATGTTTTTGTTTTTTTTTTTCCCTTTTTTTTCATGAGGTATTTTGCTACCTAAACATGTGTATATTTTTGTGAGGTATTTTTGCTATATACATGCATATCCAAGGTATCTTGCTACCTAAACATACATATATTTTTTGTGAGGTATTTTTGCTATATACATGCATATCTAAGGTATCTTGCTACCTAAACATACATATATATATTTTGTGAAGTGTGTTTTTGTTTACATACATGCATATCTAAGGTATCTTTCTACCTAAACATATATATATTTTGTGAAGTATTTTTTTGTTACATACATGCATATCTAAGGTATCTTTCTACCTAAACATACATATATATATTTTGTGAAGTGTTTTTTTGTTTACATACATGCATATCTAAGGTATCTTTCTACCTAAACATACATATATATATATTTTGTGAAGTATTTTTTTTGTTACATACATGCATATCTAAGGTATTTTCACTACCTAAACATACATATATATATTTTGTGAGGTATAACTACCTTCCGAGCTTGCGCTTGTTTTATTTAAATTCCCAGGATCATGAGCAACTAGGTGCGTCCTACTATAAAAAGTGATCAAATAACAAGCATAGATTCAAAAGGTACTAGGTTGCCTCCTAGTAGCGCTTCTTTAACGTCTTGAGCTGGACGCGTAATGATTTGTCGGCCATGGACCTAGTACTTTGCTTACCTTTGGCTTTGGACTTGGTCGTCTATTGGTCGGCCATGTGTCGTAGGCAACACTCTAACCTTTTTATGGATGAGCTGAGGTGAACTCTAGAGGTGGTGGCGGTGTGTCTATTGCCCGCTACCGGCCATTCCAATGCTACTGTGGTGTCTCGCCCTGCGCCCGTCTGGGGGCGCAGTACTTCTTGATGAAAGCTCGATTAGTAGGGGGCCTGATGCCCTTGCTGGAGGTGACAAGTACTCCGTAGAACTGACAGAGACCCGTAATTAGAGCTTGACAACTCCAAGACCCTGTTGGACTTCTTCGGGTCCACTGGTTGTCTTGCAGGCGCAATCCCTGCAAACAATAGATGAAATCAGAAATCAGTTGAGCGATGTGCATACTTACCTATGATGACGTGACCTTGCCGGGGGGGGTACGGGCACCCTGTAGGACTGATAGAGGCCCGTAACCAGAGTTGGAAACCCCAGGGCCCTGTTTGACTTTTCCGGGTCCACTGGGTGTCTTTGTGGGTGCGATCCCTGCAAATAATAGATGGTATCAGAAATTAGTTGAACCATGTGCATACTTACCCACGTCGGGACGACACAGACCAACTGATACTTTTGCAGGGGGAGATTGGCATTGCGGTCGCTGGGCAAAATGTTGCTAAGTAGCATTGTCATCTATATCTGTGTAAGAGTGGTCATGTCGGTGCGCATGATCCGCACTCGTCTCTTTGCAGCGGCACGGGTAAAATCTTGCCCCAGTATGCATAGTAGCTGTGTGATAGCCTCCCTCTCTAGTTGTGCTCGCACAGTTGGTCACCCTCCAATATCAGGGGGGCCCAGGAACCGTTAAAAGGAAACTACTAGCCCCTTAACCGGGAGTGCAAGTCTCGGTTAAGCATTTAAGGGCAGAGGACCTTAAATTCTCTTAAGGTGTGGATGTGGAGCACACTGAAAATGAGGACACGTAGCCCTCTAAAGGTGAGGGCGTGCAGCCCTCTCAAGGCGAGGATGTGTAGTCCTCTGGAGGTGAGGGCATGCAGTCCTCTGATGGCGAGGACGTGTAGTCCTCTCAAGGTGAGGGCGTGCAGCCCTCCGTTGACGAGGACGTGCAGTTCTCTGATGGCGAGGGCGTGTAGCCCTTAGAAGGTGAGGGCGTGCAGCCCTCTGACTGTGAGGGTAACTAGTACCCAAGGTGAGGACGTGTAGCCCTCTCAAGGCGAGGACATGTAGTCCTCTGGAGGTGAGGGCGTCCAGCCCGCTGATGGTGAGGACGTGTAGTCCTTTCAACGGTGAGGGTAACTAGTACCCAAGGTGAGGGCGTGTAGCCCTCTCAAGGCGAGGACGTGTAATCCTCTGGAGATGAGGACGTCCAGCCCTCTGATGGTGAGGACGTGTAGTCCTCTCAAGGCGAGGACGTGTAGTCCTCTGACGGTGAGAGTAACTAGTACCCAAGGTGAGGGCGTGTAGCCCTCTCAAGGCGAGGACATGTAGTCCTCTGGAGGTGAGGGCGTGCAGCCCTCCGATGGTGAGGACGTGTAGTCCTCTCAAGGCGAGGACGTGTAGTCCTTTCAACGGTGAGGGTAACTAGTACCCAAGGTGAGGGCGTGTAGCCCTCTCAAGGCGAGGACATGTAGTCCTCTGGAGGTGAGGGCGTGCAGCCCTCCGATGGTGAGGACGTGTAGTCCTCTCAAGGCGAGGACGTGTAGTCCTTTCAACGGTGAGGGTAACTAGTACCCAAGGTAAGGGCGTGTAGCCCTCTCAAGGCGAGGACATGTAGTCCTCTGGAGGTGAGGGCGTGCAGCCCTCCGATGGTGAGGACGTGTAGTCCTCTCAAGGCGAGGACGTGTAGTCCTTTCAACGGTGAGGGTAACTAGTACCCAAGGTGAGGGCATGTAGCCCTCTCAAGGCGAGGACATGTAGTCCTCTGGAGGTGAGGGCGTGCAGCCCTCCGATGGTGAGGACGTGTAGTCCTCTCAAGGCGAGGACGTGTAGTCCTTTCAACGGTGAGGGTAACTAGTACCCAAGGTGAGGGCGTGTAGCCCTCTCAAGGCGAGGACGTGTAGTCCTCTGGAGGTGAGGGCGTCCAACCCTCTGATGGTGAGGACGTGTAGTCCTCTCAAGGCGAGGACGTGTAGTCCTCTGACGGTGAGGGTAACTAGTACCCAAGGTGAGGGCGTGTAGCCCTCTCAAGGCGAGGACATGTAGTCCTCTGGAGGTGAGGGCGTGCAGCCCTCCGATGGTGAGGACGTGTAGTCCTCTCAAGGCGAGGACGTGTAGTCCTTTCAAGGCAAGGGCGTGCAACCCTTTGTTGGCGAGGACGTGTAGTCCTCTAAAGGTGAGGGCGTGTAGCCCTACGAAGGTGAGGACGTGTAGTCCTCTCAAGGCGAGGACGTGTAGTCCTCTAAAGGTGATAGGTACAAGTACCCATGGGTCCACCCTTATGAGAAAGCAAGAGATCGACTCATCGAGAGGGCCGGTCATCCCAAATCCACAAGATTTGGACATTAGATGTAGGAAATCTATGCAGTTAACATGATTTTTAGGGATGGAGATGCATGCAACCTTTGTCGTGAAATTTGGTAAATGCGGACTTCATATGAAACAATGCAATGTAATGGAAAGTTGTACAATGTTCATGACATTCTTTCCCTATTTTGTGATTTTGATTTAATTTTTTTGGAAAACACAGATTGACTGTCCTTTTGAAAGAGGTGATAATTCATGCAACCTCATCCTATCTTTTTGCAAATCTCTCCGGGAACTCCCTTAGAGTGTGTGTTCTGTTTGATTTAGTCACTTTACCATTTTGGAGTGACGGCAATGGATTCGTTTGATGTTTGATCAATCCATTGAAATCCTAGGGTTTGTCCCCCTTTTTTGTTAAAAACATCGATGGGTGAGAACTTTTGATCGGCCCCTATGTTCACTTGAGGCTCATGCACGGTGCCCCTCATTGCCCCAGTGTAAGGCTTTGAGGTACCAATCGTTGTCTTTCGTCATGACCTTGTAGGAGGGAACCTATTGGGTGAGAACTTCTAATCTGCCCCTAGGTTCGCTTGAGGTTTTTGCATGGTGCCTTTCGTTGCCCCAATGTAGGGCTTAGAGGTACCAAGTGTTGTCTTGTTTTCACGACCTCGTAGTGAGGAAGAATGAAAGAAGCAGTTGATTATTGCAAAAAGAATTTTCCAAGGACGAGAAATAGTTGAAGGATCTTTCAGTTGATGGATTAAGTCAAATGACTCCTATGTAGAAGCAAGATGTTTTGATGTCTTGATGATGCTAAAGGATCAAGTGCTTCTAAGTTTTATTCAAGACAAGAATCCAAGAAAATCAAGATATATGATCAAGTTTGATCTCTTAGAATCTTTAGGAAGAAGTTTCCAAATTGAAACAAACAAAAGGTTTGACCAAAGAATTCTATCATTTCAAATTGAGATTTGCTCTCTGGTAATCGATTACCAGCAGTTGAAAATGTTTTAATTCAAATTTTTAAAACCTGTAATCGATTACATAAGTCTTGTAATTGATTACCAGAGGGGATTTTCAAAAAATAATTTCCAAGAGACATATCTATTCAAATGTTTTATGAACGGCCATTCAAATGTTTTAAAGAGAGTTTTCATTGCCCAAACAATTTTATCCTCTCAAAAGATCAAGAGCTTTTCTGAACTGAAATGTCTTATCCTCTCAAAAAGATTCCTTGGTCAACCACTTGCATATTCAATAAGGAATTTTTGATTGATCTTCATTTTACAATCTACCTCTTTTACGAGAGACCTCTTCTTCTCTTCTTCTTATTTCTGAAAAGGGATTAAGAGATTGTGGGTCTCTTGTTGTAGAGGATTCCTGAACACAAGGGAAGGGTTATCCCTGTGTGCATTGTTAATCCGAAAAGAGAGAGTGATAGTTCAATTCGGGAATAGTCTTTGCATCTTAATTCAACCCCCCTTTTTCTTAAGGTAACTGAGGCCATTTGTCCAACATCCTATTCTTGATAACTCACTTCTCTCTAAAAAGACAAAATGAGGTCACATGAACGTCTATATTTTTACTTGAAAACACAGTCAATCAAAGGCCTTTTTTATTTTTTATTTTGAAACTTATTTTTTATTTTGAAACTTATTTGTTTTGAACTTTGCTCGTTGTTTTACGGCACCCCCACCAACGTGCAAGATGAGTAATCTCTGATTGAACGGTCTTGGAAGTCAACACTCAGGAGCGTAGGTTGCTTGAGCAAACAGACCAATGGCTTACACTCACATTCCGGTGGAAGTTGAATAAGCAAAGATGTGTTCGTGAGAGGATGTCCATTTTATCCATATCATTTAGCATTGTAACTGTGGTTTATGGCATAAACCTGAAAATCCTGATGAGTCATAACAACAGCTTCCAGAATTGCCCCATGTATGGTGTTGCTTGTCAATGTTAGGATTTCAACAAGCGATTCTCCTCAAATTTCAGCCAGCCCGTATCAATTAGACTTCACACTTTATGCTTCGGGGTCATACAATGCTCAATGGAATGCCCCGGGGCTCCTCCATGATAAGCACACGTTGCGTTCGAGTCGTATCCTCAGAAAAATGGAGGTTGAGGAACCTTGGTTGGGGTTATGGCTACCATTGAATTATTGAGTGGATATGGGATCAAGTTTAGCATATGACAACGGAATTTGGGGTGAACCCTACAGGCTTTTTGCTGCAAAATTCCTTTTTGTTGGTGTTTTTTGGTTTGTGCTAAAGGTGGTCTTTGTCATTGGAAGTGCGGTAGACAGACTTTGTGGTTGATTTAGGGATGGCCTTTGTGGATAACGGGGCGGTGGGTAAGGAGAAGGTTTGTTATTGGCTGAGTAAAGACATTGTTGGGTTGGTGGGAAACTTGGCCGTACAGGAATGGCAGTCACAGCATGGGTTTCTCCCTCATCCTCACCCTCTTTATTTGCCCCAATTTTCTCATTCGTCCAAGCAGGATGATTAAATTTGCCTCTTTTCAGACCCACTTCGATCTTTTTGCTGGCGAAGACCAAATCTGTAAAACTTGAAGGTGTGTAACCCACCATTTTTTTCATAGTAGAACACCGGTCACGTGTCTACTGTCATTGCGACAATCTCTTTCTCTATTTATTGGGGGCGCTACTTGAGCTGCCAAGTCTCTCCATCTTTGGGCGTATTCTTTTGAAAGATTTGTGCCCCCTTTTTGCACATGTTCTGTTGTTGCATCCTATCCGGAACCATATCAAAATTGTACTGATACTGCCTAACAAAGGCAACCACTAGGTCCTTCCAAGAATGGACTCGGGAAGGTTCCAAGTTAGTGTACCAGGTAACAGCTACCCAGTAAGACTTTCTTGGAAGGAATGTATCAGTAATTCCTTATCTTTTGCGCATGCCCCCATCTTCCGATAATACATCTTTAGATGGTTCTTGGGGCAAGTAGTCCCCTTGTACTTGTCAAAGTCCAGCACCTTGAACTTGGGAGGGGTGATGATATTGGGTTCTAGGAACAACTCTTTTAGGTTAGCAAAGGCATAATCTTCACCTCCTTCAATGGCCCTGAGCCTTTCCTCTAAATGATCTAACTTTTCCATTTTTGCCATAGCACGAGGGTTTTTACTTATTGTGGAATGCAAGAGGTGTAGCTGGGGGTGATACTGAGGGCCTTCCGGAGTGTTTTCAAGGGGTATACCACCAACTGCTTGCCCTTCAGTGGCATATCCGAGCCAAGGCTCGAAGTCAGCTAGATTGTGGTGGGGAATTTCATGTGTCTCTTCCACGGTTTAAGAGACATGTGCATGATCAGTTTGGGGTTGCTGGCTCTCAATGGGTGTAGGAGTGGAGTTATTGACATTCTTATTGGGAGTGTACGCCACATTGGGTGGCGTATAGTTGAGAGGCAAACCATATGGCGGGAAGGCATGCTCGTTTTGAATTTGCACATCATGGGGGCCGCCCGTACTTCCCAAATCTTTGCCTACCATATCTGAGGTTGGATGATTCATTTGGTTGATGCCGGATGGGGACGTCGGGTTCACCTTAGCAACAACGCTGGTAGCGGCAATTGTAACCGCATTGGCTTCCATTATCTTCTTCACGCTCATCATGGCCTCCATCATTGTGGCCATTTTCTCTTTAATGGCCTCCATGTCGGCCTTCATCTTCTCTTGTATCTCCTCTACTTCACCCATTACTCTAGCTCTAGCACGAGTTCAGCAAGGGCGCCGTAAAGCGTGTCCTTTTCTTTTTGATAACAATGATTAAGTTCATTTTATTTTATTTTATTTTATTTTTCAAGGAAAGAATGCAATGAGCAATGTAACCAATGAAAAGCATGGATGCATGCGAATGGTGTACAGTTGAAGTATTGCGAGTTTTTACGCAGGATATGGGGTTGAATCAATTTAGATTTTCAACATGGTCCATGACATCTTTGTCAAGGTGAAACTGGAAGTAACAAGGACATCAACAATCCTAAATATGTTTAGCAGTAGACGAAGCAGTGATGTGACTTGATTCATCTTTTGCCCCAATTTTTGCAAGATAGTTACTTCCATACTTCAACTTGACTTGATGAACTTTTTCGAAAAAGCATGAGCTTGGTTCAACCCCATAACCCAGGGAATGACAATTTTGATCGCCAACACTTCAACAACATTTCATAGGGATGAAAGACTCGGGAATACACATACTATGCATGGAGAATGTAATTATCAAATTGAGATGCCCGAAGAAACATCTTTTCTTAGTTAACCATGCATTAGGTACCATGTTCAATTATTTTGTTTGGTTGTTGTGTGTTTTTTTTTTTTTTTAGAAATGGGTTTATGATCCCAACATGGTTGGCTCATGGTGCCTAACACATGCAACTAAGAATGTAGCGTGAAGTTTCACGCTTCCTCTTTTTTGTTTTTGTTTTGTAGAGGAAAACGCAAGGATGAGCAAACATGAAAACAAATGGTATGCAATTTTGCAGATCAAAAGTTTGTTGAACGCATATGCATGATGATGCAATGACTCATGCAAAATGTGATGCTGGAATATGATAACGGACAAATGCATGAACGATATGTTCATTATGATGCCATGAAGAGATGCTTATGCGATGCATGATATGAATGCATTTTACGGACACGAGAGCCCGGAAAATTATCTCTTCTTACTTGCGCATTTGGGGGCGCAGTGCCCCATGTGTACAATTAAGAAGGTGATATGGACCTTCCGGCTTCCCGTGACAAAGGACGAGACCAACATACAATGCATGCTAGAGATAAAATGCGGGAGTGACTTGATTCGCACTGATTTTTGGAGTAAAAATGTGGGATAAACTCGTTTTATTCAAAAGGTTATAACTAGTCAAGATCTGAGCGACAATACAAACTTCCTAGCGGTTTCTAATCATATGGTCCATTAAGTCTATCATATGCTGACAATAGCTGAGAAGTCCGTGGATCTCCTTGGGGGCGGAGTAGGTGTCCGCCATTGCTTTGGCCTTGGCTAGCAATCGGGGAAGTTCTTGACTCCTGTTCAAAGTAAGAGCAAATCGGTCCATCCATATTGTTGCCTCTTGGTGCAATGAATCAATTACCCTTTCCCTTGCTTCCATTTCTGCTGATATCTTGGTGTACTCATCCTCTAGCCTTTGCTCGTGAGTCGCTGCTAGATTTAGCTTCTCTTTGCACTCATCGATGATGGCCCACATATTCCCTTCAGTCTCGCTTAACTGTTGGGACAAATTTCTTTCCGACCTAAGGCAAGCCTTTAGCTCGTCCTTCAAGATCATGCCTTTGACCCGTGATGATTCCTTTCACCTCTTCGGAGTTTGAGCTCACTATTGCTGCCCTATAAAGCCCCTCAAAACTTTGTTTTGGTCGTGTTCTTACTTTCGGGCCTTCTTGGTTTCTCGTTCCAAGGCTTCAGCGGTGGCCATATTGACGTCCCTTAGTTCATCATACTCTCTTCAGACTTTGATGGCTATGGACTTGAACTTCTCTTTGACTACCCGGGCTCTTTCAAGCTTCGCCTTTAGGGCTTGTACCTCATCACTTTCTTCCGAAGCTTTAACCTCATTGTCTCTCACAGTCTTTAGATTTGGGAGCCAATCCAATCCTTGTGTCCGGACTCTCAGCCACTTATGATAGCCGCCGATGATCCCATTACTGCTTCCCTTAAGCTCTCTGTCCTTTCTTCACGCCGCATCCCATGCCTTGCAAACTCCTTGGAGTACCCTCGCATTGTGGTCACTGAAACCCCGTGCGATGAAAGGCGTGATGCTTTCGTCTGATGGCACTCCTCTCATGGGGTAGCCAAGTTGCCTTATGGCGAGGACGGGATTATAATTAATACAACCCCTTGTTTCATCAAGGGAACATTTGGACATCCTTCGCATGAAGATAGAATCCTGATTCTTCCTTCCTTCTAGCGAGGGAACAAATTAACAGACGCCCCTCCATGCTAGCCAAGAGTTGGGCTAGCCAAGAGTTGGTCTCAATTCGCCTTTCCTTTTTCGACGCACGAGCGGTGACCTTGTAGCAGATAGACGGCCTAACTTCTTGGAGAAAAAAAAAGGTGTGAAACCAGCCACACATAGAGAGCCAGTGCACAACAAACAATTCTTGCGCTGCTCTTTTCACATCCCCGTGTCATACATGGCCAAAATGGCGACGACCGGGCTTTCCTTGCCATGATGAAAGGCGAGGAAAGCGTCAATCGCTGCTAGGTCCACTAACCCTTCCATATTCGGAAAGAGGACAACTCCAAAGATCAAGAGCGCCAAGATGTCAATAAAAGAAAGCCCAGTCGCCTTGATTTGCCAAGGCCTTTTGCCCTTTCCTCCAAACACTTCCTTGGTACTCCGACTACCCCATTCCTATTTTGCTTTACACGGTCCAACTCTTGTGCTGAGATTTTCATTACCTTGGCAACTCTTGTCGTGGAGGGATAGAACCCAGAGAAAAGATATGGCTTCCTTCCTCCCAGTGGGCATCCCAGGATTTCTTCAAACTCTTTCACAGTCGGCACTAGATGGAAGTCCTCGAATGTGAAGCACCTTAGGGGCTGGTCATAATACTGGGAAAGGGATGCAATCGGTTCCATGGAGACTTCTACCCTAGCTAGGTCCCAAATCTTACCATAGGCTTTGCGGAAGGCTTGCTGTTGAAGTTGACCCATTAATTGCCCCAACTCTCGTAAACTAGTGACCTCTAAGCTCTTGATTTTGACTTGATAGAACCTCTTTTTAAGCGAAGGCTTTTGACTTGATCCCATGTTTTATTAAAGTGAAATAAAATCTAGTGCGAATCAAAACTCCGACATCTATCATGGGTGGAATGGATGAATGCACGAAGGAATGCATATGACACGTATGCAATTTATGAATACGGGAGCCCGGGAAATTGTCTCCTTCTTAGATACAACGTCTTGGGGTAGCAAAGTGCCCAACGTATGTATTTAAGAAGGTGACACGGACCCTCCGTTGGTTTGCCCAAGAGAGGGGATTAAGACGGAACCCGCACATGATGCATATGCAAAAGGTACAATACGGGGATGTACATAGTACGACAATATTCACAAAATATAAGCAAAAGGGTATGTGATAATTATGCATGGGAGTGTGAAAAATGGCACGCAGCGTGTCCACTCCGTGCCCCTATTCAAGGGATCTATATGGGAGAGAACTAACTAGGCATTTAGTGATAACCCCCAAGGTAGTCATATCTCTTTTGATAGTTTCTAGAGGTATCATTCTCTTCGAAGAACATATTGCAGCAGTAGGGACTACTAGCAACAATAAGTTTTCAAAGGGAAAAGCTCTAGATGAGGGTTCACTGTAATCAAGCAAGTCGGAGACCTAGCATGATCACATATTCACCTCCACTCCTTATGTTCCCACAAACCCGGGTATAGGGCCCCTTTTCAACCCACCGTGTGTGCAAATAGTGTTAGTGTTTGTGTGCATCGAATGAATAAATATTTACCTCATGCATACAAAAAATGCACTAAAAGTATCAAAGAGTTATATATACAAGAACATAATAAAGGGAAACCAACAAAGGAGTAAGTCATGGCAAAACTTTGCACAAGATTAAATGGCCTAACTCTCTAAAAACAGTCTCCAGTGGAGTCGCCAACTGTCGCAACCTACCCTTCGGCGGGAGGGCGACGCGTGACTCGCGGGATGCGTGTTTCATGAAAGGAATACGCGTGGAGTCGCCACCAACATTTATTTGAGGAAAACGTCGGAAAAACCGGAAAAGACGCGATCTACGAACTTTTTAAGTGAAAGGCTCGGGAGTTGTATTTACGCGCGGGGAAGGTATTAGCACCCCACACGTCCGTCACAAGGGACGGCAACCTTTAATCGAATGTGCAAACATGACTTTGATTTTTAGTTCCCTTTTATGTCCTTATATCCTTTATACCCTTTTTATATTTTTTCTTTTTTTGTGGTCGACAAGGGTGTTTTCCTTTGCTCCTACGTATTCCTCAATTTGCGATGAGGAAATCAGACCTACGTAGTTCTTTCTTTATCAAGTGATTCTTTTTTTACTTAAAAGGTGATCATTTTAAGGCATTGGACCTTAAAAATGATCCATTTTACTTAGTGATAAATTGAAATGACAAACTTCAAAAACCTATTTTTGTGGACGAGCTTGACTAGGCGAGTTGATTTTAGCCTTAGTTTCACTTTAGTTATTAGTCAATTCGATTAAGAATGAGAAATCCCAAAGAGAAAACGTCCGATTGATTTTTCGCTTTATTTTACTAAAAGGTATTTTTTGATTATTATATTATTTTTTATCTCTTTTTGTTTTCCAACGTGGTTACGGCACGACCGAACGGTCGGAATTTATTTTAACCGAAGTTAACGGATAATACAATTCAAACGATCGGTGGAAATTTATTTTATTTTTAAGTTAAGCGAGAAATGACTTAAGTAAAATGGCTTAAGCACGTCAAAAGGGGGTATAAAAAGTAAATGAAATGAGAATAAAAATACACGAAACACAATGTGGACCACCATGGGTACATAGAATGAATCGAAAAGCTTGGTTCGAGGTACTTACCCGTTGAAGATCGAAGATCGATGAAGAATGAATGAAGAACGTCGAAGAACGGTTGAAACCTTTGCGAAATTCTTCACGGAAAACGTTACGGAAACGTTTCGGAAGCGCCTCGGCTTAGATTTTCTTCACGGAAACAATTTTTCCAAGCAAATTCGAAAGAGAGAGAAGTGCCTAAGGGGCTGAACCCTTTTCTTCTTCACTTCCTCCCCTATTTATAGCAAAATAGGGGAGATGCTTGCCGCCCAGCTCGCCCAGGCGAGCCAGGTTGCTTCCTCCAGAAGCAACAGCCTTCTGGAGGGCCCAAGTGGGCCTGGGTGCTATTTGCACCCCCATTTTTACTAAGTACACCCCCTCTGCCTTTTTTTTTGTGATTCTTTTTTCGTAAAGTTACGGAAACTTACGAATTTCGTAACGATACTTGTTTTCTTTCCGTAATGTTACGGAACCTTGCGGATTACATAATCATCCCCTTTTTGACTTACGGAATGTTACGAAACCTCACTTAATTATGCAACGATGCCTCCATTTGATTTCCGATGTGTCACGGAAACTTACGGATTGTGCATCAATATTTTTTTGGTTTTTCGGCATGTCCTGGAATTTCACAAATTGCCTAATGATGGGTGCCAAGCACCTCACAAGGACCAAAGAAAAGTCGCATGTCATCAAGCAAAGGTCCCCGGACGAAATTAGGGTATGACATTACGTTATTTTATTATCTTGACAGTTTCTTTATCATTAGAGATAATGTTTAAACCCGTTATATTATAGCCCGCAAGTGGACCGGGTAGGCTGGTTTACCTCTAGTTCCAATTACTATATAATTTAGTATCACAACACATTAGTCAATAGCAGAAATTAATTGATATATATTCTAGCAATTAGCTTTTATATGATTGTCTCTATTCTTAATATTTTCATCAATTTCGAAAACCATTTTCATACAGACATATTGTTCTTAAAGTTGAAAGTAAGATTCCTTACTTTCAACCTCAAAAATGAAAAAATTAAGAAAATAAATCATGGTACCTTGATTATCATGCAAATATAATAATAATAAATTATATCAATGTTGTTTTTTTATATAGTTTGCATCTCTTTTTTTCATTTTATATTTTAACGAAACATTGATAAATAATTGTTTAATATTTAAAACAATACATTACATACATGATAATCAAGTAATTAATTCTCAGCCCCCTATCTTTGACTGAGATATGGCCCTAATCAGATACTACAAAACCAGTGATAGCCACTTTATAGCTTCTGCAATCAGCTAAGCTATCTTTTCAAGATATTTTTTAATTTCCAGTAAGATTGGTAGGGACCAAAGGTACTCCACATTAAGTTTCTAATTAAGATGACAAGAGATAGCATAGCACCCGCAATAAATGTGAAATAATTGAAATCTAGTATGTCATACTATAATATAATACATAGCAGAAATAGTTTCAGACGACACATTTGCCCAATCGAGGCTAAGGATTCTTTTCTCCCATCCACAATAGGGAAAGTAGTGTTGAATACACAGTAAACGCAAGCAAAACAAACAAGCATGAGTAAAAGCTAAACATGAGAAGTTTAGGGAGTAGGGAAGCAGAAAGACCTGAATTTCCCTGCGAATCTCGGAGAAATCGTGGAATTTCCGGTCGGGGAGGTGGAGGAACACGCCGTACTCATCATTGTTGTCGAGGTTGGGCTTGCGCTTGGTCTAGACGAGCTGGAGGACAAGGGGGCGGCACGTGCAGATGTCGTTGCCGCGGGGGAGGAAGTCGCGGCCAACGAAGGCTTCGAGGATGCTGGACTTGCCATTGCTTCGGCTGCCGACGACGGTGACTTGGGGGAGGTCAATGGTGGATTGGCTTTCAACGCGGGAGAAGAAGTCTTAAAGGCGGTAGATCACGCGGGCGAAGATGTCTTGAACCTAGCTAGGGTTTTGATTTGAAAGAAATGGGGGAGAGGCTTACTTAGTCACGCACACGTTGTTGTGTTGTGTATGCCTAGCTTTGGGGTTAAACATTTAAACTTAATTACCTTCGAGAATCCTTGGCCTAGCCTTAAAAAATAATAATTTCACATTAAATATGGAGTTTCATCTTCTCCGTCATTCATGCACTTGCGGATAGCCATGTGACATATGCATGACTAATTTTTTAACCTGCATTCCTTTAATAAAATATTATTATGATGATAGCCATGTGACATATGCACGACTAATTTTTTAATAGTCTTATAATACCTGTTTCTTAAAATATTAAAATTTAATTTATAATACAATAGTAACACATACAATAAAAAATAATTTATATTAATAAATTGCGGATAAATTAATGGAAAATAAATTTTTCTAATTATATATCATTAGAAGATCATACCTCTCCTCTCAAAAAGAAAAAAAAAAGATCATATCTCAAAGATTAGTCAATTAAGAAAAATAATCTCAAAAGGAAATTGAGTTCATTTTTTTCTTAAGTGAACGGAAAGCTTAAAAATTGGGTAACCCGTATACTTTTTAATTCCGCAATAAATAATAATCAGTGTGAAATACAGTTTTTTTTAATCTTCTACTCATTCTCCAATTAGTAAAAATAAAACAAAACATTCTCCATGACTGTAATTTTTTTTAGAGAAATCAAATTATGACTGTACTTAAAATACTATCAAATCACTTCATATCTCATATAAAAAGTTTGAGGAGATGTGAGACTTAAAAATCTAATATATCAATTATTAATTATCTTTACCCAAAATTCATCACTATTTAAATACAATCTTTTTTCTTTGTTTCTTCTTTCCTAAATAATTTTTTTATTAAATTTATTAACAAAAAAATCACATAATTAAAAAAATGAGGTTAAAAATAATAAAAAAATGACAAATGTAATAAAAATAAATTACATGTCGATTATAATTAACTCAAATTTAAAGACTTAAAACATAATTTTCGTGTCTCATGAAAATATTATTATTTTTGTTCTAAAAAATTTGCTTAAAAATAATTATAATATCATTTTTTAAAATCCTACAAAAATACGGCATAACTATAATTATTTAATTATTTAAATTAAACCATTGTAACATATATTTTTAATAAATCAAATTAATATATACAAATATTTTAATTTACTTTAAATTTAAAGATAATATGATAATATAAATATAGTAGGATTTCATAGCATTTTTAAAAAATATTATCCATTTACCATTTTAGGAAGAAAAAAACTATTTTATTTTTATTTTTATAATAATTAAATAAAATATATTAATAATAAATTTTAATTTTTTTACAATACAATTGTTTTTACCAACATTCTATAAAAGTTAGACTCTATTATTAAAAACAGTTTTTTTTTAATTTTCAAATGAACTAATATCAAATAATTTATATAAATGTGTGTTATATTTAAATGATAATCATGAAATAATAAAATTAAAATTACGAAATTCATTTAAAAAATTTAGTTTAATTTTTAAATGTTTACCTTTTGAATTTATTATTTTTAATTAATTATTATATTTTTTAAATTAAAATATAATTAATATCTCAATATATGATTTTTTAAAAAAATATATAAATAATTAAAAAAAGAGTTTATATTAACATCGGTTATTTAAAAATTAATATCGCTAAGCACTTACAATATCGGCTTTCAAATACCCGATGTTAAAACTGAATTTAGTGTGATTTTAACATCGGTTATTTGAAAACTGATGTTGTAAGTGCTAACGACATCGGTTCTTAAATGACCGATGTTAAAACTGAATTATTTTAACATCGATTATTTGAAAACCGATGTCATTAAGCACATACAACATCGGTTTTTAAATAACCGATGTTAAAATCACATTAAATTTAGTTTTAACATCGGTTATTTTGAAAACCGTTGTTGTAAATGCTTAACGACATCGGTTTTCAAATAACCGATGTTCATAGGGCGATGTTAAAACTCCTTTTTTTAGTATGACATAACTGTAAGATCCTTTAAGGATAATGCGTTAATGTGTGACGAGTTTGTAATGAGTTCCACAGTGAGAACCCAATGAGTTTAATCACTTGAGACACGATGAGTTACAATAATTTTGGAAAATAATTGAGATTTTGAAAATGATTGAGTAGTTGTGTGCATTGCATAGTTCATAAGTAGAGTCTGTGTTGGGTTGGACCTAAATCAGGAGGGGAAGTCTAGGCCTTGAGGGTAAATACACTCAGTTTGAGTGCTCCTTTAAGTCTGTGCTGATCCCACATGGTTAGAGCATTCTCGCAAAACAGAGTGATCCTGATTGGTCTCCCTATGATTTCACTTAGTGAGAGTGACTTGATTTACTCATTGTGAGGCATGTCTCATTATGTACTCCTAGGCACCCGACAAGGTTTTTCATTGAAAAAGGATACCACATTGCATGTAGGCTTGAGTCTAGTGTATCTATTACATAACGCTTGTGTTTGACTTTCATTGAGTTAACAATTGTGATTTGATGTTGTTTTTTGGAGTGTGTGAACTTGAATGAGTGCAAATAATGTGTGTGATTTTGTGAATTGATATTATTTATGTAAATTTAGCTCTAAGTATTATATGTTTCACATGATCTAATGTTTTATTATATACGAATGTGATAACTCATTCCTAGTGTGTGTTTGTGTTTGAAATCTCATTTTGTTTCAGGTGAGTCAGCATATGATGATTTTCATGCTAGAGATGGAGAGGTTTAGTTTGTGCCAGGAAAATGCTCTGATAAATGTGACATCAGGGCATAGGATTTTATTTCATATTTTATAATTCCAAGAATTATATAGTTGTTTTATGTTTTCCGCTTTAGTGTGACTTTTTTTCATTTATGATGATCATCCTTGTTTTGAGTCGAGATGATTTTATCATTATTTGAACAAGTTCTATTATCATTTCACTAAGTGAATGTGAACCTTTTCTCCTTTTAAAATGTTTTTATTTAAATGTGTTTTAAAATTTTCAATTAATTCCACATTCTTATCCTTTTATTATTAATATATATGTGTGGGGTAGAGTGTGTCACAGATTATGTTTCTATCACATGCTATTTCTTTTATGTTTCTATACAAATTATGTTTTACAATATTTTAAATTTTTAAATTATGTGGGGGAATGTTAGTAAATATCTATTTTATAATTTAAAATTTATAAAATATATTACTTATATTAACTTTGTAAGATATTTGTTTTATTCTGTTTTGATTTTTAATGTAACAAGATTTTTGTTAAGTTTAGTGGTTAGTTCCAATAATATTTGATTTGTTGAGATTTTTTTTCTGCACATTCCACTTGCACTTAGGCATTATCTTTGTTTTGGTTTGATAACATTCAAGATGTTGCAGTTTTTTTAATGTTAAGTAACAAGATTGTTGGGTTGTGTCTATACATATCTCTCTCCTCTAGCAAACACACAAGTAGAAAAAAATAATTTTCTTCTTTCTCTACATTTCTTCTCTTCTTTTTCTTATAAAAAATTATGGGAGCAATGGGTTGTCGTATCTTGGGGGAGGAGTGGAATTAGAATTTCCTACTAGTACAATGAAGACATTTTCTCTCTAAGGATAGCGTTTGCGTATTTCAACTCAGGCTATTTGTGTTTATTGTATGTTATATTGCATTGTTAAGTCATGTTGTTCTATTATATTCTGAAATTACTTTACTATTGTTGTTTATGTTAGTTAGTTTAAGGCTTTACCTTTTCTTGTCATTTATTTATTTTATTTTATTTTCTAACACTATACAACCTCCAAGGTGGATACTATACATGTGGATCCTGCACTTTTTGACCAACCTCACCAATTTAATCCATGGAGATGGTAGGTCAGTTCCATTTATAACTTATATAGACTCATTGCATATTTGCATGCTTGAGAATTATTATTTCTCTTCTTTTTTAAAGCCAAGGTTTAAAGATAATGTTAGAAAAAAGGAAAAAAGATTATTAAGCACCTTTATACTAGCTATAAAAATAACTTTTACTGAGTAGCTATAAAAAAAAGCTTTATACCAACTATAAAAAAAACTTTATACTAGATTGAACAAAATAAGAAAAAATCTTTATGAACAGCCAGTCAAGGGTGTAGTACTTAATCAGATTGAATATATGATAATATTTTTTATTTTGTCCACCGCTTGATATCGATCCATAAACGTTAAAAAATTCAAGCAAGGTCATTGTTAAGTCTTGAGTGCATGGACTTTGAAGTGCTAACCTAGTTATTATTTGGTTAGAATTAATCCAAAGTGCTGTCGATTTTCTCTCACAATAGGTATCTTAGAATTCTAATGAAAAATAACTATTATGTATGGACTATAGAGACATATATCCTTCTTAATTTTTTAGTGAAAGTGTGCCAATTAAATGAAGACTTATAAGTTGCACATGCATTTAAGATGATTCACATGTAAGACATTGGTTGAAATATTATTTTTTATAATAAAACAACTAAATTATATTTTTTTAGGAACAACTAAATTATGTTAAAAATATCAAAATCATTTAATACTTGTTTTCTAAGTAATTGAAAATTTTGATAGAGTGTATTAAATTATTCTTAATAAATACACTTATGATACTTGTTAGCAAGGCTCAAGAATTATATTACGGTTGAAGTTTCTCTATTTCTTTAATTGCTATACGCATTTAGCAAATTATCTTATACCACCAAGCCTTCGGATATTCTATAAATTGTAAAATAAAATACTAATCATTGGTTTGATATGTTCACTACAAAAAAAAATTGAATATTTGTGGCGGTTAAAAAATCATTTTTGGTGGCTAAAAACAGCCACAAATTGAATTTATGACGGTCAAGATCAACTGTCAGGAGTTTCGGCGTCAGAAAAAATTTGTGACGATTTTTTGATGAATGCGGGTAATCTGCCAGAAAACTTGTGACGGTTGAAAACAGCCACAAAGTTCATTTTTTGCTTTTCTATTTTTGTAATTTTTCATTTTCTAGCGGTTATAAAATCGCCGCAAAGTGTGTTTTTGAATTTCTTTTTTTTGCCAAAAACAATATTTTTTTACAAAAAAAAAATCATATTATTCTTTCTCTAGTTTTAATCATTTCCATTAGTTCTATAATTATTTTCATTCCTATTTGATTAAGTATACAAATTGAGATAACGTATTAAATTTCTATTCTCTCAAATTTCAATACTATCATAATTATTGTAATTATTAATATTATCTTGTTGTATAATTTTTCTTTCGTATTTATTCCTATTCACACCACAATCTTCAAAATGATTCAATATATCCTATAATTATACTTAGCATCAAAAAGTCAATTACATCTTTGATAGAATTAAAATTACAATTAACAATATCAAACATAGTTTCAACATGCATAAAACTTCAGTGTAATAACAAGCTCCAAGTTGAAACAATGTGCATGCATAATGTGTTCAACTAAGGAAATCTAATTAGTCATACCATTGAAAATTTGAAACATATATTACATCCAAAACCGTATATATCAAAAGGAATTAAGCAACATATGTCAAGTTGCATGAAAAATACTATCTAACGATGATCCTCCTCTTGGTGTTGGCCCGTCTTGTCCACTTCCTTCATCCTATGAAATAAAAATCATATCATGTCAAGTGTTAATAATATATTAAATTTAACACAAGAATAGAAAAAGTATTTACAACTATGTTACTAGTGTTATGACCAAACATAGCACCCAGCTCAAAAGGAATATGCCCTTCCTTCATTTGGATGTATGCAAGCATCATTTTTTAATGTCTTGACATTCTCTTTAGAAGTTGTCAATTTGTCCCTTAAACAAGTAACCTCCTCTTATAATCTAGAGTTCTCGGCTGAATCAGAATTTGAAAAACTAGACCCTCCACCACTATAGCTTGTGGTGGACCGAAATGCAACACTGCGAAGACCTCCTAGTCCTAAACAATGCACATGCCCAATATGATCCTTTCCCATTACCTTACCCACGATATCATTAGCTGAAATTTTTGTAAAGTTGTCACTTTGACTCATTTCTTGTGTCATCTTGTCCTATAAATTAGAAAAAAATTTCAGCATATTCATGAAATACCAGTGCAAGCATTGAATGAAAACCATAATGGGAAAAATGCCTATGCAAACAATATATGCACATTGTAGGCTACAACAACAACAACAACCCGAGGGCTTAAATCTATGGAAAAAACCCTCCCTTCACTACCCAAAACCCCACCAATACCAATAGCAAGAGCACTATTTCCACTACATTCCCAAATCAGCCCAAACACCCCATGCATAGCAATTTTCTACCTCACACCAATATCCATACTACACACTAACACACAACATACGAGACAAACATGCAAGAACAATAAAGTTTTTGGGAATTGCAAGTTTCATGACAAGACTCAACTGAGAATTGATAAAATTAAACGCCAAATCAATCCATTGACAGAGCGGTTCTCAAATGCAAAATCTAGAAACTTATTTAACCCCTATAGATATTCAGTTGTATTTCGAGGCATATCAATCCATGATTTATCCATTATTCAGTTGTTCTTGTAACAAAGAAACACAATGTTCCACCAAGAGTCCTTTATTAATCCTACAAGATCACAATTGCATTATAATATTGGAATCTAAACACTCACTTGCATTCAAAGCCAAAAGATTAGCTCATATAAACTAAAGCCCCTTTCAACATTTTTTTATAACATGTATCATTTGTTGCTAAATGATAATCAGTTTACTAGGACTATAACAGATAGTACCATATATCAGATGAAGATATCCAAGTTACAATATTTAAAACATACCATCTAGATTTTGTAGATAGAAGTTAAAGATTAATCACCACATAAAGGAAGTCTACCTGTGCAATTAGAAACCAAGAAGAAGCACAAAGACCATAGTAATCTTCCTACCCTGCCATTTTGTTTCATGTTCTTTATCTTTGTGCTCTATAATTTCAGTTCTAAAGATCCCAGGTGTTAAGCAGTATGTGTGGGTGTGTGTGAAACTTCAAGACATTCACAATAGAACATGATGGTTATAAGTGATACATCTGATTTCAATAAAGGTATTACACACTAAGCAAGTACTCGATCATACAGATATCAATAAAAGACCAATATACAATTCTTCAAAATGTAGAGTCCAAACTGATATCAATTAACTATACCTTTCAATTGGTTCTTCAAGGATGATCTAGTCACCAAAATGTATAACCTGCATACAATACAAAAGAAATGAGTTAGGAATGATATTTTCCTTAGAAATTTCCACAAGCAAGGCTGCAACCGCTTAAGGCACAATACTACAACGAAGGAACAAGTCAAAAACTAAATCAGATCATTGAAAAACATAAATGACACAAAAATTCCAATTGGCAAATCTCTATGAAATGGAAGGATAATAGTATACGGAAACTAAACTTTTTTTAAACTAGTTAATGCAACGATAGTTAAAATATTGCACCCATCAAAGTGAACTTATGTGACATGGATTACTTTAATTTTACAAATGAAAAAGGTGTAACACCCAATTTTTCGTAAAATAAATTAAAAAGGATTTTATTTAAAAATAAATAAAGTTTTAGAAAAATAATGAGGTTTTTATAATTAAATAAATAAGGAGAAATAATTTTATTAATTAAAATAATGGTTTGAAGGAAAATAAAACAGATGTTTTATTTATTCATTTGATAGGTAGTAAAATAAAGTTCTTGTTTATAAAATAATAAAATAAAGAAAAATAGAGTAAATAATAGGCTGAAAGTACCCTAGCTATAAATATACATATTAGGTCAGTTTTTACTTTTACGATACATCTCTACACTCTCTCTTTCCCTCAAATTCGTTTTCCCTCCTCTCTCTCCCAAAACCCTTCTTTTTCCCGCATACATCCAAACCTCCTATGCCAGTAAAACTGCGATCCTAGAATCGTTAACCGTTGGATCATCATTACATTCGAACACTGGGTTAGAAACTCATTTTCGCAAATCCCCGCCATTGGGATTTTCAAAATAATGCCTGTGGTGAGAGAAATGTCCCTCACACATAGCTCTCATTTTCCCGCATACACCCAAACATATTCTAGTAAAACTATGATCCCGGCGTCGTTAAACATTGGATTTCGAAATTCATTTTCGCACATTTACATCGTTGGGATTTGCAAAATAATGTTAGTGGATGAAGACATTCTAATTGCACACAGACAGTGCAATGAATAATCTAATCCTTTCTCTTTCTCTTTAACGCTTGAAAATCCTAGTAGAACAAATAGAGGAAAAGCTTGGGGAATCATAGGAAACCGCTAGAGATATCGCTATCACTGTCGGATTACACACGTGAGCCCGCTTAGATGTAACGGATAAGTTTATCACAATTGGGGTTAGAATGAAAATGTGTAGGGATCTTTAGAGGATCAAATTGAGGTTTATTTTGAGATGTTTATTGTATTATAATTCTTCCTATATGATTATGTGAAATTTTTTGATGAGTTTGTTTTACACTCCATGTTGTGAGAAACATTTTCGTATAATTTGTTTGTATTTTGGACAAGACTTACTAGATTAGCGTGATAAATTGTTATATTGGGATCATGAAATTGTGTGTAATGGATAAATTGAATATGTGCTAATTTGTGAGATACAAGTAAACATGTGATGGTGAATTGTGACGTTGTGATATGTTAAAATTGTGGACATGGAATTTGATTTTGAATAAGTGTGTGGTTAATACTTGAGGCGATATTACTTGTGTTGTCAGTTGTGAATTATACAATAACCCGACTGGTGTTTACCTTGAGAAAAAATGTTTATGCGTGATGTGTTAAAAGGAAAGTGTAAGGTTCTGAGTTAGGAACTTGAGGTGTTAAATTGTAGCGCAATGCGTGAGATGTTAAAAGAAAAGTGTAGGATTCTAAGTTAGGAACCTGAGGTGTTAAATTATAGTGCATTGTGTTAAATGTGTATGAAAATATGTGTGAAGTTGTGGATATTGTATAATTCATGAGCAATATCGGCGTGCAAAAGTTGTTTTAAGGGTTGGACCTGAACCAGAAAGGTAAGGCCCTAACGAATTCTTCAGAGTTTAGGCCTTGAGAGTAAACACACTTGATTTGAGTGCTCTTTTAAGTCTATGTTGATCCCATATGGTTGGTGCATTCTTGCAAAACAGAGTGATCATGACTGGTCACCTTATGATTTTACTTAGTAAAAGTGACTTGACATACCCATTGTGTGGCGTGTCTTGTTATGTACTCCTAAGCATCTGATGTTATTTTTCACTAACATGATATCACATTGCATATAAGCTTGAGTCTTTGTATAATTGTTACATAACGCATGTGAATTTTTTATTATGAAATTGGTGAGTGTTGTTACGTCTTGAATAGAGTGTGTAATTCATGTGTAATGTGATTGGCGATTGAAAAATGAGTTTTAAATGATAAAGTGATGAAGTGACATAGATTGTAGTAAGTTGAGTTATGAGATAAATTTTTTTATAATGTATTATGTTTATGTATTTGTTTATCCATATTTTAGTTAAGAATGTGATAAGTCACTCCCTATCTATTGTTTGTGTTTGGATCATGTGATGATCTCGAACTTTGTGTTCGTGGGACCAGATGATTAGGTGAATGACGATGGAGAATCTCGTGCTACAGGATGGTTGAACACGATACTCTGATAGGATGTGACATTAGGACATGGGTTTCTGTATTATTTACATAATGTTTTGAACATGCTACTTTATGTTATTTCGTTGTTTAACTTGTTTCCTTTTGCAAAAAAATTGGATGACCTTGTTTTGGGCCATAAATGTTTTCATATCCATATTTGATAAGTTTTTAATTTGGTGATTAACGCGAATGTGAATCTTTTACCCACGTGAGCTCCTTTATGTTTATTAAATAAAATCATTCTAATTAATTTCACATTTTCATGGATGATATTATATAAATATGTATGTCGGGGTAAAGGGTGTTACAAGAGGCGTCTGCAACATTACAAGGATAAGAAACAATGAATATAATAAGCAATCAAAATTCACTAATTGATCATTGTTTCTATATTTCATGACATAAGTTACCTACTAACTACTCTTTCATGTGGAGAAAATTATGACATAGAGAGAAAGGAGTCTCAGGTTTTCAACTATTCTGAAATAGTTATGATACAATTAACTAAGTACTACTACTAGAAAAAAGCACTTCTACAACGGTCAAATAGGGGATACAACGACGTTTTTCGACCGTTGTAGAATGTGATGTCGTCGAAGCTTAAAAATTTCAATGACGGATCCCAAAACACCGTCTTTGAAAGTGAGCAACTTTCAAAGACGATGCTTACATCAACAACGTCTTTGAAAGTACGCATTCTAAGACGGTGCTTACCTCATCAACGTCTTTGAAAGTAGGCATTCTAAGACGTTGTTGATGTAAGCATCATCTTAGAATGCGTACTTTCAAAGACGGTGTTGATGTAAGCACCGTCCTTGAATTAAATATTATTTTTAATTATTTATATTTTTTCTGGTTGATATTTCATCAGAAAAAATATAAATAATTAAAAATAATATATATTAGCATGATTGTAATTAATATTAATGGTAAAATTTATTTAATAAATAAATATTTAAATGATAGATTAAATAAAAATAAGAGGTTTATATATTATTTATATTTAATCTATCATTTAAATATTAATTATTAAATTAAATCTTAATATTAATTACAATAGATTATGAAAATAAATTTTACTATTAATTACAACAGATTAAGAAAATTGAATTCTAAAATAAATTTTAATATAAATTACAACAAATTAAGATAATTTTAATAAGAAAGGCAAAATGCATGTGAATTAATTTTCCAACCTGAGAATTTTGGTGTCTCAAGCCACGAGATGCTCCAACTGCAATCTTTTGCCTAGCAGACCATTCAAGTACATTTATGCTTTTGTCCTGAAAATTCAAATGATCCCTTAAATATTCTTTTATATTTTTTTCTATATAAATCAATGGGTTTTCGTACACTATCAGTGTAAAGATTAACCAATAAAAAATAATAGGTATGACTTTTAAGATAATTATTATCAAAGTTAATAAACTTATCATACATGGCAATCTATGATAGGATGATAGTATAAAAAATCTTTACACTGTTGGTGTGTTCTAAATAAATTCTAAATGAATTTGACAAATGAACAAATATGGAAAAAGTGCATTGATGACACTAGTACTTCATGAGATATTTGATTGTTGCACATTCCCAGTAGGACAACCATGGCTGAAAATATGAACTCTTACATGACATGGGTACTGATATGTTAATGCAACTCCTAAGGCCATTTTACAAGAAAAACTAATTTGGACAACTAGCACAAGGGTTCTCACTTGACTTTTAGGTTCACACTTGAATCTTAACCTTGTGCAGCAAATTAATTAAACCCCAACCACATTTTGACATTAAAACACAACTTAGCAGGCCCTATATCAGCAAATTATGTAGTACCAAACTTGACTTTTGAGCAATAGGCAGGATAATGCATATATCTTCCAAACTTTATTACTTTTAGGTTCACACTTGCCTCTTAACCTTGTGCAGCAAACTAAGTAAACCCCAACCACATTTTGACATTAAAACACAACTTGGCAGACCCTATATCAGCAAATTATGGAGTACCAATGAATTTAGATGTAACATATATAGAAAACAAAGATAGTGGCTAAAAAAGAAGCAGCTTAGGTTCTTTCTAGCCAAGTGAAACAACGCAGATGTCAAATTCCAAATTTTTAGATTTATCAAATACAAGTTTCAATGTTGATCAATTGGTTAAAAAAACTAACTATTAGCGAGTGGCAGTCAAGGTAAACAAACAGTTACCTTATTCCCTAATGCTTCTAATTGATTCTCATATTCTTGGGCCTTCTGTGTCAATTTTGCTTTAGCATCTTTAGCGTCTTCTTCCAACTGTGAACATTGCTTTAATGATGAAATTTCCAATATTTTGTCCTCCTATTCTTTCATGAATTTAATAGATTCCTCTTCATCTGTCATTTTTACTTCCTTGTTAATCTTTTCATCCTGTATTGAAGGGCCAAATATTTCATAATACATATAACATGAAACTAATTTCTCAAAGGATAACACTTAAATGTTTTTAGTGCTATTTTCCAATTAGAATTAGAGTTTTATGTCAAGTATCTGAGCGATAAAAGTTTCAGCATAAATTACCAAGGTGAAATTATATTCTGATTAACTAAAACCTCTTGGTCTTGTCCTTTCCCTCATAGTGTACCAATATATTGTTGTTTGTGCAAAGTAAGAAACCTTTACCTCATTTCTTAATTCTTTCAATTGATGCTCATATTCTTGGACCTTTCGTGTCAATGTTGCTTTAAAATTGTTAGCTTCTTCTTCCATCTGTGAGAATTGTACTTCATATGTTCTTTTGGTTGTTTCCAGTTCTACCTTCAAAGCTGAAATTTCCAAATTTTTGTCCTCCTGCTCTTTTATCAACTTAACAACTTCATTCTCATCTACCTTCTTTAATTTCTCTTTGATCTTCTCACCCTGTATTGAATGGACAGAGAGTCCAAAACCCAAATAGCTTGAACATGATTCAATTAAAAGTGTATCAATATGCTGTTTATTGCGCAAATCAAGAAACCATACCTTTATTAAATCATATTGTTTCAATTAAAAATATTTTTTTTCTAAATTACTCTTCAATCAAATTTGATATTAAACGCAACTCTTTATTAAATGAAGGTATTTTAGATATAATATCATTAAATAAGATAAAAATAGTTAAATTTTTACTTATATTTTTTTAAAAAATTGAATTTTTAATTATAAAAAAACTAAAGAAATTAATAAGATAAAAATAGTTAAATTTTTACTTATATTTTTAAAAAAAGTTGAATTATTTTTCTTATGAGAGAGAAAAAATTTCACCTACTCCAAGAGCAGATCTCTTCATTTTTATTCTCACCATTCCCTTTTTTTGAAATACTAAGATTGAGTGAGAGAAGTGAGCACCGTTTGTATTTCTACTACTTATAATAATAAATTAAGCAACTAGCACTAACAATTGTCCGTATATTTCCTTTTTGCATTTTTCAGCAAAATAAAATGTTCTTATGACAAAATATATTATTCAGTGGCATCTTTCTTGATTGCACACTATGGCTCCATGTTAATTAGAAGGCCTGCAAACTGAACAAAGAGAGCTTTAGGTAAGAAAACAATTATATATATATATATATATATATATATATATATATATATATGCAAAGAGATATTTAAGTAGAGACCTTAATTATAATTCTTCACCAAGGGGTGTAGGTGCAGAATAATTCACCAAAAAAAGGGTTGTGCAGCAACATTGAATAAGATGATTGACTAGCTAGCTCTACCTGTTTCACAATTTATAAACAACCCTGCCAAAGTCTTTCTCATCAGAGTCATCAGACTCATACTGCTGAACTTTTAACCATTTAAGAATAAGACTTGTACTAAATCTATTCTACACACTTGACGAACAAGAGACACTGCAAGGATTACGAAGCATACCTCCTTTTCATGTGGTTTGACTGATTGTTGGGCTTTGTTCGTCCGCAAGTCCCAAATGATCAATTTGCAGTCATCTCCACTGGACCCAAACATATTCTCATCCTTCAAATTCCATGACACATCTTCAACTATATTCTCATGACCCTGCCAATACAATCAAAAGCCCAATTCAATCACCAAAATGTGAGGCAAGCTAACAAAAAAGACCAACACAGCACACCAAGCATAAACTATTACAAAAAAGGCAATGAAGGAACTTTGCTCATAATTAGTTGAGCAGCATAGGCAAATTGATCCAAACACACGCACACGCACAATAAAACTAGTGTGTACCTTACTGCTGGACCAAACATTCTTGTTGGTCAACAAGAAACTCCAGTCTCACATTACCCAATATACATATGCATGCTCCAGTCTCACATTACAAAAAATTATAAAAAAAATGGTAAAAGACAGTTATTTGAACAATTTAAAGATACTTGTACAGAGTGCCCGAAAATTCTCTGCTGTCCTAGGAACTATCCTGGCAAAAAGCTGCACAATTCAAAAGAGTTCATTCAAACCAAACCTATGATGCTCAGGCAAACTTCAAATATCCTTTCAGACAGAAAACTAAACAACCAAATTCCTGATTTTCAGATAGAAAACTTCAAATATCCTCTCAATGAGTCCAGATACTGAAATTTCTTATCTTTGTTATTTATAACTGCCAAGCACCAATGAATCTTTTTATGAATAGGTACAAATATCTGGGAACAAACAATGTAAAAGATCAGCATAAAAACCAATTTGATAATTTGATTGGTTATAAGAAAAGCAAAACTTGATAATTTTTTCAACATAATTACTTTATCACATTCATGTAGGCCATATCCCTATTTGTTTTGGTTGGTCCATCTCCTCACAGATTTGAAATCATACCCATTCTTGCCACTTATTAACGAGTAAGAAGAATTCACAATTAAAATCATCAATGACAAATTAATATGACTAAATTACAGAGCAAATATAGATAAAACACCTATAACACCATAGAATAAAATCCATGAAAATATCATAAATAAATAAATAAAAACACATAACATCATAGATGAAAATCCACTAAAAACAACAGCAAAAATAAATTGAAAATAGCATAAAAAACAATAGAATCATAGACTAAAATCCAAGAAAATATCACAAGTCTCGAAGAACTTGATTTTGGGTTGTCCTGTATGTGAATAACAATTGGGAACATCATTATAGGTTTAATAAAAAAATCATAGAACATGTTAATAAACAAAAAACTAAATTCTGAAATTCTAATAAACAAAGAACTAAATTCTGAAATTCTAATAAACAAAGAACTAAATTCTGAAATTCTAAAAAATAGAGAACTAAATTCCCTCATATTTTTTACTATATATGCCCACTGTTCTAACTGACTAAATGAAGTGTTGATACACTAGCCAATTTATTCAGGCTATTCTAACTCATTGTTGATATTTGGCCAAGTATCAAACAGGGGATGTCATTCATAATTTTAAGTAAAAATTATGATAGCAACACAACAGACTCACAAAAGCTGGATCCAGTCCAAGAAAATTCCTACCATTTATAGTCGTTTATAGAAAATGACTATAAATGCTAAATTGAAGATATCGCAGCTACAATAGCACCAAGAAGATATCGCAGCCTGCATTGAAACAAATAAAAGAAACATCATTGAAATTTTAATTAAAATATGGAATCCCATTATTCATGTGTTAATCTAACTAGAAGACATTTTTATAGCCACAATTTTTTGATTTTGATTTGAAGTTCCCAAAATCTGCCAATGCAACTCAGCTCACTAGTTGGATAATCATTTGTTAAATCTAGCATAGACCAAACACACAACTAAAAAAAAAACAAAAAATGCACAAGAAAGAATGAAAGAAAAACAATTTAGTTTCACCTTCTTAGCCAAATTAGTAAGAAAGGAAATTTAGGCAGTAAAATTAACAATGAATCATGCTGGTAACTAAAGTTTCCATACATCAGATTTTACTTGTTAATAGGAACTGCTTATTCCATGAGAATTTCCATTTAAAGATGCAACCTGGTAATAATGCCCTCCGTCAATATTTTATATGGCAATCTACTTCGAAAACCAGCAAAAAAAAACAAAGAATCTATACCCGTCACTTAAATCTTCCCCGTTCAAAGCAAATTCACCCAACTTCTAATGCAACACGCGTAGAGAACTGCGAAATTAACAAACCTATCCACCACTTGCGACCTCGCTCAGGAACAAAGAACTCCCAAAACTAGAATCAAGCAACACAAATACACTTCCAAGTCCCAACAACTTCACAAAACACGGTTTTATACTTTTTATTTTCCAAAAAAAAACGGTCGTCAAGGCCGTGTTTGTTTGCACGACAACAAAGAATTTAAGGGAAGCTCAAGAAGTCGGAGTCGAAGCCCTATTAGTAGGTTAAAGCCCTAGGTAGGGTTAACCCTTAGGCCAAAACCCACATCGACAACTCTACATAAAAGGGGCCAAATATCTGAGAAATAGCAACACCCAAGCAAATGTACCAGCCGAGAAACACACGGATAAAACCCAAATCATTGTTAGTAGCTATCAACAGTGATTACATATAAATACCTGGGTACAGCTAGCGATCTGAGCTTCGGTGACTCGAGATACGGCGGGAGCTATAGAGATGGCACGATGGCCGGAGCTGGGGTCAACACAGGAGTGGAGATGGCACCGGCGGAGCTTCCGTCAACACAACAATGATTAGCGAATGAAGAAGGGATTAGGAGATGAAAAGGCACGTACGCGTCGCAAGTCATTTTTTAATTTTAACTAAACCAATTAAAGATGGTGTCCCTAAAATCACATCCTTGTCTCTCAACGTTTCAAAGATGGTGCATATCCGCACTGTCTTAAATCCTTTTAAATAAAATAATTTATTTTATAAAATAAATATCATTGAGCTTTCCACAACGGTGTTGTAGTACCCGTTGTTGAACAAGTAATTTTAAGACGGGTTTCAATAGCACCATCTTCGTATAGCAGCTTCAAATTACGAAAATGCCACCACATATATTTTTAAGATGTTTACCTTATGACCTTCGTAAAAATGCGTCGTGGAAAACCCTTTTTTTAGTAGTGTACACTAATGCAATAATGCTTCTTTTTTGGTTGAAGGAGAAAGTAATTGCAATAGGACCAATTAATATGCATAGAGGATGTATATACTTGCTAATAAATTACTTCAGTGAACCGTGAATCTTTCATGATCAAGTGACAAAGGAAGATCAACACTTGCTAATAAAAAGGAGCCAAAATTTCATGTCACTATTAGCCCAAATCATTAAGACATAATATGAAGGCAATAAATATTTTTCAGAAAAAAAACAAGGGCATTAAATATTAAATATATCTTATTAAATGTTAAAAATTACTCCTACATCACCACCTTCACTCATTTTTATTAGTCCATTTCTAGAAAATAATATACAAATTAGAAAAAAAAAGTAATTAATATGTCCATTCATATTAATATTATTTTTAACTTATGTGACATCTATTGTTATTTCTGCCATATTCATACTAAATGTGTGAAATATTTAAAAATTAAGTAAAAATAAAAATATGATTAACAATATGATTAATCTTATCTTAGTTTTCTTAAAAGAACATCAAAGATAATATTAAATAACTTCTACACTTTTATAAGTTGATATTTATAATAAAAATCACACGTGATAAAACTAAAGATATATCCTTTATGTACAAAACAATTGTTCTTGAATACTCACTACTACAATAAAGTTTTTTAACGACACACTAACTACGACGGTTAAGAAGAAAACGTTGTAAAAGGATACACGGTGTTATTGTAGTAATTTTCACGAAAGTATACAACGACGGTTATTTAATAACCGCCTTCAATAATGACTTTAAGCAGTACAACGATGGGTTTCGCGCTCACCGTCGTAGTTGTATTGGTAATACAAAGACGATTTTTTCATTTTGACCATCTTTGAATAAGCTTTTAAAAATACACTCCATCTCTTCCCTTCAAAATCTAGTTCCTCATATTATATCTCTCTCTAAAATCAAAAATTACAAAATCCCCCTCCATTCTCTCTTTAAAACCATCATCTCCTCCACCGCGCCTCCCGTCCTCCCCATCTCCAACCCCCAAACCACCGCGAGAACCACCGGTGCAGGTGGCGACGCCATTGAGGCTCTGGAGAACAACTTGGCCTTCCGTGCCTTCATCAACAACCTCTCCACCTCCATCCGCCATGACCTTGACCAGCACCACCCCTGGTTGGAGCTCGCGGACCATTGTGCGTTCTCGAAACCCGAGTCCTTCTCCGAAGCCACTTTCCATGTCCGCAAAAACTTCTCCTACTTCTGCGTCAACTACTACGTTGTCGTTTCACTCATCCTTACAGTTTCTCTCCTCACTAATCCTTTCTCTCTCATCCTCCTCGTTGGCCTCCTCGCCTCTTGGACCTTCCTCTACCTCTTTCGTCCCTCGGATCAACCTCTCGTCATTCTCGATCGAACATTCTCTGACTTCGAAACCCTAGCCCTCCTCTCTTTTGTTCCTGTGGCGTCCCTAAATAATGACTGGTTTAATAGTAATAATTTAAATAACAAAAACCATGAGATTTTTTTTTTCTTTTTCTTTCTCTCTCTTTTTCACAGTAATTAAATTCAGAAGGAAAATTATCACTATAGAGTCCTGAATAGCCAGTTCACAACTCTATTCGGAGTAATTTCTTTCCAATCACTCATAACCTCTAAACTATTTTGCTCTTTCAAAAAGAAAAATATACCAGCCATCATTTTAGGTCGTCACGTGAAAAATAATGAAATGCGGTCGATAAACTCTTTTTAATAAAGTTTGTTAACACTTCCTTTTCAAATAACAAGATTAAACATAATTGCATTCATCATCTAAAACTGTCCAAAATACATAGTGACATCCAGAGCAAAGGTATCAACTGTGGTGGCTTCAGCCACATATATACAATCATCAAAATTTCTATACAATAGGTCTACCCACCCAAAAATCAAAAGAGTAAACCCAACAGTCTGTACTAGATACACCCACCCACAAAAAGTATGTAAACCTAGTCTAAGGAGCTGTCTGCTATGATGAAGAGTCTTCACTATTCGCTGTCCCTCCAGGGTCGCTCTCCTCTGTAGAGTCTGACTCAGATGATGACATGATATCCTCTGGAAAATCAACATCAAGGAGTGGGTCTTCATCATCCTCAGGTAAGTAAAGAGCATCCACAGCGGGCTCAGGAGGTAACTCCTCTGGGTCCTCCTCAGGATCCTCTTCAGAGGATGACATCTCTATCACTTGAACTGGCTCCACTGGTCGATATGGAGTAGGTGTAGGTAGTATCCACTCCACAGGCTGCTGAAGCGTGCGTGCAGGTACCTCTGGATGTACCAATGAAGTAGCAGTGAGTCGAATCATGCCACGGAATCGACACCTCTCATTGCCTTCGAGGGTCTCCCAAACTCCCTCTAGGCACTCCATCACCACGCGATCATGGATTAACTGCGCTGCCATCGCGATCTACAAGAAATAAAAGAAAGAGGGTAGACTCTTTCACAAGAAATCTAACTACAGGCAACAATACAATGCGTCCCATAACGGCTACGCATAGTCAAAATATCCTTCTCAAGGGATTTCCTCTCTGGTAATCGATTACCAGTGCCCAAACTCGAGTTACAAAGCTTCTGCACATGGAAACCTACAAATTACACTGTGTAATCGATTACACCTAACTGGTAATCGATTACCAATGCCCTGTTACTCTGTGTAATCGATTAAACCCCATTGCCTCGATGGGTAGCATTACTCACATTAAACATGTCAAGTTTAGCATGCTTTCAACAAATTCCTTCACAAATAACTACCATAAGGCATAAACCTAATAGAACTACCCATCATATCTCCCAAAAACCCAATACCCACGAATTTCATGTGAGAAGAAGTCCACTCATACCTGAAATTCAAAGTCCCACAACGTAGAGGTGCGCTTCACGACTCCGAAAATGGCTTCCCTTTACAATTTGGAGTAGAAATGAGGAGCAAAGTTTGGAGCTTTAATGGGCAACAATGGTGGAGGAGAAAGGGAGGAGAAAGGGAGAAGAAAAGCAACGTGAGAGATGAGAAGAAGAGCTTTTGAATTTTCTGCTGAGTGAAGAGAGAGAATGTGGCTTTTTAAGAAAAAAAAATGATTTTCTTTTTCCTATTATTTTCTTTTTTTTAAAAGCACTTGCCACTTGTCCCATTTTGAGTGGAGCAAAAAGGGGCCCACTTTTCTCTTGATGTGACTTCATACTCAGCCACAAGGAGAGAAAAATTTGACCTTTTGAATGCTAAAATTCTACCTCGGTTTGCGTGCCACTTCTCTGGTTCCAGTCCCTCGCGTTTCTCTGCACCCGTTGGGGCCCGTTTTCGAAAGTAGGCAATATATATATCAAAACACTCAAAATGAAACCCTGAGCGTGGTTCAGAGGTTGGTTTTGTTAAATTTTTAGTTGCACGTAAAATGATAATTTTTAGACTAATTAATTGAGAGTTAATCTATAACTGTCCAGTTATGGATTACTCTTCGTTAATTAGCTTAACCTGCGTATCTTTCCCCCAATGTACATACTTCTTCCAAGAATATATATATATATATATATATATATATATATATATATATATATATATATATATATACACTGAATAATACTTATATATATAATTATTTAAAATATATCGCTTACAAAATTCCGTGTAGAAATTTTCAGGATGTCACAATACTCCCACCCTTTAAGGAATTTCGTCCCCGAAATTAACTACTCTAGGAACAAACTTGGGTACAATTCTCTCACCCTATCCTCTAACTTCCAAGTTGAATCACCCTCGTCGGGTCCCCACTGCACTTTCACCAACGCGATCTTTTTTCCTCTCAGCGCCTTCATTCTTCGGTCAGTAATCTTCTGAGGTTGTGCTTTATAGGTGAGGTTATCCTTCACTTGTACTTCGTCCAGTGCAAGTACATGTGATGGATCCGGGTTGTATCGTCTCAATTGAGAGACATGAAACACAGGGTGCAAATTCGATAAACTTGGGGGTAAAGCGATTTGATAAGCTACAGGCCCAACCTTCTTCAAGATTTGATACGGACCCAGATACTTGGGCGTCAACTTCCTAAATTTGAGATCTCTCCCGACTCCGGTTATAGGAGAAACCTTCAAAAACACATGTTCTCCTTCCTGAAAATCTAATTGCTTTCTCCTTCTGTCATAATAGCTCTTTTGCCTATCCTGGGATGCTTTTTTTTTCTCTTGAATCAATTTCACTTGTTCGGTAATTTGTTGTAGCATTTCAGGCCCACGGAGTACTGCTTCTCCATCATCGTACCAACAAATAGGAGTTTTGCACTTTCGTCTGTATAGAGCTTCAAAAGGAGCCATACCAATGCTAGCTTGGTAGCTGTTGTTGTAAGTAAATTCAATCAATGGCAAACATTCCATCCAACTGCCTTGTTGCTCTATAATACACGCCCGGAGTAAATCTTCTAGAGTCTGAATGGTTCGTTCAGTCTGACCATCTGTTTGAGGATGATAAACTGAACTGAGCTTCAGCTTTGTCCCCAATGCTTCATGTAGACTTATCCAAAATCGTGAGGTAAACCTCGGATCCCTGTCTGATACAATACTGGAAGGAATTCCATGCAACCTTATTACTTCTTTGATATACAACTCTACTAGCTTCTCCATTTTATACTTCATATTCACTGGAATAAAATGAGCAGATTTGGTGAGTTGATCTACTATGAACCACACAACATCGTGTCCACGACTAGTCTTGGGTAAACTAGATACAAAATCCATAGATATGCTCTCCCATTTCCATTCCGGAATTTCTAGTGGCTTTAATTTTCCTGATGGTCGCTGGTGTTCAACCTTAGCCTTTTGACATGTCAAACATTTTGCTACATATTCAGCTACATCTTTCTTCATGCCATGCCACCAAAAACTTCTCTTCAAATCTTGGTACATCTTAGTCATTCCTGGATGGAAACTAAGACAGCTTTTATGTGCTTCTTCCAAGATCTTAACTTTCAAATCATCTAAAGGTGGTACACATATCCTCCCCTTGAATCTAATTAACCCGGTTGTGTCCTTCTTAAACTCCACATCCTTATCTCCCATTGCATCTAACACTTAGCCTTGCAGAAACTGGTCATCCTCTTGAGCCTCGCGTATGTGATCTACGAATTCATTGGTGATCTGCAATGCTCCCACAAATAAGCTCTTGGGTTGCATCTCGATTGCTAGATTCAGATCTCGAAATTCCTCTATCAATCTCTGTTCCAGACTCATCATGGTCGCAACATGTAAGGACTTCCGGCTTAGCGCGTCGACTACTACATTAGCCTTTCCTGGATGGTAGGAAAGAGCAAAATCATAATCCTTGAGGAACTCCATCCATCTTCGTTGCCTTATATTGAGTACCTTCTGATCGAACAAGTATTTGAGGCTCTTGTGATCGCTGAACACTTCAAAATGAGTACCGTATAAATAATGCCTCCAAATCTTTAAAGCAAAGACCACCGCTGCTAGTTCCAAGTCATGGGTCGGATAGTTAACTTCATGAGGACGCAATTGGCGTGAAGCATAAGCCACTACTCTTCCCTCCTGCATTAACACAAACCCCAAGCCTTGCCCGCTCGCATCGCAATACACTTCAAATGGTCTCTTAGGGTCGGGCAAAATTAACAATGGAGCTATTGTCAATCGCCTCTTCAACTCTTGGAAGCTTTGATCACATTTCTCATTCCAGACAAACTTCTCATTCTTACGAGTCAATTTAGTTAGGGGTAACGCTAACTTAGAAAATCCCTCAATGAATTTCCTATAATAGCCGGCCAACCCCAAGAAACTTCGAACCTTTGTTGGAGTTGTTGGTTGTTGCCACTCCATAACCGACTCCACTTTAATCGGATCCACCGCAACCCCGTCTTTAGAAATCACGTGCCCCAAGAACTGCACTTTCTCTAACCAAAATTCACATTTCGACAATTTGGCGAACAATTTCCTATCCCTCAGGATATGCAACATAATTCTCAAGTGCTTCTCATGCTCCTCCTTATTCCTTGAATACACTAGGATATCATCAATGAACACAACCACGAACTGATCTAAGTAATCATGGAATATACGGTTCATATAGTCCATGAAGATAGCCGGAGCATTAGTCACTCCAAATGGCATGACTAAATACTCATAATGCCCATACCGAGTCCGAAACGCAGTCTTTGGGATATCTTCCTTCTTAACTCGGATTTGATGATACCCCGATCGCAAATCGATCTTCGAAAATACCGTCGCTCCCCTCAATTGATCAATCAAATCATCTATCCTCGGTAGAGGATATTTGTTCTTGATAGTGACTTTGTTCAACTGCCGGTAGTCTACGCACATCCTCATACTTCCATCCTTCTTTTTAACCAGTAAGACCAGCGCTCCCCACGGTGATACGCTTGGGCGAACAAATTGTTTACTTAAGAGATCCTGCACTTGTGCCTTCACCTCTGCTAGTTCTACTGGAGACATTCAATAGGGCGCGATCAACACTGGATTCGCCTCAGGCACCAAGTCAATAATGAATTCCACTTCTCTCTCAAGTGGTAATTCACAAATGTCATCAGGAAAAACCTCTGGAAATTCTGACACCACCGGTATACTGCTAACTTCAGAGACCTCTTCCATATTCATGGAGAACAACACCATGTAAGTTCGAACATCCCCGCTCCATCGTTGGCCGCATTCTCTTTCAATGGTTCATTTGGAATTACATTTCCACCAAATACTAGCATCTTCTCCTTGCAGTCTAGAAAGATATGGTTAGTAGATAACCAATTCATCCCTAAGATCACATCTAGATGAGCTAAAGGTAGGCAAATCAAATCCGCCATAAAAGATCGACCCTCAACAATTATAGGACACTTCAAACACACCCGAGAGGTGGTTATAGGCTCGTTAGTCGGAGTAGACACCACCATATCATATGGTAACTCTGTCGTACATAACCCCAACCTCTCCACACATGCATGTGATATGAATGAATGCGTGGCACCCGAATCATAGAGTACATCTAGCAGTTTATCAGCAATCAAACACTTACCCTGTATCAAATCGTCGGAGGCAGCAGCTTCTGATCCACTCATAGTAAATACCCGGGAGGGTACCTTTGGTCTTCCACCACTAGTGTTGTTGTTGTTGCTAACATTACCGCTCCTTGTGGGATTAGTAGACCCATGATTGACTGTGTTGGAATTGGCAGTTACCGTTAGTCTCCTAGTCATCCTACACTCTCGAGCATAATGGCCTACCATGCCACAAATATAACAACGATTCTCCTGTGTCTGCTGGAGTTGTGGGCAATTTCTTCTAAGATGCGGTCCTCCGCACTGAAAGCATTGTACCCCAGTCCCCCTTGACTGGCTCATGTTGGACGTAGTCATAGGTTGTTTCCCATTGTTGCTAGAATATGGCTTCATCCTCTTATTACTGTTTCCTCTAAAAGGATGGCTTCTCTGTGGTCCTCCAAAGCCTCTAGCTTGTCTCTCCTTCATCTTGTCCTCAAATATTCTGCACTTTGTCACCAGTTGATTGAAATCCGTGATCTGCATGTAGCTAACTGCCTGTTGAATCTCCAGTCGAAGCCCATTCTCAAGCTGAGCACATAAGTCTTCTTCGTTCCGAGCATCTTGGTATTGAGGCCAGTACTGTAGAAGTTCATTAAATTTGGTCGTGTATTCCCCAACGGACATGTTTCCCTGCTTCAAATCCAGAAAATCCCTCGCCTTTCGCTTCTTGAGATCTCGTGGAAAATAATTTTCAAGGAATTTTTCCTTGAAGGCATTCCAAGGAATCACGCCTCCAGGTGCAGCAAATGTAGGTCTCACGAACTTCCACCAGTTCTCAGCTTCTCCTTGGAGCATGAATGTCGCATAAGGGACCTTATGCTCCTCGAGGCAACCCATCGCCTCGAAAATCTTCTCAGTCTCAGCTAACCACAACCTAGCACCTTCTGGATCATAGTCCCCACTAAACTTTGGCGGGTGGTTCTTACGAAAAGCCATGAATCCCCAATACTCTGCCGGCTCCACATCACGTTCCTGCACTAGAGTTTCCAGCACAACTGTGATGCGGTCTAGGACATCATGATTCTGATCCCTACCACGTCCTGCCATACCTAACCTGTAGGGAAGCTATTAGTATCCAAGAAATTCTATTGAGAGAGTGTACCATATAGGCCATGACAGTTACAACAATATGCCTCTCTCTCTCTCTCTCTCTCTCTATATATATATATATCTACAACAATTCTACTGAATCAATTGCACATTCTTGCTTAAGACAAGAAAGTAGAATTACACACAATTTGTGACTGAACGTCACTCCCCGAAACCTACTTCCAAGTTTCAGAGATACACAGCATTCACACAGTAAGACCATGGACAGGTTCACTAGAATCCAACTTTTGCTCTGATACCACCAATTGTGGCATCCCTAAATAATGAATGGTTTAATAGTAATAATTTAAATAACAGAAACCATGGGAAATTTTTTTTTCTTTTTCTTTCTCTCTCTTTTTCACAGTAATTATTCAGAAGGAAAATTATCACTATAGAGTCCTGAATGGCCAGTTCACAACTCTATTCGGAGTCATTTCTTTCCAATCACTCATAACCTCTAA
The DNA here is from genome assembly GCF_004193775.1 of Glycine soja. Lineage (NCBI taxonomy): Eukaryota > Viridiplantae > Streptophyta > Magnoliopsida > Fabales > Fabaceae > Glycine > Glycine soja. The sequence goes on from NC_041009.1 coordinate 38,034,405, forward strand.
ACTATTTTGCTCTTTCAAAAAGAAAAATATACCAACCATCATTTTAGGTCGTCACATGAAAAATAATAAAATGCGGTCGATAAAATCTTTTTAATAAAGTTTGTTAACACTTCCTTTTCAAATAACAAGATTAAACATAATTACATTCATCATCTAAAACTGTCCAAAATATGGGAGTTTGCAAAATACACAGTGACATCCAGAGCAAAGGTATCAACTGTGGTGGCTTCAGCCACATATATACAATCATCAAAATTTCTATACAATAGGTCTACCCACCCAAAAATCAAAAGAGTAAACCCAGCAGTCTGTACTAGATACACCCACCCATAAAAAGTATGTAAACCTAGTCTAAGGAGCCATCTGCTATGATGAAGAGTCTTCACTATTCGTTGTCCCTCTAGGGCCACTCCCCTTTGTAGAGTCTGCCTCAGATGCTGACATGATATCCTCTGGAAAATCAACATCAAGGAGTGGGTCTTCATCATCCTCAGGTAAGTCAAGAGCATCCACAGCGGGCTCAGGAGGTAACTCCTCTGGGTCCTCCTCAGGATCCTCTTCAGAGGATGACACCTCTATCACTTGAACTGGCTCCACTGGTCAATATGGAGTAGGTGTAGGTAGTATCCACTCCACAGGCTGCTGAAGCGTGCGTGCAGGTACCTCTGGATGTACCAATGAAGTAGCAGTGAGTCGAATCGTGCCACGGAATCGGCACCTCTCATTGCCTTCAAGGGTCTCCCAAACTCCCTCTAGGCACTCCATCACCACGCAATCATGGATTAACGGCACTGCCATTGCGATCTACAAGAAATAGAAGAAAGAGGGTAAACTCTTTCACAAGAAATCTAACTACAGGCAACAATACAATGCGTCCCATAACGGCTACACATAGTCAAAATATCATTCTCAAGGGATTTCCTCTCTGGTAATCGATTACCAAAGTATGTAATCGATTACCAGTGCCCAAACTTGAGTTACACAGCTTCTGCACATGGAAACCTACAAATTACACTGTGTAATTGATTACACCTAACTGGTAATCGATTATCAGTGCCCTGTTACTCTGTGTAATCGATTACACCCCATTGGTAATCGATTACCAGAGGCCACCTTAACATCCTGTTTCCATTTTTAAGCCCTGTAATCGATTACACACCCTTGGTAATCGATTACCAGAGGCCATTTTAACTTCCTGTCTCCATTTTTAAGCCTTGGAATCGATTACACACCCTTGGTAATCGATTACCAGAGGCCAAATTCCAGATACCACTTAAGATTCATAGCTGGCCAGCCGCCACACAAGCCTCCTTGCTTTTTGGTCTTTGTTCTTTTATTGGTTGACTGCCAGGAGCTCGCCTGTTTAGGTACGTCACAGGTTCTCACTGACTAACTATGCCCGGGTTGGGTCGGGATTGGTCAAGCTTGGTTTTGGGCAATAGCACCCCACCTGACGTCCCCAAGGTCTCCTGACCCCCGTGACATATCTTCAGGTACCACTCGATTGTCAACAAACAAAAGTAGGAAGACTGACTCTTCCACGCTTTCTCACATCAAGCTTGTTGGATTATGGGACACCCGTCATATGTGGTACTAGGTGGCGATCGGGCGATGGCACAAATCAACTCTCCCACTTCCACAAATCAAACATGAACCCACCATCCCCAATTGCCCACCTTCAACTGAGCTCACATACTCCTACGTAGCCCTTATCCTTGTTCCTCTCAGCACCGGGTCCCCATCAACCCCTCCAAGCTTCCACAATATCCAAGAAATTCAATTTCCAAACATCATGAACTACCCTAAACCAAGAAAACAGGGCAGAGGCAGAAAACTCTGCCCAAAACACATTCACATATTACAACTTTCCTTACTCAAATACTCCAGTAACATTCTCTTCGTTCCGATTCGTTAACCGTTGGATCGACTTGAAAATTTTACTGGAGGTTCCTAGTACATAAATTTACCTTTTGACCGTTGGGATCTGCTAGAAAATGTCCAAAACCCAATATGTACTACCTTTCCCATAACCAACAATGCACAAGCATTTTCTGCACATGTTGAAAAATTCTGCTGCACAATTCAACAACAATTTTCTGCATAATAGGGCATATTTCGAAATCCATCTTGCCCACATCCAATTTTGCTCAAATTGGATCCTACAAGTCCTAAATCATGTATAAATCGTATTTAAACCAAAAACAAGATTCAGATCAAGGTAAATCCAAATCTAGGTGTCCAAAACCCATCAATTTAGTGGATTTTCAAGGTTTGAGAAGTGAAAATGAGAATTGGTTAATTTTGGGGTAATCTCTCATCTCAATCAAGTCTATAACATTGATTTAGACTTGCTTAAACTGGTTTTAAGGCAAAAACTCCATCGATTCAAAATTTGACCCCTCAACACCCAATTTACCCTAGAAATGACTCTTGCTTTCACCTTTGTCACTCATTTTTCTCATTTGCTCTTCCCAAGTCTTCCTACAAGTCCTAATTGTCATTCTAAACTAGAATCAACTCACTTTAGACTCCAATTTCCACTAACCCCAAATTTGGCTTCTTTAACCCTCAAAATCTCACACTTTTCCACTCACATCACTACCATTCTCACATTTAACCCTAAGTTAACTCTCCCCATCATCTCTACCAGTTTTCTACCAACAATTTCAGCACACAAACATCAGAAAGCATCATCATAAAACCCTAAAACAGAATGGGTAGCATTACTCACATTAAACATGTCAAGTTTAGCATGCTTTCAACAAATTCCTTCACAAATAACTACCATAAGGCATAAACCTAGTAGAACTACCCATCATATCTCCCAAAAACCCAATACCCACGAATTTCATGTGAGAAGAAGTCCACTCATACCTGAAATTCAAAGTCCCACAACGTAGAGGTGCGCTTCACGACTCTGAAAATGGCTTCCCTTTGCAATTTGGAGTAGAAATAAAGAGCAAAGTTTGGAGCTTTAATGGGCAACAATGGTGGAGGAGAAAGGGAGAAGAAAAGCAACGTGGGAGATGAGAAGAAGAGCTTCTAAATTTTCTGCTGAGTGAAGAGAAAGAATGTGGCTTTTTAAGAAAAAAAATGATTTTCTTTTTCCTATTATTTTTTTTAAAGCACTTGTCACTTGTCCCATTTTGAGTGGAGCAAAAAGGGGCCCACTTTTCTCTTGATGTGACTTCATACTCAGCCACAAGGAGAGAAAAATTTGACCTTTTGAATGCTAAAATTCTGCCTCGATTTGCATGCCGCTTCTCTGGTTCCAGTCCATCGCGTTTCTCTGCACCCGTCGGGGCTCGTTTTCGAAAGTAGACAATATATATATCAAAACACTCAGAATGAAACCCTGAGCGTGGTTCAAAGGTTGGTTTTTTTAAATTTTTAGTTGCACACAAAACGATAATTTTTAGACTAATTAATTGAGAATTAATCTATAACTGTCCAGTTATGGACTACTCTTCGTTAATTAGCCTAACCCGCGTATCTTTCCCCCAATGTACATACTTCTTCCAAGAATATATATATATATATATATATATATATATATATATATATATATTGAATAATACTTATATATATAATTATTTAAAATATATCGCTTACAAAATTCTGAATAGAAATTTCAGGATGTCACAGTTTCCACCGTTGCCTCATGCGTTTAGGTAAAAAGAAAATCGCGACGAAGATGAAGATCGAATCGCGTTCGAAAGAGGAAACAAAGACGTATCAGGAATGGTTTAATTTGGCAGATTCAGGTTAGTCTTTTTTCAATAATTTTGCTCACTTCAGAGTTTGAGATTGAAACAATTCATTTTGATTTGGAAATTTGGAATTGAACGGTAGATGGAGATGGTCGAATCTCTGGGAATGACACCACAAAGTTCTTCGCTCTCTCCAACTTGTCGCGCTCTCAACTGAAGCGACTCTGGGCTCTCGCCGATGTCAAAAGACAAGGGTTTTTGGGCTTCACGGAGTTTGTTACTGCAATGCAGGTTTCACATTTTAATCATCATTTCGTTTCGTTTCATCTCGTGACATATCTGATTCCCGCTGGCTTTTGAATTCAATTTTCATTGTTATAAACAGTTGGTTTCACTAGCACAAGTAGGGCAAGAACTTAACTCAGATATCCTCAAAACGCAAAGCAAGTGTACTTTCATAATTTTCCCCTCTTCATTAGAAATTGCTAAAATGAGTTTATTTATAACTTGGATGCTATATGAATGTGATACATGCGATGGTAATTCATAGCTCTATTTCCCTTTATTACAGTTGACAAGGAAAATATTAAACCTCCCGTATTGGAAGGACTCGATGCTTTAGTAGCAGTAAGTTGTGTTTTTCATCTTATCTTATGCTTTATTTATCAAATAAATAGATTGTGTTAATTAATTCTATTGATTCCTTTCCTTATTGTTCTTTTTCCCAGCAAATGAGTTTAACAATTAATGCCCCGCCGGAGGTAAATGGTTAGATATGCAACTTAATATTTTTATTCTTTTATTAATTAGTTATATTATTGTATTCTTTTAATAAATACTATTTGATTGGATTGTTTTACTGATAATATACAGGGACTCCTCAGCCTCAAGTGTTCCCAACTAACCGGTGGTTTGGTTCAAAATCTTAAAGAAAGTGAATCCTGTTGTTTATTCTCAAATCTAGAGTCTGTCTTGGTTTTCATGAAATTCAAATTTCCAAGCTACATGATTCCATGCTGTGCATTCCATTTTGTTCATTTAGTTTTTGCCTTGTTGGTGTTGTATGTTCATTATTTTGGAGATGAATTGATAATTTCTCTTTATCTGAACATCTGATTCTTATGTGATTGAGACTTGAGACTTTGAGAGATCCTTGAAGCTTATCTGCCAATAATGCTCACTTGAATGCGTGATTAAGCGTTTAAGCAAAATAATTGACATACGGGGTTGTGGGGTGCAAAGGTGCAATTACACTTCAATATTCACATGATCGATTTTATGGTACAAAGGTGCTTGGTGAATGTCGTCAATTCTGTTCACATTTTTATTGGGAAAAATGCAGTACTTTTTCTCACTTGTGTTGATTATTACTTGAGATAGATGTATGATGTGTCTCCATTGTTGGTAAGTAGCATTTGCACCCAATGTATAAATAAAAGTACTAAATTTTGTTAACTGTGTTTCTGAGAGCATGGTACTAGTTCTCATTAACATTGTAGTAATTTCTTCATTCATAAAATTGATGACTGATTGATTCATGATCTTAACTTTGTAGGAGCACATGTTGGACCAGAGCCTACCACTGATAGATTTCTTGTTGTCATGGTACAAGAAGTTTCATTCTTGTTCTCATATTGCCTCTGGAAGTCAATAAAGTCCATATAGAAAAATATTTATGTGTGATAAATAATAGAAATCATGATGTTATTGTTACCATTTTTTTCTTCTAAATTCTGTCAAGTTTTATTTTGATCATGCTCATGGTGCTTGTTTCAAAACTCTTTTTATTTAGTCTGGACCTGATCAAAGAAGCATTCCTGGAAATACTATTGTTGTTGATGCTCACATGCCTTTTGGTGGCCTGGCAACATTTGGAGGTTCATTTTTATCTAAGTTCCAATGCTCTCAAATGCCACACCCTGTGAGTTTTATTTATATTTCCAACTCCAATGATTTTGTCATTGTTTGTGCTTGAACTTGAAGCAATTATTTTCTTTCAGTCGTTAGATGAAGTAACATTTGTGGACACTCCTGGTGATTTCATTGGTGTTGTATCTTGGTTTGCTGCAAAATGTGATATCATTCTTCTCTTTCCATTTAGACTGTACCCTCCTTTCCTTGTAAACAGTTTCTTTTGTACTTCAAAATCCACTTGAGAAAACAAGTGCATTGAAGCAGTTGTTGTACATTTTCTTGAACTTTTCTGCTGATGCCCTATATTAATACCCTAACATTTTATCTTTTTCCAATCTAGGCTAAATTTTGTGACTGTATTACTCTTGACAATAAATAATATGGAACAGGGTCATTTTTCTTTTATTAGTTAAATACTATACTTTTAACATAATAAATAGATAGTAGAAGAACATTTAATGGAGGATTATTATGATATGCTAGCACTTGAGTTTATCCATAACCTAGTTCGACCCTGCATTTGGGGTACAATATTGAGAATGTGGTGTTGTACTTCATGGTTGTATTACAGTTTTATGTATGGACACTGAAATGACCATATTTGTTTTATGCCAGTTATATCATCTTATGGAACTGAAAGCTCTCAAGCTAGTTCGACCCTGCATTTGGGGTACAATATTGAGAATGTGGTGTTGTACTTCATGGTTGTATTACAGTTTTATGTATGGACACTGAAATGACCATATTTGTTTTATGCCAGTTATATCATCTTATGGAACTGAAAGCTCTCAAGCCTCTCCTATCCATACACCATATAGTGAATGAGATTAGTCCTCTGAATTTCTTCAAAGATAATAGACATGCCAGAAGACTCTTCTTTCTTCACTTATGTTAGTTTCAGGTAACCAATAATTTGTTACGAGTTACGACCAATTAATTATCTAGAAAGAAAAAGGGTTACATCCTTGTTGTTCTTATGTTGACGGTCTTGGTTTTGAATGGGGTCACTTTGTGTTTTTAAAACAGAAAAAAATGTTAGGCAGGCATGCAGGGATGTGTATTTGAGTTGCATTATCAAGAGCTGGTCATCTAGATTTTGTGTTATAGCTATAGTCTTGTTAATTAATATTGATGCTCCTAATATTGAAGATTTCTATGTTCAGATCTTGATGATTCCTTTTTGAAGGTTTATGGTTTTTATTTATGTTGGCTAATTACGATTCTTTGATTACAGGGCTAGTGTATTAGTTGCAGTCATTGAAACTCTACAAGGATACGTTAACGTCTATGAAGGCTTAAGTTCATTTCCTGAAATATTCCTACCAATTTTGAAATTATTAAATGAAATAGCAGAACAGAAAAATATGTCAAATGCATTATGAGATAAAATTAAAGATGTGGCTGAGCTCATTAAGTTGAAAGTGGACAAGCATCACACTTTAAGGCGACCACTTCAAATGCGGAAACAAAAGCCAGTACCAATCAAATTACTGAATCCCAAGTTTGAGAAGTAAGTCCCTTCTTTTCCCTTGCTTACATTTGATAATTTGTTTCCTTAGACATGCAAATCAAAAAAGGTCTAATTTCATTTGGAGTTTCTTCTAGAGAAATGATTTTGGAGTTTCACCCTATTTGATAATATGTTTCCTTAAATTTGATAATATATTTTCTACATCAGTTAATTATAAAATTGATGTAATATGTTTGTATTTAATTTAAAAAGTGCCATCATATTTTATACTATATTGGACAAAATCCCCAATTTTGGTCTCAAAAATTAAAAGAAATTGTCTATTGTGCTTATCTTTTGGGCTTTGGGCCCACCTATTTGTTGAGTTGCAAACTAAGTAGGTTAAAGAGTGCATATGCCACGATACCATACAGGGCAATATTGTAAACTGCACTGTATTTTATAAATAAATGATATAACCATGCTTATGATTAAAAATAGAAACAGAGTTAATCGGATTTGGAGGGTTTAAAGAGCAAGGATTGAGGCTAGAACCAGAAAGTTTGAATTTATAAGCGTAGAAACAATTCTACATTTATTATTCAAAACCACGTAGAATATCAATTTTTACATCAAATCAAATAAGAAGTTATGATTATGATTGATAAAATTAGTTAAAAAGTTAATTAGTAGCTTAAAAAGTAATTTATTAAATTATAAGTATTCGCGAAATTAGCTGTTGAAGTACAAAAGAAACCGTTGACAAGAAAATGTTCATTTATAAGACTTTGCAAAGCTAACGATTCCCTTAAAAAGTTATCTTTTTAAGATATTACTTAGTTAACGACCGTCTTAGACCTTTCTAAGACAAGACAATATTTTTCCAAGACGGGTTTTATAAAATTGTTGTCGAAAGTCTTAATTTTTAATGGCGTTAGTTTCAAAGATAGTACAAAACCGTCTTTGTATGTTATTTTTTACCGTCGTCGTTTGTCTTTTTTGTAGTAGTGAATGTTTCCAAATTTCAATATTTATAGAAAATTGACACTTTAAAATGTTGATCTCATGTTTTGTTTTGTTATCGGGTTAATTACAATCCTTGGATTGGATAGTTGCATTGCTTCCCCGGCTGAAGTTGCTTTCTAAGTTGTTATTGGGACCCTCTCCAGCTAACTTATCAACTTATCGTCTTACCGTGCCTTCAGTAAACAGCAAAAACTTAACATGTCCGTTTAAAATTTTCTATTTTACGTTACAAAATTGATTAGAATTTAAAATTGATTTTAAATAAATTTTATATGTCTAGTTTCATGAAAACAAAGAAAATTTTAGAATTGATTAGATCCAAAATTGGTTGAGTTAAAATAACTTTTAAGCTAAATCAAAATTTTATACTGAATTTTATTTATTTTTAACTTATAATAAAATATTTAAGCATAAATGGTATCACTTTAAAATCAATTTTATAAAATTAATTCTATTTATAACAAATTTTATTAATATTTATCTAAACAAAGACTTAATCATTATACATAAATTCAGTAAAAGAAAAACACCCACTTAATATTTATTCTACTACCAAATTAGAAAGTATTTGATTCATTGATACTGTTTGGGATGTTCATCTTAGATGCTTATATTTGCTTATTTTGCTTAATAGAATCAGTGCAGGCCTGGGGGAAGTCATGCATTACCTGAAGGCATAATCTTCGACACTTCTGATTTGGAAATGCGGAATTTGTGGGATCTTTCTATGACTAAGACAATAGAGGTGAGTTTCAGTCATTCATGACCACTCAACTTTTTGTCCTGTGACCTACGAGGCAACGGATATGTATTAAGGTCATACATTTTATTCTTGGGAAATGTAAATTTGTTTGTACTAGTACTACTAATGAATGTTGTCACTATTGTTTTCACTTTGCAGAGTTTTATTTATTTGATATCATTGTAATTAGGATCTTAGGCTTACAAGTGGTATCTCAAGATATTTTCACAAGTTTTAGTCTTTTGAATCAGTTATGAAATTAATCCTTGATCGAAACTTAATTACACTTAAAGCTCTACAGCCCTTTTCAAGATTGTATTATGTGGGGATCGATTCCAGATCTTCTCCCACAAACTCAGCTTGTGTTAGAAACTTAACTATAGGGATTGGGTACTTTGCAAAGTTAATAATGTTAAGAATAACTAGCATGTATGTTTATTTCCGGTGTTAGTAAAAATATACTAAAGCAAGAGTCAAGAATAATCTGTTCAAATATTCTGCTGTGTTTTATCAGGAGAAAATTTGCAATTGCTTACATATTCTGATTTTGTGAGCCTAAGCCGCATTAACCTCTACAATTTCTACACTATATAGATATTTTTGTAAGTAGTCTCTTTAATTGAGTTCAGCCTCAGTTTGCATTCTCTTTTATGCTATTCTTCTCCTGGTTATTTTTCTTTCCTCTTGTGGTTATGTTTTGACTTGCACACATTTGAACAGAATAAGGAAAATGCATCAACCAATTTGTTTGCAATGGCAGTTGGGATAAAGCAAAAGGATCTTGTGAACAAAATGGTCAAAAAGGTAATTTCAAGGGGTGTTCTGTATAAATTGTTCATTACCAATGTTCTAGTTTGATAAGTGATGACTCTTTCATATAAATGAAGCAAGTACACACTAAATTTGATTATAGCCAATTAAGTAGTTCAAAACTAGCAGTTATAACTTCTAAATAATTGAAAATTTTCATACATTAGTGCAACATCTTTAGAACTAGCTAGTGGTTGATATTTTATACTTGAATGATTTTAGGCATGTTTATATTAAAAAAAGTGAAGGACTGGAGATATAACAACCAGCATGTTTCTAAATAATTGAATGATTTATTTTTTCTTTGTGCTTATTGTATGATATAGTGGATTGTTGATTCATGAATTCTGCCAATTAAAGTTATTTTGCTACTATTATGTTATTTAATTCAAAGCTTTTCATTTTCTTTTTATTTATTTCTTTTATTTTATTTTAATTTTCTAACCGTCTTAGAGAGAAAAATCTACTTTCTTCTTATATAGTCTTTTAACATTCTGTTTTATCACAATGTCTCTAATGGATATGATTGAGTCTCTTTTTAGTAAAAAAAGAATATATTATGCTCCATTAAAAATGTTTTTATTATATTATTTCATTTCCTTAAATTTTAAATTAGTGGGAGATTGTTGGAAAATATTTTCTTATAATTTAAAATTAAAATATATTTTCTTTATCAATTATGTTTTTTAAAGATAAAATGCTTTTAGAATTAGTTTCCGTGAAAAACTAAAAGCATCTCACTATTTTCATTCTTATGTTAGGAAGTTATCTTTTACTTGGTCAAACTTTTGTATGAACGTTACAAGTCTTTAAAATTAGAAAGTTTGTTGTTTGGTTTTTAATTTCTATTGTTTAACGTTATTGCTATTGCTACAAGTATTTTCTTGCTACACGTTGGTGACTGGTTGTCTCTATATATGTAGCCTCTTTCTAAAAAAATAAACATGTGAAAATACAACACACAAAGCAATAAAATGAACACTTGGATGAAGCTTTATATTCTACATGTTGTATTTTTAATATGGTACCTTATAAATTTTTTTAAAAAACCCCTTATGAGCTGTGGAGAAAAAAGAGAATCAAATCTGAAATATCTTAACATGTGGGAGCGTCTAGCAAAGGTTAGCATTCCTATTAATAAGAAAAGGAAAATTAGACCAAAAACTATTGATTATGTTTTGTTGGATATTCTTTGCATAGTATTACTTATAGATTCTTGATTGTTAAATCTTTATATGGTTTGAAACAAGCTCCAAAGCAATGGCACAAAAAGTTTGATCAAATTGTTCTTTCGTATGATTTTCAAATTAATAATAGTGATAAATGTGTGTATGTGAAACAATTTGATGATAATGGATGTGTCATTTTATGTTTGTATGTGGATGACATATTGATATTTGGTAGTAATATCCATTTCATAAATGATGTGAAGTCTTTCTTGTCTAAAAATTTTGATTTGAAGGACCTTGGTCCTGTAGATGTGATTTTGGATAATAAAGAAAAATGATGGCATGGTTTTAACCCAATTACACTATGTTGAAAAGTTATTGAAGAAGTTTAATTATTTTTATGTGAAACTTGTTTTTACTCCTTATGACTCATCCATCAAGTTAAAGAAAAATTTGAGTAAAGGAATTTCTTCACATAAATATTCTCAAATTATTGGTTCTTTGTTGCATTTGACAAACTTCTCTAGGCCTGACATTACATATGCAGTTGGTAAATTAGGAAGGTATACTAATAATCCTGATCATTCTCATTGGATTGCATTAGAAAGAGTTTTTAGATACATTAAAGGAATCATTAATTATGACATTCATTATACATGTTTTCATGTAGTAATTGAGGGGTTTAGTGATGCAAATTGAATTTCCGATGAAATAAAATCAACAAGTGGTTATGTTTTTACTTTAGCTAGTGGTGCAGTATTATGAAAATCTACTAAACAAATTATTATTTCATGTTCTACCATGGAAGCAGAAATTATTGTCTTAGATACTGCTACTAGTAAGGCTAAGTTTCTTAAAAATTTGTTATGTGATTTGCCATTGTTGAATAAGCCTATACCTCTAATTCCAATGCATTGTGATAGTCAAGTTGTTATATCTAAAGTTACTAGCAAAAAATTTAATGAAAAAAGAAGACATTTAAGAGTGAGACATAAGTCTATCAAAAATTTGATTTCTCATGGTGTCATTTCTCTTGACTTTGTCAGGTTAGAAAATAATATTGCGGATCCGCTTACAAAAGGATTGACGCGTCAACAAGTACTTGAGCCGTTGAGGGGAATGGGACTAGAGCCCATTATTTAGTTACAACAATGGACAACCATCTCCGTGTGATTGGTGATCCCATGAATGGAGTTCAACGGGTAACAACGAAATTGTTTGTTGACTAAAGTACACCAAAATAAAATTTTGTGGAGTTGTTCCGTTTCTCATTCCTATGACGAGGTGTATTGTAAATTGTGGCAATATTAAGGTTGAAGTGTTTATATATGTGTATTTTTTATAAAAAAAATATCTCTTAATGAATTCGATGACAATTATTGTAGGGGTGGAAGTCACAAACCACTTATTGAGGATTCACCTAGTGAATATGGTGGTGGGATTGCCACTATGAGATATGAGCTAATCTCTAAGTGATACTCACGAAACAAGATACATGCACATGGTCGTGTATGTTGGACAAGTGGTCTCAGATATCTTAAGAAGGGGGGGTTGAATTAAGATATTACAACTTATTTCCCCAATTGAAATTCTATTTCACTTTCTATTCAAGTTATAAATTCCCTTAATAATGAATTTCTTAAATATTGATTCAAATAGAACAATTTGAATATGAATATAAATCAATAATAAATAAAGGAGTTTAAGGGAAGAGAAAATGCAAACTCATATTTATACTGGTTCGGCCACACCCTTGTGCCTACGTCCAGTCCCTAAGCAACCCGCTTGAGAGTTCCACTATCATGTAAATTCCTTTTACAAGTTCTAAACACACAAGGACAACCCTTCCTTTGTGTTTAGAATTCTTTCACAACAAGAGATCCTCGGTCTCTTAATCCTTTTTTTTTTGGAATGAAGAAGAAGAAAAGAAGAAATCTCTCTTGGAAGAGATAGATTGAACAATTTGAGCACTCAAATAATTCCTTATTGAATCACAAGTAATTTGGCCAAGGAATTTGTAAGAGGATAAAACTATTTGCTTTTTAAGAGGATAAGACCTTTTTGTTCTGAAAAACTCTTTGCAAATTCATGTCCCAAGTCACACATATATAGGCCTTTGACAGCCATTCAAGAATCAAGTAAAAAGATGTGACTATTGAGAATATTTTCTGAAAAACTTCTCTGGTAATCGATTACAGTATGCGTGTAATCGATTACAAGCTTTAAAATTTGAATTAAAAACGTTCAATAACTGCTGGTAATCGATTACCATATATGTGTAATCGATTACACAGTACAAATTTTGAATTCAAATTTAATAGCTGTTGTAAATCGTTTTTGGCCACTGGTAATCGATTACATCCTCTGGTAATCGATTACCAGAGAGTAAATCTGTTGAAAAAACCTTTTTAACTTAGATTTCTTGGCCAAACCTTTTGCGAATTCAATTGGAATTCCCTTCCTATTTAATATACCCTTCCTAAGACTCTAGAGACTGTCTTGATCATTCATCTTGAATATCTTTGTCTTGAATAAATCTTTGAGAAGCATGTGATTCATGTAATCCTTTGGCATCATCAAAACATTCAGCTTGATCCTTTGTCTACAATCTCCCCCTTTTTGATGATGACAATACCTGAAATCAAGACAGGCTATATACAAGATGATAGCACGTTCACACAACCCTTACTCCCCCTATCTTTTGGCATGTATGCCTAACTTTTGTTATTGATAAATTTCTAATAAATTTCTAACCCATATGTGCTCTCCCAAGTTCTCTCCCCCTTTGGCAACATCAAAAAGAACTAGAGCAAAACAATCAATATCCAAACATTAACACAATAAATATCCAAACAAAGCCAACCATTAAATCAAAATAAATCCATACAGCGTCATAATTAACCAAAACAAAAGCGAGAATTATAATAATAGTGCAAGACTACGATAACTAGAACAAAAAGCCAAATACACGACGATAAAACAAAGTACTAATAATACTTAACTACTAATAAAACTAAGGTAGAATAATAACATATAATCTAAGAGGATGAAGGCGGCGGTGGTGGTGGATCAAAGCAAGTTCGGATGAAGGAGACATCTTCTTCAACTCTAGTGATCCTTGATTCCATAGCATCGAACCGCATGTCAACTTGCAATTCCATGGCATCAATCTTGTCACCAACAAAAGTCTGAAGTCCATCAAACTTGTCCATAAGCCTTTGAAGAAGAGTGGAATTATCTTCAACTAGTAGGTGGCCTTCATCATCAGCGGGTGGAACGCCCTTTTTGACCCAAGAGCCATCACGCTCTTTGCGATAGCCAAAAGAAGCAATCACAACAGCACCAATTAAAAAGGATCTCTTGATTGGAATATAAGATTCAGAATCAAGAGGAATTCCAAAATGACGAAGAAAGAGAGTAACAAGCTGTGGATATGGTAGTGGAGCATTTAATCGCGATGCCTTATGCATGCGATATCTGATTAAGTGTGCCCAGTTAAGTTGACGCCCTGTATGAAAGGCCCACATGATAATTAGATCTTCCTCAGAAACCTGGGCAAGGTTGGAAGACCGTGGAAGCAGAATACGCACAATTAAATAGTGAAGGATGCGGCTTTCAAAAGCCAATGACCCGGCAAGAAGACGTCCGATCATATCTGCATTGTTGGTGCAAACCAACTGGCGGGCATCATGTGCAGAGAAATCAAATTTCCAGTCGTCATTCAGTGTACCTTCAAATGGTACACCGTCACTGGTTAATTTGGTTAAGTCATGGAAAAGGGACTGGTCAATGACCATTTTTATCCCAAAAACCTCAGAAATCAGAGTGTTGTCCTGAATTTCAAGATTACAATAAAAAGCTTTAACCAATTCAGGATAGATAGGCAATTATAATGACATAAAAGGTATAAGACCTAAGTTCTGAAAGGCTTGAATGCAATCAAAGGTTTCATCAGAAAAGAATTCCATATCAATAAACTTAGGGTCGATAATGGAACGAGATGAGAAAAGATTTGAGTACCGTTTCTGCTGTTCTTCGGAAGAAAACAATAGGGAAGAGGACAATGAGGGTGGAATTGGTGTTGTGGATGCGCTAGTGGCTCCGGAACGATGAGCTCTTGAAACCGAAGCGGAGGCGGAAGAACCCTTTCATTTCTTTGACGATTCTGCCATTTGAAGGAGTTTTTGCATATTTCAATCGGTGAAATCAAAAGAAAAATGAAAAAGAAGAAGATTGCAATTTACGGGAGTTGATTTGATGAAGAAATGAGTGAGATACGAAGGTTTGGAGGTTTGGGAATGGAGGAACGTTGCAAGAGAAAAGGGGCTGCGCAGGGATTTCTGGAAAATGTGATATTTATAGAGCAGGACGCGTGGTAATCGATTACAAGTAATGGTAATCGATTACAGGAGGAGGCAGCCTACTGGTAATCGATTACATGAATACTGTAATCGATTACAAGCCATCTGTTCTAGTGTAATCGATTACAGTATTCATGTAATCGATTACCAGAACAAAAAATAGCCTTTTCCTAAAAGAAAAACTTATTTCTAAGTCTAAAAACTTATACTATCTTAATAATTAATTATACTAACAAAAAGTAAATTAAATTAAACAACACAAGCGTCATACTCAATCAAAACACAATCAATCATTCAAAAAAAAATTACCTATACAAATCACTAAGGTCTAAAAGGCCTAATTCTCTTCTTATTGAAAAGAATATTTCTTTTGGGAGAGGTTTTGTAAAGATATCAGCAAGCTGATTCTTTGTATCAACAAACTCTAATATACAATCTCCCTTTAGGACATGATCTCTAAGAAAATGGTGTCTAATTTCTATATGTTTGGTTCTAGAGTGTTGAACAGGGTTTTTGGATAGATTTATGGCACTAGTATTATCACACCTAATAGGTATACGATCAAGAAGGATACCATAGTCAGATAATTGTTGCTTCATCCATAAAATTTGTGCACAACAACTGCTGGCAGAAATATATTCCGCTTCAGCAGTGGATAAAGCAACACTATTTTGGTTCTTACTATGCCATGAGACAAGAGCGGATCCAATGAATTGACAAGTTCCACTTGTGCTTTTTCTATCAGTTTTAGATCCGGCAAAGTCAGAATCAGAATATCCTATTAAGTTACATGTTGAGTTCTTAGGATACCATAATCCTAAATTTATTGTACCTAATAGATATCTCATTATTCTCTTAACTGCACTCAAATGTGATTGTTTGGGGTTGGATTGAAACCTAGCACACATGCATACACTAAACATAATATCAGGTCTACTAGCAGATAAATAGAGAAGAGATCCGATCATACCTTGATATTGTTTCATGTCTATAGATTGACCAGATTCATCTTTATCTAAGTAACAACTAGTGCTCATCGGTGTAGCCATGTGTTTTGCACTTTCCATCCCAAATCTTTTGATCAATTCCTTGTAGTACTTGGCTTGATTGATGAATATACCTTCTTGAGTTTGCTTGATTTGTAATCCCAGGAAGTACTTTAGTTCTCCCATCATTGACATTTCAAATTCACTTTGCATATCAAGGGAAAACTCCTTGCACAATGAATCATTAGTAGATCCAAAAATTATATCATCAACATATATTTGAACCAACA
Source organism: Glycine soja (assembly GCF_004193775.1). NCBI lineage: Eukaryota > Viridiplantae > Streptophyta > Magnoliopsida > Fabales > Fabaceae > Glycine > Glycine soja. The sequence continues at coordinate 38,050,863 of NC_041009.1, forward strand.
AAATATCATTATGCTTTCTCTTTATGAATAATGTGGTATCCACTTTTCCTCTAGAAAATTCTTTTTCTAGGAGAAAATTACTTAAACGTTCATACCACGCCCTAGGGGCTTGTTTCAAACCATAAAGAGCCTTTTGCAATTTATAAACATGATTTGGTTTATCCGGGATTTCAAAGCCTGGGGGTTGTTCAACATATACTTCTTCTTGAATTAAACCATTTAGAAAAGCACTTTTAACATCCACTTGATAAAGTTTAAAATTCATTATGGATGCATATGCTAAGAGCATTCTAATGACTTCTAATCTTGCAACTGGAGCATATGTTTCTTCATAGTCTATTCCCTCTTCTTGATTATACCCTTTTGCTACTAACCTAGCCTTATTTCTAATAATTATGCCATGTTCATCTAATTTATTTCTAAAAACCCATTTCGTTCCTATGACAGGATAATTTTCAGGTTTTTCTACTAGTTTCCACACATTATTTTTTTCAAATTGATTCAGTTCTTCTTGCATGGTAATTATCCAGTTATCATCTACTATGGCTTCTTTTATATTTTTAGGTTCAATCATAGATACAAAAGCCATATTATTGCATAAATCTTTAAGAGAATGTCTAGTTGTTACCCCTTTTGATATATCACCAATAATGTTGTCGAGGGGATGATCTCTTGAGGCTTTCCATTCTCTTGGAAGTTCATTATTTCCTCTAGCCCCATTATCTTGAGAATCCTCATTGCTTCCTTCATCTTTTTCTTTAGAGTCATTTCCATGAATATGTGTATCTTCTAAGGAATCTGAAATATCATCTAAAAAATCCTTCCTTGGAAGAATGGCATTAGACTCATCAAAGGAAACATGTATAGACTCTTCAATTGTCATTGTTCTTTTATTATATACTCTATAAGCTTTACTATGCAGAGAATATCCAAGGAAAATACCTTCATCTGACTTAGCATCAAATTTTCCTAAGTTATCTTTTCCATTATTCAATACAAAACATTTACAACCAAAGATATGAAGATGTGAGATGTTTGGTTTTCTGCCATTGAACAATTCATATGGAGTTTTCTTTAAAATGGGTCTTATTAAAGCCCTATTTAAAATGTAGCATGCAGTGTTAACGGCTTCAGCCCAAAAGTATTTTGGAAGAGGAGTATCATTTAATAAAGTTCTAGCAATCTCTTCCAAAGATCTATTTTTCCTTTCAACAACACCATTTTGTTGAGGGGTTCTTGGTGCAGAAAAGTTATGCTCAATCCCATGCTTATCACAAAATAATTCAAATTCTTTATTTTCAAACTCACCCCCATGATCACTCCTAATAGATATAATCTTTAGATTTTTCTTATTTTGAATGATTTTTGCAAGTTTTCTAAATGCTTGAAATGCATCATTCTTATGAGTGATAAAAAGAGTCCATGTGTATCTAGAATAATCATCAACTATAACAAGAGCATAGTAACTTCCTCCAAAACTCATGATTCTAGAAGGACCAAACAAATCCATATGAAGTAATTGTAAGGGTTGAGTAGTTGAAACAATGTTTTTAGATTTGAAAGAAACTCTAGTTTGTTTTCCCTTTTGGCATGCATCACATAGCCTATCTTTTTCAAATCTTAGTTTTGGCAAACCAACAACTAAATCTTTTGATATTAATCTATTTAAGTGTTCCATGTTTATATGTGCAATCCGTTTATGCCACAACCATGGACCATCATCTTTACTAAGTAAACATTGATTATTATCTAGTTTTTGACTTAAGTCTATCATGTAAACATTGTTGACTATAAACCCTATATGCTTTATATTCATATCATGTGTATGTTCAATGACACACTTTTGAGAATCAAATGATACCAGATAGCCTTTGTCACATAATTGACTCACACTAAGCAGACTATGTCTAAGACCTTCAACAAGTAGAACATTTTCAATGGAGGTTGAAGCATTTGTACCTATTTTTCCAACTCCAAGAATTCTACCTTTGTTGTTGTCACCATAAGTTACATGTCCGCTTTTCTTGGGAGAGATATGTATGAATTTTTATTTGTCTCCCGTCATATGTTTTGAGCATCCGCTATCTATGTACCACTTTTTCCTCAAGGGTTCCTACAAAATCAAGGTTGTAACTTAGGTACCCAAACTTTATTGGGTCCTTGTGTGTTAGTATGAATAAAGGATCCTTTTGGGACCCAAATCATTTTAATATTGTTACAATTTCTTCTAAAATAGCATGTAGATGTGTCATGCCCTTTTCTTCCACAGTAAAAACATGTGATAGAACTAGAATTATATTTTTGTGTGGAAGTAGAGAAGTTTTTATGAAATTTTTGTTGTTTTTCAGATTTATATCCTAGTCCAGCCTTATTAGAGACATGTCTTTGTTTTCCTAATATGACATCTAAATTATTTTTACTATAAGTAAATTTTGCAAGTGATTTTTTCAACTCTTTGATTTCTTTTTCATACTTTTCACAACAACTACAAGAATCTGACATTTTCTTGTTAGAAATAATAGAGATATGAACTTTTTTATTTGGTTTAGAAATTGAGACTTCATTTCTAAGATGATCTAATTCTTTGTTTAATTTTAAAATTTCATTTTCTAAATTTGAAATTGTTTTCTTTGAAGATGAAACTAACTTTGCAAGTTTAATTGACTCTTTATGCAAATCAGCAAATGCATCTTGCAATTCATCAAAAGAAATAGATAAATTGTTTGAAGATGTTACCTCTTCATCACTTTCATAACTTTTTGCCATAAGGCAGAGATTTATTTCTTCATTTTCTGAATCTTCAGAAGATTCTATATCATTTTCATCCCATGTAATGTATGCTTTCTTCAATTTCTTTTCATTAATATTCTTCTTTTCAGACTTCTCCATCTTTTTCTTGAAGATAGGACAATCAACCCTCAGATGTCCAGGTTGATTGCACTCAAATCATTTTAGAGTAGAGGATGAAGTTTCTGTCCTTCTTTTAGGTTTCTGTTCTTCATCATCATCCAAGTCAATTGAATCTTCTTTATCACTGTCTTCTTGGATTGCAGATGAGGCTTTAAGAGCGATTCCTTTCTTCTTCTTATCAGTTTCTTCATGCTGATTTAATCTTAGTAATTCCATTTCATGCTCCTGCAATTTTCCAAATAATGTAGCAAGAGACATACTAGATAAATCTTGAGATTCTGTGATGGCTGTTACTTTTGGTTGCCATTCTCTATTAAGACATCTTAAGACTTTATTTACTAGATCTTTATTTTGAAAAGTTTTTCCTAGAGATGCAAGATGATTAACTATGTGTGTGAACCTCTTTTGCATGTCTTGTATACTTTCATTTACATTCATCCTAAAAAGTTCATATTCACGAGTTAAAGTGTTTATTCTAGATCTTTTAACATCTGTTGTGCCTTCATGTGTTACTTGTAGTGTATCCCACATATCCTTAGCACTTTTACAATTTGAAACCCTAAAGTATTCATCTATTCCTAAGGCAGATGTAATAATATTTTTGGCCTTTAAATTATATTGTACTAATCTTCTTTCTTCCTCAGTCCAATCTGCTCTAGGTTTTTCTATTGTTGCACTTCCGGCTATTATAGAGGGAACATAAGGTCCTTGTTCTATGGCTTCCCAAATATTTAAATCTATTGCCTCTATAAAGATTTGCATGCGGGTTTTCCAGTAGTGGTAACCCACTCCATTAAAGATGGGAGGTCTATTTATAGAATTTCCCTCGGGAAACAAGTAGTTTGATGAGGCCATAATTCTTGAAGCTTCTAAACTTTATACAAGAATGAAGCTCTGATACCACTTGTTGGACAAGTGGCCTCAGATATCTTAAGAAGGGAGGTTGAATTAAGATATTACAACTTATTTCCCCAATTAAAATTCTATTTCACTTTCTATTCAAGTTATAAATTCCCTTAATAATGAATTTCTTAAATATTGATTCAAATAGAACAATTTGAATATGAATATAAATCAATAATAAATAAAGGAGTTTAAGGGAAGAGAAAATGCAAACTCAGATTTATACTGGTTCGGCCACACCCTTGTGCCTACGTCCAGTCCCCAAGCAACCCGCTTGAGAGTTCCACTATCTTGTAAATTCCTTTTACAAGTTCTAAACACACAAGGACAACCCTTCCTTTGTGTTTAGAATTCTTTCACAACAAGAGACCATCGGTCTCTTAATCCTTTTTTTTTTGGAATGAAGAAGAAGAAAAGAAGAAATCTCTCTTGAAAGAGATAGATTGAACAATTTGAGCACTCAAATAATTCCTTATTGAATCACAAGTAATTTGGCCAAGGAATTTGTAAGAGGATAAAACTATTTGCTTTTTAAGAGGATAAGACCTTTTTGTTCTGAAAAACTCTTTGCAAATTCGTGTCCCAAGTCACACATATATAGGCCTTTGACAGCCATTCAAGAATCAAGTAAAAAGATGTGACTATTGAGAATATTTTCTGAAAAACTTCTCTGGTAATCGATTACAGTATGTGTGTAATCGATTACAAGCTTTAAAATTTGAATTAAAAACGTTCAATAACTGCTGGTAATCAATTACCATATATGTGTAATCGATTACACAGTCCAAATTTTGAATTCAAATTTAATAGCTGTTGTAAATCGTTTTTGGCCACTGGTAATCGATTACATCCTCTGGTAATCGATTACCAGAGCGTAAATCTATTGAAAAAACCTTTTTAACTTAGATTTCTTGACCAAACCTTTTGCGACTTCAATTGGAATTCCCTTCCTATTTAATATACCCTTCCTAAGACTCTAGAGACTGTCTTGATCATTCATCTTGAATATCTTTGTCTTGAATAAATCTTTGAGAAGCATGTGATTCATGTAATCCTTTGGCATCATCAAAACATTCAGCTTGATCCTTTGTCTATAGTGTAACGCGTTACCACTGATTAAAACCTAATTGAACGCCAATATTATATGGGTTGTGTATCAAAGTCCAATTAAAGAAGGTGTAGTTCAAGACAATTAAGTTACTACATTTTTCTCGGGTGAAAGTTCATAAACACTAGGTATAAGGCTCAAACTCGGAAGGTTCCTTATATTAAAATACAATATCACATGTTCTTTCTTTCTTTTATGTTTCTATACAAATTATATTTTAAAAAATATTTTAAAAATTTAATTTATATGGGGGAATGTTAGTAAATATTTATTTTATAATTTAAAATTTTTAAATATATATTACTTATATTAATTCTATTTTATAAAATAAAATATTTATTTTTTAATATATTGCGTAAAATTAGATTTTCTATCTTTCTAAGATTTTGTTTTAATGGATCAATGCAATTTGTTAAGTTTATTTTGATATCTATAAGTTGATTTCCAACGATCAGATCTTTGTTGTTGCATAAGGGGGTCTATGCCTATATATATTTCATTCCTCCTCTCTAGGAAAGACACGCACAAGCAAACCATCAATTTAATTTCTTTCTCCCAAAAATTTTCTCTTCCTTTTCTTATAAAAACTTATTTTTGAGAGCAAGAACATTGGTTTTCAGAAGGTTCGAGATCCTTTCGCTGCACATGATCGGAACCAATGGATTGTGGTATCTTGGGAGAGAAGTACAATTAGATTTTCCTACCAATGCAGTGGGGGCATTCTCTCTCTAAGGATAACGTTTGCACGCTTCAACTCAGGCTAATTATTTCTTCCCCTAATTTATTTTTTTCTTTGTGCTTATTGTATGATATATGACATTGTTGATTCATGTTCTGCCAATTAAAGTTATTTTGCTACTATTTTGTTATTTAATTCAAGGCTTTGCATTTTATTCTTATTTATTTCTTTTATTTTATTTTATTTTAATTTTCTAATAGTAGTTGGTGGCATGGTTATCAAACTCTCGAGATAACTCGCTAACTCTTACGAGTTTACGAGTTCACTTGTACTCTGCGAGTTGACTCTTGAGTAAACTTTTTTTTAGTAGACTCTGGGTAAATTCTATAAACTCCAAGTAAATTCGATAGACTCTCGAGTTTATCACCGAGTCAATGAGTTAGCAAGTTAAAAAGATTAGATCAAAATGTAAGTCATTTTTGATTATTTTCTGTCTATTTAACATTCAACATACCTTCATTTAGCATATTATTCTTAAATACAAAATTCTCATCTTTAATAATATCAAACTCTTATTCTCTAATAACATCAAACCCTCGATGAAAATGATCTACTACTACTATAACCTCTACAAGTTATTGTCTAGTAGTGATGTATTATTACTAAACTTGATTATTTAAATATTCTGAACTTTATAATTTATTGTTTTGCTTTATTATATTGTTGAAATATTTAATTAGTATGTTATTTATAGATATTTTGTTATTATTTTTATATGAAGTACACTCTTACGAGTCTACGAGTTGAGTCCACGAGTCAAGTCTATGAAACTCTCACGAGTTTACATAAACTCTCGAGTTTGATAACCTTGGTTGGTGGATATCATTTAGTCTGCTATAAGAAATAAAAACTAAAAAGATATAGAGTTGTAATTGGGAAGCTAGACATTTATTGAGTTGAATCTTGATCAGTAGTGCTCAGTGGAGAAAGGGATAGCCCTCAAGAAGTGTAGCTATAGCTAGCTGATTTGTTTGCCTAAAAAAGAAAACAAGCTGCTAGAACTACTCTAATCTTTGACGAAGAATATAACACAACATCACAGAACAAAACCAAGTCTTTGACGAAGAAACCTTCAATTTCTCTCCAAATCAGATTAAGTATCATAATTTCCACATAAAACCACTTTAACTAAGAACAATTACTTATTATTCATTATTCATGCCTTAATAAATCAACAACCCACATATTTCCCCCAAAATATCACTAAGATTTACATAATTTTATGATTTTTTCCCCATTCAGGGAATTGGTCCTCTAATTGAAAATTAATTCTCAAAAAAAAAAGAGACAGAATAATACCACACTATCAAAACTCTTACATGAAGTTATGCAGATACATACTAATAGAGAAGAGAAAAATCTTACATAGGTTTGTGCTTGTTCTCGGGGAGAATCACATCATTAAACTTGATATCGTATCTGTCACACGAATTCAGAAACATAAAATGTTAGATCTGATCCGTCTCATCTCTTTCTTTTTCTTCAGATTCACCAACAAAGATAAATGTGAACAAAGTTGGTGGATCTAAATCAAAGCCTGAGACAGAAACACACTGACCTAAAAATCCTTGCGTGAACTATTTCAAAAACAATAAATGTGAAACTGAAAGTGAAATGAGAAGAAGCTCTGGAATACAGAGTGTAAGAAAATGCTTCCAGCTACATCTAAAACAAGAACAACCAGAGAAAGATGAAGACAATAGTGCAGAGAGGAGATGAAAACAAAGAGTGTTCAGATTCCAACAAAGATGAAGACAATAGTCCAGAGAGTGTAACCTGAGAAGACGAAGACGAGAGTGGGTTTTTGTTTTTGTCTACAAAGAGTGCTTTTGATTTTTAATTGTGAGGGGTTGTACAAAGTGTTTTTGATTTTTAATTGTGAGGGGCATGGTTGTTAAACTCGCGCTTTAACTCATGAAATCGTACGATTTTACGATTTCACCAAGGATCGACCAGTTGAATCAGAAGTAGAATCGAAATCAAAGTAGACTCGTCCGATTTAGCGCAGACTTGGGCAAGTTTAGGTAGACTCGCGAGTCTGTTACGAGTCTGTGGGTTTACGAAAATTAGAAACATCGTCATTTTGAAGCTGAGCTACTCCCTTACTCACGAATCCGTGTTGTGCTGAAGCTGAGCTACTCACCTCACCTTGTTCCGTTGTTCGAGTTCTGCTTTGAAAGCCCTCACTCACATCATCATCACTGGCCCTCAGTCGCGGTCCTCGTTGTCGCTGGTCCTCTATCCTCCGTCATCGTTGCTGTCTCGCTGGTCTTCACTTGCGCTCCAAGCTTTGCTTCACGTCACGACGCTAAGGTAATTTCTCCTCTCCTTTCATGACCTAACTCGTGTCGTGGTGTTTCCTTCCCCTGCAACTACAAGGCTTCTCATGAGCTCTTAGATGCCTCTGATTGATTGTGCATCTTCCACTGTAAGGTCTTGGGTTTTCAGTTTTTTTAATGTTGACCTAACAGTGAGCATTTTAGTAATGAGCAGTTCCTATTTCATCTGCTAGCCTTTACTTTTTTTATTCCTTATTAAGTATATAGCATAAAAGCATGTATTGATTGTGCATCTTCCCAAAGGATGTTTCGAATGAATGGCTCAATGTGCTTCAGTCAATGCAAATTCCCTTCAGCTCAATGTACATTTTTATCTCCCTGTTCTTTCATTTTGTTGGTTGTTAATTATAAGATAAGATCTCTCTGAAGCAAATCCCCTCATGATTCAAAGTTATTTTTTTTAATATTACTAGATTATTTGACAACAGTAAGGGGACAGAAGTAAAGTTTTCCAATGTTTCAGCTCTGTCTGTGCAGCTAGAAATCTCTATTTCCCTGGTTAAGAACGGTTCTGTCACTCTGTCTAGTTTAGCAGCCAAAGTCAATTTGATTATCAAATCTAGATTTATTTAAGATGTATGTTGGCTATTCAACAACAATCTATGCATGTTTGCTGTGTAAAAATAGAAACAGATTTGCAGTCATATATTAAGAGATTGTAACATGATTGATGCTTGACGTCTATATTTGCTTCTATCCCTTTTTTTGTTTTGTTGCTTAGATGAATTCGATTTTAATGATTTTTGTGTGATTATCTTTGTTCATAATCAAATACATATGTGAATTCTCTAATCGTAGGTGTTAGTAAATGGATTTGTATTCCTGCTGCTTTGGAACTTGAAATTATTTCCTTTTGCCATCCTCATAAATTCCAACATCAGCTAAGAAGCATTGATATGGCAGTTAGCCCACCATAATCATCTTGTTTGCACTGGTGTTGTTATAGTTCCAGTACTAGTACAAACGTTACACATAGTGAAACATACATGTTTCACTTTTATTTTTTAATAAAATCAATACAAGCTGGAACACACCACAATGCAGGGCAGTTCAGCTCTTTTACTTTGGCAATTTTGAAGTATGCAGAACATCTCTAGTTTCAGCTCACTTGTATTTTTATTTTACTTTGACAATTTTGAATGACCTTTATACATGGCAGTTCAACTCTTTTACTATACATAAGCCAAAGTATGTAGAACATCTCTGTTTGAATGACCTTTATATAAAAGTTTATTATTTTAGGGTTAAAATATTTACTTATGATTTTATATAAAAGAATATTAATATATTTTTTTTATTTGAGTAAACTCTTACGATTCTACGAGTCGAGTTTACGGAGCCTCCACGATTCTACATAGAATCGCGAGTCTGATAACCTTGGTGAGGGGTTGTACAAAGTGTTTTTGATTTTTAATTCTTCTCCGTTCTTTTCTATTTTTTAAATTTCATATATGGCTTATCTTAATAATCATGTGCCATCTTAGAATTATTGACACGGAGCATTCATATGTGTAAACATTCCTAATGGGCTTAACAAACGGCTAAATTATTTGTCACAAATAAAGCATTTTTGGCGGTTTCTTGTAGCCGCCACAAATAAACAGCCAGAAAAATCATATTTTTTTCTAGTGGTTATACTCTTGTTATATTATATTCTTTTAGTCATTAGAATTTTTTCTGAGTATGAATTTCATGTTTTCATTTGTAGCTTGGCTTAAAACCAAGGGTGGATAAGTGATTCATTTTGGATGGCAGGTCCAGCAATACCTTGTTAAATTAAATCCTGATTTTAATAGTTAGCTATAGTTGGACTGTGCTCAATTTCTTTGCTTAGGAGTGAGGAGATAGAGTATTGGAGTTGTTGACTATCATTATTTTCAATATTATATATTATAGTTTTTCTATAGTCATTGTTCAATATGCATGAGTTTTCTTAATGCTCGACACTTTCACAGTTTCATGAAAGCTTTCTTTCTTTTTGTAATATACAAATTTTAAAAGTAATTGCATTTTGTGTGGAAATTTGAATGAAAATGTGTATAAAATATTCATTCAAAAGTAATAATAATTATTTTTTATTAATTAGGTTATAATTATTAATTATTAATACCCTTACACTTTATCTTAATATTTTATATCTGTTTATAGATAAATTATTATTTCATTATACCTATGTTTATATTTTATGTTTCATTTTTTTATAAGAATGTCTCCTTTAAATTAAAACAAATAATTAATTTAATATTTTAGAAGGAAGATGTGACATATACTTGGATGGCTAGTTATGGGCCTCACTAACATACAATTGAGCTGAGAAATAATGAATAAGTATTTTATCTATAGGAAAGACATAGAAATTAATATTTGAAATCTTGACAACTTCACTAAGATTTGAAATTTCAAACATGTGAGTCTTTACTTCAAAACTTCTTACACTTATTCCTTAAGTTTGATAATATATGTGAGTAAGTTGAAAATGAGTAATATTTATACCTTACAATTTGATATCAATCAATTAAATTAGTTTTTAGATTAATATTATGTAATTATAAGTAATGTGATATTGTAATGAAAATAATATTTTTAACTATTTTAATTTAAAATTAATATATTTTTATAAATTGATTCTTGTTGGTTTCATTATAAAAACAAACATAATATTAAAGAATTTGCAAAAAAATAATATCGATCAGTCTAAAACTGATATAAAAAGTGTCCTTACAACATTGGTTTTGTCAAAACCGATGTTGTAAGGACACTTTCTACATCGATAGGTATTTTTTACATCAATTTTTTTAGAACTGATATTATTTTTGTAATTTTTGTTTTTTTTATATTTCTTATTATACGACATCGGTTTTCATAAAAATCGATATCGTGTAATGTACGCTAACATCAATTTTTTGAAAACTGATGTTAACATTGATATGATGGCCTAATAAAGATTACAACCATACCCATAAAGATTGCGCAAAATGGTATCGGAAAATAAATGGTCAGAAGTCTCATCCATGGCGCCACACATGCTACAAACAGATACAACCACACCACCTCGTTGCCTAAGGCATTCACCAGTTAGCACTTTATGGTGGATCAACCTCCAAAACATGAAGGACCGAGAAGGGGAAATGGAGCCAGACCAAATCACTTTGGCTCAAGGAAGTTATTGTTATAAAAAAAAATGTTATTTACTCGAAAAGAAAATGATCAGTGTGAAATTGTGTTTCTCCTTTTCCATCTAATAGTCAATTATAAGAAATAAATAGGTAGTTGAAAAATTGATAATTATAAAAGATGAAGTAAATATTTTTATCATCACTATTTAATAACAAAAACAAATATAACACATAATTAACATGATTATACATATACATATATATATATACACCGTGCCACTTATATTTCAAAATGACTCAATAAATTTATTAATATAATGCACACCCATTAATTGATATATACAAATATTTAATATAAAGTGCAGTTACAATTAAATCTTCTTGTTCCTCCAAGAATGTATTTTGCAAAAAACAATTATTTATTATGTAATTGTTCAATCATGCAATCAAATTAACTTATAAGATTAACATGGTGATATAAGATTTTATTACTTTTATATGTGGATTATCTATTTAATGAAAAAAACACGTATTTGATTCTCGTGCAAAATCACCTTGGACAAACAAAAATCACGTACTACGAGAGGAATTAGTTTCTAATATCTAATAAGTTGGAGGATATCCAAAAAAAATTACCTAGGACGAAAAAAATCATGCTGTAAAATTTTCTTTCATGGAAGGTCTAAGTTGTTGTTCTCTATTTAGAGATTTAAAATAAATTTGAAATATAAAAAAATAGAACATGCATATGAATTAGTTAGGGTAGAGATGACAATGAGTTGAGATGGGCAACAATCCACCATAAGTTGACATATATATAGGCCTACTAAAAATAAATTAGAGCAAACCCATAGTGAGAATTTTAATTATGGTACATAGCTTTCTACTTGTCCCCTCCCTATTAATAAGAAAATATCTATTTAATGATCTATTTTCAATCTATAGTGAATTTACCCATATAATATAATATATGTATTGTCTAAGGTCCAGAAAATACACGTGGCATCATACGTGACACTCCGAAACACGTGTCAACCCTTCTTGTCAGTCCTAGCACAGGAGCACGAACGCCCCACCCTTAGCAATCGTTATCTCTAACCTCTTAATATTTGAATCTCCTTATCGCTTGGCAAGTATTTAATTATCTATAAACCACACATTAATTATCTATAAGGTACAATTATTTACTAGCCTTTATCTTTAAGCTATGTATTATCTCTAACATTATCTATAAGCTACCGACTCTTAATTATAAGTCGAGAATTATTTACAAAGGTTACAACTGCCCCTACATACAAGGACCCGCATCTACACTCCACTCCTATAAATATTAGATTCCATCGAACTCTCTACATATCCTTCACTCACTTCAGCACACAAGCAACACGCATTTATTTAAGCATATACTTATTTTATTTCCTAACTCGTATTCTTACTTAAGCATCAAAATCCTTTATTTTGCATGTCCCCCTCCTATCCTCTCAACAAAGGTCATTCTCAAAACCAACGTGTGAAGTCCTGGAACTCACTCTAGCCACGTTCACCCTGACATGCCATTGCTTTGAATTTTGGTAAGAACAATATACAATACACATCATTTATTCAAGTGAGATTAACCTCATGTTTCTTATGCAAAGTCTTGGAATTGACTTTTGTGAATAAAAAACATGATAGAGAGGGAATCCACTAAGGTGACTAACTTGAGTATCAGACAAACATTAATTATGAACAAAGTATAAATGATTAAAATAAGTCTAAATTTATTATAAATTTTCATAATTGATCATTCAATATCTGTGTCTTAGAATTAGAAGATTTTATTTAGTGCAATGTAATGCTATTGTTTTCTATTTTCATGTTGTGTATCGATTGGAATGTTTGTTAATCATTGCTCATTTTGTATGTTGTTATGTAAATGGATGTCATTTTTTGTTTGAAAGTATGAAAAAAAAATATTTTTAGTCCTTATACTTTCACTTTTTTTTTAGTTCTTGAAATTTCATATCATTCAATTTAGTCTTTATACTTTATTAAAAACTTATTTTTAGTCCCTCTGCACATATTCTTCACATACGACGTTACTTTTGTATGTTAGAATTGACTATGAGGACTTTTTATTTTTTTAAAATTAAATACAATGACATGGATTTTTTTTATAAAAAGAAGTTATTCAAATGACTCCACTAAACACATTGAATCCTAATTTTTAACTACTTTATTTTTATCTTCGTTTTCATATTTATTCTTCAACAATTTGTGTTGCCAATCTATTAATCTGAACGGTTCATCATTGATATTTGTATGTAGGAATTGTGATTTGAAATCCATAGCATGTTCTTCATAACTAGGACAAAAGGAAAGTACACGCGGGGAAAATTTGTTATTGAAAGTGAAAATCAACAATAACTCATTCCCCAAGAATTAACACCATCTATGAAGAATATGTGAAAAGTGACTAAAACATGTTTTTAATAAAGTACATAGACTAAATTAAACGATATGGAGTTCAGGGACTAAAAATAAGAAAGAGAGAAAGTATAAGAACTAAAAATATATTTATCCCTAAAAATATGATACATGTATGTGACAAAACAAAATGAAAATGTTATTTTTTGTTTTGTTATGTTGGCAAGAAAAATGTGTTTCTGTAATATTATGTGATGAAGTTTGGCAATGAAACGAAAATACATTTTCATTGAATTAAAGTATACAATAAAATCATGTTTGTTTTGCATTACATGAGGTGCCAAAAATCTAACTACTAAAATATGTTTTTGTTGTAAAGTTTTTCCGTACCTCCTATCTTGCGATGAAAATATAATTTTATTGTACACTTTAATTTATATAATGAAAAAATAGTTCCGTTAATAGGGTATCTTAACAATACAATTTTGTTTATTTGCACATGGGAGTGGAAACAACAAAAACATAGAGAGAATAGCAATCCTAGCTAGAGCTTTGGGTTTAGTTTAGGCCTTACAAAAGTGAAAAGAAAAAATAAACATAAGAAGGAACCAAAACCAAAAAGAAGGATAGAAGCAAATGAGACTGGTGTATAAATTTAGTAAAGATTCCAATCATCCTGAGCTGGTCTTTGCCGTGCTCATCTCCTCCTCGTCCTAAGAATAACCACCACTCAAAGATATCCCAATTTTGAATCCACATTCTCTCTTATCCCCTCTGATCCAATTCACCACCCTTCTCGGTTCACACCCTCACCGAATGGAAAAGAAGGTAAGGAATTTTCAGCGTTGAAAATCCTCACCCCCCCCTTTCCACATTTTTGGTGTGGGCATGATCTGTAGCACTAATTTGAATCTTTGGAATAAACCCTTCCAGGGGGGAAAACCAAACCAAAACCACCATGCATAGTAACATGCCCCTTAAGGCACCCTAACCTAATTAATATTCCTTCACCATGATGTCCTGTGTTTCAATAACAGATAACACACGTTAATCATATCACATCACCACAAAATTTTACATATGAAAAATAAGTACATGGCTTGTTCTTAAAGAAAAGGAAACCATGCAAGCGGTACCACGTTAATGTTTGGTTGTTTTTCTTTTTTTTTCATTGTTTTGTTATTATTATAGATGGAGAGATTAGAGAGGAGGAGCAAGAAGGAGGAAGTGAAAGAAAAGAAAAAGAGCCGAAAGTTTGAGTTAACGTTGATGTTGGGTGGCCAGAACCAAAAGAAAGAGGTGGTTGACGACGACGACGTATCGGTATCGCCGAGGGATGTGTTTGGGGTTCCTATTTTAGGGATGGATTCAGATAGCACGGGGAGCAGCAACTACGGCGGGCCGGGGTCGCCAGGCCTTGGCCAGAAGCATAGCCAGCAGTGGAGGGCGATGATCGATGTTTTGAGGTTCAAGTCCGTTAGGAGATTCTCAACGATCCCGTTGCTTGCAGCGAGCTACGAGATCTCGAGGAAGAGCCTAAGGAACAAGCTGGCGCGTATTCTACCCGCGAATGAAGAAGACGATGATTTGAATCTTGGAATTGACATTGATGACATTTCCACCAAGCCTTCTTGGAGGAACTTCAGTTATGCTGACCTTGCCGCTGCCACAGACGATTTCAGCCCTGGTACGAATCAAGACGAAACTCAACACACTCCTGTTCTTGTTATCAATATTTTTTTCTGATGATCATAACATTAGTAGGAAATAGTCCCAATGTTTAATAAAAAGTAAAAATATAAATAGAAGAAAATAGAACAAATGATTATCTTCTTGAGACAATCGTTGTCACTTATAAAAATAAAAAAATTGATTATCAACAATTCATAATTAATTGTTTTTTATTATTATTCATTTCTTTGTTGTTTTGTAGAAAAATAAATGAGTGTGAAATCCATACTTTTTTATATTTCTCTTCTCTTATTTTTACAGTACTAAACACACACTATTTGATTAGCACCATGAACATGTGGTTACTAACCACCTAATATATAATTTCTAATAATTGTTGTTGAGTGATCTAGTTAGTGATGAATTTGATATGTTTTTCATCTTGGTATAAATAGTGGTTCAACCTTAGACCAAATAATAATATACCAATAATCAAAAACATTAATTTTATATAAAAACATATACACTTCATAGAAATAACCGGTAAACAAGTTGTGACCTATTACGATTTTTTTCTTAATTTTACACACTCAACTTAAAAGGGTTGGAAGAGTGTTATAAGACTATGTTGTGTTCAGAAACGAACTATTTAAGAGAATAATAGTATAAAATTTTCTTAAATCAATACCGGATTTGTCCATAGGGTTAATAAAATTTTACACACAAACCTTAAGAATGAGAAAAAACTGCAACTTTTATTACCTAATCCAAGCTGCTGTTATATCTCATCCTCTAACAAAACTGCAACAACAATGATGAATGAACATCTATTCAAGATTATTCCAAGGATGAGTAACGAAATGTATCTCATAGTTTAATTTGTTAGCCTTTTTTTCTGATTCTATTTCTGTTTCTGTAGTGAACTTGCTTGGAAAAGGTGGTCATGCTGAAGTCTACAAAGGATGCTTAGCAGATGGTCAAGTCGTAGCCGTAAAGAGGCTAATGAGGAATGAAAAAGAAATTGAGGGCAAAGCTGGTGATTTCTTGACAGAGCTTGGAATCATCGCTCACATTAACCATCCCAATGCAACACGCTTGATTGGGTTTGGGATCGACAATGGTCTCTACTTTGTTCTACAATTGGCCCCACATGGCAGCCTTTCCTCTTTGCTCTTTGGTACATTGCTGAATCTACCTCACTTAACAATTCAACTCTTACTATATTTTGTAGCATAGTCTCTACCACACTTTTTCATACACACTTTATAATTAGTTAAAATTTATTGAAAACTATAAAATCAAGAGAAAGAAAGAAAATCATTAAATATAATGTGAGATCTAAAAAATGTGTTAGAAATAGTGTGTTTCTAACATTTTTATTTTTCTTTGTTGCATAGGCAGAGTTATATATGTTACCACTAAACTAAGAATAATGTTGAGGGTTGGTGTCTTACATGACTAATGGAAGTGACATTCTATATTTTAGGTTCTGAATGTTTAGAGTGGAAGATAAGGTTTAAAGTAGCTGTTGGGGTGGCAAAAGGGTTGCAGTATCTCCACCACGATTGCCCAAGAAGAATCATTCACAGAGACATCAAAGCCTCAAATATTTTACTCAACCAAAATAATGAAGCTGAGGTACTTTGTATGAGCCTACAATATAAAATTGTGAACTTGATCTTTGTTTTTGTGGGGAAAGGCAAACAATTATTTCTGTTATAAACTGCAGATTTCAGATTTTGGATTGGCAAAGTGGCTCCCAGATAAGTGGGCCCACCATGTTGTCTTCCCAATTGAAGGCACATTTGGGTAGGCATTGCAGCATCTTTGTTGTTCTTTTTTTTTTTACATTTTTTCTTCTCGTTGCAATTCCATTTTCTGAAAAGCTAGTTGATTTATGGCTGCAGGTATTTGGCTCCAGAATACTTTATGCATGGAATTGTGGATGAGAAAACTGATGTTTTTGCATTTGGGGTTTTGTTACTGGAACTCATAACAGGTCGTCGTGCAGTTGATTCAAATAGTAGGGAAAGTCTTGTGATCTGGGTAAGTTTTCATAAGCCCTACTCAAATCCTATGTTTCCTACTTTCCGTGCCCTATCTCTAATCTTGTGCACTTAGTAAAATAGTTCCAACTATAAAAAAAGAATATTGCTAATACAAGAATTTTTTTTCCCTAGTTTATTAGGAAAACAGGATTGTAAAAATGTAGAATTTATGGCATAATATGTTGTTGAAAAGAATGTGAGCATAACATACTATTTGACATACATTTTATAAAATACTCCTTACTGTTAGCTAAAATTTATTAACAACTACAATGTTAGAAGTAAAATTTTATTAAATAAGAAGTGAGACATATAAAAATTATTTTTTAATAATTCAGTCTAATAAAAAAATTTGTTTAAAGGAGTATGTTGCTAGCATTATTCTTCATGCAAATCAAGATGTTCATACTTCATACCTTATAAAATTATAGGTTGCATACTAATTATTTGAGAAAGAGAGAGACTAACCATGTTGTGCTTTGGTCAGGCCAAACCCCTGCTGGAAGCAAAGTTGATCGAACAAATGGTAGACCCCAGATTAGAACTGAAATATGATCTGGCAGAAATGAAGTGTGCCATGGTAACGGCTTCCATGTGTATCCATCACATGTCCTCTAAGCGACCATACATGAATCAGGTAAACAAATGAGCATCCTTCCTCATTCAGCTTAGTCTCTGTTGCCATATTGTGTCTGTCACTATTGTCAGAAAATAACTTATGTTATTTTTAGGTTTAAATATATTTTTAGTTTCTAAAAAATATCTAAATTTTATGATTGTTTCTTGAATTTTTTTTTATGGTTACTTCCTACAATTTTAAAAATTTTGTTTTTATTCCGTATCGTCTGTCTGGTTTCATCAAATGGTTGTTGATTTGTTTTTTAAAGGCACAAATCAGCTGCCCATGTGTATGCTAATGTAAAATACATAAGATTTTTCAGCTTTTTAATGGATTGTATTTGTAACCGAGGTAAAAAATGTTATTATTCTATATTTGTTTTAATATAACCAATGTGAAATTTCTTTCCATCAATTGACGAGGGTGTAGAATAATAATGTTTTCTATATTAATTATAAATATAACCGATTTAAAAAGTTGTAAAACCTTCTTTTTTCACATGTGGAATGTGACATGTCTTTTTAACATACATGGCACAACCATATTTGATGAACCTGGCGATAAGAAGCAAAGACAAATTTTTTAAAATTTTAGAGATCAAATACGAAGGAAAAATGGTTTCAGGAAACAATAACAAAATTTTAATATTTTTCCGGATCAAAAATATATTTAAATTTTATTTTTAAAATAAATTACATTAACTACTGAGATTTTTTGAAATTGTGCATATTCTTCTTGTTTTTTAACATTTATAATGACCTACCTCCCTTATAGAAAAATACGGTATAATATTTTTCAAATAATTAAGAATAATTAGTGTGAAAATAAGGATGACAGTGTATATTTAGCAAACAATAAAGGAGGATTATTATAATAATAGAAAAAACAGATAGAGTTTGTGTGATTTCATGGAACTTCAGGAGTAGTTAGTTTAATTTACTCTTGTTTTTATAACTGGGGTACTTAATGACTTGCCTTTGTGATTTCACGAAACTTCAGGTTGTGCAGTTACT
Source organism: Glycine soja (assembly GCF_004193775.1). Classification (NCBI taxonomy): domain Eukaryota; kingdom Viridiplantae; phylum Streptophyta; class Magnoliopsida; order Fabales; family Fabaceae; genus Glycine; species Glycine soja. The sequence continues at coordinate 38,069,735 of NC_041009.1, forward strand.
GAAAGGGGAAGAGGTGCCTATTGAACTCACACAAAATTCATCAGCTCCAAGATCACACTTGATAGATGCATGTGACTTGGAAGATTATACTTGCTCTAATTATTTGACTGACCTCAATCGCCACAAGCAATTACTCATGGAGTGATGCAATGTGGGAGCTATGTGCTGAAAGTTGCATTTTGGGGTCGCATGTTATGTCTCTGTATCTATTGAAACTTATGGAAAAATAATACTTGTAGCGGTGTGTTTTAGTGTGTGCACGACGCATGTTGGTATGATTTTAAGGCATGGCAAAATATCATAGGGTTGTAAATTGGCATGCTTTTGTACTGTGCATCATTAGTCAAGAAGCAATCATAGTTTGTATTGACTAACATTAAGGACTAAAGGCCTCTGAACAACTAACTATATTTAAAGAAAACAATCTGATGTAAAAATCTTGAAACAGAGAGCATCTGTACTTTTTTTTTTTTTTAATTCTGTAGTGACTATAGTGCCATCAAACAATTTCTTACCAAAATCAGCCTGACTCTCAAATTCTTCTCCTTTTCATTTCTCCGATACTACTTTTGTCAGATTCAATTCTTCATTCTTTTTTAATTACTTTGGTCCCTAAACTTTTTGAGTTTCCACTTAGAACAAAAACTTGATCAATCTTAGTCTCTAAAAATATGGACGGACGAAAATATTAGGAACTAAGACGGGCTAATCTTTTATTTAGAGACCAAAAGTGAAAACTCAAAAAAAAATTAGATCCAAAAATATAATTAGTCCTTTTTTCTTCCATCACTTCTCCAATTTTGTTTGTCAATGTAATTTGATTAAAATCCAAAGCATAACCAATGCATTTACAGAGGGATCTCAAATTAATTCCAATAGAATATATTTTAGTACAACTAAGCACCTTAAGATAAATATTAGAATACAAGGTAGCTTGTTCTAAAATACACAAAATAAACGTAATTTTAATCTCAAACAGAACATTTAAAAGGCCCTAGATCTAACTGCATAATCATCAACCGTCATCATCAAATTTGAATTGCTCGCCCGCAATGTCATGAGGTATGAGGTATAATTATGAAAACTTCTACCATTATGTAAAAAAATGTATGAAATATATAAAGAAAAAATAAGAGTAAAGCTTCGTTATGAATATTTTAATGTAATATTTTAAAGTTTATTTGTTATGAATTATTAATGTAGTTTTTTTATGTTATCAAACGATAAAAAATTATGGTCAGTATGACTTTTAAGTTTATAAATTTATCATATACAATTTAATAAAAGTATAAAAATACTCTATATTATAGTTCTTGATTTATTTTCTCAATATTTTAAGTACTTCAGTATTGAATTTCAGCGTGAGGGTAAATTTCGGACAAGGATTAGTTTATGAAGTCATCTATAAAAGCTTCATAGATCAATGATTTATAGACATCGGTGAACTTATAGTTTATCGAGCTCATTTATTCTAATTATAAGGGGGGGAAATCTATGGGATGTTGTATATATTATGAGTGTGTTTTTTTTTTTTTTTACAGTATAACTTTAACTTTCATTAGACTACCTTGTTTCATACTTGTAAAGTTTGGATGGAAAATATTTCTAGTCACAAAAGTGATTGTCTGAAATTCTGGACATTAAAATTAAATTATATGTATAAAATAATAAAACATAATATAACTAGAAAAATTTTGGTTCGTTAGATGATGATGGCAAGACCTTGCAATTGCTTTTCTGAAGTCATAAATCCTTTAAAATTGTCCGTTAGATAAAATCAAATCACGTTGGCTTAGAAGCAGGGTAACTTTTATGGTTCTCTTGGTTGTTAGGATAGGAGGAGATATGATAGGATAGTTATCAAAAATATTATTATAACCCGTTGTTTATTGTAATAATAAAATATAATAGTGTTATCTTATCACTAATTCTATTTAATATATATATATATATATATATATATATATATATATATATATATATATATATATATATATTCTTAACACATAGATTTATATAAAATTACTAATTAAAATATTTAAATTTCAATAATTATTAATCAAATACTTTTCAAAGAAAATATTTGACTAATTTAAAAAAGTTGTATAATATTTATAATTATAAAAAAGTAATGCAATAATAAAATATAATTTTGAATAATTTAGTTAAAATTATTTTTTTAATATTTTCACAATTTATAAAAAAAAACTAAAAGTTACTTTTTAGAAAATTATAGGTTATAGGTAACATATATTATATATAATACTCTTATAATAAAAAAATATTAGATTTATATATAATAATATATTAATTTATGTAACATAAATACGTATATATAATAACAAAATAAATATATTAAATATAATATGCAATAATATATTAATTTATACAATATATATTTTTAATCAACATATTATCTTTTATATAATAATAATAATTTCAACATATAAATTTAAATTAAATTATTAATTAAAATATTGAAAAATTAAATAATTACTTTCAAAGAAATATATTTGACTAATTTTAAAAACTTATATAATTTTTATAATTATAAGAAAAGTAATTTCATAAATAAAATATAATTTTGAATAATATATTTAAAAATATTTTTTATAATTTCATAATTTAAAAAAGAAATTAGAAGTTAATTTTTAGTAAATTATAAATAACTTTAATGAAACAATAATTTTTAAATTTGTACATATCCTATCATTATTTTTTTATGCACACCAAACATTAAATAAAATTAAAATTTATCATGTTTTTATTCTATTTGCATATCTTATCATATCATATATCATAATCTCAATTGGACAAGATCATACCAAGTCACTTTGGCTCATAAGCTCTTGTGGCTAGTGGGATTGTGTATTGTCTTGGAAGAAACTAGAAAGCATCTAGCATCAATAAACCCCTAAGTATCAAGATCTTTTGTACAACGCGCATCCTAGAATCTCCCATTAGCTAATCAACCAAGTAATCTAATTTTCTCGATGAGATCACCCACAATGATAACGTACTCGATCAAGGTGCCTCTCTGCCCTTGTAATACAATAGCGCCACAAATCTCGCCTTAGACAATTCCATTTAGAAACCCCGCTGAGTCATTAATAGTATGGTAAGATTGAACATTTTAGTAGGAGAATTTATTTTTTAAAAGAATTTAAAATGATTTATCATAAAATACCTTGTTTGGATAGAATATTTGAAAGAAAATTTAATTTTTGGTATTTTTATGAATCATTTTTATTGACTAAAACAATAAGATTTCAAATTCTCTCAAGAAATTTAAAATTTTAAATTCTTTTTTTAGAGATGTTTACTTTAACTCACGTTCTTACTCGCAACTCTTTCTCGCTCAACACTCGCAAGTATAGGTGACCAAAGTTTTTACGACCGACATCGACATAAGTTGTTTTTCCTTAACGTTGGCTAAGGTTTTTTTGGTTAAAATTTTTTTGTATGATATCCACCAAAGCTATTTTTTGTCGATATCAACTAAGATTTTTTTAGATGATGTTGATTAGGGTTGTTTTTTCACTGACGTTAGTCATGTGAATTTTTTCTTGACGTCGGCCAATAATTTTTTTGGTCGTTGCATCCAAGTTTTTTTAGTTGATGTCACTACTAGAAAATAGGCTTTTTACATCGGTTATCGACTCCTTTCTACATCGGTTATCGCACATTGTTGTAACCCGATGTCGTTGAAACACAACGACAGTTGAGTGACCGATGTTGAATTCTGATATTCTACATCGGTTATTAGAACAACCGATGTAGAAATCTGCCCATTTTAAAATTTTCTACATCGGTTATCATGGGTGACCGATGTAGAAGGAGAGTGTTCTACATCAGTTGTGAAGGGAGGACCAATGTAGAAGGGGAGTGTTTTACATCGGCTGTGATGTTAGAATCGATGTAGAATAGTGATTGTTTCTACATCGGTTATATTTGAACCGATGTATAATGGGACATTTTTTTTATTTTTTGAAATTTATGAACCCAGGTCAATTTTCAACTATCAAATTAGTAGTTACTGAATACAATACAAATATGTAATACAATACAAGAAGCTATGTTGCTTATATTAACTAACTCTTTCAGCATCCACAATTTTATTAGTACTTTTTGTTGACTTTATAGTATACATACAACTTCCATGGTTTTCTTCACTCTCTTTCCTTCATTTATCTCACTCATATGTAACGTTGCTTCTCCATTTTCAGTTATTCACCATAATTTTTTAGACTAAACTCGATTTTACTTGGTATCCAAATACATATAGGCAACAAGTACAACATAACGACCTTCACAATGATAATAGTTATAATACACTAAGATGCACTGGAAAGAAGAAAGCTATATTCAGTCATCAAATCATGTACTTACACAAATGTGGCATTGCTGGATTTGATTGGGTGTATGTAGAATAGATAAAGTTATAAAATAAAGGAAGGGGGGAATATTACCATTGGTCCACCGCAGAGTTCCAATTTATATCGCTACCAACACATTATATTACTTTGACTTCAAATAATATAATGATTAATCAAAGTTATGGTAATAATATATAGGCTCTAGAAGGTAAGTTAAAGACCCCTAATTAACTACAAAAACTTGCCGAATACCACACATAAATTCACATTATAAAAAATGGCCCAGTTTTTTAAGTTACACTTAAACTTTCATAAATTAATAATTCCCTTAAAATTATATTTTTGGCCTTAACTTCGATCAACTTACAAAATTAATCATTTCAGTAAATTAAGAAGATAACATTTTTTATGCACTTCAGTTTTTTTGAAAAAACTTCTTTAATTAACTTCTCTATGAATTAATTTTAATTTATAAATACTTATTTAAAATTTTTGCACTGGTTCTTAGTTTTCTGCTCTAAGAAAAGTATATTAAACTTCAAAAAGGCCTTGGGCTTTTCTATATATGCTTTCTCTACACTGTTCTCTCTTCAAAGCTTTTCTATATATGCTTTCTATATATTTTTTGTTTTTGTGAATTTTCCCCCTGTTATTTTAATTATGCATTAGTTTATTTGGTAACTTAACAAATAATATTTGATAAAAAAATACTATGTGCATGATAGTATAAAAATACTATGTGCATGATAGTATGATAATCGAATTGATCATTTTGATCTGGTTATAAAAACTATATGTGCTTCTACCTCATTTCTATCTTTTTTCTCTTTTTTTATTACTTCTTCCATGTCTTTTTTCAGCTAAATACACCCCCATTTTTAGAGAGCACGATTTATTATCACTTATAAAATTAAATATCCACTGGAGTTGATTTTTTTTCATGGTTTTGAGTAAAATGGTAGACCTCCACCCAAAATGGGATGGAGGGAAGAAGATAGAAAGAAATTAAAAAATATAAATAAAGAAAATAATAAATGGACTAAATAATAATATATCCTTATAATTAGTTACCCTTTTGGATTTTTGTAATATTCACGAGCCAATCTGTAAGTGGGTGGTTCATTTTTTCCCATCATAGATACTTTTTCCATCAGCTAGGCATTTTTTTCAAACTTTAATGTTATCCCAAATATTTCACAAACTTCAGTTATCGTTCATTTGTGTTTTTCTTGAACTTTTATTAATTTTCCTGGCCATTTATCTATTTGAATATGAGAATTAGCATAAATTAATTCTAAGATTAAGAAATCAAATTTTTTAAATAATCACTTAAATCAACTTGATAAATACCACATAGTTATGCAGAGTCTCCATCAAAACCTTTTTCAACCAATCCAAAAACATACGTTTAACTTGAGAACGCACACATCTTCAACAATTAGTCCCACTGAATTCAATAAAAAAATCTGTCAAACCACACAGGTTAAAATGCAAACAAAAACTAGTTTTCTCATTTGATTAATCAGAAATCAGACAAAGATTAGGGGCTTACAACTACAACTAGTCATTGAAGGATTAAGGATGTATATGATGTAGTAGGTGAAAATGAATGGAGACAAAGACAATATGTGTATAACAGTAGTCATTTTTTCAGAGTTCCGTCTTGTTATGCAATATATGTGTATTCTCAACCAAGACAAGAACAAACACAAGTGCTGAAAATCAACTAACCTCTTAACCATAGGTTAGGAGAGGGATCTCAAAAGCCACTGAAGCTGCATCAAACTCTGATGGTGCGTGGATCACTGAACCATTCACCTGTGAACCATAGATAAGGTGAGCAGAGAACACACTCCCAATATGAAACTCACTTTCTAAACCATAGTTAAGGAGATTGCTGAAAATCAATTTTCTCCTATTTTTATCTTCAACTAAGTGTGAATTGCGCCATGCAGTCTTCTCCTATTGGAGTTTAATTCAATCTACATATTTTTTTTAGTACAAACCTTGAGATAAATTTCAATTCTAATAACAGAACATGACAAACAACATGTTAAGAACTATATTTAAATTTTGTCCAATCAAAAAACCCTTTTCTTGCTTAATGATGGAGCTATATATTGTTCTACATATTTCAAGTTTCATATTCCATTGTAGTATTACATTGTTTATTGAGAGAAGAAATATATAGCACTATATATATTGTTAACTAATTATGAGCTAAATTTTAAAAAGTGTAGAATATATAACTTGTATTCACCCCTGTGTGGTTCAATCTTCATCACCCTATGCTCTGCAGAAAGTAGTTCTTCAACAAAATGTGAGAGTAGTTCTTCAACAACTGCACAAAGTAAATTATTGCTTGTTATGCAGCTTGCAGATACAATGGTAGCAATATTACGATAAGAACAAGGCCAGAATGACAAATAATACTTGAATCAGTTAATAATGTGAAGAACGTTACCTTTTTCAGAGTCCAATGCATCATCAATATCACCAACCAACACAGATGCAGATCCCACATAAGCATGGCTGATGGCTCCTGCATGTATCATCAATATCACCGGAGGTGCATTTTCGTGGAGTGAGAAAGAGGCCATGGGGGAGATATGCCTCAGAGATCCCAGCAAGAAGAGCCGCGTCTGGCTCGGAACCTTCGACACTGCGGAGGCAACAACGCGTGCCTACGACGCCGCAGCACGAGAGTTTCGTGGCCCTAAGACCAAGACAAACTTCCCTCTCCCTTTGGAAAATGTTAAGAACTTGAGCCCTAGCTAGAGCAGCATCGTCGAGTCCTCTAGCCGCGACTGCGACGTCTCCGCCGATCCCTCGCCTCTAGACCTCAACCTTGCCCTCGCCGTAGTCGCATCCGCTCGATTCCCCTTCCAGCACTTTACCGGCGCGGTGCTGCGGCAAACCCTTTTTTGTACTACGACGTTGTCCTATGCGCCGGCATGGGCGGTCCACGTGGCTTTGCATTTGGCTACAATCATCATCCCGTTGCGGCGACTGAGTTCCACGCGACGACGAGCGACTCAGACTCTTCCTCTTCCTATGTTATCGATTTGATGAAGGTGAAGGGAAAGTTTCCAGAATCTTCCATCCAAATTCGCATAAATGAAGACGCTTTGTATAATATATTTTATTAATAAAGAGGGAAAACTGAACTAAAAAATAATTAAAAAATTTATAACTTCAAATTAAATGCGGTTTTCGAAAAGACCGCAGTAGTTTGATGACTAACAAAGACGGTTTTTATAAAACCGCCTTTGTAACCTTCACATTGAAGGTGGTTCTATAAAACCGTTGTCGTTAGCTTAAAAAAAATATTTTATTTTTAAAAATTCCATCTACATCGGTTTTTTATAGCCGATGTAGATAAAACGACGTAAAAAGACATTTTTGTAGTAGTGTGTTGATCAATGATTTTTTTTTTGCCAACGTTGGCTAGATTTTTTCTACTGACATCGGTCATGGCTAACTTTTGAGTAGACACCTGCTAGGGTTTTTCAGCCGACGTCAACTAGGTTTTTCCAGCCAACATCAACCAAAGTTATTTTTTAGCCAATATCAGCTAGGGTTATTTTTCAGCCAATGTTAACTAGGGTGTTTTGGCTTATGTCAACTAGATTTTCTTACCCGACATTGGTTAGGATTTCTTTTTGCCGAAATCAACTATGGTTTTCTAGCTGACATCAGCCAGAGCTATTTCTTAATCACATTAGCTAGGTTTTTTTGGCTGATGTTGGCTAGGATTTTTTCTGCTAACACCAGCTAGGTATTTTTGACCGACATCGGGTATGACTATTTTTAGTCGACATCGACTAGGTTCTTACAGTCGACATTCACTAGAGTTTTTTCGGTCGACATCAGTCAAACCTATTTTTTAGCCAACATCAGCCAAGGCTAGTTTATAGTCGATGTTGGGTAGGATTTTTTATCCGACATTGGTCAGGGCTATTTTTTAGCCAACTTTGACTAGGAATTTTTTGGTCAACGTTTACCAATGATGTTTTTCGGCCGACATCGGGTAGGTTCTATTAGTTGGCATCGACCAAGCTATTTTTTAGCTGATATTGGGTAGATTTTTTTGTCAACGCTTGCTAGGATCTTTTAGGTCGACGTTGGCTAAAAATAGTATTGATCAATGTCGTTCGACAGACCTTAGTCAATGTCGGTCAAACAAGCCCTAACCAATGTTGGTAATAAAAACATAGCCAACATCGACTAAAAAATAGACTCAACCAACGTTAGACGAAAAATAGTTCTTGCATACTTTGACAAAAATACTCTATTTGATGTTGACCGAAAAATAGTCTTGATTGATGTCGATTTAAAAACATCACTCGTTGTGATCAAACTAAACAATCCTAGTTAAAATTATCAATATTTTGTATTTTTAAATTATTAAAAGTTGAAAATATTTTTTAATTAATATTTCAAAATTAGATTGTGTTTGTTTTCTATAAAGTTTAGTATTAAAATTTCATCTATTTAAAATATAATTAAAATTTTACATATGAAAAAAATTAAATTATTCTATTCAAACAAAGAATTTAAAATTGAAGAAATTTAAATTAATTTATCCAAACAAAACATTTAAAAAATAAAAACAATTCAAATCAAAACAATTCAAATTAACATGTCCTAAAATTTTAAAATTCTCAATCCAAACATAATATAATAGTCATTGCAAGGCAAGGATCTTGTAAGAACATTAAACGTTGCTAATCAATCTACATTCATGACAAAGACCTCACTCCCTTTGTTAAATATGCTAATCATAAATTATCATATTATTAAAAATTGAAAATATTTTTTATAGCAACTACTTTAAATTCCTATATAAATTGGGTTTTTTACTGGCAGGAATGTAGCCCTTTCTATCACTTTCATTATAATGCAGATTATATATAATATTCTCTAGATTACAAATTAAATGAAACTGTCTTAAGTGATTAGAAAGTTGTACGAACTATATTTTGTCAAAGTTAGGGATATAATAATATTTTTAATTCATTATCCTCCTGTTTATTTTCCCTAACACCCGACTCCGTTATTACAAGGTCAGACACAAATTTGGGGTAACTATGGCGACAGAGGCTATGCTGCAGTTGGGAATCTTAATCCTAACTCTCTCCTTGTTCTTCATCATGCACAACATCCACACCCAAACAACTCAAGCCCGAACTCGAACCCGCAATAAGACCAGTCAATCCGAACCGAACCGCCACCTGGCCCAAGCATCGCGCCACCTGGCCCGGGCCAGATCCACCTCGCACCGAGCCCAGCACGCCAAGAACGCGCTGGCGGAAGCAGACAAGGCCCTCGCCGTCTGGCCCAGGGACCCGCGGGCCCACATCCTCCGGGCCCAGGCCCTCCACCTCACAGGCCAACGCGCCGCCGCAATCAAGGCCCTCGACGCGGCGCTCTCCTCGGCGGCGGCCAGGTCGCTCTCCGCCGCGGAGCGCGTCCGCGCGCTCGTGGAGAGGGCGGAGCTGAAGGTCGCCATGAACCGGCGGCGGCGAGTCGACTCGGCCGTGAAGGACTTGGTGGAGGCGGTGGGGCTGAGTGGAGGGAGTGACTTGGAGGATGCGCTGTGTTTGCTTGGAAAGTGTTACGAATGGAAAGGGATGAAAGAGGAAGCTAAGGATGCGTTCCAGAAGGTTCTTGAGGTTCAGCCCGATTCGGAGGAGGCTCGTAGTGGGTTGGAACGATTAGGAATTCTTTGAGATAAATCATCAATATATATCTATTTTGATTTAATTATGTTTTCAGTTTTGTAATTTAATGTTTTTTTTTAATTTAATTTTATTTTTATTTTAATCTTTACATATTATATTTCTTTTACTTTTAGTTTTTTAAAATTTTTAGATAATATTTTAGGTTTTTTTATTGTTATAAACAATGTTCTCATAATCAGGATAACATTGGTTTTAATACACTAATTCAATTGTCAATGGTTCTGATCGAATTGATTTTAATAAAATATTTTTTTAATATTTTAATATAATATCTTATTGAATAAAAAATAATATGTATAAATTGATAATAATAAAAATTAAATTTTATGTGTCATAAGTTATAATATTTATAAAAAAACAAAATGATGTTATTTTAAAAGTAAAAAAAAAACAATAGTTTTAAACGGAATAGGTTAATCCATCAAATTTTATTGATTTTTGACCAATTCAGTCGTTTTAAACCGATTTAATAATGTATTAGTTTTTAGAAAACATTAAACAGGACACATAATCGGTTTCCAGTCAAAATATTTAGATTTCAAAACAATGTTATAAGTATTACCTAAAATGTTTAAAGGAAAAAATAAAATAAACAAAATATATAAGGACTAAAAAATGAAATTACAATGATAAAAATGAATAAAAGATAAATTAAATGAAATAAAAATATATTTAAATATTTATTATTTGTATTATTTGTTTGTTTTGATTTTTTTTAATAACAGGAGTGCTATGGAAATCTACTGATGTTTAATTTAAAGACGTGTTATTATAATATTTTTAAATCGTTAAATCAAAACTTTTATTTCATTAGAGAATTTTATAAGATTGTCGTTTAATATTCGTAACTCTCATTTCATATTAATAATCACAATTAAGAAGAAAAAGGTTAGTGGTAGTCAGTTACTATTTTTGCATCAAATGTTTTAAATTTAATTACTTTAACTAATTGCATCAAATGTTTTAAACTTAATAACAAAACATTAATTTAAATTGAATTCATATTTTAGCATTGACACCGATTAATTTATAAATATACAGTAACTAAATTATTTTATTAACATTTCTTATATACTTTCTCACTAGAATTTCTAATACTTTAGAGGATATTATTTTTGTTTCCTTATATTACTAAATTATAAAACTTATTATATAAGGTTTTGCTTGGGGTATTTATGAGTTTTTGGTTTTCAATATTAAAATTTAATTTTCAAAATAAAGCATGTTCAACAAAAATAAAGTTGAATTGATTTTAATTAAATTTTAAAATAATTTTACATTTATTATAAAAATCAAGAAAAAAGATTTTGTAAATTTGGTTTTTAGTTTTTAGTTTTAAAAACACATTTACATATTCTAACCATCATCATAATTACCCTTGCTACTACTAGTATTGTTGCCGCCTCTATCGCTATCATTTCACGATTACCACCACCACTACTATGACCACCACTACCACACCCATCTTTGCAATCTCACCACCATTATTATTGTCTTCATCATTTTATCGCAAATTTCACTACCACTGTCACTACCATCGTCACCACCACAATCACCGTTCCACCACCATCATGGTCACCACCATTATTGTCGCCTTCATCGTCGTTGCTACCACTATTCCACCCCCACCATTGTTGTCGCGCCACCACCACCATTTCACCACTGTTATCATTGTTAAATCAAAAGATATTTATGTCTTAAAAACGAATTAGAACTCCTATTTATTTTAGTTAGACGCAAATAAATACAAATGTAAAAGTTGTATCTGATATACTATCAGATCATGATATGTATTTGTGCGTTTGTATTTTCAGATGATGCATTCATAAGATAATCTGATATAACATTTAAGTAGTGCAATTAAGACTTTCATTTAATATTCTATGTTTAAGATTCTTTCATGTAGAAAACATTATTCTAGGATCGGTCAAAGTCCTATAAATAATAAATGAAGTTCATAGTGACTTTTCTGCTGAAGTACAAACACGCTAGCCTATCAACATGAACTTTGCATAAAAAAGGAAAATGCATTTAATACAAGCATTAAATGCTCCAACGAGCTCAAGACTTCAGAGGGTGAGAAAAGTGAAGAATTCAACCGTTGTGAGACAATGAATATTTGAAGATGAAAGCTAATAATAGAAGAAGCTTTGAAAAAACAAAACATAAATCATCTACGCGAACATATTCTTTTATTCTTTCTTGTAAAGCTTTTATGTAATTCTTTGTATAGATATTAGGTTCTAAAAACACCTTGTATACTTTGAGAGAAAAAACTAAAAGTGTTGAGTTATTTATTCATCTATAAGACGATCACAAAATCAATGTGCAAATTCTAACACCCTTAAATTTTCTTCTCAATTTATTTTTTCACACGTATAAAATTACATTGTTAAGGACTAGAAAATAGAAATTTTTGCACAATATAATTTTATTAATTGTATAAGTTTCATGTTAGTCATATTTATTTTAGTGTAAATAATTTATTTAGTTAGATGACAGAAATTTGGAAACTGCGCCCTGAGCGGCAGTGCAATTTAACTATGTGGCAGAGTGATCTCTATGTGAGGTTCACTTTGGATACACATATTCTTAGGAACATTTGCACAATAACCTAGGCGATTAAAATAAGATTTACTAGTTTTGATAAAAAGCAAAAATACTCATTTTGGGTAGTTTTGCAAAAAGCAAAACTATCCATTTGTGGCATGAAGTGGCACATTGAAAATGGCCAACCAAGGGATCATTCAAGTCTCAATAAGCCTTGTCACCTTGAAGCCTATGCCTTATCTTCTTGTTCATTGTGAGAAAAAAAACTGAAGTCTTCATTCCTTCATTTGCACGAGTTCTACATTGAGGGAGGAGAGTCCAATTTTTCTTCTTCTTCCTAACTTGTTCTTGAGTCATTGATCCATCAAGCTTAGGTAAATAAGTTTCATTCTTCATCTTAGACTTGATTTCTCTTCATTTTCTTGTTCTATCTTTTCCAGTAACTTAAAAGATTATTTTTTCTCATGAAGGGAATCCTTGAAAACTAAATATTCTTCATTCTTCCTTCAAAATTTTGTGAGTTTCATCAAGAGGTAAGGGGGGTCTCTCCAACTCTTGAACCCTATGTTTGTTGTCAAACTTCCTTGAACATGTTGTTTTGAAAATTCCGTGCTTGTTGTCATGTTCTTGATCTGTGTGTCAAACTGTCTTCCTTGAATTTTTTATACCAAAAATGAGTTATTTGCATGTTAAAACATAAAGTTAGCCTTAAATTTCACTTAAATCGAAGTTTCCTAACAAAAGTTATAAATAAAACAAGTTTAAGGACCTTTTGTAAAAATGAAAATTTGTCATGAAATTGGAGTGAGTGTTACAGAAGTATGGACTATTTTATTAAATTTTTTATCTCAAAAATGAGTTTGTTAGGTTTGAAAATGTAGGGTAACATGTAAGATGAGCGAAAATTCAATTCCCGGAGCATCGAGAGCACTAACAATAATTTAGGAGTGAAAACTTTATAAAACTGAGCGATAGAGTGATTTTAGACAATAGACAGCTTGCTAAGATAACTATGAGATCTTATGACTGATGCATGTTCTGAAATTGTGATGATTCTCTGCTGATAAAATTACTAAAATGTGTGTCTGTATTTTATTATTATTATTATTGAATGATAAGATCGTTAGAGTGTGAACTTTGACAATTATATTTGTGGCATGCGAATTTATTTTCTATTATATATATGTCTACATATTATCATTTTTATTTGTACGCGTTGTGGTTTGGGTCCAGGGGTGTTTGACCCTCAACAAATTGTTTGCTATGTTTGGTTAGATAACTATAATTACATCCGTTATGTTGTCCAATTGTTTGTGTATGACAATTGGTTCTACCGCTTAAGGGGTCACGACTGGTTCCTTGAGAGTAATACATAGGTCTGGGCCTCGTCTCTTTCTTGCTTGTCTGTATGTGTTCGTTGATGCACGTGGCACGAGGATTACACATGCGGTGCAGCGGTAACAATCAAGAGGATTGGATAGAGATTAAGGAACCAGTGGTTCTATTTCCTTTTGTTAGAAGGTGATGTTACATTGAGGAAGTGGATGATGGACAAAGATACACTAGGGTATTGTGGGTAGAGAGGTTCGAAGAACCTAGAGGAATTAACAAGTGGTGACTACAGACATTTGGTGCACTCATTTGGCACGGGTAACTTACAAGTCTCACTTTGCTACTCTTGACAGGTTCTGAGACTACGTTTTTTGAGTTGGGAGATGAGGGTTCAGTGTACAATATATCTGTATATAGCAATCACTCATGATTATCATCCATATGATTTTGTAAGACCATTAAGACCTCAGAGGATTGGTGGGAGTGAGTGGGCTCTATTGTGAAATAAGCGTGATAATTAAGTGCTTAGGATGTAAGAGTGTTGTTTGTTTAGATAATCACACACAGTGGTTACGTAGATTGCATGTTTTAGTTTTGTTTCGATATTGCCTGTTGTTTGTGGCGTTTGAGGAGCAAACATTTCACTCTTGCAACCACCATTTCAGAGGAGGTCATGGAGCATCCACAAAAGATGTTCACTTGGCTCAATAGCTACTGCTATAGCTACACCGTGGAGGAAGAGGCACGCCTCCATGCCCACTTTAGTTACATCTGATACCAATTTTTGCTATTAGATGAGCCCTAGATACCATTGATCACCGTAGAGGCATACACTATGTATCACTTTCCTTTTGAGTGTATTCCTCAATGCAACATCAATGATGTCATCTCCTATTATGCCTACTTTGGATCTGAATGGTCGGACAATCCTCTACGATTCTTGTAGCAATTCTTTGGGCATGATGCTAATGGGAGACCTACTAGATCTACCTTTTCTCAGTATACGACCGTTCAAGTACAAGAAAATGTGTGAGATTTCAGCGGCGATGAGGATCTCATGCCATTCAAGATCGCTTTCTACCGGGATGTCTGCGGTGAAGAGATATTTGAGGAAAAGATGGTTTTGTTCGATGAGGAATGAGATTCCTCAGGAGACTAGAACAACCCTTCCGAGGATATGACTTCGCCTTAGGTCGCTTGGGGGTCTTGGATAGTGACTGCTCTGCGAGTAGGTTTGTTTCCCTTTTTATGTATACTTGGGGTAAGAAGATTTCTATACTCAAATGTCGTTGTATTTTGTTGTATTAAACCTTTTTGACAATACTATGTAATATTTCGAGGGGCGGTGGATGTTTTATTTTCTTACTAATAGTTGTAATGATTTTGGTACACTTATGTTCAAATCTTAAGGGCCACTGAAGCTCAATATGTATGTTTACGTATTTCTTCCTGTTTATCATCATTTTATTTTGTGCAAGTTAATTCTTTATAAGTTATATCTTAACATAGCATTGTGTAAGGGTGGGAGAAAAATGACAACTTTCAAAATGTTTTTTAATAGAGAACGCATTTTAATTATATTTACATGTTTTAATCAAGCGCAATATATATATATATATATATATATATATATATATATATATATATATATCTGTGTGTGTGTGTGTGTGTGTGTGTGAAAAATAATACATATATTGATATATTTTAACAATTTAGAAATAGAAACTAATTAAATGACATGTATTTCGTAATATTTATTATTAAGGTGGTTTTAAAGCAATATTTTAGAACAAGAATTTGAGGAGTTACACAAACTTTCAACAAATCTTGTTGATTTGTTTAGAGTTAGTAGTGACTTAATACGACAAAGAATATTAGATTTAAGTTAAGCTTGGGGTAGGCTTGTACATGTAAGAGCCAGAAGTGACATTGGAAAATAGTTGTCACTTTGATAAGTTAGTGGGAACTTAGTAGGTTCCAAGAACTAGATATAGTCTAGGGTTTGAGACGAACCAACATAATTATCTGTGTACTTCCTTTTATTGCTTTAACTGACAAAGGGTTTGAATATGTTTTTAGATTTTACATCTTGTTTTGTTTTACAAAGAAAATTGTTTTTCTCATTATTTGATAAAGTCTGAATCAAAACTTTTTTTTATCTATATTTAGGTTTATCTGCATTAGACGATAAACGTGTTTTTAGTCTTAGAAAAACTTCTAAATTTCTAAAAACATAATTCAATTAACCTATATTATTTGTTTCTACAATTGTCACTACTACCGCTAGAGTTGCCACCACCACTACATTTTCTTTGCCACCACCGGTGTTCCACCACTACTACCATCACCATTTTGTCGCCTCCATCGTCGTTGCCACTATTCCACCCACCACTCAAAATTTTAAAAATGGAATTGATGATTGACCCAGTCAAGGTATTGGATCATTGGGTCAATGGTCGAACCAATGGGTCACTAATTGACCCGCAAGACCCAACCTTTATAACAAATAAAATAAAATTTTATACCCAACCTTAATTAACCCATGTGACCCAAGTCGGGCCAGTGGGTCATCAGTTTAATTGCAAATTCGATCAACTTACGGGTTACACCAAGTTCAATGGATGGTCAATTCGATAGGCAACTTGATCCAATTAGACCTTTGGGTCGTGGTCAAACTAGTTCGACTAGCGGGGCCAATCCGAGTTTTCAAACATTGTCATCACCATTCCACCACTACTACCGACATCATCACCATTCCACCACCACTATCGTCACTATTGTCATCACCGCTGCTCTCACCGTGCTACCTCTGTCACCACCATTATTTCATAGTAGAACTAAATAAAATAAAACGATTGACTCATTTTATTTATCTTTAATTTTGTAATATCTTTTTAAAAAGACTTAAATATGTTTTTAGTCTTCGAAATTTGGAGTTTCTTTTTAAGTCCATAAAATCAATAAGTACTTTTTTTAGTCTTTTTGCATAATACGAGTCAAACAAAAAATATGAGACTCACAATTTAGGGCAATCATTGACTATCAAAAATCGAGTTTTTATTTGAGATATTAAAATATGATTTTCTAGTGATTAAGAACTCTCATAATCAAATCAATAAAAATTAAAGCAATATTTAATGCAATTTATGACTTTTCAATTTATTTACTAACTTGATTATTATAAATTTCAACTTATTGGACCACGCAAATATATGACTTTATCTTATATGTCACATTTGAATTTATAATTCAATGTGTCTTTTTTCCAAACACCAAGTAAAGCTCTTACATATAGGGTAGGCTGATTTTACTTGAAAATAATCTTTTCTATGATCAGACTCCATTATCCAAGTAATTATACTTTAAAATATAAAATAAAAAATTAAATTTTGACAATCAAAAGTTGTTAAAAATTATAAATATCTTATTTTCTGTTTAATTCCCAATATGCAAAAGGACTAAAATAGTATTTTGTAAATTCCAAGGATTAATAAAAACAATTTTAAATTTTAAGGACAAAAGAAAATGATTTAAATTTAAAAGTTTTAACGCTAAATTTTATAAATAGGACTCGGCAAACTACCACAATTGCATGCATGTTTTGTGGATATAAATTCAGGAAATCTCAATCAAGTTAATTGGAGAAGAAAAAAGTAAGCATTTATTATGCTGCAGCAAGTTATCAAGCAATTAGAAAGCTTTGTTCATGCTTGAAAAAGAGCAACTCAATACTCCTCATCTTTGAGAAGTTACTTACATAATCCATTCCCTACAGTTACGAGCAAAAGACCTATCTTTCTTTCTTCTCAGCAAAAGGGTTAAAGAGGGTCAGACCCAGAAGCAGCAGGTGAAGCTAAATTGCACCAAAAACTAACTTTCTATTTGTTAGCAAAACAGAAAATTAGCTAGTTGATCGTTTCAGTAGGACTGGTGAGGCCATATGAAGAACCCAGGAACTGCTGGTGGTGGAAGGGTATTGAGTGCAATCGCATCGGTCACTGCTGCAGCAGCAGCAGAATCTGATGAGCTAGTTCCACCGTTGGTAGGATTGAAATGGTGGTGGAAGAAGTTGTGGGGGTAACATGTGATTGCAGAATCATAGGGTATAGAAGAAACTGGCTGAATGGCTGAGAAATTGATGCTGCTACTTGCGTTTGTGTTCTGAGGTGGTTGAATAATGGTGCTGATAAGAGCTTTGTTCTCCGTTTCTGGGGAAACTTTCAAGCGCTTTGCTACGCCACCAACTGGAAGCGAGTTGTTCAATATAGTGTCGACGTCATATCGACTCATCTCGAAATTGGTTACGGCGCTCGAACCTCTGAACTTTATGGCTGCAATGTCATAAGCCTCTGCTGCCTCCTCTTCAGTTGCTGAAACAATGCAAGAACCAAAATTTCTTCAAGTTCAAATAATAATAAAACAAACATTATAGAAAATGTAAGTAAGAAGACTTGTTTCAACTTTCAAGTCAGTTCACGCACTCATGCCAGCAAAGCAATGTTCTAGATTGTTAACATTGCACTCGTCTAGCTACCGTGAAGATTTTGAGGACTTATTTTTTAACTTATATAAGCTTACTACTAGGTCAGAGGCTCACATTATGATGTCAACTGTGAAATGTCACATTTAACCATAATCCATTAGTTAAAGGCTTAAATAACTTATAGGTGCCTGATATAATTGTTGGGATAGTACCATTTAACTAATACCAGTGATCCAGAATAAAACTTTTAATATATTATGGGCTTAGAACAAGAAAAACATTTATCAAAGACTTAACAAAAATTGGATATATATTAAGGATCTCTAACATATTTAAGCCTTAATTAAATCCAACAATCATACTGTATAAAGCAAGATAACAATGGCAGATGCTAAAAACTTACAAAATGTTCCCAAGTATAGATCCTTGTTTCCCGCAACTCGGCCAATTCTCGCTTGCCATCTACCCTGTTGGTGATGCCTGAAGGATCAAAAAGTATAAACCATATGAGAAACAGGGATCATAAATTACACAGTAGCACATCAATGATGATAAATTATTATTTTAAAGTACAAACCTTGTAACACCTCTGTAAGCAGAAGCTCCCCTTGAAAAACCACTACTTTTCCTGCAAGAACAAATACAACTTTAGTTCCAGCATTGAAATATGGTGCTAAATATGTATAACTGGGTACCATAGGCAAATTAACCTTCGCAGTGATGCAATAAATTCTTGCCTTCCTGCATGTTCCATCTCCTCCAATTCCTTTGTATAATTGGAAATCTGAGACATTAGAAGATAAAAAAAAAAAATATGCTAAGCAATAAGGTCCAATAACAGTCCATTCAAAATCATCAATTCCTTTTTCTACATTTCTAGTGTCATGAATATAACAACAACAAAGACTTATCCCACTAGTGAATCAATTACATGGATTACAGGATATCATTCAACACTGTTAAAATCTATAAATCTATAAAATTATATATTTGAAACATATAAACACAACCACTTGAAAGAACATTTCAACTTAAGACCCTTGGATTCCACCCCAGTAACAAATTGTTTGATGAAAGGACCACTCCAACTAAAGCCCACACTAAATCTTTAGTTGATGTCCATACTAGATCCTAGTCATTGTTGACGTGCTCAACTTTGTTCAAACTCTACATTTATTTGGGGGCCCTTAGCCTCTACTTTTTGCGTACTAGGTGAAGCATATGACACTGTAACCAAGTATAAAAAAAAGCATAATTCACGTACTTCAAGTATGAACTAAAATCATTCTTCCCTCAGCAGAATCTCCCACACTCTCTATCCCCATTTCAATGCATTGATCAACTCAGCTATATATGTAAGATTTCATGCACATTGCACGTCCAACTAATGAATATTAAAAAAGTGACTATTACAGGAAAGTTAGTCGTGGCTGTTGGTCCCCAGTACTTTAGAGCTGCTAAATCATAAGCCCTCGCAGCCTTATCTTCCTTGTCATATCCACCTGATAATAAATTAATAATCACCACAATTTAATTTCAAACAGTATCAAGTTTAAAAATAAGTTGGGAAACGACCAAAAATAAAATTAAGTAGCAACATTTCTTACCCAAGTACACTGTAGGAACATTCATAATACCGGTGACAGCCATGAAGTGCACAATGCCACATTCCATGCAAAGAAAAAGCCAAGAAAAATCAAATTTCACCATATGGGGTGGTCAAAATTTTCTGGTAAAAACTACTTTTCTAAGCTGAAAATGCATACGACCAAAGGAAAAGTGATCAAATGCATGCAATGGCGCATGCACAGAAGTTGCTTTAATTGTTTTTACCCACTTTTTGCTC
Organism: Glycine soja; assembly: GCF_004193775.1. NCBI lineage: Eukaryota > Viridiplantae > Streptophyta > Magnoliopsida > Fabales > Fabaceae > Glycine > Glycine soja. The sequence continues at coordinate 38,090,066 of NC_041009.1, forward strand.
TCCTCTTTTATTCCCATTCTACCAAAAGATAATATACACAAGATGCCATCAATCTTCCCGTCTTTTCTAATAGTAGACAAACACTGAAGGACCCATCACGGTTTAATTGTACCAGAAAAGTTGTAATAGTCAATTTGATTGTGAATTTTCAAAATTTTGACTTCGCAAAGGCTTAATAATCTCACTAGAGCCAACTAAAAACAGGTCAAAATGAAATGCCAAATTGTCTATTAATTCTCATTAGGTAGACAAAATGTCTATTTCTTCCCTTTTCTTACAAAAGTGATTATTATTATTATTAGGATTAATGATATTATTATGATAAGAATTAGAATTATAAATGTAATTTGTGACAGCAAAAACATCCAAACAAGGATCTGATAAATCCCGTGAGTTTGTTTCAGAATCAGACGCTAGAGGACATTATTATTTGCGGGGCCAGAGACACACTGTGAAAAACCCCACATTCATGTAATTGTGCAAATTTCAATATATAGAGTGAGAAATGATGTTGTAGTCAAACCCAGCTTTCCTGGCGAATGGAAAGCAAAAGCAAAAGTTAAAGCCAAACTCAGCATTAATGTATACCCTACGATGGAAATAGTTCAGATTTCAGATTTCGGAGGGAGATAGAGGGAGAATACATAGTAGTACGGAACACAAAGTTAATGTTCTTTGTAATTTAAAGTTAAAAAACTATTCTCGCAATTTTAATGTAAAAAAATATCTAGCTTAAATTAATTTAAACACATAGCATTTTAATAGTTCAAAATTCCTAAACTTAAATGTAATTTTGATTTTTTTATTTTATTTAATCTATAATTTGATCTCTTTATTTTATAATTGAAACATTTGATTTTTCTATTTTTTAAAAATCACAATTATGATTTCTTTATTTCAAAATATAAATATTTGGTTATTATATTTTTAAAAATCCACAATTTTTGTTTAATCTTTAATTTTTCTTATTTTTTACTTTGTAATCAACTAATTCTTTTAATAGTATCTTAAATAAATATATTAAATTATGAATTTAATATTATCAAAAGAAAAGAAATAAAACATAAAAAATTAAAAATTTGATCAAAATTATAAAGAAAAATAAAATTAAATGTTTTTATAATAAAATGAAAGGATTAAAATTTTCTGGATTTTTTACGATAAAAAGTCAAATGTGCATATTAAACAAAATAAGTAAACAAAATAAGGAAATTAAAATGTCATTTAAGTCAAATAAATGACTTCACTAAATTTAATTTTAAAACATGAGAACAGTAATAAAAAGAGGCACGCCGACATAGATACGGAACAGGAGAGAGATTATTAAACATGAAAAATGGCGGCACATGGGATCAAATCAATTGAAAAAAGTTGCTGACCCCCTCACAGTCACAGTGACAAAACGGCGGCACATCGGATAAAAAAAAATCTCATGCTTTGTTGGAACAGTAAAATTTGAAAAGAAAGAAAATAATTACCATAAAAGAAAGCAAATTTCCAATTTCTTCCGTTTCATTTGAAAAATAGAAAAGAAAGAATATATTAAGGGACATAAACGTCTTTAAAAAATATTAACTTTTTTACTTTTTTTAAAAAATTAAATAACTTAAAAAAAATATTTTGACTCGTCAAAGCGCTCTCTTTCTTTCTTAAATCAGCCAAAGTCTGAAAAAATTGAACATGCAAGAAGTACTAGCACCATTATTAATTAGTACATTTACACATACCATATCCATCCCCCGCCAGACTGAAGAAACCGTGAATCAATTTTAATACTAAGCATTAAATTAAGTGAGCTTTCAAATGCATGCAACCCTCTTTTCAGCATTACCGTCAGTGTCCCTATTTATTTCTTTTTGTATTTTACTCATTTACTCTTACTTATCATTTTCTTATTTTCAAAGTTCAAATTAATTCATCTACTAAAAAAACACGTAGAGAGAAAAGAAAAAAACCTTGACGCCCTTTCCTGGCCTGACCCTCTCGCCTACAGCTGTTATCCCATAGATGCGCTTCATATCTTCCCGTCCATCGGTGCCTGCGGTGAACAAAACCCAAAATAAACAAAAAAATAAATAAATAACAAATATTAAGAAAAAAAGAGTTTTCAATTCAAACTGGCCAAAATTCATGACGACCATGACTTCAATTTCAATAAATGATAAATGACAACCGAACCGCAACCTCAACAATTAGCATTAGCAAGATCAGTTCATTAATTATAAAACAAAACATAATAATAACAACGATCTGAAATTAATAATAACCCGTGCGCTTAAAACATTGATTATGAAATTAAAAAAATAATAATATTGACTATAAAATTCATAAGAAAATCATGAATAAATCAGTTGATGTGGAATCATTTAAATATTATTTAAATTCAATTTATGATGAAAATAATTCTTAATTAAATTTTATTTATTTTTCAAATAAACTTCAAATTAATTATGATTTGTTTGTCTGATCAACGGGATGGTTAAGATAAAAAGTAAAAGTCACGAATGATATAATTTTTCACATTTCATTTAAATTTTTTCTTGTTTTAATTTTATAACTAATAATTTAAGTATATTGATGAGCATTTGTCTAATAATAATAATAATAATAAAAATAAAACAAAAATTGAAGGTTTGATGAGGGTGATTCTACTACCTTGTGACCCCTCTGTAAATTGAAGTTCGCTGGCCAAACGTATGAGCAACCTTCTTCCGAGTATCAAACCCCACGGCAACAACGGCCTTATTATTACTATCATCAGAACCATTCGCAGCAACATCGCATAAAGTCAAAGCTGATCCTTTACAATTAGATTCGCCAGAGTGAGCACCGCCCAACGCAGCGGGTGCAACCCGAGTCACCGTCTTGTTGGAGGTCGAGTCATCCACCTCGGACCCCGAGTTGGTCCCAGACAACGCTTTGAACCCAGGAACAATCATCGCCTTCAGATCTTGCTGGTGATCACCGAAGTAAAAATCTTCCATTTTTGGCACCGCAAGTTGTTGGGTCTCACTCTGTGAATCCATGACGCTCTTAGAATTCGTCCACCCTACAAATAAATAACAAAACCAATTAAAGAAAAAGAAAGAAAGAAAGCATTAAGCATATGGTAGATAATTACAAACACAAACACAGTTACACAAGCTCACTATTTGCTAGAAATTTAAGACTTTGAATTTGGGAGTGAGGAATGAAATTGGAGGATGTGAAATATAAATAGGAGAGTGGTTCCAAAAGGGTGTCCCAGGGATTAAGCAAAAGTTTTTTTTTTTTTGAAGAAGTGGCGTTACCATAAAAATTGCTGTCGTTGAAGCAGTGAGAGTGAGTGGTGGTGTCGTATGGACCGAACTGCTGCATTTCCATGTGAGTCAACGAAAACGTAAGCCAATTCGTGGCACCAGCCATGGTTTGTTTGTGTGTGTCGCTATGTATTCTTCGACCAGATCAGCAAAAAAATAAGTAAGACCAGTTTCGAAATGGGTTTTCGGTGCAAACAAACAAATGACTGAACAGAAAAACCAAGAAACGAACACGAAACTGAAAATCACCACCCTCGAGTATCTGAGCTAGCTAAAGGCGTTACACTGAGAAAGATAGCGCTACTACTGTCCCACCACCATCAGTGTTATTATTATTATTATTATTATTATTATTATTATTATTATTATTATTATTATTATTATTATTATTATTATTATAATTCAAAAAAATAATGAAAGAAAGTGAAGTGAAAAAATAATGAAAGAAAGTGAAGTGTTTTGGTTGGTGACGGGTTGGAATAAACTGGCCAAGAATGCATGCAAGATCAGTACCTGTTGAGGATTGACAATAAAAAAACGGTTTCATTTAAGGTAATACTTGGGAACACATTTTCACTGTTTTTTTCAATTTTTTTTTAAAAAAACTTATTTGAGGATTTAATAAATAATTTTTTTAATAATTTTTAATATTTATTTTGAAATTTTACTTAAAATAATATTTTCTTATTTTTAATATATAATATAATTTTTTTATTTTTAAATAAATTATAATTTTATTTATTTTATTATTTTAACAATTAGTTTTATTAAATATTTATAATTTAACAAATTAATTTTTCACATTTTAAATATTTACTTTTAATTAACTTCTAAATTTTCAATTAATTTTTAAATTAATTTTCGTAGAAGTGAAAGATGAGTTAAGTGGGGAGAGCAAGGTGTTGAGTTGCAAGGGGTGGGTTTAGCGGTTTCAGCTGCCAACCGGCGTACAATGAAAGCGATTCAGGTTTATTTGTCACATAGAAAAATCATGAAGACTGTGGACTACTAACATAAAATATTGAGTTTATTTGGGAGTTAAGGTAGTTTAATTTTGATAAAAAAATGTGGATAAGTTACTTTTTTATTAAACTCATTTTTCTCTCTGGCAGACGAAAACTGTCTGAATTCTGAAAAGAAAGAAGGTTGCGAAAGATGCGGGCTGGCGGAAAATTGAAGAATTTGGCAGGGCATTTGTAATTACCAAAATGGCCTCTCTCTTTTTTCTGAAAATTATTAATTAGAGAAAATAATTTCTTTTAGTCACCCACATGTCTTGCATGCAGGTGCGACTCTTTGCTTACACTCTTTCAGTAATCTGTTGATTGGATGAATTAGTCGTGGACCATAATATTAGTAAAGTAATAATAATTTTAAGCTTAAACTATTCACTTGATACTTTACTTTTATAGTTGTTTTAATTTTAAATTATATATATATAATTAAAGTGCTTTACCATTATACTATTGTACATGTTTTTTTAAACTCGAAGTAAATAATTAGTTTAAAATTAAATAATATTAATGTAAAATATGATACTATATGTAAAAAGATTGAAGTGGAAAAAATAATTTTAATGTGATAATTAACACATTTTAAGTAATTCTTAGGGATTAATTACCTATGTAATAATATTTACATTAGTGTCAATGAGAAGGATCTTTAACACTTTTTAATTTTAGAATGTCAAGCTGATTTAGAAAGTCACCTTATTTGTTATCATCAATGGTTAATTGAATTTTTTTTATAAATGACAAGTATTTTTTTTAAAAGAAATCCTAAGATTGGTAAAATTAAATTTGAACTAATCATATTTAATTGGTTTGATTTGATTTGAATTTTATGATTTTTATATGTTCAATCCATACTGTAACAATATGATTAATATCATATTCGTTCGATTTAAATTATTTGGTTATGATTAAAAAAAGTATGATATTTTGCAATTTTTTATATCTTCTTTTAAGGGCCTTCAATTTTTTTTATATCTAATTATTGTCTATTTATAAAATTTTCTAATTCTATACTAATGGAAGATAAAAATATTTCTTGTTCTTTAATGACTAAACATTTATTTATATAATATTTAAAATTATCACTTTATACATCTCATTAATTTCTTTACTCAAAATATGATAAAAAATAACATAATGAGTATGATCAAATAAAATCATAAGAATTTTAAAATAAATTAAGAGAAATAACAAAAATAGAAGAAATTTCAAGTACCAAAGTCTAAAAATAGGACTTAAAACATAAAATGTAGTGGCCAGTGTAAAAAATGACATAATATGTCGTATATAATGACGATTTAAAAGAACCGTCATTTTAAAAACACCATTTTATTCAAATTTTTGCACTGCGAGTTGGTTCCAATTGAAATTAAAAAAAAAAGATAAATTCTAGAATCTTAACCTAATTATAAAATGGTTTGAAGTGAAAAATGTAATGACCCACCTTTATTACATGTTTAACTCTAACTAATGCATCCATAAAAGTTCTATGAAATACCTAGGAATTTTTTATAATTAACATATACATTTACAATCCATTACATAATGTACAACATAACATAAAGGTATTAAGCTTTATGGCTTACAAAACTTAGGACAATCACATCAAACTTAAGTATTTATAATATATTCCTAAGTTGGTTTCCACTACATATATATACAAGAAATGATAAAAAAAGAGGGATCCCATCTTCATCATCCATATTCGCTTTAGTCACAAGTGATTGGAGAACCTGACATTACTATTTGTTCCCTGTCAACCAAATGATTTTTTCTAATATTGAGTTTGTTGATACAAACTCACAACTAGTTGATATCTTTACAAACCTCTTGCTAGAGATAGATTCTACCATTTTCATAATAACTTTAGCATTTTAAGTGAGTTTAATCTAACTTGAGCCAATATGGGAACCAATATTAATTTTAATGGACATATTACGTAGCATTTGTATGTTTGCATTGTGCATATTTGTGTGTTTATTTGCTTTGTATGCATTTAGAAAGCATTAAAATCTTTTTAGTATATTAATTCTGTAAAAGAAAATTGCATTTGTATGCATTGTAATCGATTACAAAAATCATGTAATCGATTCATTCAAGTTTGAGGTTGTCATTCTAGATTTCTAGTAAGTTGTAATTGATTACATCCTAATGGTAATCAATTACACAAAGTCTAGAGGAATTAGGACCCCTTCTGCATAAGTTGTAATCGATTACAACATATGGTAATTGATTACAAGAGCTTTGAAATGTTTTTTAAAACGAAAATTCATGAGCTTTGTTTTATAAATCCACTTTCTTTCAAAACATAAACCTCATTTATCTAATCATAAACCATTTTCGAACCCTAAAGACTAGTAACCAACCCCTTTCTTCATCATATACCTCTTTAATCCTTCATTTCTTCTTCCCATTCACTATGCCTAACCAACCCAGAGGAAAATGCATCGAGAGGGTAGCCACCAAGTATGCTTCCTCCGACCCCAAGCCTTAGAAGGAAAACAAATTGAAGCCCACAGAGGAGAAAATGAAGAAAAATAGGAAAAAGGTTGATGGGTCGTCATCTGTAAAGGGGAAATCTACTGAGCATTCTCATTCTCCCAAATTCACTCTATGGTTTATAGAGGAGCACTATGAAGTGTCATACTAGTTCAACTAAGCAACAAAGGAGTTAATTCAATTAAAGTTTCTAAATCTTTCTTGGTTGAAGTCCTAACATTTTGCTTTTCTTTAGATTTTTGAATACCATAGGTTGTAGAAGCTTGTGCAGATGCAATATACCTATTACCTTGACTTAGTGATAGTCTTTTATACCATTGCTCATATGGATGGAGAGACAAGATATTTGTGTGTTTTTGTCAGGGGGAAATCAATTGTGATGACCCTTGATTTGGGGATGGAAATTGCTGGACTTTCTGGTGAGGGAATGATTGCGAATGAGAAGGGTATAAAGGATATAGGTGTGAAATTCAACAAGTTGGCCACCTACAAGAGTCTGATGAAGAATCCAATAGAGGCACCAAAGGAGAAAACAAAGGAAAGATTTAGGTCTGGAGCACTACAAATGGAAGCAAGGTTGTTGGCCTATGTGGTAGCATGGATTATCACTCCTAGGGGGAGCAACCTGTGGAAGCAATGCTTTCCAAGATTATTTTGACGATGCCAAAGACTCAAGTCAAGAATCAAGAGTCAAGCAAGTTTCAAGAATCAAAGATTCGTTCAATCAAAGCAAGTTTTAAGAATCAAAGAGTTGTTCAATCAAAGCAAGTTTCAAAGAATCAAAGAGTTGTTCAATCAAGAATCAAGATTCAAGAAAAGAATCAAGAGAAGACTCAAGATATGCAAGAACCATTAAGATAAGTATTAAAAGAGTTTTTCAAAATATTGAATAGCACAATTTTGTTCAAGAGAATTTTTCAAAAAGAAAAATCTTTTACCAAAGAGTTTTACTCTCTGGTAATCGATTACCAGAAGGCAGTAATCGATTACCAGTAGCCAACATTCTTTTCAAACTGATTTACAAAGCTGTAATCGATTACCAATGTTTTAAAATGTTAGATTTCAAATTTGAAGAGTCACAACTTGTGATAAAACATTTTCAAATCATTTCAAACTTGTGTAATCGATTACACAATACTTGTAATCGATTACCAATGTTTCTAAACGTTGGTTTTCAAATTTAACCATGAAAAGTCACATCTGTTGATGTGTAATCGATTACACTACAATGGTAATCGATTACCAATGACTTATTTTGAAAAATAAATTACCAAAAGTCACAATTCTTAAAGTGACTTGTTTCTAAAGATTTTTTCACAAAGTCACAACTTTTAAGTGGCTAGTTTTCAAAAGAGTCACAACTTTTAAAGTGACTAATTTTCAAAAGAGTCACAACTTTTAAAAAGTGACTAGTTTTGAAGAAATTTCTAAAAGTCATAAACTTTTAACTTGAGTCATCAAATGACTATAAATATGTGACCATGACACGAATTTTAAAAGCAACAACTTTCATATTTCTTTCATTCATTCAAAGAATTCTTCTAAGAGTTTTTGTTCAAAACTTTCTTTATTCAAGAAAAGTTCATTGGCCAAAAACTTGTGTTATTCTTCTTCTTCATTCATTCTCTCTCTTGCTAGAAGAATTCAAAGGACTAACCACTTGAGAATTCTTTTGATTCTTCCTCTTCCCTTTAAACAAAAGATTTCAAAGGACTAACCGCTTGAGATATCTTTTGTTTCCCCTTACAAAGATTCAAAGGACTAATCGCCTAAGAATTCTTTGTCTTAACACATTGGATGGTACATCCTTTGTGGTAAAAGTAGATGTTGGATCAAGTGGCCTCAGAATAATGAAAAAGGGGGGGTTGAATTAATTATGAACGTATCTTGACTAATTAAAATTCTATCATTCTTAATGTTACTAGATTCAATTAGGTTTTTACTACAAAGTTAAGAAAGTAAAGAACAGAAATAGAAACTTAACCAAAAATAAAAGCGATAATTAAAAGTACACAACGGAAATTAAAGAGTGTAGGGAAGAAGAAAACAAACACAAGATTTATACTAGTTCGGCCATAAACCGTGCCTACATCCAGTCCCCAAGAAACCTGCGGTTCTTGAGATTTCTTTCAACCTTGTAAAATCCTTTACAAGCCAAAGATCCACAAGGGATGTACCCTCCTTTGTTCTCTTTGAAAAACCAAGTGGATGTACCCTCCACTTGAATTGGTCCACAAGAGATGTACCTTCTCTTGTTCTCAGTATAACAATCCCCAAGTAGATGTACCATCTACTTGTACCACAAAGGATGTACCCTCCAATGTGTTGGGACAAAGAATTCTCAGGCGGTTAGTCCTTTGAATTTTTGTAAGGGGAAACAAAAGATATCTCAGGCGGTTAGTCCTTTGAAATCTTTTGCTTAAGGGGAAGGGAGGAATCAAAAGAATTCTTAGGCGGTTAGTCCTTTGAATCTTTTGTAAGGGAGAAGAGAGACACAAAAGAATTCAGGCGGTTAGTCCTTCTGTTCTTTTGGCAAAGGGAGAAGAGAATGAAAAAGATGAATAACACAAATTTTTGAACAAAGAAATTTTCTTGGAAGAGAAAGTGTTGATCAAAAACTTTTAGAAAGATGAAGAGAAATGAATCAGAAAAATTCTGTAGAAAGATATTGAAAGATTGTTGAAAGATTGATTGAAAGATGTTGAGAGATGATGGTTAAAAAGATTGAAAGATAGATGATTGATGATTGATTATAAAGATGTTGAAGGATGATGGAAAGATTCATTGCCATGGTCACATATTTATAATCTTTTGATGACTCAAGTCAAAGTTTGTGACTCTTGGCAATTTCTTTAAAACTAGTCACTTAAAAAAGTTGTGACTTTTGAAAAAATCTTCAGAAACAAGTCAATTGAAGAATTGTGACTTTTGAAAATGTATTTTTTGAAATTAGTCACTGGTAATCGATTACCATTAAGGTGTAATCGATTACACATCAACAGATGTGACTCTTCATTTTGAATTTTGAAAATTAAAACGTTTAGAAGCTCTGGTAATCAATTACATGTATTGTGTAATCGATTACACAAGTTTAAAATGATTTAAAACTGTTTAAACATAAGTTGTAACTCTTGAAATTTGAAATCTTAACGTTTTAAATTACTGGTAATCGATTACTATATTTTTGTAATCGATTACCAGAGAGTAAAACTCTTTGGTAATGATTTTGTGAAAACTTCTTGTGCTACTCAATGTTTTGGAAAACTTTTTTAATACTTATCTTGATTGAGTCTTCTCTTGATTCTTGAATCTTGAATCTTGATCTTGATTGTTCTTGAATCTTGATTCTTGAATCTTTGGAATTTGCTTAACTCTTGATTCTTTGGCATCATCAAAATAACCTTGGAAGACATTGCTTCCACAGTAGAGTGTACATCTACTTGGGTTGTAATACTGAGAACAAGATATGGTACATCTCTTGTGGATCAGTTCAAGTGGAGGGTACATCCACTTGGTTATTCAAAGAGAACAAGGGAGGGTACATCCCTTGTGGATCTTTGCTTGTAAAGGATTTTACAAGGTTATTGGAAATCTCAAGAACCGGTGGTTGCTTGGGGACTGGACGTAGGCACGGGTTGTGGTCGAACCAGTATAAATCTTGTGTTTGTCTTCTTCTTCCCTACACTCTTTATCTTTCCGCTGTGTACTTTTTATTTCCGCTTTACTTTTGTCTAAGTTATTGTTTTTGTTCTTTACTTTCTCATAACTTAGTAGTAAAGCCTAATTGAATCTAGTAACATTAAGAAGGATAAATTTTTAATTAGTCAAGACACGTTCATAATTAATTCAACCCCCCTTCTTAATTATTCCGAGGCCACTTGATCCAACAGAACCATGTACAATTGATTAAGGAGAATATTCTCTTAATCTGTTTGATGCAAGGCAAACATGTTGAAGAACAAGAGGATACGGTCATGCAAATTATGCAATTGTCATCTCATGGATTTTGGATCACTTCAAGGTGGATATCTTTAACCAGATAAAAGACTTTGTGGAGCCTAATTTTGAGATAAAGACTAAAATGCTGAAATGAGATAGGGTATGTGGAAGCTGATAATGGTAATGGGTGGATTAAGAAGCCCAAAGACTCCACAACTAGAGATGTTGAAGAAAAGCAAATGACCCCATTTGAGGAGATGTTGGCTAAGATGGATGAGTTGATGAGAGTACACAAGGAAGACTGCAATGAGCTAAAAGAGTGTTTGAAAACCATTTCTAAGAAGCTAGATGCTAAAGGAGCACCTGATCTAGATGATATTTGACACCCTCAGTTGCCCCAACCTTAGACCTTGTACTAGTGTCTAAGTAGTAGCCTCTAGCTCTTTAGGTTTCAATCATGTTGATGTTATTAAGTCTTTTAACTTGTTTGCTATGTTTTTATATTGTTATTAAAACACCTTTTGTAATGTCCTTTGGCCTTATATGGTAGAGTTAATGATGTTTTTTGGACGAAGGCTAGCATGGTCCACTTCTATAAGTGATTTATTACGTACCACTTTTGTAGACCATTGGATTTATCTCACCCCCACAACCATGTGGTGTCCTTTGCATTAGATTCTTTTTTCTTCTTTCTCTCACTGACCCTCTCCATCTTCGTTTCTTCTTTCTCTCTCTAGCCACCCTCCTCTGTCTAATCTACCCCCACAAAATAAACTCATCATCGGTCACCATTGTTGGAGGTAACTTTTAAAGACAACGAAAGCACCTTGGGTTTGATCGATGGTAATTTTCACGCCCTAGCACAAGTCAACAACATTCAATCAAAACTTGAGACTTGATTGCTCACTCACATTATAGGCGACACTCACATAAGGCTTATTTATTAAACAAGTTAAAACATTTTAACTTTCTATTTTATTAAAAAACTTATATTTATGATAATTAGGGGTGGGCAAAATATTGAACTGAATTGAATTGATGTTAAATCGAACTGAACTATTCAAAAAATAATTTAACTCTTTTTATTAATAACTGAATTGACCGTGGTTTATTTCAGTTTTTAAAAACTAAACCTCTTCTAAGAATAGTTCATTGTAGTTTGAACTTCGAAGTTGTTCACCGCAGTTCTTAACAATTCGATTCAATGCACCTATAAACAGTTCGGTTCGATTTGCCTGAATTGTTTTGTAGTTTAATTCAGTTCGAGCGAACCATATTTGCATTTTGGAATAGTTCATGACTGTTTGAATTGAACAACCCCAACAGTGGTGATGCATGGTTGTTTTTTTTCTTCTATTGATGTTTTCTTTTTGCAGGTGGTGGCGGCTTTGTGATGTGGCAATTTGATGTGAGAAATGTGTTTTTGGTGTTGCATTGCAGATTTGTTCAAAGTGTGATGACAATTTAGGGTTTGGTGGATTTGGGGGAAAAGGGACACCATGACTGTTCTTTTTGTTCACTTTTCACAATTTCCTTCTTTATTGTTTTATGACATTGTTGTTTGCACTAGTGAGTGATTGGATTTGGGACTGATTTGTAATTTAGGTATTTTTTTGTGGGTAAATAACCGTTTTCGTCCTAAAAGTGTGTGACGCTAACAAATTCATCCCTTGAGTGTTACACACTTTTAAAAACGAAAATGATTATTTTTTTTTGCTGAACATGGTATTGGTACAAAGTAGTCTCGCCGAAAGTGATGACTAATTTCGTCGGAGACCTTGAGTGCACACAAGGTGGTGAATATTTCTCTCCCAACAAGATTTATTTTTATTCCATACCCTTGGCCAACCAGGATTCGAACTTTGGACTACTTGGTTAAGGGATACAAGCTGTCACCACTTGTGTCAACCGTTGTTGGTGGGATTCGGTTATTTTTATATTTTGACAAAACTATTTTTTGCAGCTATACACTGAGGGAAACTTTGAATCAAATTTTGACCTTTTCGCACCCCATGGACAACACATTGACATTTAATGGAAGAAACTAACAGGAGAGACTAGAAATGGAACAAAATGATTTATCAGAGTCTAAGACCAATCCAACTTTTTTCGGAAATTACAAATAGAAATTACCAAAAACTTAGAGGATTAACGACATAATTAACCCTTAATTCAATTACTACCAGTTGAATTGCGATTCTGTGATGCCTTACTTTCCTTTTCTTTTCTTTTTTCATTGTTATGAAACATACATATACACAAGAAATGGCAGCACGATCCCCTCATTAAGTAAACAGAAGGAAAACAATTTAATTGTGGGTTTTGATTTCATCTCCCTTTTGCTTTGATGAACCATTCCATATCCAACTCTTAACATGTCATTGGAAGGTTGAGCCCAGAGGCTACAAATATAGATTTGTTGCATTTTTTCAATTGTCAGTCATTTATTTCAACCCAAATATCAAACTGGAACTACAAAAATTGAGCCATTAATTGATTTAAAAAAAAAAATACAAAGTACAAGTACAATAATTTCTATTTAGTTTTGCTTTGATCACAAATTGACCTATCTAAAACAGCTATTCACAAGCATAATCAGTTTTAAACTATTTCCTATTTGGCCTTGCTGTAACGAAATCCAAGTATATTTGTTTTTATTCTTCATGAGCTTCAATATTTTTTTTTTCAGGGAAGCTTCAATATCTTCTAAGCTCTAGGGATCAGAGAATTCAATGTTATCATGAGTCCATAAATAGAAGAAATCAGACATAGCTTAATATTCAGACTCCCAAACATTTCGCCCAACCGAAACACCTAGCAATTTTCCTTGGCAAAGAATATGCAGATTGCAGAGAAGGATCAGTTGCAATATCTTTTGCTCGTGATCATATATACACCCCTCGTTCTTGTTTACTTCCTGGGATAGTGTTGTCTAGTATGAATGCCACCAACAGTGTTACCACCATGTTTAAGGACATAAGAGCATTGATGGCAAAATGAAGCTGAAACATTTGGGGGGATAAAAATGACACGGTTAGCTCAGCTTCACCAAAAAAATATAAGTAGTTAGTAGTTTTTAGTTGATGAAAATTTGTAGTTGATGAAAATTTGTAGACTTAATTATACTCTTGATCTCTTGACGTCGTCATTTTTTGAATTTGATCTTCCCATTCTTTTTTTAAATTTAATGGTACAATTTTGATTTATCAGATAACTTGACATTCAATATTTAATATATATGTTAATGTTACATCCTATTATACTTTCACATATCTATGTCTACACATTTGTCATATCAATATTATTGTTAAATATTGAATGTCAAGTTAACAAGTGAATCAAAATTAGACTATTAAAAGAATGAGAATATCAAATTTATGGGAGAAAATGGACGGTCAACCTTGAGAAATGATGCTAAAAAACACAAAAAAAAGTGTAATTAAGTCAAATTTGTACACAAGCTCATAGAAATGTTATGGATGATAATTACGTGATATTAGTATGCTTTCAAATTTCAATCACAACATCAAAGTTTTTTAGGTGTAACTACATCTTGATCGCAATTGCAAGTTGTAGCCGTATTTATCTGCAATCTTTTTCTTATTAATAATAATCATAATTACTCGGTTTGAGATTTAGTTACACTTAAGACTTCTTACCCCTCCTTAAAAGTATATTTTGTGGGGATCAAATTCAGATTCTCTTCCACAAACTCGACGATGTTGTCACTTGAACTACACCCATTGGGTATCTGCAATCTTTTTAATTAGTCCAACTTGATGATTAGCATATTCACATATAGCCTATGAAATTTTTTCCTTCTTATACTATTTAATTTCTACTGAATGCAAGGGGTGTCTGCACAGAGAAAGTGCTTACTTGTTTATTGCCAAAATGGAATGGTCCACTAGATGCAGCCCCATAAGGTAACAGGTAAGCAGGTAGTATCAGACTGGTTTGAGGCTTGTATTGTTGAAAATAGGCAAGGATTGATAGACCAAGGACCAAGGAACAAAGAAACACCAACTATTTTCATGTTCCTGAAGCTGGCACATTTACCATACTGTAAGTTTGAAAGGCCTAAAGCTGCTATAAGAGCCCAAATGAAACACAGTACCGAAGCAGCCAAGGCCTGAGGAATGGAAGCAATAAGAGCACCCACTTTTCCTACAAAATAAAATGGGAAATTGGATTAAAGTTTCTTTCAATTAAATCAATCCTACAAAACTAGTTTATAAAGTGAGAGTTGCTCTTCAATTAGATAATGACTTAATTGTATTTTTTAACCTTAATTTTTTAATTTTTGACTAATTTTATTCTCAACTTTTTAATTTGACACATTTTATACTCAACTTTTAAAAAACTTACAAATTTTACCTCAATCATTTATCAATTAACAAGAACAAAATTTGAGGATTAAATTTGTCAAAAATAAAAAAATTAGGAGAAGTAAAATGACAGAGGATAAAATCCACAAGTTTCTTAAAAATTAGAGGTAAAATATGCTAAATTAATTTGTTAGAAATAAAATTTGCAAGAAATCAAAAAATTGGGAGTAAAAAATACAATAAGTCTTAAATAATTTAATTTGATCATATCACTAGTTGATATAGGATCTCCAATAAATAACAAACTGAAAGGTTGTTTAATAATTTTGGTATCAAATAATTGTGATTTATGTCAAAAAGTTTTGTTGATTTACCCATAAAGGAGAAGAGAATCATGAAAGCTGCTCCAAGTTCCACCACCCTACGACTTGCCACCTTTGTTGTGTCAATTGTCTGAACATTTTCTGTCAAGGTGGTTGACCCAGTTCCCGAACCCCAAAGACCAGCCAATATACTATAGAGACCCTCCAATGCAATTCCTCGGCTCACGACTCCAGGACTTAGAGGCCTCAAATTGACTCGCAGAGATGCAGAATAATATGTTCCAACCTGGAAAATGAACATGTCATTCACTTAGTACAATTTTAGTTTCTTTCCAAATCATATTTGATCCTTGCTTTCAGCATGAAAATTAATTCTAAGCTTAAAAAAAAAAGGTGTTTGAGACTTTTATGATAACCACTTAAAAGTGCTAACAGTAACAACACAAATGTCTAACACATTTCTTCTACTATATATACTTTTTAGTAGAATTTACACAATTTTATCCTTTTTAATAAACTTCAACCAATTGCGGGCATTTATCTAACAAACTTTTTTATAGTCTTTCTTTTCCCTTTTGTGTGTGTATGTATGGCACTTATTGAATTAAAAGAATACAAAATATCTTTATCGTTGTACTGGTTTTGCTGCCCCTCTATGAATTTCTCAATCTAAAGACTAAAGAGACAGTCCCATGTATTAAGAATCTCAAAAGCTATTTATTCTACCTAAAAGAAATGCTAGCAACACATTCTCTAATACTCTTCTTTTAACATATTCTATTATTGGTTAAAATTTATTTAAAAATTACATAATCAAAAGAGAAAGTTATTAAATAAAAAATAAAATCTACCAAAATTTATAATTTGTAATATCAACAAATAGAGTGTATTGTTAACATTTCTCTTCTGAGATCCAATGTGGGATTCAGAAGTCACAACATTGACACCAAACATAACTCACAAAGAAAGTATCGACTAACCCAAAAGACTAGTTCATTATATGAGAAAGTCTCATGCGTTAAAATACCATATAGAGCCTCCTATTCTGCTAATCGTGGGAGTCATAATACCAAGCAAATGATATTTTGCACTTGCAAGCATTCAAAATAATATACTTACTGAATCCACAGAGGCAGCCAGCGACACTATGGCCATCATTATGCAAGTCCTGAAATGGAAAATAGGGAAACCCCATTGTAAAGGATAAAGTATTCTGAGCCATGCAGAAGTTAACAGTGCATTGGATATATCAGTCCTGCAATGTTTCATGGTATAAGCATGCTTTCTGCATGCACCAATCAAAATGTTTGAACTTGGGATATTGGGATTGCATCCTTTGTAGTTATATCCTCCCCCAGCTGTTAAAAACGACGCATATATCCAAGTTAATGTAACTGTCAAGGGAACCTGCAAAAATTGAAGAGTTTGTCAACACAATTTGTTGGTATATGCACATTTAGTTAAGGAAAACTTTGTAATCTCAAGTTGTCAACTAATTGACACAAATGATGATGAAGTATACAATCATTTATTTTTTGATTTTTTTCCCTCTAATTTAACTTATTCATCTCCACTTATTACACAAATCAAACAAGGTCAAGGAATGTCAATCTGAGTGTGCATAACTTCAATTTCCTCAAGACATATCTGGTGCCTTGCTGAAGAGTTCTAACTTTTTAAAACTTTATCGTGATATTTACATAAGATTTCAGGATTAGACTTCTATATAAACTGGCTCCATAGATGTTGACCAGTTTGATCACGCAAGTCATTATGCTAAAATAATTTTCTCTTCTCTTTTCTTTCCTCACAATGTGTGTGTTTTGAAAGGATGATCAGAGACAATGAAACCAGCAAATTATAACATTACTTTTTATGTGTATGATTTTCAATGTGACACCCTGTATCCCAATATATATATAAATAAATAAAATATATAAAAATATCAGTAAATAAATTCACATTGGTAAAAGGTTCACATTCACTCTATTATTATAAAAAATTTATTAAAAATATATTCGGCTCAAAATAAGGCCGTCAAAATTTACAAAAATATTTTATTAAATCAGTGAGGTAAAATAAAATAGATTAACATCATGCAATTAATATAGGAACTTATGTCCCAATCACATCCTATCAGAGTATTGTAACCCGATGTCCTTCAACACAAGGTTCCTTAAAGCAATTCACTTAGTCATCTGCTCCCTCGAACACAAAGTTCAAGATCATCACAGGATCCAAACACAAACAACACATGGGGAGTGAGTTATCACATTCGTAACTAGTAGAAAAACAAGACAACTAGATATACATGCCATATAAATGAGATATAACTTACTTAAATATAACTCACGTGATTCAACCACTTTGTCATTCAAAATTCACTTTTCAATCATCAATCACATTACACAAGAATCACACACTCTGATCAAGACATAATAACACATCAATTTCATAATAAATAATTAACAAGCATTATGCAACAGTTATGCTAAGACTCAAGCCTATATACAATGTGGTATCATGTCAGTAAAAAATCATCCTGAGGCGCTTAGGATTACATAACAAGGACACACCACAATGAGTATGTCAGGTTACTCTCACTAAGTAAAATCACAGGGAGATCAGTCAGGGTCATGCTATTTTGCAAGAATGCTCTAACCATGTGGGATTGACACATGCTTAAAGGAGCATTCAAACCGTGTGTATTTACCCCCAAGACCTACACTCCGAAGAGTCCGTCGGGGCCTCTCCCTCCTGATTCAGGTCCAACCCCTAAAACAATTTTTGCATACAAACACTACTCATGAATTATATAATATTCACGACCTCACACTCGTATATTAAACACATACAACACGTTGGGCTACAATTTAACACTAGTTCCTAAATAGGAAACCTACACTTTTTTTTAACACTGCGCATCAACACTTTTCTCAAGATAAACACTGATCGGGTTATTGTACAATTCACAGCTTACAACACAAGTAATGTCACATCAAGTGTTAACCACACACTTATTCACAACCAAAACTCATTCACAATTTCACATCTCATAATGTCACAATCTATCATCACATGTTTACACGTATCTCACAAATTAACACATGTTCAACTTTGCACTTATACTCAATCTCAATAACAATACTATAATCTCAAAATAACATGTTATTTCACAATTCATCACATATTTCATTCATAAACACTACTCATGAATTATACAATACCCAAGATCTCACACTCATATTTTAAACACGTTCAACACATTGTGTTACAATTTAACGCTGGTTCCTAAATAGGAAACCTACACTTTCTCTTTAACACCGCGCATAAACATTTTCTCAATATCTACACTGGTCGGGTTATTGTATAATTCACAACTCAACATAATTATTGTCACATAAGTGTTAAATACACACACTTATTCACAACCAAATATCATATCCACAATTTAACATCTTGTTTCATAATCCCAAAATGGTGTATCATTGCGCCTCATGTTTATTTATGCATCTTCATAACATTCATAATGATATTCATAAGGTACAACATACACATGTACATCAAATTTAACCATAATATTCTCAAATTCCAACACTTGAATAATTTTTGGAATCATACTATAACAACACTACAATATTATTTACATAAATTATTAATATAAATAAATATACAGCTAAATATATATATTGGATCATGAATTTCAAAGTAAGCTTTCAATGTACCAATTCTAAATAATTATATGAACACTTTCCCATATATATAAGTATACAAGAATTCATATATATTATCTAAGAATACAACACAAAGTCTACTAGAAATCTTTGGTCAATTTCAAATATAATATTAATTTTAAACTATAAAAAAAACTAAAAAGCATGAAAAGGAGAAAATACAAAATCAATATCTCACTCCCTCTTACGCTAAATCTCTCCTTACTTAATTTCATCATCGATCAATTCACGCTAATTAGAAAAAGGTTCAATTTGTAGTGTTCACACTCAACACAAGAACACATCAATTTCATAGCAATTTCTCATTGGGACATCAATTGGTTCATCAAACGTATATAATTCACAGTTATAATTATAAGGATAAAATCAAAATTATGGAAACACCCCAAAACTCATTCCAATTGATACTCTAAGGATCTCTACACATGTTTTCACTAATGTCCAATTGTGAATAATTCATCCCTTACCTCGATGTAGTCACTCAAGCGTTCTCCGTTATCAATTCGGATGTTTCTGGTGTTCTTTAAAACTCCTCTTCCGGTTGTTTTGTTAGGGTTCCCAAAACGTCAACGAAAAAGAGAAGGGGTTGAAGCCTCCATTCCATGGTCCTATGTGCGATGCATCTTTCTCCCTTCACAAACATTATTTGATAAATACCAACGGTGAAGACATGCGGAAATGAGTCGTGAACCACATATCAAAATTTCATGACAATCCAACGGTTAAAGAATTTGGGATCTTAGTTTTATCGAGACAGTTTTGGGTTTCTACGGAAAAGGAAAAAGTTACAATGCGATGGATATTTCTCTCAACTTCGACATGTTTTCATAATTTCCAACGGTGAGAATGCTCAGAATTGAGCTACGAACCTGGTGTTTAAATTTCACGACCATCCAATCGTAAATGAGTCCAAGATCGTCGTTTTTCTAGAACAGGTTTGATGATATACGAGAAATGTGAGGGTTTTGAGAAGAGGAGAGGGGAAAACTAAACTGAGAGGAATCGTCGTTGTGAAACTGATCTAAGACACCTGTAGGACACTTATAATTTATCATTTATTCTATTTATTTATTTTTATTATTTTATAAAAAGTAACTCTATTTTATTTCCTATCAAATGAATAAATCAAATATATTTTTTTTCTTCGAACCATTATTTTAATATAACTATTTTTCTTTATTTATTTAATTATAAAAATCTCATCATTTTCTAAAACTTCATTATTATTTTTTTACTAAAAACATTTCTAATTTATTTACGAAAAATAGAATTTTACATTCAACATACAAGCTACCAGCACGACAAGTTATATTGTTTATGAATCATCTAAACTACAAAGCACATAATGTAGTACGTCGTGTCTTAAAAAGTCAAAGTCAAAATCAAACAAGGAACATATAAATTCAAGATACTTACAGCACAAATTCGAAATGTGTGGTGGCCAAAGATAGATATTCCTCGAAGATGCTTCAAATAAGAAATAAAAAACAAAGATATGAGTTCCAGAAAACAACTGAAACCATTTAAGGACAAAAGCCAATAACTTTTTTTGTAAGAGACAAACACAGACGGGCTTTTTAATATGTCAAGAAAGAAATTTACAGTCATTGCAAAAACTTTTAATGCATCGGATTAATCTATATTAGTGCTGCTTGAAATTCTTAGTACTCACCAGTGTGAATAATAGAACTAATGCTATCTGCGGAATGCTAATTTTCATGCAAGTTCCAGCTTGTGGAAAGCCATAGCTGAAGAATGCCAAACCTACAGCAGCAACAGTTGGAGCCACCACAATTGGGTTGATTATCCTAGAAGTTATAACAAATTGTTATAAAATTGCAAAGAATTAACACATTAGACTCAAGTCTTAATAGCTTTCCTCAGATAAAATTTCAGTAGCTTTTGTGTTCACTTCATTCACCAGCATAAACTCACACCATACTAAGTGATTTAAGGACACATTAGAATAAACAAATTAATTAAGCACTCATTTATTAAAAGTTCATCACATGAGGGCTTATTCATAAGCTTGACTGTGATGTTTTCTGAAATTAACTTAAAGGCGATTATTTTAAGAAGTTTCTTATTAATATTTATTTAAATAAGTTAAATTGAGTTTATAATGTCATATAAAACATTTATAAGCCAAACAAAACTCTATCAAATGCCCCCTATAATTGCATAGACATATTCTATTCCTAATTATTCTTTTCTAGATGTCTAAACTGTGCTACATATTCAAAGAGCCATGTAAGAGAGAATAAATAAATAACAGAAAGTTTAATTACTTGTCAATTTTACGTGCCTGGCTAATTGTGTTGCACAAAATATGATTTATTTGCAATTTAAGGGTTGCCACCTAAATAACAAAAAATGAGGCTTCATTGTTGCATGCATTGCCAAGGCAAGGAGTGTATTACGTAACTAGATTTCTGAAGAAGAGAAGTAGAGTGTGGTGGTCATGTCATTATTCTAGCCCGTTGGAATATATGCAAAATTGTTGCAGAAGCTAAAGATATGCATATTTTCATCTTAATTGAACTTTACTGCAACTGTATAAATTCCATGACAGAAAATATTAACATAAAGGCTTTATAAGCAGGCATTAGCAGGATACATTGGAATATTGAGCCAACAATTATAGCTCCCTGGAGTTCCGTCATTATGTGCCTACATTTCTGCAGTTATAAGCAGGCATTAATACGGAAACTGGAAATAGTTACCAACCCGAAGAAGATTAATCTAAGTTAAATGTGACTAGTGAACCAAAAATTCCCTTCACTGGGTAGAACTCTGATAGGGGCCCCAATGCACAAAGAAGCAAAAAGGAAAAATATGGTGATTCAAATAATGCAGTACCAGGATTTAGATTACTTGATGTAATTGTACAAGTCATAAAGAGCTTAAGGACAATGAATGAACATTTTGTGTCTGTCATTGAACTTACATGATGTGTGAGATTACGAAATTCTTCAGCATTTATGATAACCAATGCCGGTGCCAAATACACGAACGAGCTCCCTTGAACTAAAGATAGTTGGGTGCCAAAGTAGCAATGCAGTATCGTTGTGACACCGGAAAGAAACAGCATTGTGGAAATTACATTAGCAGTATCGTTCTGTCATCATTGGAGTGAAAGTGAATATATATGAATATGAAAAGTTAACATATCAATTTTCCTTGGGTCATTGCATAAAGGCATATCTTACATCTGTTCCACCCATGGTTAGTACCATGATTAATGGGATTAATACTAGCGAGCCAATCAATGAAAGGTAGTGCTACAAGCCGTAAAGATAAGAGGTACTGCAGTTAAAGATAGGTAAATCAAAAGAAGTAACAACTTCTTTAGTAAGTCATAGAAGCAGAATTTAGCCAGATAACTTTGCTACTTATGAGATAATATAGTGACAGTGAAGGTGATTTGTTAATAAAAATGGGGAAGGAGGAGATTCACAAAGCCCCTTCATCAAACAAAACTTGATAAATGGCCTGAGATGTGTCCTCTCTCCCTCTTCCACATAAATTACTACTCTACTTGTCTTAATCCTGTTATTTTGAAAAGTACTCAAACCAATTTGATGGCATCCATGCTCAAATCCAAATAACAGATGCTATGCATCGTCAACAAACTAATTTATCAAAATAAATGAAATTAAATTATTAAAATGTTGGGTCTTTTAGACTCCTTTCCTATTTGGAATAAAGGTCCAAATGAAAAGATTCATTTTGTCTCACTTATTTAAGTGGAGAGAGGTCAGATTAGAATGTGAGAGAGACTCATTTGAGAGGAAAAAATAGTTACAAAACATTGAGAGAAAAAGGAGAGGGAAAATCATTGTGATTTTCGTACACCCACCAGAGAGTGTTTTTCAGATTACAACTGCGAATTCGTTCATCGCTGGATTAAGATGATTTTTTGACAGCAGGTTCTACACACGTGATACTTCAAATTGTTCGGTTGGATTGTCAAAAAGATATCTGGAGACAAAGATAAGTGTTTTGCATTCTTTGTTCTACTTTTTAGGGTTTGATCTTCTTGTCTCTATTATAAGCATTAGGGCTCTGTTTTGATTTGTCTGTTTGTAGCACGTTTCAATACACTTGCTGGAGACTCTCTTGTATCTTTATTGATTATAGTGGAGTTATTTTTTTGGTCTAGATGATTCATGATTTTTACACTTGCATTGAGGAATTTTTCACGTTAAACAAATTGTGTCTCTTGTGTGTTTTTTATTTCTATTTTGCGTTCTATTTTTATTGGTGCTCCTCACAGGTTCTTGCGAGTTTTGAAGAATTTATTTTCGTTGCCTATTACTCTGTTATTGAGTTTGTTATTGTGGTAGCTTGTTTTTCCATCATAAAATTCATAATGCATGGACTTAAACTTGAGGATCAATCTCCAGCTTATAATTGAACAGACTATTATTGATCTTGTGATTTTTGAATACCCAAACACAGAAGCTAGTAACATTACTACATACCAGAAAGTTAGAATGCAAAAAAAATAATACTATGCCATTCAAAGATCATATGATTAATGAAATTGATTAGAATATACTATATTGCCATCAGGCTAAGGCATAACTATTAAGACATTGAATTTTAGTAACCAAATTCACGTTAAACCAATGGGACTATTTTAGAATTATTCAAAATTAGCACTCTAACTTAGATGTGAGAAACATAAAATTAATCTGAAACTAACCAAGATTTGGATTTTCTGTGATCCCTACTTCAATCCAGATGCTCCCTGCCACCCTCTACTAGCAGGTTCCTCCCCCTCTGGAAAATGATTCACCTTGACGTCTTCAACTATCCCTTCTTTTTCCTTCTTCTGCTCTGGCAAAGGAGCAACTGCAGAAACTCCATGACTATTAATATTGCGATTTGTACTCACCGTCATTCCATAAGCATCACCATTCACTCTTAACCCAATTTTCTAATCACCATCACCAACCAAAACCAAAGCAGCCTCATCCCCAATTTTCCTCTTTTAGTTTTAGCTCCCCACTAGACCATTCCACACATCCTTTGACCTTAAAACTCTCTCATTCTCACCCCTCATGTCTCCATGCTTGGTCACAAAAATCGGTTCAATCTCATTTTCTCGATTAGGCCTCACCAACCCCAGCACTGGATCAATCTCTATCTTGGGAGAGGACCGTCCTTCTCTCTAATAATCAACATTCTTCACGTCAAACCCAACACTATCAAAATTCTCACTGGCACTAGTCCCAACTTCCCCAGAGTAATTAGACACAAACCCAGTTCTCTTTGCCCATGACTTCAACTCTTTAGGATTATGATCACTTCTTGCCACAAAAGGCTCAACTTTTGTATCACTAACAACATCATGTCTCTTGCCAGTGCCACCCCTTATAGCCTTCCCCTTATCTAAGAACTCCGAACTCGACCCGGTTTCCATTGAACCATTTTCTTTCACTTTTCTTCTTTTGCTTTCTTTCAAAATTGGACACCCTCTACACCCACACTTACAATCCAAACAAGTTCAATTCAACGCAATATAGTACAAAGAAAAAAGATGAAAACTTTGCAAGGTGAAGGAACCAACATAGAGGCTTCACTTCACATCACAACAAAGAGCCAAACTCCAGAGAGTGAAAGAATAGAAGCAAAGGAACAATATATGGTGAAAAGACAAGGAAAGAAATGAAAACCATCACAACGACAACAACAACAACAATAACGTGCATTGGTGTAGTGATTAGCGATTAGTGTTGAAGGAAGGACAATGAAACACATTGACTCAGAGAGACATATCTTATCTTCACTTTAACTCATTGCAACTTGCAAGTTGCTTTCAAAAGAAAGCGTGAATGTGAGTGTGTGACCTTAATCACATAAACTTCTCTCTGGCATGGCTTCTTGATGTTAACAAAGGACCTAGCCAGCAAAATTTGAAGTTGAATTTTCAAATGTGAAGAAAGGTAACATTACATAACAATCTTGCAAGTTGAACCTTCATTAATTTTATTTTTTTGTGTGTGCTTTTTTCTCCTAATATTATTTAAGGAATTAATAAGGGTAAATAGTCACTTTTGTCCCTGGATGTGTAATTTGTTGATAAATGCGTCCTTGAAGGATGAAAATACAAAATTTAGTCCCCGAAAGTGTAAAAAGTGCGACAAATATATCTGACCGTTAGCTTTTGTCCATCACTGTTAATAAAATAGTGTACGTGGCACAAAGGGACAAATTTATTCGTGAAATGATTGTCAAGGTGATCATCTCT
This sequence comes from Glycine soja, assembly GCF_004193775.1. Lineage (NCBI taxonomy): Eukaryota > Viridiplantae > Streptophyta > Magnoliopsida > Fabales > Fabaceae > Glycine > Glycine soja. Next base: position 38,115,457 of record NC_041009.1, read on the forward strand.
AATTGCCAGCATAAGGGCATATTTGTCATATAATATTTTTTTAACTTTTCGTCTTTCTACTTCACTCACAAATGCGTCCCTGAAAAACGAAAATACAAAATTTAGTCCTCAAAAGTGTAAAAAGTGCAACAAATATATCCAAATGTTAACAATAGAATGTGACTAATTATTATAATTTGAAAAAACTATAATGATTGCAACAAATTTTTTTTAACAAATTCGTAAATTAAATTGAGTCTAAAAGAAAAAAGAATACTCGTTTTATAAACTATAAATAATTTTTTTACACACTCATGCTTGATAAAAGGTTCAAGTAAAAAAATACTTATTGTAAAGCATTATAGTTAAATTAAATCCATGAATAATGTTTAGGGAAAATTGTAATTGCAATGTTTTACTTTGTAAAAAACAATCATCTCCTTTGGAATGATTTTTTTAAGGTTATGATTTTTTAAATGACCAGTCAATAAAATATAATTATGTATTATTTAAAAAAAATAAAAATCAACAAATTTTTATTATAATTTGTAATTTGATGTCATTGCATATACTAATAGACATTCATATTTTATTATGAAAATTTATAAAAAAAAAACAATTAAATAAATAGTGTTTGATTAAATAGAAACAATGATTTTCTTATCGCTTTATGGTAAAATTTCTTTTCTTTCCTATGTTGATAGCATTTATTCAAGAGTTAACAACAAAAAAATTAATTTTTTTTGTAGTTGAAGAAAAGTAAGAAGAATTCGCCAAAGCAATAAAAGTTCACTTCCATTAGTAATATTTTATGCATGTCTCAACCGTTGATGAAACTTAAGAATTATATAACGAAAACAGACACTTACTGATATGGTATAACTCTCCCAAAATTTTGTCGTAATAATTATAAATTTTTCAAAATTATAATAATTAGTCACAACAATCTATTATTAACGTTTAGATATATTTGTCGCACTTTTTACATTTTCAGGGACTAAATTTTGTATTTTCATTTTTTAGGGATACATTTGTCAGCGGAGTGAAAAAATGAAAAGTAAAAAATGTTATATGACAAATATACCCCTATACTGACAATTAAAGATGACCACGTTGATCATCATTTCAGTGACAAATTTATCCTTCTGTGCCACATAGACTATTTTGTTAATGGTAACGGACAAAAGTTAATGATCAGATATATTTATTGCACTTTTTACATTTTTGAAGACTAAATTTTTTATTTTCATCTTACAAAAATACATTTGTCAGCAAATTACATATTTAAGGATAAAAGTGACTATTTATCTCATTAATGATGAAGGAAAACTAAATGCGTGTGAATTGAATCACTTTGCTTCAAATTGAAGTTTCTTATTCTTTTGCAGTATTTTTTTCGGGGAGAGTACTCAAGGAGTGAAGTGGAGTAATTTAATTGCTTTGTTACATTATTACAATGATGATTATGAGGTGGAATTTAATTATTAGGTCCCAATCCAATTGGCGTTGTTGGAAAAAGAAGCCAAATTCAGTATCACATTCAAGTGGATTATTATTATTATTATTATTATTATTATTATTATTATTATTATTATTATTATATCTGTTAGTTATATAGTTTTGAATCATTGAATGGTTTAACTACCCTATTTCAAGAGGGTTACTTGGGCATTAATAGGTATATTTGGACTTTTTGTGAGATAACGTTACGTTGTCTCTTTGTGTGTGTAAAGCGTTCATCCAATACAAAAATAGAATATTTGTAAGAGTTGATTGTATATTTTAAAAATTAATTATTTAGAATAAAAGGAGAAAATTAAAATTAGTTGAAAATAAACACTACCGATAACCAACTAATATCAGTACCAATATCTTTTTTTCCCGTCAACAACTTTTTTCACTGTTTTAGATCATACCATAAACATGGTGAGACTTGTTTATGAGATTTCGAGTACTAAAACGATTAACATCGCCCCAATGACCCTACACACAATCTCAAACTTTTGTATGAATCAAACAAGTGGAGCAACTAACTTTTGTGTATGACACATTGACACTTAAGAAAACATGTTTAAGTAGTAAAATAATGTTTATGTAGACAGACCCATAGCATAATCGTGCTGAACAAATCACTTAATCTATGTCTATTTTTTTTTATTAAAGAATAGAGTAAATTACAACTTTTTTTTTTGAGGTTTTGTAAAATTATACAAACATTTTTAATTTTTTTAACATTTACACTCATCTTCATTCAAGAGAGTTTGAAATAATGTTTTTCAAATATTTAAGGAAGGGTTAATGTATATTTTACAAAAAAATTAAGAGGAATTAATGTAATGTATAATGGGGTGTCAGTGTATATTTTTAAATAACTAATGGAGGTTATGTAGGATTAGATAAAAGAAGTGGATGTTTGTGTAATTTCACCAAAATTCAGGAGTATTATTTGTATAATTTACTATAAAAATAACAATTTAAAATAAGCTTTAAAATTTAGGTTTTAATGATAAAATCCAAAGTAAACTTATTGTAAAAGAGTTGTATTTAGAAAATATTCAAAGATTAATTTAAATTTTTAATTAATTACATAACAAAAAATTCTTCTATGGAACAGATGGCACAACCAATAAAAAATTTACACCAAATTAAAATAAAAAGATTCACCTTAAAAAGTCAAATATATGTTTCTAATCAAATATCTTCTTGAAAAATACAAACTCACATTGTTGGGGAATTCAAGAGAGTAAACACCACGAGTCATCTTACTTGCTTGAGATACTCACCAAGTCAAACTTATTCGATATACGACTTTGTCATATCTTAATTTTGCATGGGGACTACCATTCACTGATGTTTGGATTCTCGCTAGCTGAATTGCGTTGCTCGACACCAGTTGCCGAACAAGACGAAAGATCGTTCAGTGTTTTGATCAAGAATGCGAGAGGTACCAAAAGGGAGGGGCAAAGAGGTCTTTTTATTGAGTTTCTTGGACCCTAGCTCACCTAGGCTAACCTCTAGCTCACCTAGGCCCCCAAATTACTTCAGCCTGAAGGAACCAGCTCGCCTGAGCAAGCTGACATGGTCCCAAGTGCCCTTTTTTCTATAAATAGGCGTGAAGGGGAGTTGAGGAAGGGGTTCCAAGGCTCAGAAGTGGAGAGAATTGAGAGAAAAGAGAAAGAAGAAGAAGAAAAAAGAGGAAACGAAGCCAAAGCGCTACCGAATCGCGATTGTGATCAATCCCTACTTCGTTCCTTGTTCGGTGTTCTTCGTGTGACCGTCGATTAGTTTTGTTTTTAAGATTTAAATATGATCTATGTACCCTTAGGGGTTCCCCTTGTAATTATGTGCACATTCATCTTCTCCATCTATCATCGACGATCTCGTTTTTCTTTGTAAAGTTCAATCTTAACCAATCACTAGTGTTGTAAAGTTTTCTTTAAAAAGATTGAAAGTTAATGAAAAAAACCAAGATAAAACCAACTCATAACTAACTTCTTTTTATCAAATACCACTTGAAATTGTTTCAAGGTCCAACGCCTTAACGATTCTCTCTACTTTTCAAATTTAAAAGATCATTTCAAGGCCCAACGCCTTAACGATTCTCTCCGTTTTTCAAAATTTAAAACATTGTTTCAAGTTCCAACGCCTTAAACGACTTTTTGTTCGCAATTAAAATGAATATTTCAAAAACATAAAATCAATGTAACACACAAACATTCAGACTTAAAGAATTACATAGGTCTGAATTCCTCATCGCACTTGAGGATACATAGGAGCAAGGGCAACACCCTTGTTGACCCCAAAAAAGTAAAAAAATATAAGAAAAAAAAGAAAATACATAATTTTGAAGTCACGCTATGCACACTCGATTAAAGGCTGGGGTGTTGATACCTTTACCATGCGTAAACAACTCCCGAACCCTTATTTTCAAAATTCGCATACTTCTTTTTGGTTTTTCTAACATTTTTCTCGAATAAATGTTGGTGGCGACTCGCACGCGTTTTCCTTTTTGGGAGATGCTCCTTTGGTTTTTCGCCCGCACTCCCATTGAAGGGTAAGTTGCGATAAATGGCGACTCCACTGGGGACTGATAGAGAGTTAGGCCATTCGATCAGTGTACAATGTTTTATCGTGATTTCTTCTTTATTTATGCTCCCTCTTCTCTTTTATCTTTTGTTTTGTCCATATTTGTGTATAAACTTTGTTATGTGATTGTGTTGGTGTGTGTCTGCCTATCTATTACATTTGTAGCTAGAAATATTTTTGTTATATGCACACATGAAACTTACACCTTTGCATACACATTGAGATATTAGTCCCTATACTTGGGTTTGTGTGAGACATAGGGAGAGGAGGTCGATCTGTGGTCATGCTGGGTCTCCGACTCGCTTGATAACAATGAAGCCTCATCTAGAGTTTACCTCTTTTGATAATGCATTGTCGCTGGTAGTCCCTACCGCCACAATGTTATTACCTAAGAGGATGATATCTCTAGAAGCTAGTAAAGTTACATGAAACCACCCTTGGGAGTTGTCACTAGAAGGGAACTTTTGGATCATTTGCATTAGGTTCATGAATTAGGGGCACAGAGTAAACTCACTCTGGCTTGTTCCTTGATTGCATCATGCATCTCTTCATGGCATCATAATGGACATATCATTCCTAGATTTATCATTTATCATATTCATGCATTGCATCTGCATAAGTCATTGCATTGCCATACATCTTCATTTAGCATGCTTTTGTTCTGCCAACTACATACATTCTATTTTCATCGTTTGCATGTTATGTTCACTCATGGATGATCCTTGCATTTTCCTCTGCAAAAAAAATGAAAAAAAAACAAAAAAAAAAAACAAAAAGAACAAAAGAAAGTCACAATGAAGCGTGAAAGTTTACACCACATTCTTAGTTACATGTGTTGGGTACCATGATGATAGCTATAAACCAACCATGTCGGGATTATACAATCATTTCTCTTAAAAAATGATTGAAAATCATGTGAACATGGTACCTAATGCATTGTTAACCAGGAAATGATGGTTCTTCGGGCGTCTCATGAGGATCTTATAACTACATTTTTTCATGTGTAGCATAAGTATGCCCTAGTCATTCATCTCTATGATATGTTGTCAAAGTATTGACAATCAAAATTTTGTATTCCTTGGATTATAGAGTCGAACCAAGCACATGCTTTTAAGAAAAAGGGTTTCATCAAGTCAAGGTCAAGTATGGAAGTAACCAGCTTGCACAAGTTGGGGCAGAAGATAGATCGAGTTTACATAGCTTCTTTGGCTGCTGCCAACACATGATTGAGCTAAATAATTTACAAAATTGAGGACTATTGATGTCCATGTTTTATTTCCATTTTCACTTTGAATCTGACAAGATGTGATGAACCATGTTACTTTAATGAAAATCTGAATTGATTTGACCTTATGTTCTGCTGAATGTCCTGTGTAAAATTTTCAATACTTCAACAATGTATCATTCACATACATCCATGTTTTTTTTTCTTTTCACATTGGTTGCATTGCTCATTGCATTCTTTCCTTGAAGTCGAACTGTAATCATTGTAATCAAAAGGAAAGAATGCGCTTTACGGTGCCCTTACCGAACGCGTGCCAGAGCTAGAGTAATGAGTGAAATAGAAGAGGTGCAAGAGCATATGAATGTTGACATGGTGGCCATGAAATAGCAAATGACCACAATGATGGAAGTCATGATGAGTATGAGAAGGATGATGGAGGTCAATGCGGCTACAGTTGTTGCCGCAAGTACCGCCATAGAAGTGGACCTGACTCACCCATCTAGCTTCAATCAAGTAAATCATCCAGCCTCGGATATGGTAGGTTAGGGAGGCAAAGCGTTGGGAAGTGCAGGCGGCCCCCATTTTGTGCAGGTTCAGAACAAGCATTCCTTCCCACTATATGGCTTTCCTCCCAATTATACACCACTCAATGTTGCACACACTCCCTATGAGAATGTCGACAACTCCGCACCTATACCCATTGAGAACCAACAACCCCAATCTGTTCATGCACAGGTCCCTCAACCCATGGGGGAACCACATAAAGTACCCTGAGACCACACTCTAGCCGACTTCGAGCCTCACCCCGGATATGCCACTGAGGGGCAAGCATTTGGTGGCATACCCCTACCAAACACTTTGGGGGGACCTCAGTATTGAACACAACCACAATCCTTCCATTTTGCGTTGGAAAGACTACCTCCTGTCATGGTGGAAAGGGAGAAATTTAATCATATACAGGAAAAGATGAGGGTTATTGAAGGAGGCAGAGATTATGCCTTTGCTGACATGGCAGAACTGTGCGTAGTGCCCGACGTCGTTATCTCTCTGAAGTTCAAGGTGCCAAATTTCGATAAGTACAAGGGGACTACTTGTCCTAAGAATCACATGAAGATGTACAACAGGAAAATGGGGGCATACTCAAAAAATGAAAAATTGTTGATGCATTTCTTCCAAGAAAGTCTTACTAGGGCAACCGTCACCTGGTATACTAATTTGGAACCTTCTCGAGTCCATTCTTGGAAGGACATAATGGTTGCCTTCATTAGGCAGTATCAGTACAATTCTGATATGGCTTCGGATATACAGAACATGTGTAAGAAGAAGCATGAATCTTTCAAAGAATACGCCCAAAGGTGGAGGGATCTAGCAGCTCATGTAGTACGCCCAATGGTGGAGAGGGAGATGATAACAATGATAGTAGACACATTGCCGGTGTTCTACTATGAAAAGATGGTGGGTTACACACCTTCAAGCTTTTCCGATTTAGTTTTTGCCGGTGAAATGATCAAAGTGGGTCTGAGAAGAGGCAAATTTGATTATCCTGCTTTGATGAATATGAAGCCTGGGGCAAATGGAGAGAATAAGAAGGGGGGAGGAACCCATGTTGTAAGTGTCGTTCCTACATGGCCAAATTTCCCACCAGCTCAACAATATCAATACTCAGCCAATATCAGCCCTTTTCATTACCCATCACCCTATTAGCCAAGAACACTCAATCATCCATAAAGGTCACCCCTAAATCAGCCATAAAGCTCGTCTTCCGTACATCCGATACCAAACACCACCCTTACCACGAACCAAAACACCAACCAGGGAAGGAATTTCCAGAAAAGAAGTCTGTAGAATTCACCCCGATTTCAGTGTCGTATGCTAACTTACTCTCATATCTACTCAATAATGCAATGGTAGCCATAATCCTAGCAAAGATTCCTCAATCTCTCATTCTTTCACAATTACATCTTTGCTTTCTTAACTTTCACTAGAATGTGAATGTAAGCTGTTGGTTTATTTGCTCAAGTGACCTGCGATACTGAGTTGATCTCCAAGTCTGTTCAATCATAAATTGCTTGTTCTCCAGATTTGGTGAGGGTGCCGTAAACGACGAGTAAAGTAAAAAGTTAAAAAAAAAACATGTTTGATTGACTATGTTTCAAATAAAAAATAAAAAGTACAGATATTCATGTGACCTCATTTTATCATTCTTAAAGGTTTTCTTTTGAGAGAAAAGTGAGTTGTCAAGAACAAGAGTCATTCAACTTAATATGTCAATTGAAAATCTTGTAAATATTTCTCGTCCTTGAAAATTCATTTTCGAGAACCTGCACAGTTTCTTTTTTTTTTCCTTGCTACAAGGTCATGACAAAAGACAGTAATAGATACCTCAGGGCCCTACACTGGGGCAGTGAGGGGCACCATGCATGAGCCTCAAGTGAAAAAAAAGAGAGAGACAAAAGATCTCCAAATTTTACAAGAAAGACACAAAAGTGCAAGAAGGATTAATGTATATGACAAAAGGAGTAGAGCCCAACCCAAGAGTTGAAATGAACAAAGTACAAGCAACGCCCTCAAGGTTCTTACTCAATATAACCCTTAAACACTCTTTGAGCCTCTCTAATCCTTTCTTTCATAGCCCTCTTACCCCTGACCACGTTACAAGCCCAATAAAGCCCATGTGGATCAAGGAATGACTAATTTGATTTTAAGTTAGGATTCTGGAATGAAACCCACACATGCTTGTGATTGTTGAATATATATATATATATATATATATATATATATATATATATATATATATATATATATAAAAGAATCCTCGAGGTTTCGCACTTGTACATTTGAGAAGAAAACTCATTCGACCAGGAGCTCATGGAAAATGCTCAAAGACAATTGTGATAGTAGGGTACCTTTGATGTTAGTCGCTCATACAGAATCCTTAGGATTCCTTTTGAATCCAAGGGTAACCTTTGTTGTATAAATTCTTTCGGGATCAACCCATGTCATCAAGTTTCAGCGGGATCGATAGACCCTTGGCATCAGTCTACGTTCTTAAATCGGGAAAGTTTCACTTGGTCACATACCAAAGTATGACAATCCATTACCATCCTTCAATAGGGCACATGATCGATCCCAAAGCCTTATGTTTTATTGTTGTGCAAAATAATCAAAGTTTTTTAAAAAGAAAGGGAAAAACCCTAGGATCAATATTTCGATTGATTGATTAAATGTCAAACGACTCCATTGTCGTCACTCCAAAATTGTCAAGTGACTAAATCAAACAAAACATAAACTCTGAGGGAGTCCCTGAAAAGATTTGCAAAAAGATAGGATGAGGTCTCATGAGTTATCACGTCTTTCAGAAAGAAACAGTCAATCTATGTTTTCCACAAAAAGAAAAAAAAATCAAATCTAAATCAAAATCACAAAATAGGAAAGAATGTCATGAGCATTACACAATTTTCATGATTTGAAACCTTTTGCATTACTAGATACAAAGCCTACATTTAATGCATTTCGAGATGAAGGTTGCATGCATCTGCATCCAAAAATCATGTTCATATTAGGCTATAAGTGCATAGATTTCTCTTTATATACCAATTTCCCAAATTTAATGTCCTATCTTTGGAGTTTAGGATGAGAGGCCCTCTCAAAGAGTCAACCTCTTGCTTTCTCATAAGGTTAAGCCCTTTGGTACTAGTACCTATTGGCTTGTTTCATGGGACTCAAAGTCCTCGCTTTTATCTTTCACAAGAATCAAAGTCCTCACCTTTATCTTTCATAGGTATCAAAGTCCTTGCTTTTTATCTTTCACATGACTTAAAGTCCTCACTTTTATCTTTCACAGGACTCAAAGTCCTCGCCTTTATCTTTCACTGGACTCAAAGTCCTCGCTTTTATCTTTCACAGGACTCAAAGTCCTCGCTTTTATCTTTAACAGAACTCAAAGTCCTTATTTTTATCTTTCATAGGACTGAAAGTCCTCGCCTTTATCTTTTACAGGACTCAAAGTCCTCGCTTTTATTTTTCACAGGACTCAAGGTCCTCGCTTTTATCTTTCACAGGACTCAAAGTCCTTATTTTTATCTTTCATAGGACTCAAAGTTCTCGCTGTTACCTTTCATAGGACTCAAAGTCCTTGCCTTTATCTTTCATACGACTCAAAGTCCTCTACCTTTATGCTTTCAAAAGACTACAATGTCTTCATTTACATTTCAAAGATTTCAATGTCTTCAGTCATTTACGCTTTCAAAAGACTACAATGTCTTTATTTACATTTCAAAGACTTCAATGTCTTTAGTCATTTACGCTTTCAAAAGATTACAATGTCTTCATTTACATTTCAAAGACTTCAATGTCTTCAGTCATTTACGCTTTCAAAAGACTACAATGTCTTCATTTACATTTACAAGACTTCAATGTCTTCTGTCTTTTACACTTTATAAGACTTCAACATCTTCTGTCTTTTATAGGACTCAATGTCCTTGTCTTTGTGCTTCTTAGGACTCAATGTCCTCTATTTCTATGCTTTGAAAAAAAATAATTCAATGTCCTCCATTTTACGTTTTATAGGACTTCAATGTCCTTTTTTTTTACAAGTTTTACTTCTTTGGTTTTCGCTAATTGCCCAGTCAAATAGCAAGGTCACTCGAACGAAATTAGTGTCCTTATCTTTACTTCCCTTTTATTTGAAATATAAGATAAGTAAAGACAGGCAACTGTCATATCCTAATTTTGTTCGGAGACTACTATTCACTAATGTTTGGATTCTCGCTAGCCGAACTGCGTTGTTCGACACCAGTTACCATACAAGACGAAAGATCATTCTATATTATGATCAAGAATGCAAAAGGTACCAAAAGGAGGGGCAAAAGGGTCTTTTTATTGAGTTTCCTGGACCCTAGCTTGCCTAGGCTAGCCTCTGGCTCATCTGGGCCCCCAAATTACTTCAGCCTGAAGGAACCAGCTCGCCTGTGCGAGCCATGTACTTCAGGAGTAAGCCTCCAACTCGCCTGGGCGAGTTACCATGGTCCCAAGTGCCCTTTTTTTCTATAAATAGGAATGAAGGGGAGTTGAGGAAGGGGTTCCAAGGCTCAGAAGTGGAGAGAATTGAGAGAAGAGAGAAAAAAGAAGAAGAAAGAAGATGAAACGAAGTCGAGGCGCTACCGAATCGTGACTGGGATCAATTCCTACTTTGTTACTTGTTCGGTGTTCTTCGTGCGACCTTCGGTTAGTTTTGTTTTTAAGATTTGAATGTGATCTATGTATCCTTAGGGTTCCCCCTTGTTATTATGTGCACATTCATCTTCTCCATCTATCATCGACGATTTCGTTTTTCTTTGTAAAGTTTAATCTTAACCGATCACTAGTGTTGTAAAGTTGTCTTTAAAAAAATTGAAAGTTAATGAACAAAACCAAGATAAAACCAACTCATAACTAACTTCTTTTTATCAGATATCACTTTAGATCATTTCAAGGTCCAACGCCTTAACGATTCTCTCCATTTTTCAAATTTAAAAGATCGTTTCAAGATCCAACGTCTTAAGGATTCTCTTCGCTTTTCAAAATTTAAAACATCGTTTCAAGGTCCAACGCCTTAAACGACTTTTTGTTCACAATTAAAATGAATCTTCCAAAAACATAAAATCAATTTAACATACAAACATTCAGACTTAAAGAACTACGTAGGTCTGAATTCCTCATCGCACTTGAGGATACATAGGAGCAAGGGCAACACCCTTGTCAACCCCAAAAAGTAAAAAAATATAAAAAGGGAAAATACATAATTTTGAAGTCACGTTATGCACACCTGATTAAAGGCTACTATCCCTTGTGACGAACGCGTGGGGTGCTGATACCTTCCCCATGCGTGAACAACTCCCGAACCCTTATTTTCAAAATTCACAAACCTCTTTTTGGTTTTTCTAACATTTTCCTCGAATAAACGTTGGTGGCGACTCCTACGTATTTTCCTTTTTGGGAGATGTTGCTTTGGATTTTTGCCTGCACTTCCATCAAAGGGTAGGTTGCGACAGACTTCACCTCATATCTATTCTCCAACACATATATTCCTCTATCTTTTCGACGTAACCTTTTTCCCTCCATCTTTTTTATGTAACCTTCTTCCTCGTTTCTTTGTGGCTGCCCATCAACACCTTTGCCATGTTTTCCTCCATTACTATCAACCAATATGAAGATTCATTTCTATATCAACTATGTCGAAGTCTTTGTTGGATAAATTCATCGTGTTTCTTTAATGTTGTTATTTCTTCTCATTTTGTTCCTTGCTCAAATCTTTCACCAACGTTTTAAAGTGTGTGTATCATTGCTGCTAACATGTCAATCTTGCGCAAGGATCCCTTTGGTGGGTCTCGTTACCTTTACTTCTCGTGAATACTATAGTATTGAATTTTTGGAGGAAGGAATATTAATTTGTCCATGTTGTTAATTGCAAAGTTGATACCAACATGTTTAATATGGAGGCCATGGCCAATGAATTCTTGGATGTTTAATAAAAAATGTGTTTGGTTAACTAAAATTGGTTGAAAATATTTTTTATATTTTTGGGAATAATTAAGACATATGTTGGTTAAATTATTTTTTCCTGGGAATATATATTATAATTACTAAAATATTCTTATTATGTAAAAGATGATATTTTTTCATAAAATAAACAACTTTATTATGAGATCAACAAATAACAAATAAATTATACTGAAAATGTTATACATTTCACGTTTCCATGATAAAATCTTTCTTACTATTCATTAGAGTATAACCCATAGTATAGATATACCTATTTGTACCTGTCATACCCTAATTTCGTCCGGGGACCTTTGCTTGATGACATGCGACCTTTCTTTGGTCCTTGTGAGGTGCTTGACATCCATCATTAGGAAATTTGTGAAATTCCAGGACATGCCGAAAAACCAAAAAAATATTGATGCACAATCCGTAAGTTTTCGTGACACACCGGAAATCAAATGGAAGCATCGTTGCATAATTAAGTGAGGTTCCGTAACATTCCGTAAGTCAAAAGGGGGATGATTATGTAATCCACAAGGTTCCGTAACATTACGGAAAGAAAACAAGTATCGTTACAAAATTCGTAAGTTTCCGTAACTTTACGAAAAAAGAATCACCAAAAAAAAGCAGAGGGGGGTGTACTTAGTAAAAATGGGGGTGCAAATAGCACCCAGGCCCACTTGGGCCCTCCAGAATATTCCTCCAGAAGGCTGTTGCTTCTGGAGGAAGCAACCTGGCTCGCCTGGGCGAGCTGAGCTCGCCTGGGCGAGCTGGGCGGCAACCACCTCCCCTATTTTGCTATAAATAGGGGAGGAAGTGAAGAAGAAAAGGGTTCAGCCCCTTTGGCACTTCTCTCTCTTTCGAATTTGCTTGGAAAAATTGTTTCCGTGAAGAAAATCTAAGCCGAGGCGCTTCCGAAACGTTTCCGTAACGTTTTCCGTGAGGAATTTCGCAAAGGTTTCAACCGTTCTTCGACGTTCTTCATTCGTTCTTCATCGTTCTTCGATCTTCAACGGGTAAGTACCTCGAACCAAGCTTTTCGATTCATTCTATGCACCCATGGTGGTCCACATTGTGTTTCGTGCATTTTTATTCTCGTTTTGTTTACTTTTTATACCCCCTGTTGACGTGCTTAAGTCATTTTACTTAAGTCATTTCTCGCTTAACTTAAAAATAAAATCAATTTCCACCGAACGTTTGAATTGTATTATCCGTTAACTTCGGTTAAAATGAATTCCGACCGTTCGGTCGTGCCGTAACCACGTTGGAAATCAAAAAGAGGTAAAAAATAATATAATAATAAAAAAACATCTTTTAGTAAAATAAAGCGGAAAATCAATCGGACGTTTTTCTCTTTGAGATTTCTCATTCTTAATCGAATTGATTAATAACTAAAGTGAAACTAAGGCTAAAATCAACTCGCCTAGTCAAGCTCGTCCACAAAAATAGGCTTTTGAAGTTTGTCATTTCAAATTCTCACTAAGTAAAATGGATCATTTTTAAAGGTCCAACGCCTTAAAATGATCACCACTTAAGTAAAAAAGAATCACTTGATAAGAAAGAACTACGTAGGTCTGATTTCCTCATCACAAATTGAGGAATACGTAGGAGCAAAGGGAAACACCCTTGTCGACCACAAAAAAGAGAAAAATATAAAAAAGGGTATAAAGGATATAAGGACATAAAAGGGAACGTAAAAAATCAAAGTCATGTTTGCACATTCGATTAAAGGCTGCCGTCCCTTGGGACGGACGTGTGGGGTGCTAATACCTTCCCCGTGCGTAAATACAACTCCCGAACCTTTCACTTAAAAGTTCGTAGATCGCGTCTTTTCCGGTTTTTCCGACGTTTTCCTCAAATAAACGTTGGTGGCAACTCCGCGCGTATTCCTTTCGTGGAACACGCATCCCGCGAGTCACGCGTCGCCCTCCCGCCGAAGGGTAGGTTGCGACAGTTGGCGACTCCACTGGGGACTGTTTTTTAGAGAGTTAGGCCATTTAATCTTGTGCAATGTTTTATCATGACTTTCTCCTTTGTTGGTTTCCCTTTATTTGTCTTATGTTCTTGTGTATATAAACTATTTGTTGCTTTTAGTGTGTTTTAGAATATATGCATGAGGTAAATATTTATTCATTTGATGCATACAAATACTAACACTCTTTGCACACACTGTGAGTTGAAAAAGGGCCCTATACCCGGGTTCATGGGAACATAAGGAGTGGAGGTGAATTTGTGATCATGCTAGGTCTCCGACTTGCTTGATTACAGTGAACCCTCATCTAGAGTTTTTCTCTTTGAAAACATATTGGTGCTAGTAGTCCCTACTGCTGCAGTATGTTCTTCGAAGGGGATGATACCTCTAGAAACCATCAAGAGAGATATGACTACCTTGGGGGTTATCACTAAAAGCCTAGTTAGCTCTCTCCCTTATAGGTCCCTTAAATAGGGGCACGGAGCAAACACGCTGCGTGCCATTTTTCACACTGCCATGCATAAGTATCATATACCCTTTTGCTTATATTTGTTTGTGAATATTGTCGTACTATGTACATCCCCGTGTTGTGCCTTTCGCATATGCATCATGCGTGGGTTTCGTCTTTGATCCCCTCACTTTAGCAAACCAATGGAGGGTCCGTGTCGCCTTCTTAAAAACATACGTTGGGTGCCACGCTGCCCAAACGTTGTATCCAAGAAGGAAACAATTTCTCGGGCTCCCGTATTCGTAAATTGCATCTGTGTCATATGCATTTCTTCATGCATTCATCCATTCCACCCATGATAGATGTCAGAGTTTTGATTCGCACTAGATTTTATTTCACTTTAGTAAAACATGGGATCAAGTCAAAAGCCTTCGCTTAAAAAGAGGTTCTATCAAGTCAAAATCAAGAGCTTAGAGGTCACTAGTTTACGAGAGTTGGGGCAATTAATGGGTCAACTTCAACGGCAAGCCTTCCGCAAAGCCTATGGTAAGATTTGGGACCTAGCTAGAGTAGAAGTCTCCATGGAACCGATTGCATCCCTTTCCCAGTATTATGACCAGCCCCTAAGGTGCTTCACATTAGAGGACTTCCAGCTAGTGCCGACTGTGAAAGAGTTTGAAGAAATCCTGGGATGCCCACTAGGAGGAAGGAAGCCATATCTTTTCTCTGGGTTCTATCCCTCCACGACAAGAGTTGCCAAGGTAGTGGGAATCTCAGCACAAGAGTTGAACCAGGTAAAGCAAAATAGGAATGGGGTAGTCGGAGTATCAAGGAAGTGTTTGGAGGAAAGGGCAAAGGCCTTGGAAAATCAAGGCGAATGGGCTTTCTTTTATTGACATCTTGGCGCTTTTGATCTTTGGAGTTGTCCTCTTTCCGAATATGGAAGGGTTAGTGGACCTAGCAGTAATTGACGCTTTCCTCGCCTTTCATCATGGCAAGGAAAGCCCGGTCGTCGCCATTTTGGCCATGTATGACACGTTCGACCGGGGATGTGAAAAGAGCGACGCAAGAATTTTTTGTTGTGCACTGGCTCTCTATGTGTGGCTGGTTTCACACCCTTTTCTCCAAGAAGGTAGGCCCGTCTATCCGCTACAAGGTCACCGCTCGTGCGTCGAAAAAGGGAAGGCGAATTGGGACCAACTCTTGGCTAGCATAGAGGGGCGTCTGTTAATTGGTTCCCTCGCTAGAAGGAAGGAAGAATCAGGATTCTATCTTCATGCGAAGGATTTCCAAATGTTCCCTTAATGGGAACAAGGGGTTGTATAAATTATAATCCTGTCCTCACCACGGGGTTTCAGTGACCCCAATGCAAAGGTACTCCAAGGAGTTCGCAAGGCATGTGATGCGGTGTGAAGAAAGGACAGAGAGCTTAGGGGAAGCAGTAATGGGATCATCGGCGGCTATCATAAGTGGCTGAGAGTCCGGACACAAGGATTGGATTGGCTCCCGAATCTAAAGACTGTGAGAGACAATGAGGTTAAAGCTTTGGAAGAAAGTGATGAGGTACAAGCCCTAAAGGCAAAGCTTGAAAGAGCCCGAGTAGTCAAAGAGAAGTTCAAGTCCATAGCCATCAAAGTCTGAAGAGAGTATGATGAACTAAGGGACGTTAATATGGCCACCGATGAAGCCTTGGAATGAGAAACCAAGAAGGCCCGAAAGGAAGAACACGACCAAAACAAGTTTTGAGGGGCTTTATAGGACAGCAATAGTGAGCTCAAACTCTGAAGAGGTGAAAGGAATCATCATGGGTCAAAGGCATGATCTGGAAGGGCGAGCTAAAGGCTTGCCTTAGGTCGAAAAGAAATTTGTCCCAACAGTTAAAGTGAGACTGAAGGGAATATGTGGGCCATCATCGATGAGTGCAAAGAGAAGCTAAATCTAGCGGCGACTCATGAGCAAAGGCTAGAAGATGAGTACGCCAAGATATCAGCAGAAAGGGAAGCAAGGGAAAGGGTAATTGATTCATTGCACTAAGAGGCAACCGTGTGGATGGACCGATTTGCCCTTACCTTGAGCGGGAGTCAAGAACTTCCCCGATTGCTAACCAAGGCCAAAGCAATGGTTGACACCTACTCCGCTCCCGAGGAGATCCACGGACTTCTCAGCTATTGCCAACATATGATAGACTTAATGGACCATATGATTAGAAACCGCTAGGAAGTTCGTATTGTCGCTCAGATCTTGACTAGTTATAACTTTTTGAATAAAATGAGTTTATCCCACGTTTTTACTCCAAAAATCAGTGCGAATCAAGTCACTCCCGCATTTTATCCCTAGCATGCATTGTATGTTGGTCTCGTCCTTTGTCACGGGAAGCCGGAAGGTCCATATCACCTTCTTAATTGTACACATGGGGCACTCCGCCCCCAAATGCGCAAGTAAGAAGAGATAATTTTCCGGGCTCTCGTGTCCGTAAAATGCGTTCATATCATGCATCGCATAAGCATCTCTTCATAACATCATAATGAACATATCGTTCCTGCATTTGTCCGTTATCATATTCCAGCCTCACATTTTGCATGAGTCATGGCATCATCATGCATATGCGTTTAACAAACTTTTTGATCTGCAAAATTGCATACCATTTGTTTTCATGTTTGCTCATCCTTGCGTTTTCCTCTACAAAACAAAAACAAAAAAAGGGGAAGCGTGAAACTTCACACTACCTTCTTAGTTGCATGTGTTAGGCACCATGAGCCAACCATGTTGGGATCATAAACCCATTTCTAAAAAAAAAAAAAAAAAAAAAAACACACAACAACAAAACAAAATAATTGAACATGGTACCTAATGCATGGTTAACTAGGAAATGGTGTTTCTTCGGGCATCTCCATTTCATAATTACATTTTCCGTGCATAAGCTTAAAGTATGCCCGAGTCATTCATCCCTATGAGATGTTGTTGAAGTATTGGCAATCAGAATTGCCATTCCTTGGATTATAGGGTTGAACCAAGCTCATGCTTTTACAAAAAGGTTCAT
Source organism: Glycine soja (assembly GCF_004193775.1). Classification (NCBI taxonomy): domain Eukaryota; kingdom Viridiplantae; phylum Streptophyta; class Magnoliopsida; order Fabales; family Fabaceae; genus Glycine; species Glycine soja. The sequence continues at coordinate 38,132,729 of NC_041009.1, forward strand.
CAAGTCAAGTTGAAATATGGAAGTAACCGTCCTGCAAAATTGGGGCAAAAGATGAATTGAGTCACATCACTGCTTCGTCTACTGCCAAACATATTTAGGATTGTTGATGTCCTTGTTACTTCCAGTTTCACCTTGACAAAGATGTCATGGACCATGTTGAAAATCTAAATTGATTCAACCCCATATCCTGCGTAAAAATTCGCAATACTTCGACTGTACATCATTCGCATGCATCCATGCTTTTCATTGGTTGCATTGCTCATTGCATTCTTTCCTTGAAAAATAAAATAAAATAAAATAAAATGAACTTATCAAAAAGAAAAGGACACGCTTTACGGCGCCCTTACCGAACTCGTGCTAGAGCTAGAGTAATGGGTGAAGCAGAGGAGGTGCAAGAGAAGATGAAGGCCGAAAATGGAGGCCATAAAAGAGCAAATGGCCACAATGATGAAGGCCATGATGAGCATGAAGAAGATAATGGAAGCCAATGCGGTTGCAATTGCCGCTACCAGCGTTGTTGCTAAGGTGAACCCGACGTCCCCATCCGGCTTCAAGCAAATGAATCATCCAACCTCAAATATGGTAGGCAAAGATTTAGGAAGTACGGACGACCCCATGATGTGCAAATTCAAAACGAGCACGCCTTCCCATCATATGGCTTGCCTCCCAACTATACACCACCCAATGTGGCATACACTCTCAATGAAAATCTCAATAACTCCACTCCGATACTCATTGAGAACCAATAACCTCATCAGGCACATATCTCTCAAACCATGGGGGAGACACATGAAATTCCCCACCACAATCTAGCTGACTTCGAGCCTTGGCTCGGATATGCCACTGAAGGGCAAGCAGTTGGTGGTATACCCTTTGAAAACACTTTGGAGGGCCCTCAGTTTCGCCCACAACCACAACCATTGCGTTTTGTGGTGGGAAGAGCCCCTCCTGCTATGGCCGAAAAGGGAAAGGCGGATCATCTAAAGGAAAGGCTCAGGGCCATTGAAGGAGGTGAAGATTATGCCTTTGCTAACCTAGAAAAGTTGTTCCTAATACCCAAACATGGTCATTCCCAAGTTCAAGGTGCTGGACTTTGGCAAGTACAAGGGGACTACTCGCTCCAAGAACCATCTAAAGATGTACTGTCGGAAGATGGGGGCATACGCAAAAGATGAGAAACTGCTGATACATTTTTTCTGAGAAAGTCTTACTAGGACAACTGTCGCCTGGTATACTAACTTAGGAACCTTCTTGAGTCCATTCTTGGAAGGACCTAATGGTTGCCTTCATTAGGCAGTGTCAGTACAATTCTGATATGGCTCCGGATAGGATGCAACTACAAAAAGTGTGCAAAAAGGGGGCACGAATCTTTCAAAGAATACGCCCAAAGATGGAGAGACTTGGCAACTCAAGTAGCACCCCCAAAAACAGAGAAAGAGATTATCACAATGATAGTAGACACGTGACCGGTGTTCTACTATGAAAAAAATGGTGGGTTACACACCTTCAAGTTTTACAGATTTGGTCTTCGCTAGCAAAAAGATCGAAGTGGATCCAAAAAGAGGAGAATTTGATCATCCTACTAGGACGACTGAGAAAACTGGGGCAAATGAAGAGGGTGAGAAAGAGGGAGAAACCCATGCTGTGACTGCCATTCCTATACGGCCAAGTTTCCCACCAACCCAACAATGTCATTACTCAGCCAATAACAAACCTTCTCCTTACCCACCACCCAGTTATCCACAAAGGCCATCCCTAAATCAACCACAAAGTCTGTCTACCGCACTTCCAATAACGAAGACCACCTTTAGCACAAACCAAAAAAAAAACACCAACAAAAAGGAATTTTGCAGCAAAAGGCCTGTAGGGTTCACCCCAAATTCCGTTGTCATATGCTAAACTTGATCCCATATCTACTTGATAATTCAATGGTAGCCATAACCCTAGCCAAGGTTCATCAACCTCCATTTCTCCGAGAATACGACTCGAACGCAACGTGTGCTTGTCACGGAGAAGCCCCGGGGCGTTCCATTGAGCATTGTAGGGCTCTGAAGCGTAAGGTGCAAGGTCTAATTGATACGGGCTGGCTGAAATTTGAGGAGAATCGCTTGTTGAATCCTAACATTAACAAGCAACACCATACATGGGGCAATTCTGGAAGCTGTTGTTATGACTCATCAGGATTTCCAAGTTTATGCCATAAACCACAGTTACAATGTTAAATGATATAGATAAAATGGACATCCTCTCACGAACACATCTTTGCTTATTCAACTTCCACCGGAATGTGAGTGTAAGCCATTGGTCTGTTTGCTCAAGCAACCTGCGCTCCTGAGTGTTGACTTCCAAGACCGTTCAATCAGAGATTACTCATCTTGCACGTTGGTGGGGGTGCCGTAAAACAATGAGCAAAGTTCAAAACAAATAAGTTTCAAAATAAAAAATAAGTTTCAAAATAAAAAATAAAAAGGCATTTGATTGACTGTGTTTTCAAGTAAAAATATAGACGTTCATGTGACCTCATTTTGTCTTTTTAGAGAGAAGTGAGTTATCAAGAATAGGATGTTGGACAAATGGCCTCAGTTACCTTGAGAAGAAGAGGGGATTGAATTAAGATACGAATATTATTCCCCAATTAAACTTTCACTCTCTCTTTTTGGATTAACAATGCACATAGGGACAACCCTTCCCTTGTGTTCAAGAATCCTCTACTACAAGAGACCCACGGTCTCTTAATCCCTTTTCAGAAATAAGAAGAAGACATCTCTCTTAAAAGGGATAGATTGTACAATGAAGATCAATCAAAAATTCCTTATTGAATATGCAAGTGGTTGACCAAGGAATCTTTTGAGAGGATAAGACATTTCAGTTCAGAAAAACTCTTGGTCTTTCGAGAGGATAAAACTGTTTGGGCAATGAAAACTCTCTTTAAAACATTTGAATGGCCGTTCATAAAACATTTGAATAGATATGTCTCTTGGAAATTATTTTCTGAAAATCCCCTCTGGTAATCAATTACAAGACTTATGTAATCGATTACAGGTTTTAAAAGTTTGAATTAAAACATTTTCAAACTGCTGGTAATCGATTACCAGAGAGCAAATCTCAATTTGAAAGGATAGAATTCCTTGGTCAAACCTTTTGCTTCTTCAATTTGGAAACTTCTTCCTAAGATTCTAGAGATCAACTTGATCATATATCTTGATTTTCTTGGATTCTTGTCTTGAATAAAACTTGGAAGCACTTGATCCTTTGGCATCATCAAAACATCAAAACATCTTGCTTCTACATAGGAGTCATTTGACTTAATCCATCAACTGAAAAAAAATCCTTCAACTATTTCTCGTCCTTGGAAAATTCTTTTTGCAAGAATCAACTGCTTCTTTCATTCTTCCTCACTACGAGGTCGTGAAAACAAGACAACACTTGGTACCTCTAAGCCCTACACTGGGGCAACGAAAGGCACCATGCAAAAAACTCTCAAGCGAACCTAGGGGCAGATTAGAAGTTCTCACCCAATAGGTTCCCTCCTACAAGGTCATGACGAAAGACAACGATTGGTACCTCAAAGCCTTACACTGGGGCAATGAGGGGCACCGTGCATGAGCCTCAAGTGAACATAGGGGCCGATCAAAAGTTCTCACCCATCGATGTTTTTAACAAAAAAAAAGGGGGACAAACCCTAAGATTTCAATGGATTGATCAAACATCAAACGACTCCATTGCCGTCACTCCAAAATGGTCAACTGACTAAATCAAAAAGAACATGCACTCTGAGGGAGTTCCCGGAGAGATTTACAAAAAGATAGGATGAGGCTGCATGAATAATCACCTCTTTCAAAAGGACAGTCAATCTGTGTTTTCCAAAAAAATTAAATCAAAATCAAAATCACAAAATAGGGAAAGAATGTCATGAACGTTGTACAACTTTCCATTACATTACATTGTTTCATATGAAGTCTGCATTTACCGCATTTCACGACAAAGGTTGCATGCATTTGCATCCCTCAAAATCATGTTAACTACATAGATTTCCTACATCTAATGTCCAAATCTTGTGGATTTGGGATGACCGGCCCTCTCGATGAATCGATCTCTTGCTTTCTCATAAGGGTGGACCTTGGGTACTAGTTACCCTCACCGTTGAGAGGACTACATGTCCTCGCCTTGAGAGGACTATGCGTCCTCACCATCAGAGGGCTGCACGCCCTCACCATCAGAGGACTACACGTCCTCGCCTTGAGAGGGCTACACGCCCTCATCTTGGGTACTAGTTACCCTCACCGTTGAGAGGACTACACGTCCTCGCCTTGAGAGGACTATACGTCCTCACCATCAGAGGGCTGCACGCCCTCACCTCTAGAGGACTACATGTCCTCGCCTTGAGAGGGCTACACGCCCTCACCTTGGGTACTAGTTACCCTCACCGTTGAGAGGACTACACGTCCTCGCCTTGAGAGGACTACACGTCCTCACCATCAGAGGACTACACGTCCTCGCCTTGAGAGGGCTACACGCCCTCATCTTGGGTACTAGTTACCCTCACCGTTGAGAGGACTACACGTCCTTGCCTTGAGAGGACTACACGTCCTCACCATCAGAGGGCTGCACGCCCTCACCTCTAGAGGACTACATGTCCTCGCCTTGAGAGGGCTACACGCCCTCACCTTGGGTACTAGTTACCCTCACCGTTGAGAGGACTACACGTCCTCGCCTTGAGAGGACTACACGTCCTCACCATCAGAGGGTTGCACACCCTCACCTCCAGAGGACTACATGTCCTCGCCTTGAGAGGGCTACACGTCCTCACCTTGGGTACTAGTTACCCTCACCGTCAGAGGGCTACACGCCCTCACCTTGAAAGGACTACACGTCCTCGCCAGCAGAGGGCTGCACGCCCTCACCTCCAGAGGACTACACCTCCTCGCCTTGAGAGGGCTGCACGCCCTCACCTTTAGAGGGCTACGTGTCCTCATTTTCAGTGTGCTCAACATCCACACCTTAAAAGAATTTAAGGTCCTCTGCCCTTAAATGCTTAACCGAGACTTGCACTTCCGGTTAAGGGGCCAGTAGTTTCCTTTTAACGGTTCCTGGGCCACCCCTTGATATTGGAGGAGGGCCAACTGTGCGAGCACAACCAGAGAGGGAGGCTATCACACAGCTACTATGCATACCGGGGCAAGATTTCACCCGTGCCGCTGCAAAGAGACGAGTGCGGATCATGCGCACCAACATGACCACTCTTACACAGATATAGATGACATTGCTACTTAGCAACATTCTGCCCAGCAACCGCAATGCCAATCTCCCCCTGCAAAAGTATCAGTTGGTCTGTGTCGTCCCGACATGGGTAAGTATGCATATGGTTCAACTGATTTCTGATACCATCTATTGTTTGCAGGGATCGCACCCACAAGACACCCAGTGGACCCGGAAAAGTCCAACAGGGCCCTGGGGTTTCCAGCTCTGGTTATGGGCCTCTATCAGTCCTACAGGGTGCCCGTACCCCCCCGGCAAGGTCACGTCATCGTAGGTAAGTATGCACATCGCTCAACTGATTTCTGATTTCATCTATTGTTTGCAGGGATCGCGCCTGCAAGACACCCAGTGGACCCGAAGAAGTCCAACAGGGTCTTGGAGTTGTCAAGCTCTAATTACGGGTCTTTGTCAGTTCTACGGAATACCTGTCACCTCCAGCAAGGGCATCAGGCCCCCTACTAATCGAGCTTTCATCAAGAAGTACTGTGCCCCCAGGCAGGCGCAGGGCGAGACACCACAGTAGCATTGGGATGGCCGGTAGCGGGCAATAGGCGCACCGCCACCACCTTTAGAGTTCACCTCTGCTCATCCACAAAAAGGTTTGAGTATTGCCTACACCACATGGCCGACCAATAGGCGACCAAGTCCAAAGCCAAAGGTAAGCAAAGTACTAGGTCCATGACCGACAAGTCATAAGGCGTCCAGCTCAAGACGTTAAAGAAGCGCTACTAGGAGGCAACCTAGTACCTTTTAAATTTCTGCCTGCTATTTGATCACTTTTTATAGTAGGACGCACCTAGTTGCTCATGATCCTGGGAATTTAAATAAAACAAGCGCAAGCTCGGAAGGTAGTCATACCTTACAAAACATATATATGTATGTTTAGGTAGTGAAAATACCTTAGATATGCATGTATGTAAACAAAAAAACACTTCACAAAATATATATATATATGTATGTTTAGGTAGAAAAATACCTTAGATATGCATGTATGTAAACAAAAAACACTTCACAAAATATATATATGTATGTTTAGGTAGAAAGATACCTTAGATATGCATGTATGTAAACAAAAAATACTTCACAAAATATATATGTATGTTTAGGTAGAAAGATACCTTGGATATGCATGTATATAGCAAAAATACCTTACAAAACATATATATGTATGTTTAGGTAGCAAGATACCTTGGATATGCATGTATATAGCAAAATACCTCATGAAAAAAAAAGAGAAGAAAAAAAAAACAAACAAGAAAAAGAAATAAACAAATGATAATGATAAAAAAAAGAAGGAGAAAAAAGAAAAAATAAGTTGTCTAGCTAAAAACCGACATGCTTTTGAAAAGAGACGATTTCCAACTTTTCTTTGAAAAAAATTCATTCATTGATCATAACCGATTTTTGAAGAAAAAAACGTGTCTACACCTGAAGGGTGAATGCTGTGAAAATTTCCCCGGACGCCCAAAATGACTTGGAGGAATGCACAAATTGATAAAAGAACATATTTTGGAAACCTTGGGTTGATTTAAAATAGAGAAAATGAATCATGAGCCCTAGCATCACATGACCATAAAAATTTGACACTTGAGTGTCCGCATAGGTGCATGCATGACCAGTTTTGCATAAAGTTTCCAAATCATCATTTTTGCATTTGTGTCATGGAAATAATGTGGGGCACCCCTTTTATCCTTGAGCCAAACCAAACCCCGACATGTATCATGTCTAGCCATTCTACAAACCTTGAGCCAAAATCCTGACTCACCATAATCCTTACCCTTGGAAGCAAAAAAGAAAAGAAGGAAAATTTCCAATCAAAGAGAAAGCAAAAAAAGAAAAGAAAGGAAATTCCCAATCAAAGAGTGGGAGAAAGCAAAAAGAAAAGAAAGAAAATTCCCAATCAAAGAATAGGAGAAAGTAAAAAAAAAGAAGAAGAAGAAGAAGAAGGAAAGAAAGCCCCTGATCGGGGATCGAAGGAAAAACAGAAGAAATATGCAGAGAGGTCTTTGGACCGGACAATATCTGAACAATACAGAATTGTCACCAAATGAACGAAAAAAGAAGGAAAGGGAACCACGACCTAAAATAGTCTTCTCCCTTTGATTACCAACCAAAATCTCGTGCGCTAGCGACCTTTTTTTCTCGCCCCGCACTAAACAAAAAAAAACAGAAAAAGAAAAAGCCAGAAAAATCAAAAGCCAAAAACACACAAAAGCCGAAAGAAGAAACCACCAAAAGAACCCATTCCCAAGGGAAGTCCTATTTGATCCATGATCACGCATGTAATTTTTGATTTGATAGGAAATAATTTGCAAAGTCAAGTCATGACATATCTATGGTTCGGAATTAGGATAAAACACTTACCTGTGCGAGATTGATACACTTTGAGTGGATTTCTTCTTTTTTTGTCGAACCCAGTGTTTCCTCTAAATGGTCATTTAGAAACGAAATGCTAACATCCAAAATCTCATTTATGGTTATAGGAGATTTCATCAGCAGACTCTCCTTTCCCGGTAGACGCATTGTTTTTCACTCAAAAAAGCATATGCTGCTCTAAATCAGTTGGAATATTTGTCTCTTTGCTAAAGCATGTTTGCATTTTAGTGGAGAAAACACCGAGACTTTTTCCAGTCTCACAAGTTATCCAGAACTACGTAGGTCTGAGTTCCTCATTGGAGGATACATAGGAGCAAGAGCCTCGCTTTTGTCGACCATACCGCCTTTTGTTGCCATGACTCAAGAGCTGGTAGCCCGCGGAGACACCTTACGGTTATCCGCACCTCGTCATTCAGTGACCCCAGGTGTGATTGACGAGCAGAGACCAATATGGTCATCTGCGCCCTTTCCGGAGATGTCAGCATTTTCCGATGGAGACTTTTCAAGTCTCACAAGTTATCAAGAACTACGTAGGTCTGAGTTCCTCATTGGAGGATACGTAGGAGCAAGAGCCTTGCTTTTGTCGGCCGCCCCATAATCTTTGTCATACTGACCCTGAGGTCATGTGACGTGCACCCTTTTGTCATCCAGAGGCGGCGGGCCCGATGACAAGCAGAGACCAAGTTTGGTCATTCTGCACCCTTGTATCATCCAGAGGCGGCGGGCCCGATGATACGCGGAGATACCTTACGGTTATCCGCACCCTTTTGTCATCCAGAGGCGGCGGGCCCGATGACAAGCAGAGACCAAGTTTGGTCATTCTGCACCCTTGTATCATCCAGAGGCGGCGGGCCCGATGATACGCGGAGATACCTTACGGTTATCCGCACCCTTTTGTCATCCAGAGGCGGCGGGCCCGATGACAAGCAGAGACCAAGTTTGGTCATTCTGCACCCTTGTATCATCCAAAGGCGGCGGGCCCGATGATACGCGGAGATACCTTACGGCTATCCGCACCCTTTTGTCATCCAGAGGCGGCGGGCCCGATGACAAGCAGAGACCAAGTTTGGTCATTCTGCACCCTTATATCATCCAGAGGCGGCGGGCCCGATGATACGCGGAGATACCTTACGGCTATCCGCACCCTTTTGTCATCCAGAGGCGGCGGGCCCGATGACAAGCAGAGACCAAGTTTGGTCATTCTGCACCCTTGTATCATCCAGAGGCGGCGGGCCCGATGATACGCGGAAATACCCGAGTGGTTATCCGTATAAACATTCTTTTGCTATCTGTAAGACAGAACGCTTGATAGCATGCAGAGGCTGACACAGTCTTCTGCACCTTTTGTTCCTCCGGGAACAACAAGTCATTTACATGCGGAAATTTCATGGTCACCCGCGACTCTCGTCAACCGAGAGGAGCGAAATTAGTGTCATACACTGATTTTCGTCCGGGGACCTTTGCTTGATGACATGCGACCATTCTTTGGTCCTTGTGAGGTGCTTGGCATCCATCATTAGGCAATTTGTGAAATTCTAGGAACGACAAGTCATGGTCACCCGCGACTCTCGTCAACCGAGAGGAGCGAAATTAGTGTCATACACTGATTTTCGTCCGGGGACCTTTGCTTGATGACATGCGACCATTCTTTGGTCCTTGTGAGGTGCTTGGCATCCATCATTAGGCAATTTGTGAAATTCTAGGAACGACAAGTCATGGTCACCCGCGACTCTCGTCAATCGAGAGGAACGAAATTAGTGTCTTATCTTTACTTTCCTTTTATCTCCAATAAAAGACAAGTAAAGAGGGGCAACTGTCATACCCTAATTTCGTCCGGGGACCTTTGCTTGATGACATGCGACCTTTCTTTGGTCCTTGTGAGGTGCTTGACATCCATCATTAGGCAATTTGTGAAATTCCAGGACATGCCGAAAAACCAAAAAAATATTGATGCACAATCTGTAAGTTTTCGTGACACACCGGAAATCAAATGGAAGCATCGTTGCATAATTAAGTGAGGTTCCGTAACATTTCGTAAGTCAAAAGGGGGATGATTATGTAATCCGCAAGGTTCCGTAACATTACAGAAAGAAAACAAGTATCGTTACGAAATTCGTAAGTTTCCGTAACTTTACGAAAAAAGAATCACAAAAAAAGCAGAGGGGGGTGTACTTAGTAAAAATGGGGGTGCAAATAGCACCCAGGCCCACTTGGGCCCTCCAGAATATTCCTCCAGAAGGCTGTTGCTTTTGGAGGAAGCAACCTGGCTCGCCTGGGCGAGCTGAGCTCGCCTGGGCGAGCTGGGCGGCAACCACCTCCCCTATTTTGCTATAAATAGGGGAGGAAGTGAAGAAGAAAAAGGTTCAGCCCCTTTGGCACTTCTCTCTCTTTCGAATTTGCTTGGAAAAATTGTTTCCGTGAAGAAAATCTAAGCCGAGGCGCTTCCGAAACGTTTCCGTAACGTTTTCCGTGAGGAATTTCGCTTAGGTTTCAACCGTTCTTCGACGTTCTTCATTCGTTCTTCATCGTTCTTCGATCTTCAACGGGTAAGTACCTCGAACCAAGCTTTTCGATTCATTCTATGCACCCATGGTGGTCCACATTGTGTTTCGTGCATTTTTATTCTCGTTTTGTTTACTTTTTATACCCCTGTTGACGTGCTTAAGCCATTTTACTTAAGTCATTTCTCGCTTAACTTAAAAATAAAATCAATTTCCACCGAACGTTTGAATTGTATTATCCGTTAACTTCGGTTAAAATGAATTCCGACCGTTCGGTCGTGCCGTAACCACGTTGGAAATCAAAAAGAGGTAAAAAATAATATAATAATAAAAAAACATCTTTTAGTAAAATAAAGCGGAAAATCAATCGGACGTTTTTCTCTTTGGGATTTCTCATTCTTAATCGAATTGATTAATAACTAAAGTGAAACTAAGGCTAAAATCAACTCGCCTAGTCAAGCTCGTCCACAAAAATAGGCTTTTGAAGTTTGTCATTTCAAATTCTCACTAAGTAAAATGGATCATTTTTAAAGGTCCAACGCCTTAAAATGATCACCACTTAAGTAAAAAAGAATCACTTGATAAGAAAGAACTACGTAGGTCTGATTTCCTCATCACAAATTGAGGAATACGTAGGAGCAAAGGGAAACACCCTTGTCGACCACAAAAAAGAGAAAAATATAAAAAAGGGTATAAAGGATATAAGGACATAAAAGGGAACGTAAAAAATCAAAGTCATGTTTGCACATTCGATTAAAGGCTGCCGTCCCTTGGGACGGACGTGTGGGGTGCTAATACCTTCCCCGTGCGTAAATACAACTCCCGAACCTTTCACTTAAAAGTTCGTAGATCGCGTCTTTTCTGGTTTTTCCGACGTTTTCCTCAAATAAACGTTGGTGGCGACTCCGCGCATATTCCTTTCGTGGAACACACATCCCGCGAGTCACGCGTCGCCCTCCCGCCGAAGGGTAGGTTGCGACAGTACCATATCAGACATGCAAGGAACAACTAACCATGAACAAAAAATTATTGTGGGTAGAATTCATACGATTGGTTATATATATAAAATTGGCTCATGAATGAAAATTTTGAGAATGAAAAAAAAAATTAGAAAACATAAATGAAGGAATCATTGAGAGGATAGTGTGATAGTAGGTAAGAGGAGGGTATATGTGTATTTTTACTCACAAGGGAGTTTTTGTCCACGTGAATTATTGGAATTACACACATTGTATGGGTAGTTGTTCGTCACATTGTATGGGTACTTGTTCCAAGTGTTGGAATTACACACATTGTATGGGTAGTTGATCTACACATTTTATGGGTACTTATTACAACAAAGAATACTTATTAATGTACCTAGTTAATCACATATTCATGTATCTAGGAATTCACATGCATGCACATAGGTACTAGAACTTCATTAATATTCTTGTAAATTTCACATTGTATTTACTCCCTAAGTCTATATAAATATAGAAGAGCTGAGTGGGTTAAGCATTCAAGCATTTCACAACCTCTAGTCTTTTCAATATTATATCTAGAGCCACCTTGTTTATTCTTTAAAAGTTTCTGCATCTGGTCAGTAGAACCTAAAGTCCCGTCTTTGTCCCATTGTCCAAACAACAACCTCAATATCCAAAAGTCTCTTCCACCGACCTACCCACTATCCAAGGCCGCCTTGGTCACCCTCACCAAAAATCGCCGGCCTTTCCTCTTCCTTCCTAGGTGATCAGTTCTTCGATTAGACAGTTCTTTGACAAGTGTTGAAATGACTTCAGACTCTCAGAAAACTGATGGTCCTGCCTTCTCTATCTCTGGAACACCAACATTCACTTCAAAAAAATTGAATGGAAAAAATTATTTAGCATGGTCAGCCTCTATTGAACTTTGGTTTCTTGGCCAAGGTTATCATGAACATCTAGAGCAATCCTCAAAAAAGATTTAAGAAGACAAACGCGAGTAGTGGAAGAAACTTGATTATCAGCTTTATGTTCTCTTGTGGCAGTCTGCTGAGCCAACTATACTAACAAATTTTAGAGCCTTCAAAACTTGTTATTCTTTCTGGAAAAAGGCACAAAGTGTTTTTGCTAATGACATTCAACAATTGTATGATGCTGCTCAGAAATTGGCCACTCTTAAACAAACTGATCATGACATGGTTGCCTATGTTTCGAAGCCCAATCTGTAGTGGAGGAGTTAAAATTATCATTGGAAGCCGATAAACTTGAAGACATAAAGACAAAACTTGATAATCTATATATGGTGTTGGTACTATGTGGGATGCATCCAAATTTTGATCATATTCGTGACCAAGTCTTAACTGGTCAAGAAGTTCCTTCTCTAGAGAATTTAATTACCCGACTCCTTTGAGTCCCCTCACCAAAAATAGGAGGAAATTCAGTTGACAGTATTTAAACTCCTGCCATGGTATCTAATCAAGGGGGACAAGGTGGTTGAGGAAACCGAGGAGGACGAGCTGGAAGAGGAGGTCGCCCTCAATGTTCTTATAGTAAGAGAGTAGGCCACACACAAGACACTTGTTATTCTATTCACAAATTCCTTGAAAAATTGATGAATATTTCAAAGTCTGAAACATCTGAGATAAAGTTTTCGAAGGCTGACTATGAAGAGTATCTCCAGCTAAAAGCTACCAAGGAATCTCTAACATCATCTACTATAAGTGGTCATATCTCCTCTGCCTGCATTTCCTAATCTGGTAATAATCAAAGTCCATGGATAATTGATTCAGGTGCTTCTGATCACATTGCTGGTAATAGTTCTTTATTTTCATCCCTCTCTCCTCCTAAAATTCCTCATTTCATTACTTTAGCCGATGATTCTAGAGTTGCAACAACAAGAATCAGCCATGTATCACCCACTTCTTCTTTGTCTTTAAACTCTATTTTGCTTATACCTAGTTGTCCTTTCAATATAATATCTCTTAGTCAGCTTACTCGTTCTCGTAATTATTCGGTAACATTTGATGCTAACTCCTTTGTCATACAGGAACGTGGTACGGGTTGGACGATTGGCGTAGGACATGAATCTCATGGTCTTTACTACCTCAAGCCTAATATTTCTTGGGTTTGCAGTGCCACATCACCAAAGCTCATTTCATGAATGTTTGGGACACCCACATTTATCTAAATTAAAAATAATGGTTTCGAGTCTTAAAAAAATAAAGGACCTATTTTGTGAGTCATGTCAACTAGGAAAGGATGTTCGTTCTTCTTTTAGGCATGTTGAAAGTTATGTTGATTCCCCTTTTTCGGTTATTCACTTTGATATATAGGGTCTTAGTTGTGTTTCATCTATGGGTTATATATATTTTGTTACTTTCATTGATGAATTTTCTCGATGTACTTGGGTTTTCTTAATGAAAGAACGATTTGAAATTTTGTCCATTCTCACTTCTTTTGTTAATGAAATTAAAACTCAGTTTGGTAAGACAATTAACATCCTTAGGAGTGATAATGCAAAAGAATACTTTTCTTCTGCTATTTCTTCTTTTTTGTCAGCGTAGGGCATTCTCCATCAGTCATCTTGTCCTCATACTCCTCAACAGAATGGCATTGTCGAAAGGAATAATAGGCATCTTGTTGAGACTGCTCGGACATTATTACTTCTTGCCAATGTACTTATCCGACATTGGGGTGAAGCAGTTTTGACAACCTAATTTTTGATAAATCGGATGCCTTCTTCCTCTATTAAAAATAAAATACCACATTCCATTTTGTTTCCTAAAAAACTATTGTTTCATGTTGATCCACGTATTTTTGGATGCACTTGTTTTGTTCATAACTTGTCTCCAGGTCTTGATAAGCTTGCTGCTCAAGCCATCAAATGTGTTTTCCTTGGATATTCCAGATTATAGAAAGGTTACCGATGTTACTCTCTTATTCACAATTGTTATTATATCTCTGCAGATGTAACTTTTTTTTGAAGAAAAGCCATACTTTGCTCCCTCCAAGGTTGAGTCCAATACTCTTCAAGAAGTTTTTCCTATTCCCTATCTTGGTCCATCACCTTCTTTGCAAGAATTAGAGTCAACTGTAGATTCTACCATAGATATTTTTGACAATCTTCCACTTGAGCAGACTCAAAGATCGCCCATCATATATCGATGTCATCCTCGAATTCCTAACGCAGAACTTGAAGGTAATGAAAGACCAGCTGAATCATGTCCTACTCCAGTAGACAACCCGACCATGGACCTACCGAAAGAGAATCTTGACTTGCCTATTGCTCTTAGGAAAGATATTCGGTCTACACGTAATCCTTATCCTATTTATAACTTCACAAGTTATCATCGTCTTTCTTCTTTATACCATTATTTTTTTCCTCTTTATCTTCTGTTTCTCTTCCTAAAAATCTTTGTGAAGCACTTGATCATCCGGGATGGCAACAAGCCATGACTGATGAAATGCAGGCTTTAGAGCATAATGGTACTTGGGAGCTGGTTCCTCTTCCCCCAGGCAAGAAACCTATTGGTTGTCGATGGGTATATGCTATAAAAGTTGGGACCAATGGATAGATTGATCGCCTCAAAGCTTAATTGGTAGCCAAAGGTTATACTCAGATTATGGAGATACTTTCTCCCCTGTGGCTAAAATTACTTCTGTTCGACTCTTTCTTGCCATAGCTGTCATCTGTCATTGGCCACTGTATCAGTTGGATATTAAAAATGAATTCCTACACGGGGAATTAGAAGAGGAGATTTATATGGAGCAACCACCGAGATTTGTTGCTTAGGGGGAGTCTAGCTTGGTTTGCAAACTTCGAAGGTCTCTTTATAGACTCAAACAATCCCCCCGAGCTTGGTTTGGAAAATTTAGCTTAGTTGTTCAGACATTTGGGATGAAATGAAGTGAAGCAGACCAATCAGTTTTTTATTGTCATACCTTATTGAGTAGATGTGTTTACATGGTGGTCTATGTAGATGATATAGCCATCACAGGAAATGACCAAGAAAAAATTTCTCAACTGAAGGAACATTTATTTAGTCATTTTCAAACTAAGGATTTGGGAAAAATTAAATATTTTCTTGGAATTGAGGTTGCTTAGTCAAAAGATGGGATTATCATCTCACAAAGGAAGTATGCGTTAGACATACTTAAAGAAACTGGTATGTTAAATTATAGACCAATTGATAGTCCCATGGATCCAAGTCAAAAATTGCTACCCAATCAGGGGGAGCCTTATTCTGATCCTGAAAGATATTAGAGATTGGTTGGGAAGCTTATCTACCTCACTATTACAAGGCCAGATATTTCCTTTGCAGTTGGAGTGGTGAGTCAATTCATACAATCTCCTTATAATGATCATTGGGATGCAGTAATTCGAATTTTGAGATACATTAAAAGGACCCCAGGATAAGGACTACTCTATGAAGACAAAGGAAACACTCAAATAGTTGGATTTTGCGATACATATTGCATAGGATCACCCATTGATAGGTGTTCCACTTCAGGATATTATGTATCTGTTGAGGAAATCTTGTCTCATGGAAGAGTAAGAAGCAAAATGTTGTTGCATGGTCTAGTGCAGAGGCTGAATATAGAGCTATGACTGTAGCCACATGTGAGCTCATTTGGATTAAACAACTTCTTCAAGAATTGAAGTTTGGAAATACTCAACAAATGAAGCTATGTTGTGATAATCAGGCAGCCCTACATATAGCTTCTAATCCAATATTCCATGAGAGAACTAAATGTATTGAGATTGATTGTCATTTTGTCCGGGAGAAAGTCATTTCTAAGGAAGTTATTATTGAATTTGTTAGTTCTAATGATCAACTAGCATACATCTTTACAAAATCTCTAAGGGGACCTAGAATTCAAAATATTTGTTCCAAACTTGGAGCATTTGACTTATATGCTCCAGCTTAAGGGGGAGTGTTGGAATTACACACATTGTATGGGTAGTTATTCCACACATTGTATGGGTACTTGTTCCAACACACATTGTATGGGTAGATGTTCCACACATTGTATGGGTACTTGTTCCAACAAAGAATAGTTATTAATGTACCTAGTTAATCACATATTCATGTATCTAAGAATTCACATGCATGTACATAGGTACTAGAACTTCATTAATATTCTTATAAATTTCACATTGTATTTACTCCCTAAGTCTATATAAATATAAATCAGCTGAGTGGGTTAAGCACTCAAGCATTTTACAACCTCTAGTCTCTTCAATATGAATAAATGTTGGATACCCCACCTGGATTAAATATTAGTTGAAGGTGAGATTATAATTTACCCAAGTAAAAAAAGTATATTCGAGATTAATTATTTCATTACTTCATAATAAATGTAGGCTAGAATTTTTTTTTTTCCATCCTATATTCCTGGTACTAAAAAACCTATTGTGAAACAATTAAACAACCTCATAAATTATAAAATGCAATAATTATGTAATAAAAAAATCAACATATTAAAATACAGACACCATGTTGTGAAATACTGAAATCATTTAACATTGTCAGCCTGATTTTTAAAATACAGACTTAACGTACCAATGGAAAATGGCTCGAGGTAAGTGAAATTTTAAGAGTCAAAAGACTTAATTTGAAATTGATTTGTTAAAAAATATTATAAAACTAATATTTTAGCACCTACATTTCACAGGATAAATGATTATTTTGTGCAAATAAAATTTATAATAAATAAATATTTTAAATATATAAATTATATTATAACTAAAATATGTAATTAATAAATATTTTGTACTTATAAATTACATTTTATATTTATGATAAATATTTTATAAAACAACATTAATATTTTTAATTATTGATATTATATAAAATAGTAAAACTCAAGTTAAAACTAACGATATTAAAAATGATAAATTAAACATAGATAAATGTTAATTTAAATAATTAAGTTATTTCAAAGTATAAGAGAATATATCAGTACATGCTATGTGTTGGAATTTTAAAGACGAATTATATGTTTGAAAATAGTTTCGATTGCAAACAAGTTTAGCAAGATTAAATATATGATATTTTATTGTAGCTATAAACTGTACAGTTCATATTAAAAGTACAAAAAGATATATGAAATGCATGATAGGAAAATAAAGCTCACCACCATCTCACGAGACAGCTTAAGAAGAGAATATTCACATGAAAATAAATGTAATAGGAGAATATTTTATTGTAATTATATTTTATTTTTTATGTTTTCAAAAGTTTTATTTTAATTTTTTAAATTTTAAAAAATTTATTTTGATTTTTTTATTTTATTAAAACAAAAAATACTAAAACATAATAAACTAAAGCTGACGTTTTAACTTATATTTCTAACAAGGGCTTATAAATATTAATATTTAATTAAAGATTATCATCTTATATAATGTTCTGTGGTCAAGGTCTTATTTGGAATCTAATCTAGGCTCAAACAACACGGCCCCAGAACAAACATGGTTTCTTCCAACACTGCCGAGCTGCTGAGAGAGGAGATTCCTGTGAAGCAACAACCTCTGACTTTGTCTGCAGACATCATAACCGGCCTCGTACTCGTCGATGTTGTCAATGGCTTCTGCACCGTTGGAGCTGGCAATTTGGTAAATACACAACTTCATTTTTTGTTTTTATTTTCTTGTAACTTGCCAAAACCACGATTCTCCCTTTGTCTGTTTTCGTTGGCATTTTTTTATGTACTTAATTAATTATTATATTGGTATTGCATATTATGTGATGTGATACAATTTCGTTTTTGTCACTTGTGGTGTTGTGTAGGCGCCGAAAGAACCAGATGAACGAATTTCTCAGATGGTAAAAGAATCTCTGAGGCTGTCCAAAGCATTCTCTGAGAGAAAGTGGCCAATTTTTGCTTTCCTTGATTGCCATCACCCCGACAAACCCGAACCCCCTTATCCACCACACTGTATTATAGGATCAGGCGAAGAAAAATTGGTTCCTGGTAATTTCATTTAGAATTTAATTAAAATGCACTTTAAGTATTGTTTTACATTGTTATCCAATCATAATAATTGAAAAAAAAAAGTCGCGTTAAGGTGATATAGCTCAGTTGGTTGAGCAAGCTGCCCGGATTGTTGTAAATCCTCAGTTATCTGTTTTCGATAAGTTGCAACCCTCACTCTATAAGCTAGTTTTTAAGGTTAAATTAGATTTAAACTCAAATTGTAAGATGATGAGAGTCTATCCTAAATTCATTATTGAGCCACTTATCATATTACCCACATACCAAGCCCAATAGTGGTGGAAGAGAGAAGGTGTATTGGTAAAAAGTCCATATTCTGCATTGACTATAGATAGTTCTTGAATAATGTATATAAATGAGGGATAACGCTTACTCAATCAGCTAACTTTTAAGTTTGAGTTAGGCCCAAACTCAAACTTTAAGAATAATTGTTATGGTCGATTTTTATAATAATTACTTTAAAATTGATATATGAAATCATTTTTAATAGTTGACAATATAAGACACTAATAGTCCATGAAAATTAAACCCTTTATTTTAGGTTGTTGTAGTTGTAGGTAGTTTTTGGTAGAGGCGTGTTGGAATGGTAGGTGAGAGAACATATAGGCTTTATTTTATGTTTGGCGTGATTAAAAAGTTGACATTGTTTATTGGTTGAGTTGAAACAAACAGAATGGAACAACATAGAATTTTGTCTTGTCCTTTTTGTGTGCCAAACACTTCCATATTTCTTTTGCGGTAATAAGATTTGAGTTCATTAAAACTATTGCGTTGGTATGAGGATATGTGCTTATTGGTTTTGTTTGGTTTGGTTTCCTCTGAATTGAAGATCTGCTGTGGTTGGAAAATGACCCAAATGCAACACTCAGGCAAAAAGAATGCATTGATGGATTCCTTGGGTCAACTGAGAAAGATGGCTCTAATGTCTTCATTGATTGGGTGAAAAATAATCAAATAAAACAAGTAAGCATTTGCTTTGAAATTGGTTTTCTGTTAGTATAGAAATTTTAAGCATGAAAGTGCCAAGTTATTGGAGTAAATAAGGTTGCATGAGAAGCTTCCAATTTTTGAAACAGGTAGTGTAAGACAGTAAGACACTGGGTTTAAACCTTAATTAAGGTTGATGTGATTTTATTAGTTATATATATATATATATATATATATATATATATATATATATTCTTCACAGGTTATCCGTTGTTTTATACTAGTAACCAACTAACCAATATCTAAATTAAAGCTACACTAACCGATTCCTTATAAAATATAATGACAATGTACTTTTGATATATAGATAGAAACTATAGAAGTTAAGACACACATGAAAAATATACGAATTAATACTTACTGGTAAGAATAAAAACTAAATAAATAGAAGTATAGGGAGTAAGGGTGTGTTTGGGAAAATGTTGGGTTGAACATAACCCACGTTTTTTCCAATCCACCAAGGTGATTCCTTCTTCATTTGCAGCTTTGGAAAGCATGTTGCAAGGCTGCATATGGCAAACCAAAAATGCACTAAAACCACCAAAAATTATTCCAGGGACCCAAACTCTAATTAAAAACTAGAAGGATTAAACTTTGCTCTAAATCAAGATATTAAAATCTTTTACACTGTTACTGTGTCAAAATTAAATGTCCTTTGCTATTTATCACCACATCTAAATTGTCTAGACTTATTCATGGCATAGGTTGAATGATTTTTGGATATTATTTAATGTAGTTCAGATTTTTATTGAGGTTCTTAGGGTCTGGGTTTTTCTTGTTACAGATTTTGGTTGCTGGGATATGCACTGATATATGTGTGCTGGATTTTGTCTCTTCTGTCTTGTCTGTGAGAAACCGTGGTTTCCTTACTCCTCTGGAAAATGTGATCGTGTCTTCCCAAGCTTGTGCTACTTATGATTTGCCATTGCATGTGGCCAAAACTAACAAGGATTTTGTATCTCATCCACAGGTACTTGATCAAGTCGAAGTTTGTCTTTTGGTGGAACACTTGATTATTAAAATGTTGCTTTGCTTGAATTTATATCGTAATTACCTAAGCATCAGCACTAAGAGTCAGAAGACATTTCTTTTCTTTCTAGTGTTGGTTGTGATTATTTTAGACCTTGCAACTATATTGTTTTTCAGAGTTGACTTGTATTACAGAAATTTTAAACATAATCTCAATAGCCTGGAAGTAGATAATAAGCATAACCTAAATATTTAGATGCTGGACGATGGTAGTTCATCTGACATCAAGAATCACTTAATTGTATCTAAGAAAGCCGACTTATGCTGGGAAACACGTATCCGTGCTCTGTTACTATATGACAATGAACACTTCACAACAACCTCTGTGGTTATGAGCTCTTATACATTCTTCAGAGCTTGTTTTTGCTGACATTTGTGCTTTATTTAGATGCTAAATAAGTTTAAACACATATGACTTACTTACATTCTTAGCAATGGGACATTTGAAAATCAGAAACTTTTATTCCCTTGACCCATCATGACCTTCATTAAGGATGTGAATAAACTTGGCCAGAAGGGATTTTTAGATAAATGTTTGAACCATCCCCTACGAGGTTATCTGCGACTAGTGCTAAGTTTTCAGTTTTGGTTGATAGAATGTTTCATTTCTGCAAATTTTGTGCTCTCTTTTTGAAGCCTAACCTTCCTATTGCTAAACAAAAAATCTGAGCTTTTCCCCCCTTGGTTTCCATTGTCAGCACTAACATGGTTTCATTGGTTTGTGTCTTTGTGACCGTCAAATTGCAAGCAATTGTCATGCTGGTCTTTACACGATAAATTAAAAGAGTTCAAAACAACATTTGTGATAAAATGGATAATTTATTCAGCGTTTATTTATTTATTCTTGTTTTCTATATTGCAGGAGTTGATGCATCACGTTGGCCTTTACATAGCCAGTGGAAGGGGGGCCCATATAGCTTCAGAAGTGTTATTTGAATAATTGAGGGGTGTTGCGGAATAACTGAAAGACCGTTAAGTGTTAAGTGTTAGTGTACGTAATTCAGGATTGGAATAAATGTGAGCATCTCATGTTATATAAGAATGATTTAAACTGGAAAAAAAATGTGTGAATTACATGAGAACGAGAAAAAAAAATTATGGGAAGTACAACTTTGCGTCTTCCAAAAAAAATATTCTTAGTTCTTAATTAGTATTCTTAGGACATTTGTTAACATTTGCCTATAAAAATTGATAACGGAGACAAATTGAATATTTGAAAATGTCCACAAATTAAAAAAAAAAAAAAGTGTATTTGAAAGCACAATGCTATTATTGTTATCAAGTGGATTGAGCTCCTCTAAAGTGTAGTTTGTACTTTAGAGAATAAAATGTGAATATTTTAACCATTTGTAACAATAAATGGTTCACCACGTTTCAACTAATCTTAATCCCAATCATGATTAATTTTGAATTTTTAATCATGATTGGTATAGGTATTTAAAATAATTTTATCCATTAATTTTACTTTAAAACTGTTGTTACGACATTAAACAAAATTGAGCATTGTTATAAATCACACAGGCTTAAGTCTTGGGAGTGTAGTTGAACTGGTTGCACTTCGTTAGTACATTTGTCGTATATTCAAAGCCTTGTTGACGTTGTCAACGTTGCACATTGCACTGTAGAGTGTAAAGGGTTGTTGCTTCCAGCACTTTTTTTGGAATTTTTTTACCTTTCCGATTGGTCATTTGGAAGCCAAAAAGGGGTGTATTTCGGAATGTAATTTTACATTTCATATTGACCATATTTCGGAATTTTATTTTTCATTCTAATTGTCTTCTAATAATCATGAAGAGATTGCAGAATAAAAGAATTAAGAACATAACAAGTCCTTCGGGGTACATACACTTTGAATGATATCAATAAAAAACACGAGATTCTTACACACTGAAAGCCTTTGACTTCCTTCACAAGATTTCATTCATAGGAAATTTGGTACTTAGAAGACAAAATTTCTAACACAGAACAAGGAGCATTGATATATATATATGATGAAAAGGGCTCAAAAATACAAAGGGCAAACTGGAGCCTACATTTGGTATACTTTCTGACTATTTATAGACAAGCAGAAAATGAATTGCTTCCCTTTAAGTAAAAAGGCACACTCAAATCTCAATAAACTATCTAATGAAACCAATATATGAATTTTGTAGAGATAAAAATGTGGTACAAACATTTTACAGACGTCTTTATCCTCTATGACCACGGTATTTCCTATGCATTCCAGGGGTCATGCAGGAGAAGATTGATTGTTTTTGTTTCTTTGGTTTGACACCAAAGATGAATGACCTGAGAGGAACTGAGTTCTGGGAATCTGAAGATCTCTGGCTTTTGTTAGAATTTGAGAGCCCAAATCGCTCATTCATCTTCGCAAGAGCCTTCTCACCATCAAGTTGGAGAGATGTTACTAGATCTAGACCTGCTTGAAGTTCATCAGCAACTCTGTTGTTCTCTTGTTTCATGTTCAAAACCTCGCCTTGGAACTTGGCTGCTTGATAGCTGGTGAACTTGAAGTCATCATCTTCAGCACTGGCTTTCAGTGCCGTAGTTATCTCTTCTTGGATTTCACACAAGGAAGAGAATCTACATTGAAGTTCTTCCTTCAACAATGCACTGTTTTCCAACCACATTGTTAGTTCATTTAGAATCTCCGCAAGGTGTTTATAAAGTGGTCTTGCGTCTGATTTCAATGAATATTTCACGCTACTACTGCCTTCTGATGATTTACATTTTTCCTCAATTCTTGATACCTCAATCAGCAAATCTTTTATAGTGGTTTCAAATTTGTGTATCCCAGTAAAAGAAGTACTGAATTTCATCCAGAAGTCTAGGTTCTCCTCTAGAAGTTCATCAATGCTCATCCGGAACTTCTCTTCAATGGCTGATGTTGTAGATTCAGGTTCTTCAACTTTTAAAAATTCTTCAATGTCATGTTGCTCCGGTGGTGCTGGCTGCACTGAAGTTAACTCTCCCAAATCCTCCATTCCCTCCAAGCTTTTCTGCAGGACACCTAGTTTCTGACGTAGGAGTCTAATTTCTTCATCTTTCAAGGCATTAGCAGTCTTCAGTTCTTTCAACTGCAAAGATGACTCAAAGAGGGCATCTTGATTTTTCTTCTCTATTTCAGCTAGTCTGATCTTCATATCATCATAATTTTGAAGAGCATTAGTATACTCTGACAGCAAAGCCTTTTCCCTATCCTGCATTCCATTCAACAATTGCTGCCAATCAGACTCATCTTCTTTTGTCATTCTATTTCCGCTACTAGTTTTCAAAGCATCTGTTGATTCTGTAACATCACTGTAGTTAGAATCCGGGGACTTCTCTCTTTCTTTCAACTCTATTGGAGATTTGTTTTCCACTGGGGTTTCCTCATTCATTTCTGGTGAACCTGTGACATTATTAGGCTTGTTTTCTGGAATTACACCGTCCTTTGCCACTTCTGCAACCATAAGCTCCTTGTCTGAATTCACAGTATCTTCTATTGTTGCATTGACCTTATGCCCCTCATTCAATAGCACACTGTCTTGATTCAATGCATCTAGTCCTTTAGGAAAATGTTCAGATTCAGCTTCCCTTGATGACTTCCTTTGTGTTAGTGATATTTCCGCAACCAGATCTGGCTTCACCTTTTGGACTTTCTCCGACAGATGATCTAGATTACAATGTGCTTCAGTGAAATGGGTTTGGAGGTTGGTATTCTGATCTTCAACAACTTGGTTTAGATCCTGTACCTCACGCAGCTTATCATCCATTTCTCTCAGTTGCTCGTTCAATTTAGCTTTATCACTGATCAAGCCTTCCTTATCACCTTCTAGAGTTCGAACCACGGTATGAAGTTCATCAGTTTCTACTTTTAATCTCTTTACAAGAGCTGTCTGGGAAGAAACTGCACTTTCTAAGTTGATAACTTTGTTCACAAGTGAATCAATCTTTTCTGCCATATCTTTCACTGTTAGAGTTGAATAGGATCCAGCCTCAAAGTGTTCTTTTATTTTCTCCTGCAATTGCTGCAACTCCTGTCTCTGCTGATTCATTTTGTCCACATCTACATCCAAGTCCTTTGTTCCAGCTATTTCTTTTACACCTCCTTTTGCCCTTGGCTCTTTGGAATTGGTTTGATCATAATTGAACTCATTCATGAGAGAACTTAACTTTTCCCTCGCTTCCTTTACCCTTTTGGTCTCAATTTTCGTCTCATCAAGTGATATAGCCTGTTTCAGTTCCAACTGTGACAATGTCTCTTGGCATGACTTAAGAGCTGCTGCTGCCATCAAACACCGTGCTTCCTCGTCATCAATAGCAACACCTTCTCCAAGTTCATCTTGCAAATTGGACACTTTCTCTTGTAATCCCTGGATCTGCTGATCAGTATCCCAGTACCTGGCAATGGCATTATCATAAGAACTCTTCACAAACTCTTTCACTGTTTGCAATGCCAGAATCTCTTTCTGCAGCTTGTCAACCTCTGCAAGCGCCTCCTTTCTGCTCAATCCAGATTTTTGAACTTTAGGAGCCACAGCTGCAGATGCTACTACCTTCTTGGGATTGAGTTTCTTTGTGGCTGTTGTTATGACACTTTTTAAATCTCTAAGTGGAG
Organism: Glycine soja; assembly: GCF_004193775.1. NCBI lineage: Eukaryota > Viridiplantae > Streptophyta > Magnoliopsida > Fabales > Fabaceae > Glycine > Glycine soja. The sequence goes on from NC_041009.1 coordinate 38,157,439, forward strand.
GCTTTGGAACCTTTGGAACATTAGGAATATTTGGCTTGTGCCCTTCTGGCATTTTTCTCGGGGTTTTCGGTCTAGGCGAATCCTCATCATCATCATCCATATATGGGACTTGATCCGGGCACACAGAAGCGATAGTGTTGTTTGCATTTTGCAACTCAGTTGATATGTGATCATACCTATCCGCTAAAGAACGGTATGCCCTGAATGATTCTTCCACAAAGTTTATCAGCTCTGGTCTCCTTTTATAATACATTTCTGCTCTCTTGGCAAAGGAATCCCCCTCTTCCTCTAGGAGCTTCAAAACAGCGTGCACCTTTTCCTCCATATCTGCAGTTTTTCTCGTAGATTTTAGTTTTATAAGTAAATAGATATATTACATACCCATTTAAGTGTGATGTGCTGATCATATAATGGCACTTAAGCCATTGCATGTAGCCAATTGTTGAAGGAACCTTTAATTTTAATTTTCTAGTAAGCAAATCAAGGTTTTAAATTGATGCCATCAAGTCATGATTACACATCATCAATTGAATCTTCTGATTGCAGTCACATATATACCATTTATTTTTGCGCGTGTGAAAAACATAATTTGAATGTTTAAATCAACAATTAAACTAACAGATCATCCAAATCTTACATGTTTATTAAATCATGACTAGTGAAAACAAAGATCATTTCTATCTTCCTCATATGAAAATGCTAAGAAGTTTCTATGATCAGGATCAAACCATGAGGCACTACCTAGCAGATAATGTGGTATGAAGATCAAATTAAACAATTAAAAATTAGATCATGAATTGGAAAGTTGAATTGAAGCAATCCACCCCTTGTTTGAAAGCAAGCAAAAAGATGATGGGAAAAAAAAACTGACCTTGGAGGTTTTGTTCCATCCATTTTGATTGCTTTGTTCTGATGTGGCTAGCCCACCACCATGAATATGCATTGCTTGCAGCTCTCTGCAACATGTTGGTTGTTCCTTTTTTCTATTCTTGTTATCCCTCCCCCTTATAGTTAATGTTGGGATAAAAAAAATGAGAATAGAAAACATGCAAACCTTGTGTGTGTGGGTGTGTGTATCCCTATCTACTCTCTCTAAATGTCTAGAGAGGGAGGAGAAGATATAAATATCATGACAAGACCAAGACCAAGATAAGAGAAAAAAAATGAAAAGAAAAAGTTTGATTCAGCAATGAGAAACAGATTTTATGTTGTGTGTGAAAAAAGAGAGAACGTGGAACTAATAAGTTCTAATTATGGGATCATGGAGGGGAGGAAACTTCGCCCGAACTTAATGTCCCAACCCTCCTTTTTTTCAAAAAAGCATAGCCAATGGCCTATGTGCACGTGTCACTCTCCTGCTCTTCCAACGGAGCAATACCTACTACTTCTTTTGCTCTACAAGCCAGCTCGTGTAGTAGTTCTATATTTTAATGATTTAAGAAAATACAAATAAAAATAGTATAAGATTGCTCTTAACACCATACTACCACTCTAAGGCTATTTTGATATTGCATTTTTTTATATATAAAAGTTTAGGTGAGTTGAATACTGGAGTTCATTAAGGTTAGGACAAAACTTAATGTCTAATGAGAGCGCTTACAGAAATATTTAGAGACTATCTATCAATAAAGTTCTCATATTAGCAACGAGAATTAAATTCATATCTTTTAAGATATGAGTTTGTTTCTTACCCATTGGATCGATCTTACTATTGCATTTTCAAGTTACTCATTTTATATTCTTTTCTTTTAAGTCTATGGTCTCAAGTTTTAAATATCCTATAACAAAATGACTTAAATAGCCTGATATATTGGGATATGGTTTAGTTATTTTTCTTTGCTTGGCATGTCTAAGTCCTTTTGAATTTCGGCAAAACTTAAACAACTGATTATGTTTGTCTCATTGTTATAAAATTTATTTTTATAAGTAGGTCTATTTTGAACATGCATAAAAAATGAAATGAAAACCCACGGGTATGTTACTAGTTTTTCAAAAAAGCATAGCCAATCACCTATGTGCAGATGTGGCTCTCCTGCTCTTCCAACGGAGCAATACCTACCACTTCTTTTGCTCTACAAGCCAGCTCCTGTAGTTTAGTTCTAAATTTTAATAATTTTAAAAAATACAAATAAAAATATTAATTATGTAAGATTTAAAAAGATTTTACAGATTAAATTAATCAAAATATACATAATTAATTTAAGAAAACTAAAATTTAAATCAATTATTGTATAGTAAGGATCATTTGATAATGAAAAATGAGTGAATAGGCATTTTGGTCCCTGTCTTTGTAGTCATTTTGTATATTAGTCCATATCCTATTGAAATGTAAAAAATAGTCTCTATCTTTGCATAAGTGTTGTAAAATAGTCATTGTCGTTAAATTCGAAAGTAACGCCGTTAGTGAGGTGCATTGCTGGCAATTATAGTGTCACGTAGACTATTCAACGTGGCACTGAAGTCTGCGTTTATAAAGCATCTTCTCATCACTTGCTTCTTCTTCCTCAAATTAGGGTTTTTGAAGCTTATGTCCTCTGAATTCCCTCCTTGTTCTTAAGTGTGTTCTTGAAATTAGGGTTTGTAAAGCTTATCTCATCTGTAAAGGTTCTATCCTTTGCTTCTTCTTCTTCACTTGATTTCTCTATGTCTGCAAGTGGTAGTTCTTCTGTATTTTCTAGTAGAACCATTCGCCAATGCCACCATGGAAGATGTGCAGCTATTTGAACTGCAAGAACAAGGAGGAACCAGGAAGGTTATTCTATATTTGTGCATTGCCCCAAATAGACCCAGATAACTGTCAATTTTTTCAATGGGTTGAAGAAGAAAACCAAGTTTCTAATCCTTCTTCTGTCACAAGAGAATCAATGATAGTGGCTAATTTGAACCTACAAATTGAAGCTTTGCAGAAGAAAATGAGAAATTTAACAAACATTGTGTTGTTAGGTTTTTCATTTTTAATTATAATGTTAGTTTTAGGGGGAATGCATTTTAGGAAAAATTTGTGGTAGCATCTTTTGATATTGTAATTGTTGTTTTGTTGAAGAATTTGTAGTAGGAAGAAATTTGTTGCTACTGTCAGTTACCCAATTCAATTAAATATAATTTGTTGCTGAAATTTGTAGTTTAATCAATTCACCTAAACCCAGTTCAATGAAATATAATTTTATTTTTATTTATTTATCATTATCTAAACATATTCATTAATGTGTCTACTTCCGTCAGATGTGGTACAACAGAGTAATTGCCATATTTTCCTTGTTGTTGTTCCCTAGTCATTAGGCTGTCCATTAACCCCATTTATCAGAAGTGTTCAAGTAATAAAGCACATAATTCCAGTTGTATAGCTTGTTGAAGTTAGTGAAGTAGCAAATGTCTGAGAAATTGAAAAATCAATCAGGGGGGAAAAGCACTCAAAGTAATGGTCATTCCTTGTTCTCTCTCTAATTCGAAGTTGAAATACATGAAGCTCTAGCTCCAAAACAATGTGTAAATTATAAGAGAAAAAGAAGAAACAAGACATTAAATCATGTGATTTTTCAAAGTCTAGAAGCTGTTGTAAGGTTTAACAGTGGTCCTAGTCTAGAGAACTGCTAGCAAATATCATTTGACACTTCCTAAACCAGCGAACCAACATGGCTCAACCATAATTCCATTTCACATACCAAAGCATGCTAGTTACAAGCAATCGTTTAGCAGGGCAAGCTTTCACACCATATAAAGCTTTCACACCATAAACCAAAATAGATAAGTCAAGCTTTCATAGATAAGTACCATAATGTTTACATCATTCAAGCTTTCAAAATATCTAGCTACTGAATCCTAATAACAAAATAAAAATTAGTCATATCCAACTACACATCCTAATAACAAAATAAAACAAAAAAATGGATCTTCACTTTTCTACATTTTTATACTGGATCTTTATTAGTAGCCTTCCTTCTAGTGAGCCTCGGTGTTGGCATGAAAAGTAATGGTGCTGTTGGTGTGTCTGAAATATTCTTTTGTGTGGGTCTTGTTATGTTTAGCTTATTCCTTGCTATTGGTGGAACATCAACAACAGGTGCAGGGACCTACATGCAAATGCCAAACATGAATAACACTTGTAATATATAAAAATGGAGTGCTACAAGAAATTAGGTTGAGATAAAAATACTCTCTTGTGACAAAGTAGGAGATCAAAATATTTACCATGAACTCCATGTCACTATCTTGTGACAAATTAGGTTGAGATAAATTAATCTCCAACGGACCTTCTTGAACATGAGCAGCAACTTCTTCAGCCTCATTCAAAGCTTGCCCATCTTGAGCTAGTATGTCCTCATCATGATTTGAAGTTGGTGGTGCAACATATTTCTTTGGCCTAATAGGAACTCCAATATTTTTGCAGCTTCTGATGTTATGTTTGGCCACACCTTCCACATGTAAACTGTAACAACTGTAACTTTTAATAAATAAATAAGAAATTAATAAATTAATAAATAAATAAATAATTAGTTCATAAATTCCCATTATATAAACCAAATGTTAACCTAGAACAATTTTTACAAAATACTTCTATTCCTTTTTCTTCTTCTGACGCACAAGAATCCTAACAAAGCAACCGGAGGAGGAGCCCTAGAGAGCACCAGAAACATCACAATTGCTAACGGAGAACGTTTGAGCGACTACATCGAGGTAAGGGATGAGTTACTCATGCTTGAGAATTAGAAAGAACATGTATAGAAATCTCTAGAGGATCAATTTTGGGTTATTTTTATAAAATGTTAATTCATGATTCTTTCAAATTGAATAATTCTTACGCTAAATTGAGTGTAATATCTTCTATCAACGTGTATAATATTTGTTGTTTTGTGCTTGTGAATTACTTTTTTTTTAATGTGTCATTGAATTGTTATCATTTGAATGAAGGAATTTGACCCAAATAATTATATTCCTTTTTGTTTGTAATAAAAATTTATGAATAGCGCGTATTGTGTCTTTGCATATATTTCTTTTGTTGAGACTGCAATTCCCACCTACACTACACAATGTAATATGTATATTCCCTTTTGTTAAAGTTGCAATTCCATGCTCTGTATCTACACACACGTTCATTATATATATATATATATATATATATATAAATTATTATTTTATTACTTTGCAGAAATAAATTAAATACTACTGTGAAATTATTTTTATTTCTTTTCATTTATATATGTTATATATGTATAATAATCAATTAAATACGGTGTAAACTTATTCCTTAATAATAATTTTTTTTGTTATATCTTAAATTAATTATTATAAAGGTTCTCTTTAATTGAAAATAATATATTTTATTTAAATTACACTTATTTTGTGTAATATGCATTATTACTAATGACATAATTGTTTGTTTTAATAGTATAACAAAACTACAACAATTAAAATGAAAACTTTGATACGTTAAAGTGCATCAAATATGCTTGATACGTTATTGTTTTTGCATATTAAATTGATAAATAAACTCCAGCATTAAACGTTCCTTTTAAAATGCGGAGAATATGCACGTTACTGGTTTTCTTCACCTAGATTTGAGAAACGGATTTTGAGCAGCTATTTATTCCTTTGCAATAATATATATATTTAAGATATTATCCTAATAAGTGCAGCAACGGAAATGCATGCTTTTTACTTTTCATGTTATACATATATATATATATAATTAAATATTTTCTAAATTTATTGCGTATTATTATTTGATTGAATTAATATATTTGAACATTAAAGAAACATTGGAGGTATAAAAAATGGTTTGATATTTTTTTTATTTTTCTCTTAGTGTATTCTAAATAGATATTTTTACTCTGATGTGCAATAATAATTCTAATATATATTTACTAACGTATCTAACATTAATGTATATTAAATATAATATATTTATATATATGTTACGTTAATGTAATTCAAATATAATATATTTATATATATGTTCTCATATGATTATTCTTAATATTTTACATTTTGAATATAAATGTTAATGTTTTAATGCTTCCGAAAATGTTTCAATATATTTAATGTTGTAATATATTTATATTAACATTTTTAAATGTTTATGTTAAGCCTTTAATATATATAATGTTTTAATATATATATTTATGTAAATGTTTTAGTATAGTAATTACTTGTACATATATAATATAATATTTATTCAATGATGCATTTATTATTATTATTATTATACATTTTTATCTAATTGTTAAGTATATCTTGGAATTAGTTAAATGGTGAATTGTAAAATTGTAGACATGAGATATGGTTATAAATGAGTGTGTGATTAATACTTGTATTGATATTACTTGTTTTGTGAGCTACGCGTTATACAATAACCTGACCAGTGTTTACTTCGAGAAAATTTTTACGCGCAGTGTTAAATGAAAAATGTAGGATTCCTAGTTAAGATCCTCAAGGGTTAAACTATAGCGCAACTTGTTAAATATGTTTGAAATATAAGGGTGAGATCGTGGGTATTGTATAATTCATGAACAGTGTCTGCGTGCATAAAATGATTTTAGGGGTTAGACCTGAATCAGGAGGGAGAGGCCCTAACGGACTTTTCAGAGTGTAGGCCTTGGGGGTCATCCGGTTTGAGTGCTCCTTTAAGCCTGTGCCGATTCCACATGGTTGGAGCATTCTCGCAAAACAGCATGACCCTGAGTCCTGACTGGTCTCTCTATGATTTTACTTAGTGAGAGTGACCTAACATACCCATTTTACGATGTGTCCTGTTATGTACTCCTAAGCGCCCCAGTGTGATTTTTCACTGACATGGTACCACATTACATATAGGTTTGAATCTTAGTATAATTGTTGCATAACGCTTGTGTTTGACTTCCATTGAGTTAATAATTGTGGGTTGATATTATTTTCTAGAATGTGTGAACTTGAATGGATGTCAATAATGTGTGTGATTTTGTTAAGTGGTGTTGTCTTTAAGTATTATATGTTTTACATGCTCTAATGTTTTATTATATATGAATATGATAACTCATTCCCGGTGTGTGTTTGTGTTTGGGCTGATTGCCATTTTGTTCAGGTGAGCCATCACATGATGAGTTCCATGCTAGAGATGGAGAGACTTAGTTTGAGATAGGGACATGCTCTGATAAGTGTTTCACAAGCCTTGCCCTTCTGCGCGCTCGAAAACCTTGCCCTCCCTCTTCTCTTTCTGCCTGAAATCGCTCTTCTCTTTCTCCTCCCGCCTGAAATCTGCCGGAAACCGCTCCCTCGACACCCACATTGTCGTCGGTCAAACCCACAGAACCCCTTACACTGCCGAAAAACCCACATTGTCCTCGCTGGAACCCATAGAACACCCTACACTGCCGGAAAACCCTTATTGTCGTCGCTCGAACCCCACAGAACCCACATTGTCCTGGTTCAAAGAAAACCCTACATACATTGTTGCTACTAGGGTGCTGAAACACTCGTGGGTGCTCAAAGGTCAAAGCTTTCTCCGTGAGGTACATAGGTCAAATTCGTGTATGCTAAGTTTCCTTGGGTGTTCATGTTTTATTGATGATGATGATAATAATAATAATAATAATAATAATAATAATAATAATAATAATAATAATAATAATACGTCTTCAGTTGCAGTATTGCTGATTGAGGTACGAGGAAAGCTTAAAGTTTCGTGGCATTTTGTTTGATCTCACTGCCATTGTCACTGTTTGGGTTCGAGGTAAGCTTGGTCTCTTTTTCATTTGTAGTTTACTTAGGAAACATGTTGAAGTTTGTCTCTGTTAAATCTATCGAATGCTTGGAGCACCAGTAGAGATAACTAGTGATAAGGATCCTGCTTGGCTCACTATCTCATTATTTTGCATTAAGCAGGTTCATAACAAGTTACTGACACTTCTTGCAATTATTTTGGAGTTTGGGGCACTTGTTTGGTATGTCACAAATTTTCCAAATGCCTTCCATATAAATTTGTTTGATATATAAGTTTTTTTTATCATCCAAAATATATTATATTATAAATGAATGAAAGTACTAGAGGTACTATAAGTACAATATTAATGCTAGGTATGCTGCTGGATCCACTAGTGTGAAGATCCATATTGCAGACCAAATATATAACTACAGTGAAATACCCATAATTTCTATCCTATATACATAAAGCTACTGGTAGATTACTAGAGCAGTAGGTATATGAGTCAAAAAAATCTTTCTCAAACCCTCTAAGCCATGACCAGATTAGAATTATTGCATCTTCCAGCAGCTTGCTTCCATTAAAAGGTTCATTTAGGAACACGTTTCGATTTCTATGCTGCCAAATAGAGCAGGTTAGGGCCACCTTCCAGCACTTCCATCTAGAATACTGCTTTCCACCATTTGTGCCAATTGTTTGCTGCATGAAATGTTGTCTTGGATTAATAGAAAAAACTCCCATGGTTTGAATCCAGGAGAGGGATTCCCACCATAAGGGCTGTGTCTTTGGCCAATCAAAAAATAGGTGAGAGGCTTCCTCCTCCTTACTTCTGCAAAAAGGACAGATTGTGTCATTCATCTGGATTTGTCTTCTTCCCAGATTAGCTTTGGTTGGTAGTCTGTCTTTGATCATTCTCCATGCAAAAATTTGAGCTTTTGCTGGGATTTTTAGCTTCCATAGATCCTCTAGTGCCTCATCCAGGGTGTCCCCTACTGTGGCTTCTTGCAACAGGTAATATGCACTTTTAGTAGAGTACTGTCCTATAGTTTCTGGTTTCCATATCCAGCAATCAGTGATCTGATTTTGGATTTGTATCTATGATATGTCATCCATAAATCAAAGGCTGCATCTACTTCATTGTCGAATAGGGGTCTTCTCCACTCTAGATTCCATTCCCAAACTGTTTCGGTTTGTCTCCCCGCTTGCTGAATGAGTCTTTGCTGTTGGCAGGAGACTTGATACAGTCTGGGATATTTCCTCATTAATGCTTCCCCTCCTCGTACCCATCTGTCCTCCCAAAATCTGAATTTATCCCCACAGCCCAGCTTCCATTCTGTTTCAGTTTGCAACACAGTATTCATCTTTTGTTCATGTATCATCGACTGTAAGTCCTTCCACCATATTTTGAATCTAGTATTTTAGCCCATATTTCTGAATTTTGCTACATCAAATTCCACCACCACTTTCCCAACAATGCTTTGTTGAACGGGCTGATGTCTTTTATTTCCAGTCCACCCTTTTGTTTTGGGAGACAAATTGTGTCCCATTTGACTCATGCTATTTTCTTCTGATATGTTCCTCCTCCCCATAGATCTTGCTGTAGCCTCTTTCTAATTGTAATTTCTTGGGGAGTCATCTGCCTATCTGCTGCTTCAGATTCCAATTTATTAAGCTCTGCCTCTAGCTGTTGGACCCTCTTAAATGTATCTCCAAACTGCTCTTTGTTCCATGACTTCAGCCTTTCCTTAAGACGTTTGATCTTCTCTTTGAGTGCCAAACCACCCCAACCACTCAGCTGTGTTTGAGTCCAGCATTCCTTCACTATCTTCCCATAAGACTTATCCTTGAGCCAACAATCGAGTACTCTGAATGGTTTTGCCCCCCAATGTACATTTTTAGATTTAAATAATACTGGACAGTGGTCAGAGAAGTTTTGTTCTAGGACAAACTGTGAACTAGTTGGCCCCAATTTTATTTTGCACAGCAAAAATCTGATATTATTAATAATTGATCAGTACTCGGTGTACTGAAGTATATCAAAAGATACAAAGGCAGAAACCTGCCAAACCCAACTACATAAGATAATAGCACAGTAGGTGGATACCCACAAAGAAAAAGAAAACCCCTAGGACATTTCTTCCTTTAAGCTAGTAGACCATTGATTAAAATGTGTATGGAAATCTTTCTCCATGCAATTTATCCAAGACCAAGTGTGAAATAAAGCTTCGTCCATGACTTTTTCGGTGCTGAAATTCTGGTTGCTAAACACCAAGGCATTTATATGCTTCCAAATAGTCATGGATAGAGCTATCCAAAAAGCTTCCCATCGCTTGTCTACATTGCTTTTCCCACTCCATTGAGAGAATTGCAGAAAATGAAATTTAGGCTCAATAGGGAAAGGACCCACTCTATTGACCCATCTCAAACTCTCCCACCAAAGATTCCTAGTTTTTCTGCAAGAGTACATGATATGACCAGCAGTTTCCTCTTCCTGATCACAAAGAGGACAATTATAAGAGGGCAGCTCCACATGTCTCCTCCTTAGATTAGCCCTAGTAGGTAGTCTGTTCTTGAAGATTCTCCAAGAGAAAGAACTTGCTCTTGGGGGAATTTTCAGTCTCCAAATAATCTTGGAAGCGCTGTCTTCAGTAACAGAATTGCCCTCATCTTTCAGGAGATTGTAGGCTAACTTTGTGGAGTAAGATCCACTAGGATCAACCCTCCAGATGAGAAAGTCCCTACTTGAAGATTGGATCTGAACAACATCAATGTCAGCCATGAATGCTGCCACCATATCAATTTCATGATCAAAGAAATGTCTCCTCCATTGGATCTTCCACTCCCATCTGTTACCAACTAAGAGGCCCATTGAGTTGATAGTATAATTCTGTTGAGTGCTCACTTGATACAAGGTTGGGTATTTGTCTTGGAGACTTAAATCATCCTCCCTCCACTTGTCTTTCCAGAACTTGATTCTGGCCCCATCACCCACCTTCCACCTCAAGTTATTGAAGATGTTGTTTCTATGATGCTGCTGGAAAACATATCTTAGATCCTTCCACCAAGGAGAGAAGTCAGCTCTATTTCTGCCATAGCATAATGCATTCCACCCTCCATATTTGGACATTAATATTCTAGCCCAAAGCTGATCCTGGTTATTTGTGAAGTCCCAACCCCATTTACCAAGCGAGGCCTCATTAAACTTGGACAAGTCTTTAATCCCAAGCCCCAATTTAGTCATAATAACAACAACAATAAAACTTAGATGGACAAGTGTTTCTAAAATCCCCAAGTTTTCTGAATTTTGATTTTACTGGGAACATCAAATTTTAGAATCTTCCCCAATGAAGCAAATATAAAATATTTGTGTTGCTTTATAACAAAACCAAAATATTAAGCAAGTTTCATGGATGTTGGACTGAAGGGATCAACACATAATTTATTTGAATAATACTGAAATAATCTGGTTTATAGGCCAGATAACAAGTGCACACAAAACTTCATAGGGTTTCCCCCTAACAAGGAGTCTTCCAATCCTTTATGAATAACAAACAGCAAGCCGTATCCTATCTAAATTCGTCTACAGTAACAGACCCCTAAAAACTGTACTACAATAAGCCAATAACTATCCACAGCACAAAACATAACTGTATAACACATAACAACCCAATATTTTTTTTTGGAAGGCAAAAAGTATATATATTATTAGTATAATCAAAACAGTACAAGGGGTACTGGATAAAAGAAAATACAAAGCACCTCTGGTGCTGCCCTCCTAAATACCCAAGCTAACCCAACTAGAAAGGCTACCCCACACAGATTAACCAAAGGATTCCGAGATATTGGAAGACCAGTGGTTAAAACTAGTGTTAAAACTAGGATTCCGAGATTGTTCTCTATTAATGAGAAACAACTGATTGTATTTCTATTGAAGATTAGAGTCTTCCCCTAACCACATGGGAAAAAAATGAGAAACACAATTGAATTGTTTATTATGGTAGTTTACAATTTTAGTCAGTTGGTATAGAGTTCAGGATTTGAATTTTTTTTTTGATCAACCAAAATAAATATATAATTATATTAAGTGAGTACCAGAGGTACTAAAAAGGTACAGGAATAAGATAACAAGTGTGACAAATTTGAAATCAGCCAGCTATTTGGTCCACCCCAGGATGGGGCACATAGCAGGCCCTATTACAAGTGATTTCCCTGCATTCCTAATGATTGCTACATCTAAAACCTTGTGTCAGATTTGAAGACCACTGATTGTATTGAGTGGTGAAATCCTTCTCTAAGTGTTTCATCCAATTCCATACCAAAAACAATGCATCCTCCATCATTCTGTTTGCATTGAAACTGCTATTGAAGAAAACTATATCATTTCTGTGCTTCCGTATGGTCCAAGTCAGTGCTATCCACCAGCCTTTCCATCTAGATGCAGCCATTCCTTCCATGATATAAGACACATGCTGAATAAAATGTTGTCTTGGGTGAAATGGGAAGACATTCACCAAATTCACCCAAGACAATGATTCCCACCAAACTGGAATTATTTTCCTACAATGAAAAAACAGATGTGCTGCACTCTCTTCCACTCCTCTACAAAAGGGACAAGTGTAATCCTGCAGGTCTATTTGCTTCTTCCTCAGGTTGTCTCTAGTTGGTAGCCTGGCCTTGAGTAGTCTCTAAGCAAACACAGCCGCTTTAGATGGAACCTTGAGCTTCCAAAGTTCCTTGAACTCTTCCCCCTGGGCCTCCATAGGTACCTGCTGTCTCAACACATTGTATGCGCTCTTAGCTGAGTATTGACCAGTTGGGTCAAATTCCCACACCCACTGGTCACCAATTATAGGTCTGATTCTGAGTCCCTCCACTTCTTGGATAAATGAAACTGCCATCTGAATCTCATTGTCAAAGAATGGTCTTCGCCACTTAAAATCCCATTCCCAGCCAGTATCTTTGTGAGTTCCCATGTTCTGAATTAATTGGTTTTGTTGTTCCGATATGGTGTATAGCCTAGGGTACTTCTCCATTAGTTGATTCCTACCTCCTGTCCATATATGAATCCTCCCAAAATTTAGCTTGGTCGCCACACCCAACCTGCCATATTATTGAATTATTCAAAAGCTGCCCATCAATTCTTCCTAGCATAAGTTATGCTGCCAAAACAATATCCATCAATACTCTAGGCCTAACATTTCTAATTTCTCTAATGAGCTGTCAATAATTGCTAATTCTTCCCACCATAAAGCTAACTTTAATCTAACTATTGGTTAATTATTCAAAGAAAGCTTGCAAGTGATAGAATCATGAGCAAAGGTGACAATAGATTCAAAAAATTTATAACTCACTTAAAAAAGAACCTAATGCACTATAACTTTTTCATAATAATACCTCAAGTTGCCTGAGACTTCCAACATTTTGGGAGTTACTTCCAATACCAAGTGAGTGTGATGAAACATCAGTGCCTCCATGCAAACGTTTCATAAGTTCTACACACATATCCCTTGCTTCTGCAGCCTTGTTTAGTGCATCTTCAGTAGCCAAAAATTGTTGAACATGAGCTTTCTGTGAACAGAGATATAGCACCAGTTCAATAACTCCTCTTATGACAACAAAATATGCAGTTTAATGATGAATCCATAACAATGTTATTTTCATATGTGTACCTGATTGAAGAATGCAAGTTTGGATTATAACAACAATAACATATGTAATATCCTTGCCAATAAGAACAAACTAACAGAACATTCATTAAGTGTAAGTTTGGATGAGCAAGGCAAAATTGATTTTGGTTCAAATTGATTTTGAAATTATGAGAATTATGAATGGATATTTTACCTTTCATTTGATGAATTTGTTACATCATTCTGTAGGTTTTCTTGAATATCCTGATTATCTCCTGTTGCAGTCAAATTAATTTGATAAACACTAAATTATGCTGCCATAGTATTTTCAGATTCCATTGGGAGCGATTTTAGCCATTGTTGATTCTGTGGTCATTGCTGTTTCGAAATTCAAACTGGTCCTGCGGTCATTGCTAGAAAGTCAATTGTGCCGAAGCCTCGAACTCAGGTATTTATATGTTTCATTCGAAAACTAATTTGAAATTGTTGTTGTATGCATTACTGGTATATTTGTAACTTATGCTATGCCTCTCTACATGACCTATCTTTCATGGGACTGATATCTTGATGCCTCTCTACATGACCTTTTTTTTATTGGACTGATATCTTTGAAGTATTGACTGTGATTTTGGCTCTCAGAACTTGTTAATTGTTAGTGTTGAATGTTTTTGTATTTTTATCTATTGCCCTTCTGTATATATATGTTGTGACTGCCACTGCCCAGCCCTCTAATGTTGTAGGAAAGAATATTCATCTATGAGTTTTCCTCTCTCCCAACTCCATAGCTTTATTTCTGTCTCTGGCCTCCATATCTGCAAAGCTTTGAATAAAACACAAGTGACATGTGTCTGCTTCCAAGCCTATGCTTGTCCCCAAGTCCCATAATTGTTGGGCCTCTTCCAACAGTTGATTGTTACAAACAATTTTGCTTTTTAATCTCCCTTCTGCTTCCATTTTTTTTATCAGCAAAGGTAATCTATATATTAATTGGAGTACCAGAGGTACTTAATAGTACATAAAGGACCATACAAATGGTTCCACAATCAGACATTGATATTCTGAAAGGGAACCAGAGTATGGATATATATTTGCTATGAAATTTACATTAAATAGGCTCGTAACAATGTAGGCAACTACTGATACAAAAAGCTTTGGGTAAAGCTGCTTGCCCATTGATTGTAATGGACTGTGAAACCTTTCTCAAAACCCCTTAGCCAAGACCATAGTAGAAAAGTTGCATCTTCAAACAGTGCATTAGCATTGAAAGTGGCATTGGAGAACACTATGTTGTTTCTAAGCTTCCAAATAGACCACGTTAAGGCTAACCACCAGTATTGCCATCTGTTCATCCTTACTCTAGCAAGTTGTACACCCAAATGTTGTAGGAAATGCTGTTTTGGGCTTAATGGGAAAGCACCTTTAATGTGCAGCCATGTCATAGTGTCCCACCAAATGGGTTGTATCTTGTTGTAATGTAGGAATAAGTGGGATGCATCTTCCTCTTGAGAACTGCAGAATGGACACAGGATATCTGTGATCTGTACTTGACGCCTCCTCAAATTTTGTTTTGTCGGCAATCTGTCTCTCAACAATCTCCACGCAAATACCGCGAACCTAGCTGGAATCCTTATTCTCCATAGTTTCACAAAACAATCTTCGTGTATACCAGTTGCTGCCTCTTCCCTTAGCACTGCTATTGATTTCTGATGAAAGTGAACCACTTTCAATGTGTTGATCTAAGGTTTGCTTCATTTCTGATTTGTAGCAGAGGTTAGAGCTTTCAACTCATGACAGAGTGGGAAACAATGATGCAGCAATGTAGATGTAGATGTGGGGCATCCATCTAACACAAACCCAATAGCTTTCTCAAAGCCTGATTCCACTAAAATTTTACCAAAATCATGCTGCCTTGCAATCTTAGGACTTATTGGAATGTTGTGCTGCCTTAGAATATGACGATTTAAAATACCCCGTACCCCACTTTTGTGCAGTGAGTACCAGTGGTACTAAAATTAAAGTATTTTTGGGGCCAGCTGCTTCCTATGTTTACTGATAGGACCCAAGCCAGCACCCAGCTATGTAACACCCTACTACAACAATCCATCCCCCTTACTCCTCATCATTGCAGCAGAATGGACACATTGTGTCGGTCAGCACCACTTGTCTCCTGCCTCTAAAGCTAACTTTGAAATCCAACTTGTGCTGTTGACACACACACACCCACATACACACACGCAACCACACACACACACACACACGCAACCACACACACACACACACACACACACACACACACACACACACACACACACACACACACACACCCACCCATACCCACAGACCCACACACACACACACACACACACCCACACACACACACACACACACACCTACACACACACCCACAACCACACACACAACCACACACAGTGACACACACACACACACACATACCCACACACACACACACACAACCACACACACACACACACACACACACACACAGCCACACTCCCACACACAGACACACCCACATACATAAACACAGAAACAACGACACACACACACACACACACACACACACACAGAAACACACACACACCCACACCCACACACACACACACACACAAAGCACAACCACAATTGTTGACTAAAATTTTCACCATCAGCATTCCCACTACCACTTTGTTGCCTTTTGAACTGATCAAATTTCACATGCCCAAGGCTGAGCTCCTTGTTAATATCAACACTCACACATCCTCATGATACACAGAGACCTTCATGATACACACTCACACACACATACCCAACTACAATAATAAAGCATAAGCACCCTTGAAACCCAGCATTTGAAATTAGTTACATAAACAACTACTGATGTCTATATTTGTCTGTAATTGAATTTGACCTTTTATATGTTGTTGTATGTGATCAGTCTAATTTGCTATATAAAAAATTGTTGTTCATGGTGAGTGAACCTTAGATTCCCGTTTGAGACTGAATGCAATGACTCTTGCGGACAGTTTGCATTAGTCATTGTATTTAGTCTTGAATTGTTGGTTTGGACAGTTTGGGGAGACTGGTATTTTTATGTTAGATTCATTCGTGAAGGTTATTATTATTTTCATTAATTTGATTAAATTTCGGTTCAATGCATTTCAAGCTGTTCTCCGAGTGCATACTTGATTATCGGGAAATTCATTTCCCGATGTCATGTCGTGTACTTGGAGACCAATGCAAAATGCTGCCGAAATTTTGTCAAAATTTTGTAAATAATGGTAACCCTGACATTTGAAGCTAACATAAAAGACAATTTTCCTAAATGGGATAGGGCCACACCTATAAATAAAAAGTGAGATTTTCATGCATGGAATTGCTTAGATGGATCGAAGTTGGATGAGTGAAAGTCGCATGAGCCCAGAATATGAGGATGGCGTCGAACAATTCTTGCAATTTGCTTTAGAAAGAGGTCGACCGAATGAAGAAGGAAAATATTATTGTCCTTGCATCAACTGTTTGAATGGAAGACGACAATTACTCGATGACATACGGGACCATCTATTGTGTGATGGGATTAAGAAGAATTACACGACGTGGATATGGCATGGTGAATTCATAGACATGCAGAGTGGGTCCCAATCTGAACCGTTTGATGTAGAAATGGGAGATCGGTTAGAGGACATGATTCGTGACCTTGGACAAGATTCTTTCCAGCAAGCACACACCCCTGTGTATGAAGGATTACAGAGTGATTCTAAGAAGCCTTTGTATGCAGGGTGCAAGAATTCCTTAACCCTGTTGTCTGCTGTGTTAAGTCTGGTTAATGTGAAGGCCAGGTATGGGTGGAGTGACAAAAGTTTCACCTCACTGCTTGAGGTAGTGCACAATCTGCTTCTAGAGGACAACACATTGCCTAAAAGTTACTATAAGGCGAAAAAGATATTGTGTCCGATGGGTATAGAGTATCAGAAGATTCATGCTTGCCCCAATGATTGCATACTGTACAGGCATGAATTCCAAGAAATGTCCAAATGCCCTATCTGTGGGACTTCACGGTACAAAGTGAAGGATGAAGAAGAAAGTAGTTCTGATGAAAACTCCAACAAGGGCCCCCCAGCAAAGGTTTTGTGGTATCTTCCAATCATTCCAAGGTTTAAGCGTCTTTTTGCTAACGAGGACGACGCAAACGACCTTACATGGCATTCAAATGGAAGGATTTTTGATGGAATGGTCTTCATCCGGCTGATTGCTCCCAATGGAAGAAGATTGATGGTTTGTATCCGGATTTCGGGAATGAGCCAAGAAATCTTAGACTTGGACTAGCTAGTGATGGAATGAATCCATATGGCACCTTAAGCACTCAACACAGTTCATGGCCAGTTCTGCTAGTAATTTACAATTTGCCTCCTTGGTTGTGCATGAAGCGAAAATACATGATGTTGTCTATGATGATATCGGGCCCAAGACAGCCAGGAAATGACATTGATGTTTATCTAAGTCCGTTGGTTGAAGATTTGAGAAAGTTGTGGGACGAGGGGGTTGTAGTGTTTGATGTGTTTCGCAAGGAGACCTTTGAAATGCGTGCAATGCTTTTTTGTACCATTAATGACTTTCCAGCATATGGGAATCTCAGCGGTTACAATGTTAAGGTTCATCATGCATGCCCCATCTGTGAAGAAAATACAAGTTACATACAACTTAAACATGGGAGAAAAATAGTCTACAGTAGGCATCGCCGTTTTCTAACACCCAATCATCCTTATAGACGACTGAGAAAAGCTTTTAATGGAAGTCAAGAGCATGATATTCCACCGATACCGTTGACTGGTGAACAAGTATATCAGCGAGTTCAACACCTGAATACTGTATTTGGGAAGACCCAAAAGAAGGATAAAAGTCAGAGTTGCATATGGAAGAAGAGGTCCATTTTCTTTGATCTTCCGTACTGGTGTGATCTTGACGTTAGACATTGTATTGATGTCATGCATGTGGAGAAAAATGTTTGTGACAGTGTGATTGGGACGCTCCTTAACATTCAAGGCAAGACGAAGGATGGCTTGAATACCCGTCAAGATCTAGCTGATATGGGTATACGATCACAGTTGCATCCAAGGTCTGATGGGAAGAAAATTTACTTGCCCCCAGCCTGCCATACTTTGTCCAAGAAGGAGAAGATAAGTTTTTGTCAGTGTCTTCGTCGGGTGAAGGTTCCACAAGGATACTCTTCAAATATTAAGAGCCTTGTGCAGTTGAAGGAGCTTAAGCTTGTAGGGTTAAAGTCTCACAATTGTCACGTGCTCATGCAACAATTGTTAGTCGTGGCTATACGAGACATCTTGCCAAACAAAGTCAGGTTAACGATAACTCGCCTGTGCTTTTTCTTCCATGCTATATGTAGCAATGTCATTGATCCAATCATGTTTGATGAGTTGGAAAATGAGGCCGCAATTATATTGTGCTAGTTGGAGATGTATTTTCCCCCTGTTTTCTTTGACATCATGATTCACTTGATTGTGCATCTGGTCAGATAAATCAAATGTTGTGGTCCTGTTTATCTACGATGGATGTACCCGGTTGAGCGATACATGAAGATCTTAAAAGGGTATACAAAGAATCTATATCATCCAGAAGCATTTATTGTTGAGAGGTACATTACAGAAGAAACCATTGAATTTTGTTCAGAATACTTAGAGAAGGCTAAACCTGTTTGCCTTCCCGAGTCTCGGCATGATGACAGAGTGGGTGGTAATGGTTCAAGAGGACTGCATGTGATCACTCCAAGTGTAGAAGATTTGTTACAAGCTCACTTGTATGTCTTGAACAATAGTAATGAATTTTTGCCATACATAGTTAAGCATGAAGCTTTAGTCAAACAGAATAATCCGAAAATGTCAAAGAATTGGGTGTTGAAAAAGCATAACAAGACTTTCTGTGATTGGTTTAAAGATACAATCTTTGCAGATGAGAATGCTTCAGAAACATTAAGAAAGCTAGCAGATAGGCCTAAAAGAAATGTTATAACCTGGCAAGGATACGACATAAACAGGTATTCATTTTACACAAAAGCACAAGATGAAAAAAGTACAATGTAGAACAGCGGGGTCACCCTAAGGGCTGAATCTCAACACTTTGCAAGTGTCAATGACGCCAATCCCTGTGTAGCTTCCATCCCTTACTTTGGGTTCATTGATGAAATTTGGGAGCTTAACTATGTGAAATTTACGGTATGTGTTTTCAAATGTAAATGGGTTGACAGCAACACCGGTGTGTGCACCGATGATATAGGATTTACGCTGGTAGACCTAAAGAAACTTGGTTACCACAATGACCCTTTCATTATGGCAGAACAAGCTAGACAAGTATTTTATGTGCAAGACCCTTGTGATGAAAGGTGGTGCGTGGTTCTGCAGGGCAAAACAGTTGGTGTTAATGTAGAAGATGATGATTCATATATGGACACCTATGTTAGTCCTTTGACCGCTCAAATCCCTCGTAATGTTGTCGAAGAAGAAGAAGAAGCTGACGACGTTCATGCTAATCAAAATGATCATGATGAAGGAGAATTGATTAACATTGTCTAATGTAATTTTCTGCAGAGACAAAGGTCACCAAAGCAAGTAAGTGACAACTACATTTTTCTCTGATTGAGGCATCGGTTTTTTGTTTTAGATGGTATCCTTAGGACTTCATACAGCTCATGTTTGTCGCCAGTTTCATCATCCACCACCCTTTTCTTCTCTGTCTTCTCACGTGAGAAGGCAGAGAAGAAAAGGGTGGTGGACGATGAAACTGGCGACAAACATCAGCTGGATGAAGTCCTATGAAGATCCTCCTCATTATTAAAGAGGGGAACGAGTAGAAATTTGAAGGTTGTACATTCAGGAACTAAAGAATTCAAAATAGCTAGTAATAAGAGGGATTTGTTTTTGGGATTTTTTGAGCACCAAGAGCGGCTACGCAAAAAGCTTGCACTTGAGGAGGGAAGGATATTTGCTGCTAATGAACAACTTTCTTAACTATTTGTCCTTCAGATTTTACTGTTTCTTTTTGCTAATATGTAAATATAAATAGTATAAGGCTATGGCGTAAAAACATGGTCTATATTTACTTCTAAGATTGTTAGGGGTAAAAAAGACCATGTACTTCACACCTTAGGGGTAAAAAACATGGTCTTGCAAGCTTCCTGTACCCACTGATGAGGTTTCCTTAGTGGGGCAGGCACTTCACACCTTCCTTGCTTGGCCGACACATCTGGTCAAGTCTTTATCACAGTAGGTACTTATTGTCCTTACTATATGTTTCTTCTTTTTAAATTAATTCATTAAGTGTGCCTTAAATTAGGCTATTTAACTTTCTTTCATGAACAGGTAGCTGTGTCTCCGCCAAAACCACCTCTGAAGCCCGATCCGAAGGTCGATGATCCGCTTTATCTAATGACATTGACCATCCCAGAGCTTTTCTTGAGGCCTTATCAGGTTAGATGGGATGCCACCGTGTTCGGGGTCGTTAATCCAGATTTCCCCCTCTACATAAAGCACGAAGACTTCTCCGAAATCGCACACGGTGGTCAATGTCTCAACATATCAGTGTTACAGTTGTGGATTCTGTAAGTCTTTATATAAAAGGCTTTTAATTACCTAAGTTATGGCTTTCAATTCATAAATATTTAACTCTGACTTAACATAAACAGGCATCTCACTGAAACATGTATGCGAGTGGGGAATTCTTATATCTATGGATTCCTCGAGCCACAGTCCATTCAGAGGTCTGGGCAATCGCAGTTTGAGTCTGAAAGTTACATAAAGAGTTGGATGTAGAGTTCACAACGCGATGTCTATCTTGGAGCCTACCTAAATGGGTAAGTCACAAAATAAATAAATTTAATTAATGTTTACTAATGTACTAACCCATTTTAGGTTTTACTGTAGTGGACACTGGCAGATGGTGGTCATCCTGCCCAAGGAACACCTAGTTGTCTGGTTTTGTTCATTGCATAACAGGCCAGACAACTACCTTAAGGGGATTATTAATAGGTTAGTGTTCTTTTCAATACATTTGCATTGTAATAACACAACGTAAAACACCAGTTTTTAATTGTTACTCATATGGAACAGTGCTATCAAGGGTCTTGATGATGCTCCACAGCCTAAATCAAAGGCTTCTGCTAGGTGGATTGTCATCAAGGTACGTCATTTACATAAAACTTCAACTTATATATATTTCTTTATGTGTCTGTACACTAGTTGTTTAATTAATATCCAAATTTCATTATGTATTTAGTGTAATAGACAAAAAGGAAGTACTGAGTGCGGCTACTATGTGATGCACTGGATGTCCACCATCATTTTAGGAACTTTTAGAAATAATTGGGAAGCGGTAAGTTTATTTCAAACAAAATTAATTTATTTATAATTTGTATTACATTATCAAACTTATTATGATTTATTTCATCATACAGTATTTTAACGATCCTAGACCATTGGAGCCAGAGAGATTAAAAGCATTGCGAATCCAGTGGGCACAGTTTTTTCTCCGAGTTAGAGATCAGGCCTAGGATTTAGGGACATTATCTTTAGCTTTAGTTTACTTTGGTTTAACATTTTTTACATTTTCTATGTAACATGAACATTGAATTCATTTGATGATTGTTCTTTATGATAAATCAATTATTTGATGTTTATTATCATTAAAACTGCTTGAAAGCAGAATAAAATGTTTATTTGCTGTGAATTAGGCCTACTGAAATTGCATTTGACAGGTACAATTTTTGGGTTTACTGTAAAAACATAAAGTATATATAAAAAAAATACTTAAAAACAACATTGGTTATTAACAAAAACCGATGCTAATATCATAAACAACATCGGTTATTTACAAAAACCAATGTCGATATGAACCTTAACATCGGTTGTAATAGAAAACCGATGTTAACGTTTGTATATTAACATCGGTTATTTGTGTATAACCAATGTCAGCGTTTGTATTTTAACATCGGTTATCTGTAGATAACCGATGTCAACACTTGTACATTAACATTGGTTAGTTATAAATAACCGATGCGAACATTTGAATATTAACATCGGTTATGTACACATAACCGATGTTAATGTAATACATTAACATCGGTTTTTCTAAAAAACCGATGTTAAAATAACATATTAACATAGGTTTTACTGGAAAATCGATGTCAACGTTCATCATGCGTACAGTTTTTTGCTGTTGTTCATTGTGTTTAACATCGGGTATTTAGAGAACCGATGTTGTCATATACATGTTAACATCGGTTCTCCAAAACCGATGTTAACATTCATATATTCAACATAGGCACTTTCAACATCGGTTTTAGAACCGATGTAGAATGTTCTAAATAACCGGTGTTGAAAGTGTATTTTCTAATAGTGCTATTGTAGTTTTTTTCTTTTATTCAGCAAGGACGACCTTGTTTTGAGCCGGGATAATTTTGTTTTTATTCGAACAATTTCTATTATGTTTTCATTAAGTGAATGTGAACCCTTAATCTTTTGAAATTAATTTAAAGTCAATGAGTTTTTTTATAAAAAAATTTTTTTGCGTGATTTTGTTTCCTTTTATTTGTTTTTTGTGAGGGTAGAGAGTGTCACATTTAGTGGTATCAGAGCAGGTCGGACCTTTCGGCCATGTGTGTTATGAGCTTTCTGTATTTCCTTGTGTACTCTGATGTGTTGTGTTTGTTTTGTTTGATTAGAGTTGTACTGTATTGTATTGGTATTTTTTTTTCTCTCTTTTCAAAGTTTTGTTGCTTGCGTGACATAGGAAGTAATGGCTAGGAGAAATGAGCGAGAACGACTTCTTACCGAGGCCTTGAACAACTTGGCGCAAGTTATGGCCAATCAGGGAGGCGGTGGGGGAGCAACTATGTACCATGGTTTAGATTGCTTTTAGAGGAACAACCCACCTACCTTCAAAGGGAGTTATGATCCTGAGGGTGCTGAGGCTTGGCTGAGGGAGATTGAGAAGATCTTCCAGTTGACGGAGTGTCAGGACCATCAGAAGGTGTTGTTTGCTACCCACATGCTAGCAGATGAGGTGGAGTATTGGTGGGAGAACACTCGTCCACGTTTAGAGGGAGCAGGTGGTGCTTTTGTTCCATGGGGGACCTTCAGACAGACTTTTCTGGAGAAGTATTTTCCAGAAGATGTGAAAAATAGGAAGGAGATGGAGTTCCTTGAGCTAAAACAAGGGAGTATGACGGTGGCAGAGTATGCAGTGAAGTTTGAGAACCTTGTAAGGTATTTTCCTCATTATCAGGGGGAAGCTGGGGAGAGGTCCAAATGCATGAAATTTGTTAATGGCCTCCGACCAGAAGTAAAGATGATGGTGAATTGTCACGGTATTCACAACTTTGCACAGTTGATGAACATGTGTAGGATCTTTGGCGAGGATCAGTGGGAGAAGATTGCATTTTATAGGAACGTCAATGCCAGACATGGGAAAAAAAGAAGCCAATGACCCACAATCGTGCTAAGCCATATTCTGCCCCTCCTGGGCAATATGGCCACAGTTTTGGGGGACGGAGGACTGGTGGAGGACTTCAACCAGTTGGTGGGAGTTCTCATCCAGTTAACAGAGTGTCTCAGCCTGCCGGTAGAGGTAGTGGTGGAAGTGGTGCTCCTGCTATTGTTACTACACCACTCAGGTGTGGGAAGTGTGGTCGGCTTGGGCATCATGTTTGTGAGTGCACAGATAGAGAGGTTACTTGCTTTAACTGCCAAGGTAAAGGCCACCTGAGTACCAGTTGCCCACATCCGAGGAAGGAGAAGAGGAGTGGAAGTCTAAATAACCAGAGTGGATGACCAAGGACCACAGGGAGAGTGTTTGCTCTTAGTGGTGTTGATGCCGCACAGTCGAATGATCTCATCCAAGGTATGTGTTTCATAAGTCAAGATCCTTTGGTTATATTGTATGATTCAGGTGCGACCCATTCGTTTATTTCTCGTGTCTGTGTTGAAAAACTTGCCTTACCCGTGTCTTCCTTGAAATTTGACTTGATTGTGAATACACTTGCTAGTGGGTCTGTTTTAACTTCTGATGTGTGCTTGCAATGTCCTGTCTTAATTTCTGATAGACAGTTTCTGATTGATTTATTTGTTTTACCTTTGAGTCAAATTGATGTTATTCTTGGTATGGACTGGTTATCTTCCAATCACGTCTTATTAAATTGTTTTGAGAAATCTATTGTCTTTCCTAAGTTTGGTGTGAGTGAAGGTGATATGTTTTTTTCTGCTAACCAAGTTGAGGCCTCTTTAAGGGAGGATGCACAGGTATATATGATCTTAGCTAGTATGAGTGTTGAGACCAAAACCCATGTGAGTGATATACCATTGGTGAGAGAGTTTCCAGAGGTGTTTGAGGAGGTGTCAAGATTACCACCTGAGAGAGAGGTCGAGTTCTCTATAGACCTAGTGCCCGGTACTGGACCCATATCCATAGCACCTTATAGGATGTCCCCTGTAGAGTTGAGTGAGCTTAAGAAACAGTTAGAGAAACAGTTTGTGAGGCCTAGTGTGTCACCCTGGGGAGCGCCAGTCTTGTTAGTTAAGAAGAAGGATGGGACTATGAGGTTTTGTGTAGATTATCGTCAGTTGAATAAGGTAAAGATTAAGAATAGGTACCCTTTGCCTAGGATAGATGACCTGATGGATCAATTAGTGGGGGCTTGTGTATTCAGTAAGATAGATCTTAGGTCAGGTTACCACTAGATTAGAGTGAAGCCTGAAGATGTTCCGAAGACTGCCTTTAGGACCCGTTATGGTCATTATGAGTACTTGGTTATGCCTTTTGGTGTGACCAACGTCCCTGGTGTGTTCATGGATTATATGAATAGGATCTTTCACCCCTACCTAGATAGTTTTGTAGTGGTCTTCATAGATGATATCTTGGTGTATTCTAAGACTAGAGAGGAACATGAAGAGCATCTGAGAGTTGTATTGCAAACCTTCAAAGACAACAGGCTGTATGCTAAGTTGTCCATGTGTGATTTTTGGCTAGAGGAGGTGAGCTTCTTAGGGCACGTTATATCCAGGGGAAGGATAGCAGTAGATCCTTCCAAAGTAGAATCGGTGATGAGTTGGGAGAGTCCTAAGTTAGTGTTTGAGATTAAGAGTTTCCTTGGTTTAGCAGGATACTACCTGTAGACAAAGGATCAAGCTGAATGTTTTGATGATGCCAAAGGTTCACATGCGTCTCAAAGCTTTATTCAAGACAAAGAAATTAAAGATATTCAAGATGGATGATCAAGACAGTCTCTAGAGTCTTAGAAAGGGTATATTAAATAGGAAGGGAATTCCAATTGAAGTAGCAAAAGGTTTGGCCAAGAAATTTAAGTTAAAAAGTCTGTTTTCAAACAAATTTACTCTCTGGTAATCGATTACCAGAGGATGTAATCGATTACCAGTGGCCAAAACTGATTTACAACAGCTATTAAAATTTGAATTCAAAATTTGCACTGTGTAATCAATTACACATATATGGTAATCGATTACCAGCAGTTTCTGAACGTTTTAATTCAAATTTTAAAGCTTGTAATCGATTACACATATACTGTAATCGATTACCAGAGCAGATTTTCAGAAAATATTCTCAACAGTCACATCTTTTTGTGTGGTTCTTGAATGGCTATCAAAGGTCTATATATATGTGACTTGAGACACGAATTTGCTAAGAGTTTTTTCAGAACAAAAAGGTCTTATCCTCTTAAAAAGCAAAATCGTTTTATCCTCTTACAAATTCCTTGGCCAAAACACTTGTGATTCAATAAGGAATTATTTGAGTGCTCAAATTGTTCAATCTATCTTTTTCAAGAAAGATTTATTCTTTTCTTCTTCTTCATTCTGAAAAGGGATTAAGAGACCGAGGGTCTCTTGTTGTGAAAGAATTCTAAACACAAAGGAAGGATTGTCCTTGTGTGTTTAGAACTTGTAAAAGGAATTTACAAGATAGTGGAACTCTCAAGCGGGTTGCTTGGGGACTAGACGTAGGCACAAGGGTGTGGCCGAACCAGTATAAATCTGAGTTTGCACTTTCTCTTCCCTTAAACTCCTTTATTTATTATTGTTTTATATTCATATTCAAATTGTTCTATTTGAATCAACATTTAAGAAATTCATTATTAAGGGAATTTACAACTGGAATAGAAAGTTAAATAGAATTTTTTAATTGGGGAAATAATTTGTAATATCTTAATTCAACCCCCCCCCTTTCTTAAGATATCTGAGGCCACTTGTCCAACACTACCGTAGATTCATAGAGGGTTTTTCTAAGCTAGCCTTACCTTTGACTAAGCTTACTCGTAAGGGTCAAGTTTTTGTGTGGGATGCCCAGTGTGAGAGTAGTTTCCGTACCTTTAAGGAAAGGTTGACCACTGCACCAGTTTTAGTCTTACCTAATGATGTGAACTTTACGGGGCAGATCGCTTGATACAGGTTATAGAGTTTGGATGACACCACTTCCGATGAAGGAAAATAAGTCAGGGTAGACGCCACTTCCGATGAAGGAAGATAAGTCACGGTAGACGCCACTTCCGGTGAAGGAAGATAAGTCAGGGTAGACGCCACTTCCGGTGAAGGAAGATAAGTCAGGGTAGACGCCACAAGGATTACCTTGATAAGTCTGATATTGGTTCAACAAGGAATCCAGAGAGAAACTCTCACCAAATTTTATCAAATGCCAAAAGTGTTTTTTATTGAAAACAAAAACAGATACTTATAGTGTATCTTAACAAAAAGATAAAAATAGACATGGGCCTTCTAAACAATTTGGGCCAAAATTACAATAAAAATAAATTATAACTAAAAACTTATTTAACTTGGGCCTTCAAGTTAGTTTGGGCCTTCAGCAACAATTAGTAGTCTTGGTAGTGTCTTTGCCTCTGGGCCTTCATCCTTCTCCACTTGGGCCTTCATCCTTCTCCACTCGGGGGCTTTATCCTTCTCCACTTGGGCCTTCACCCTTCTCCACTTGGGCCTTTAGCCTGTATTTGGCCAATTTCAGGATTCTCATCATTCCCTCCTTCTTTGAAAACATTTGCCCTCAAATGTCCAGGATCATCACCAGGTTCAAGTACCACTTCTTTCCCTTTCTTGTTGGCTTGCTTAGTATAACTTTCATTCTTCTTTGCAATTTGCACCTTCACTTGGTCATACAATCTTTTCACATACTCAACTTTGAAATCCTAAAGCATGTCGGTCCAGTTGCGTATCAGGTGGCTTTGCCACCATCTCTCTCAAATCTCCATAGTGTCTTCCATATCTCTCAGCTTAGAAAATATGTCCATGATCCTTCGCACGTGATCGAGTTGGACGATGTCCAAGTGAAAGAGAACTTGACATATGAAACACAACCACTAAGGATCGACGATCGTATGGTTAAGCAGCTAAGGGGGAAAGAGATTCCCTTGGTCAAAGTTGTATGGGGAAGTGTTTCAGGCGAGGATGCCACCTGGGAACTAGAGGGTCAGATGCGTGATGCATATCCTACCTTATTCGATACCGGTAAGTTTCGGGGGCAAAACCTTTTTTAAGGGGGGTGGAATTGTAACAACCGTAACTTTTAATAAATTAATAAGAAATTAATAAATAAATAAATAAATAAATAATTAGGTCATAAATTCTCACTATATAAACCAAATGTTAACCTAGAGCAGCGTTTACAAAACACTTATGTTCCTTTTTCTTCTTCTGACGCACAAGAACCCTAACAAAGAAATCGGATGAGGAGCTCTAGAGAGCACCAGAAATGCCACAATTGCTAACGGAGAACATTTGAGCGACTACATCGAGGTAAGGGATGAGTTACTCACGCTTGGGGATTAGAAGGAATATGTATAAGGATCTCTAGAGGATCAATTTTGGGGTATTTTGGGTTGCTTTTATAAAATATTAATTCATGATTCTTTCAAATTGAATAATTCTTACGCTAAATTTAGTGTAATATCTTTTATCAACGCGTATAATATTTGTTGTTTTGTGCTTGTGAATTACTTTTTTTTAATGTGTCAATGAATTGTTATCATTTGAATGAAGGAATTTGACCCAAATAATTATATTCCTTTTTGTTTGTAATAAAAATTTATGAATAGCACGTATTGTGTCATTGCATATATTTCTTTTTGTTGAGACTGCGATTCCCACCTACACTACACAATGTAATATGTCTATTCCCTTTTGGTGAAATTTGATTTCACTGTATGTGTCCATATTGTTAGCTTTTTTGAACGGTTTGAGTGCTCCTTTAAGCCTGTGCCGATCCCACGTGGTTGGAGCATTCTCGCAAAACAGCGTGACCCTGACTGGTCTCCCTATGATTTTACTTAGTGAGAGTGACCTGTCATATCCATTGTGCGGTGTGTCCTGTTATGTACTCCTAAGCGCCCCAGTGTGGTTTTTCACTGACATGGTACCACATTGCATATAGGCTTGAGTCTTAGTATAATTGGTGCATAACGCTTGTGTTTGACTTCCATTGAGTTAACAATTATGGGTTGATATTATTTTCTGGAATGTGTGAACTTGAATGGATGTGAATAATGTGTATGATTTTATTAAGTGATGTTGTCTTTAAGTATTATATGTTTTTACATGTTCTAATGTTTTATTATATATGAATGTGATAACTCATTCCTGGTGTGTGTTTGTGTTTGGGCTGATTGCCATTTTGTTCAGGTGAGCCATCACATGATGAGTTCCACGCTAGAGATGAAGAGACTTAGTTCGTGATACGGACATGCTCTGATAAGTGTGACATTGGGATTTTTGCATGTTATAATTTATGTGAATGATATGATTGCGTTACATTTTCTATTGTAGTGTTTTTCTTTTATTCAGCAAGGACGGCCTTGTTTTGAGCCGGGATAATTTTGTTTTTATTCGAACAATTTCTATTATGTTTTCATTAAGAGAATGTGAACCCTTTATCTTTTGAAATTAATTTAAAGTCAATGAGTTTTTTTAAAAAAAAAATTCTGCGTGATTTTGTTTCCTTTTATTTGTTTTTCGTGAGGGTAGAGGGTGTCACATAAACTCAGGCAATTTCCTCTTTATCCTATGTCCTATGACATTGTCTTCATCTGCATCTCTCTTATTTTTCTTAAGCCTTCCTCTTTGAACCTTTTTATGTGGTGAAACAGGTTGTGCATACTGTGTCTGGGCCCAATATTGTGGTCCTTGGAGTGGCTCAATAAAATGGTGATGTGTCTTATTATAAGCCTCTATGGACAGCCAGTCATGACACATGTCCTTAGGCTTGCCTCCTTTGTGACTTATTGTTGCAATGACATGTCGGCATGACATCCCTACATCAAAGTTGTAAAATCAGCACACATGTAGGTTATGAATGAAAAAAAAAAGACTGTACAGAACACAACCTGTTAGTTGCCAAACTCTACAAGTGCATGTCCATTCAGCTAAATTGACCTCAACCTTTTCCCCCCACATGTGGACCTCATATCTCACGCGCTCATGTAATCTACAGATATATCCTCCCAAACGTCAAATTCTCCGCCTATATATTCAACCTTTCCATCACTGGCACGTGGAGTGAATCTTCCTCCATGGTGCAATATTAAAGTTGTATTACCATCCATTCTACACAATTAGAAACCACAAACATTGCCATATATTAGGAAATAAAAAACCTAACTCAAACATAGGAACATCACATAACAAGATGCAATGTCATGTATAAAAACAGAGCATCATAAATCAAAATAATAAAGGACCATAAAACAAAGTAACAATGAATCCATGCTATATCAAAACCCTTCAACATATAAAACCCCAAATGAATCCACGAAAACAATGCAACAAAGACGAACGCAAAACAACCACGAACCTGAGTGCGAAGCGCAAAGAGTGACAATCACCAACGAAGGGAATGCAGTCGAGGAAAGAGCAAAGAGCAAACCGTGAAAAAATCCTATGAAATCGCAGTAAGGCAGTGAAACATTTTGGGGAAAAATGGGTTTACTTCATTTTTGAATGCTTTTTAACCTAACTTATGATAATTTTTCAATTCAGTCCAAAGACTTGCCACATGGGTTTGCTGACATGGACTCAGACTTGCCACATGAGTTTGCTTACATGGACTAAGACTTGCCACATAGACATTTAACTAACAGAGGAAATTGGATTTTAACAGTAGGGACTTATTTGCATAGCGGATGTAAAAATAGGGATTATTTTTTACATTTCAATAGGATATGGACTAATATGCAAAATGGCTACAAAGGCAGGGACCAAAATGCCTATTCACTCAATGAAAAATGATAAGATAAAATTAACATTGAAACATGCGTGCTGCATTGATTTTTAAAGAAAACCCAGAAAAAATAAATAACAAATCAAGTAATAGAATGAAATAACGAAAAAAATTAAAATTTATTCAGCCAACACATGGCAAGGCCTAGATAGTTTTAATAATTCTATTAATTATAGACAAGATAGAATAACTAATTATCATATCTCTTATCTTATTTTATTTGTTGCACCAATAAACTATAATAACATCATCCTATCTTATTTAATTGATCTAATTATGTATTTCTTATGGGTTAGGAAGCAAAAAGAAAGGATAAACCTTCCCTCTTTATTTATTTATATATTTCTAAAATTTTAGATAGATTATGTTTGACAAAACTAGCTTAAGGTTAAAGAGTTAGTTGACTAAAATTCTCCATTTATTCAAATATTTTTTTTAAAGAAAAAAATTATAACAATAATTATAGTTTTAAAAATCTTATATATCTTTTATAATTAAAAAATTAATTGTATAAATAAAATATAATTTCATAATTTATTTAAAACTATTTTTTATAATTTTCATAATTTGTAAATAAATAAATAAATATATTTTTTAGAAAATAAAAAACAATATATTTTCCTTTTGAACATAATTTATATTAGAGTTTACTATCTTTTTAATTTATAAATTTTGTAGAATTTCAGTTTAGTTGTTGAGCTTTTTTTACTAACTCTTATCTTTTTTTAGTCCCTTAAAAAGAGACTAAAAGTAAGGGAGAAAAAAAGTTTAAGGGACTAAACGTAAAAAATGGAAAAAAAAAATTAAAAGATATTGACCTATAAAAAAATTTAGGAACTAAAAAATAATAAATTCTTTATATTATGCAAGTCATTGTACTATTTCGATGTTTTTAAACTTTTTTTAAAAATAAAAAATGAGTCCTTGAACTTGTATTTAATTTTTAATTGAATCTTTATGTCTAACTCTCGTTATGGAAAATTAACTGACTGAGTTGTGTGTGTATGGAACAAGGTTGCTGTATGGTGAAGCTCAAAGAGGAAGATATTTTCTTGTGAGGATCTTATTTTATTTCACTTTTCTTTTGTAACTTGAATAGACTTCTTCAGATGATGAAAAACTGTATTGGTAGAAGTAAGTTTGTTCAAAAAAGGAAATTTGAATGCTTTAAGTGAATCTTTCTTGTTGTCATTACTCCAGTCCTTGCATTTTGAGATATGTCAAGACATTTGATTGTTGAGGTGTCGTGATATAGATCTTCATAGATTCAATAAGTTGACGATGTTTACTAATACGTCATAATTCTAATCGAGGAATTGACATTCTAGGCTATTGATCCCAATATTCAGCATATGATCTTCATCTTGCATTATACAAATTGCATGCATTTATTTTCATCATGATGAAGCTAAGTCCATCTATCTCTTCAATAATATTTTTTATTAAACATATCATCAAGAAGATTCATTAGTAGCACACATTTAAAATACTTATTAAAATAAATAAATAAAAAAAACACACTAGAAAAGAGATTAAATAATATATATGTAAACTTTAAACTTTTTCATAAACACTTTCGCAAAACACAAGTTTTAAAATGAGTTCATAAATAAGTTTCATCCAAGGAAAAAGTGAAGGGGTGATAGAAACAAGAACTAAAAAACACAATTGGTTAACCAAATCAGGTTACAATAAGTATTCTTGCTAATTGTATGAGAGTGCTCTTCTATTATTATTTTCCCCCTTTTTTCTGCTTGCTGAGACATTTAAAATTTTTAAAGACATCTTATTTTTCTTTACTGTTTTGTTAAACTCATGAATTGTAAATAATATTTTGAGCAAATTACACTTGGACACCTCTTGCTATTTTACCCTAAAGAAAACCCCTAATTATTGCAAGTTCGTTACATGGCCACCCCCTCCACCATAACAGTTTGGTTTTCGTTAACCTGAAGGCTGAAACAGTCAGGTGCCTTGCACAGCCATGTTTAATGAAATATCTGAACTAAATTGCACTTGTCTTCCTATTGCTCTCCTCTTCCTCAAGTCCATATGAACTTACTGAAACCCAAAAATGCACCCAAATTCTAGGATCACCACATGCATCAAACACTGTCGCCATCAAACATCCATCCAAACCAAAACCCAAAACATGACTCCATCAAAAAAGAAAAACATTTTAAACAAGTTAAAGGTTTCTTTTATTCCCAAATGGAATGGCTGAATAATCAACATTTGATAGAGATGAATCCTACTGAAAATACCAAACTTGTTGAAATTGGATACAAAAGATAAATGATTGAACAGATAGAATCAGATATATCTTCACCATTAACAGCTATAAGAGAATAAACCTCTCACCATTTTTTTATCATCCAAAAGAGACATGTATATATTTATATATAAAATCAGTACAAGCCCGGAGAGAATACAAAGAGTAAGCTCGAAAGCCTGCCTAACTTTGAACCCTCCATCCAAGGCTTAACAAAATCATTCATATACAGGTTGATCAATTAATTGACATAAATCCTATACCAATGACCTTCATTCCTACAAATGGCCCGAGATCCCACCATATGGTTTGTATTTCTGTATCATTGCATATAATATAGCAGTTCCAAACCATAGTTGTAACCATCTCTAAGTCTAATAGCCGCCCATCAGGCAAATAATAGGTTGAGAGATCCAATCGAACATGGAGTACTGCTAGCCTTTTACTTTCCATTTCAGCCAAGCCCACGATCTCCTTTACACAAGCTCCCACACCTTTTGACTATCCAAATTAGCATCTTGAAACAAATTTTCATTTCTGTGACTCCAAAGAGTCCAAATCACCGCAAACCAAATTGTTTTCCATGTATGATTTCCCTTGGTGTTCAAGCCAAAATGCTGGTTGACGCTATGCATCCCTGCCCACAAGAAACATTTTTGCCAAATACTTGAAGAAAAGGGGCACGAAAACAGAAGATGGCAGGTCTTCTCTTCCTCTAGATGCACATTGCTTCCTATTGTTGATGGATGATATTTCTTTTGAGAAGATTGTGTGTTGTTTGTACCCTCCATGCAGATAAAGCAACATTTGAAGGGATAATGGAATCCCAAACTCCTTTAAATTGAGGTTTAGTTTCCAAAAGAAAGTCATCTTCCCTTAGGACCTTGTATGCATTTCTAACCGAGTATAGGCCCGAACCACACCTCTTCCAAAACCATAGGTCCTCCTTCTGCTCTTCCAGTTGACATACCTGCACTTGCTCCAAAAAGGTATTGAACATTGGAATCTCCCAAGAAAATGAATTTCTCCTCCACATCATATTCCATTCCCACCCCCCCATCACTCCAACCACCCATATCAAACATTGTGCTTTGTTTCTGATCCGAATTCGCTTATATCTTAGGGTACTTAACAACCAGGGAATCATCTCCCAACCATAAATGGTGCCAAAACTCTACCCTTTTTCCATTTTTTACCTTCCATTCTACACTTCACTCAAACCAGCACTCCCCACCCAAGCCTCCACCCGCCTTTAATATGTATTTCCGCCAAAGGTATGCATTCCCTACAACCCTCCTACTTCATGTGCACGAGATGTCACCATACATAGATAAGAGGACTTTAAGCTACAAGCAGCTTTGACTAAGAAGCATCCTCCACCTCCATTTAGTTAGGAGTGCTTCGTTAAAGATGTGAATATTTTCTGTCCCAAACCTTCTTCCTCCTTTGGGGAACACACCTTCTCCCACTTGACTCGTGCCTTTCCCTCTTCCTCTTTTCTTCCCCACAAAAGTTGCCTCTGAATTTTATTAAACTCCTTAACAACCTTTTGGGGGCATGAGATAAAAAGAGAGATAAAATAGAGGAATTGCATAAAGAACAAAGTTTATGAGGCAGATTCTACGTTTGTAAGAGAGAAGTCTATGCGTCCATAGAGAACGCTTGTTCCACACCTTCTGTAGAATAGGTTCCCACGTAGATTCCATTTTAAGATTTTCCCCCACCGAGATCCCCAAGTAAACAAAAAGGACGGACATAGATTTGCAATTGAGAAGAGTTGGAAACCTTTGTATCTCTCGGTCATCTACCTCAATGCCAACTATCTTAAAATTATGAAAGTTGACTTTTAAACCAAAAGCCAATTCAAAGCATCTAAGCATGCTTTTCAAAAATAAAATGTTTCTCAAGGATGGTTTACCAAAGATCAAAGTGTCATCCGCAAATTGTAAGATTGATACCTCCACATCCTCCCTTCCCACAAGAGGGCCTGAGAACTTATTTCCTGCTAATGTTTTCTTCAAAAACTAATCTTCCCTTCTCCTACTATAAGAAAGAGAAAAGGGATTAGTGGATCCTCTTATCTCAATCCTGTTTGGGTTGGGAACTCTTCCGTGGGAAAAACCTCTCACCATTAACATTGAAAACCAAACTTGTTGATGTCTTCTTCGATTACATAGTTCAACAACTATTGTTTCAGTTTTCAGCTACAAAAGAGAACTTTAAACTCTTATAATGTGTGAGTGTGTTCCTTATCTTTCTTAACATAGTCAACTATTCAAAAATGATGTGCATGGGAACAATGATATTTCTTTCTAAATGCATGGGGACAGGATTGATTTGGTGCGGAAGCAAGGAGGTCAGATCTAGAGATAGGTGATGTGGGCATCAAGGACAATGATGTAACATGGTGGAGGGGCCCGGATTTGACCGTGAAGAGGTCAGATCTAGAGAAAGATGATGTCGATGACAACAAGAGAACACGTGAATCTAAGAGCAACTTTAGTATCAAATCTTGAGCAAAGATTTTAAGTTTAAGATCTGATCTTCACTAGATCTCTCAATAAAAGAGTTGGGCAGATCTCCAGCATGAAGAATGAGTTCTTGTACAAGAACCCTTGAGATTTACATACGGTTAAAAAAACAATTTTTTTGCTCTCTCTCCCTAACAGCAAAACGTGGGAGGAGAACAAACCAAAAAATCGACAGAAGGAGATAAAAAACCAGATGAAGAAGAAGAAAGCAAAATAAAGACAAAAAAACAACAAAAAAAGCAGACAAAAAATAGACATACTAGTGAAGGGGGGGTTGTGGCGGAGGAAGAAGAAGAAGAAAGAAAGAAAGAAAAAGATGCATGGAGATGAGAAGAGAGGGAAGAAAAAAAAAAAGAAAATGGAAGAAAGAAAGATGAGGAAAGACGGAGGAGAGGTAAAAATGAGTGAACGAGTGAAACGAGAGAATAAAACTTTGATAATTATATTTAATTTGTTAAATATTTAAAAGTGGGATTCATGTAGGACATATTAAAAATTATCTAAGATCACAAAATGAGATCTACCACTAAAAAAAATGATATAGATTTTGAGAGATTTTCAATCTTACATAGTGCCGTAGGATCTATTAAAAAGTGGTCTAAGATCTCACTTTGAAATCTACCACTAAAGATGTTCTAATAGCAAGGAGGTTAAATCTGACATGGGAGCAAGGAAGTCAAATCTAAAGTAAGGTGATGTTGACATCGTTGTCAAAGATAGTAAGAGAGCACAATGGAGAGGGATTAGAGGATGGTAGAAGGGTTGTAGTAAACACCATGATATTGAGCTTCTAGGACTAGGTTAAGTAGAAGGGCTTTTTGACCTTGCACTAAATATTAACACAAGGTAATTCATTTTAATGGAAGAAAGTCGATTGTAATAAGTGTTAAATATATATAGGAGAGATAAATATAATTTAGTCTAGTATTTTTCTTAAGATTTAGGTTCTCTAAATGAAAATGTGTGCAAAACAAAACAAAGACTAAGTGACTCTTAATTTAAAACAGGTTAAATTTACAAAATACTTAATTTAAGTTAAAAGATAAATTGATCTTTAATTTTCACTTTACATGTTTTATTCGTAGAATTAGTCGGGGTCATAGTGTTCTACAGTGATGTTCTTGCTAAACCATCATTTGCTTTAAAAAAAATCCATTTTCTTTTACTTCGTGTGAATTGAAGCCGAATTACATAGAACTGGAAAGACAAAGTATGAGAAAAAATAAGTCAACAAATCGTGTTTAAGAGAAAATAAAATAATTAGCACCTATCAACACTATTTGATGAAATAATAATAAGTGCCTAGGAATTTACATCGGATCTCAATGATTAAAAAATTATATTAGGCCCCAAAAGATAAAGTAAAACTAAACTGCTTAAAGCGTATAGCTCGTGAAACCTTTCTTTCAAAATGGTTTTGCTACCTTTTCGTTCTATTACTACGTATAACAAAGTGGCATCTACAGTGAAGAGACTAGGCATTTGAGCTTCCCTACTGTAGTTAATTATAGAAACGTGACCTTGGAGACAAGACCGTACCATAGCGGTTCTTATTGTACTCTTCGTCGACTTTTTATTTTTATGGTAAAAATTGAAAACCGTACGAAAAGATTTATAATACTCACAGACTCTTTATCAACTTTCTATTTACTTGTAGCGTTTTGTCAAAAAGGTCCATTAGATGATGTAGTTTTCTTTCTACGCTTCAAAATTCTGAAGAGAAGCCAGCCATTGTTCCATGTAATTCTTCCCAGCTGCATATACATCGAATCAGAATTTCACAAATTAGTATGGATGACTCATTTATAGTTTAATACTCCCATAAACAGAAACTTGCAATTAACATGCATGTTATAAGTTATAACATAAATTTATACTGTGAATGAATGCAAATGAGATGGTTGTCAACACAATCACATATGGAGGAAAAAGAATCTCCACCATTCTTAACACAACAGAATTTCCCAGTTCTTCTGATTTTTACAAATAGCTAATTATAAATTGGGAGATTATACTATTTTAATTACACAATCAACAGGATCAACGCCTTTATGGTTCTAGGACTCATGCAGATTGGAGTATGTAATCGTTGTAATGTTTATAAGTTCAACCTCATCCTTATGTCCTAGGCTTGTGATGACTGAATTTGGAGCATCCATGTTCAGCCAGCCTTAATTAAAGATATGGGAAACAAGAGTTCATTCTACATAAGCAATAATAGTTCTAAGGAAAAAAAAAGATTGATCTACCAAACATATCTGATTAACATAAAATATTATTTGGATTAATCTCAATGTAATTATATTTCTTCATTATTAAAAACTTTGCTAGGCCAAAGTAATTAATGGTCTGCAACCCTTCCCGGGTCAGAAGATCTTGCGTTCAAGTTTTTTTTTTTTTTTCCGAATTATCTTGCGCTCAAGTTAGCAACTCAAGAAAAAGTTAAAAGAGAAATTAAAAAGAATAAAAGGGTCTCTAAAGCTATATTGAGGACCACACATGCTAACCCAAATTAAGAAGTTAATTCAGTGCATAACTTTTTCTCTATCATAAATGCAACCTTCTAAAATTTATTGTCAGAGTAAAATTTTCAACCAAGACCTTTATTTTGATAAAATTGGAATTATGTAGGAGAAGGAAAAAACAAAATAAGGAGGCAGAGGTTCAGGGATCCTGCTAGTACGTAAAAGAGAAAGAAAGGGACAACAAAGAAAAAGAAAATTAACTTGAAAAAGCAACCCAAACTTGTGGAAATCGGAGAGGCAAACCAAAAATAAAAAATAGAAAAAAAAAAAAAACCATATCATGCCTATCCCACAATCAACCAATCATTCAATTAATAAATCCTTCGAGTACGATCATCAATTGAAAAATGGGGACATTCTACCTTGAGCATTTGGATTTAGGGAAACAGAAGCCTTAAAACCACTGCACTTACATGTTACCAAGCATCAATATAACATAAAATAAAAGTCCAAGGTATCAAACAAAAATCACAAATCCAATACCTAAACTAAAATGAATATGACCCACTTTCTTCACCACTCATCAGAAAAGAACCAATCAACAACAACTCCAAACCAGTTCATAATCACAAGGATGTGATGCTCAACATAATCTACATTCTACAGCACACACAGGGTAAAGAAGCCAATCATCCTATAATAAAACACGAAAAGAAAAACATTAATTATATTGCTAAATGCGAGTGCACACTAAGGAGATACAATTCAATTGGTTGAATAAGATGTGTAAGTATAATAAATTTTTAATACCGTGCTTAATTCTTACCAAAAAAAAAGAGTGGTGTGTACATAAAACTTACCTGAAGAAAATTCATTGGAGAGGTTCTTGATGACACCCAAAAGCGCCTTGTTTGATGCCTCCTCCACCACCTTGCAGCAGCTAGGTTTATAGCAAGGAACCAGCACTGCAAAACCATCATCACCATTGCTCCGAAAATCAGAGGCTAGAGGCTCCAACCACCCAATGGACCAATCTGAGTCATCAGATTCAGAACCAGACAAGCAACAATCACAGTTACAATCATTATCACATGGTACCAACACAACATCATCATCGTACTCTCTATCCACTCTTCTCTCTTCCTTGTTCCTTCCAACTTTCCTATGTGGTGGGCCCATCTTTGTCTCCTTAGCAAGACCCCATTCAGAAGATTGTTTGGAATTCAAAGCAGAGGCTTTGGAAGAAACGGGCTTTTTCTCCTTTCCTCTCCCTCCCCACATTGACCATGCCAAACGGGTCAAAGAGATAGACATGCTTCCAACTCCAACACCAATTCAAAGTCTTTTAGGAAGCCAAAGATTTTGTGAAGATAAAGGGAAGTCGCTGAATTTTTTTGTTTATATCATAAATATTTTCCACTAGAGATATTTTTGTTCGAGTAAGTCATCGAATTAAGGCCAAATATAGAACACCAACAAGAGTCGAAATGGCGAGTGGTTCCTGCCAGTGCAGTGACACCACTACATTAGGAAAATGATTAATTCAAAAATCAAAAAGGAAAAGAGATCAATTCAACCCAACAAAACAAAACAAACCCTGTTACTACAGAAAATAAGAAGGAATTAATTAAATCAAGTCTTTGAGAAAGGAAAAACAAGATTCAACAAGTGCAGTAAAAAAAAATGAAATGTCTTTCCTCAAATATCAAAATCGATTCAATTCCAAAAGGTACAAGTTAATCAATTGTGCTTAAGTCTAGATTAAAATCACTGGTCTATTTTCCAAAATTGAAATATATGAAGAAAAAAAACTTATATTTTTGCAGAATTCACTAAAACAATTTCATCAATACAGCAAAAAAATATTCTCTTCAGGGTTCAGGCATATGACGTTTTCATAAGACGCTAAAAAATGCACAAGAAAGTTTATTATTAGAACACCAAACCAATAAATTTTATCTTTATTTTTCTGCAAAAGCCAGAAATAAAACCGTAAAGGACTGAATCAATTCAAAGCCAATATAGCAAGTAGAAAATTTCAGTAAAGACTTTTGAAGTTAAAACCGAATCATGTGATCAATGAATCGATTTGTGTTCTCCTAGTGCCACCGGAATACGTAAAAAAATTGCTGGAAAATCGAAAAATAATGAAAGGAGGGATCGAAGCAGAGTTTTCTCCGGTCAAAGGGAGAAGGAAAAAAAGGAGATTAAAATGTAAGATTGACTCAGTGAGTTGAATTTGAAACCCTAACTCGGTACTCACTAACTATCACTCCATGGTCGTCTTCCTCAGTTGCGCTGAAGAAAACCGAGTCAAAACTCGAAACTAAGGTTTAATCTCTTCTGAATTTAAAGAACTATTTTCCTTTCCTTTTTTGCACTCTTCATCATGTAACATCCAACGGTTAAGGTTGTGCCCAATCATGTGGTGCAAGTGCGGTCCAACTTGTCCACACGTGAGAACTAGTCAGCCTCCAGATTTGAGAATTTATATACATAATTTTTTTTAAAAAAAGTTAGCAATAATAACAATAATCTTTATATTAATAAAAGTAACAAAGTCTTTGAGCGGAAAAAATTTAAATAATTTATTTTTAAATATTTTTTTATAATTATAAATTAATTATTATCAGATAATCATGATAAGTATTTGAAAAGTAAAAAAGTATTTGAGAAATCCTTATATATTTGAGAGAAAAAATAGATAAATTTATTTCTATATAATTTTTTACAATTATAATAAATTAATTATTATCAAGTAATTATGATAAGTATTTAAAATTTTGAATCGTTAGATTAATTATTATCAATATATATATATATATATATATATATATATTTTACAGATATCATTCTATAATTTTAAATTTATTAAAAAAATAATCTGTAATGATAAATATTTAAAATTTTGATTAACTAGATTATTTATTATTAATCTAATTTAAAATTCTAAACAATTAGTTACATATTTTGTTATATCTTTTAATTTATTTATTTATTTGAATAAACTATGTTTTTAGTTCATTAATTATTTAAGATTTTTTTTGTCCCTCAACTACATGACTAGTCTATAAAGATAAATATTTGAAATTTCGAATAACTAGATTAATTATT
Organism: Glycine soja; assembly: GCF_004193775.1. NCBI lineage: Eukaryota > Viridiplantae > Streptophyta > Magnoliopsida > Fabales > Fabaceae > Glycine > Glycine soja. Next base: position 38,198,415 of record NC_041009.1, read on the forward strand.
ATCGATCTGATTTGAAATTTTGAAATTCTAAATAGTTAGTTACAAATTTTGTTATATCTTTTAATGTATTTATTTGGATAAAATATATTTTTATTCTCTCAATTATCAAAGATTTTTATTTTTAGTCACTCAACTAGTTATTGACTAGTCTTGATTCTTGAACTATTTTTGCTTTTGATTTTTGGTTCCTACCATGAGTTTTTCCAATATAACATATTTTTACAATTTTTAACCACCAAAAATTATATCGTGAACATTTAAAATGTGGTGGTGAACCATGATCTGACGGTTAAAAACCCCCCTAGAATTACTTTGCTTCAACTTCAAACAACTCAATTTAAAGTCCAACCCAGAACCATATTATTTTAGTTCATCAAACAAAACCATACAAGCATAGTAATAAAACCCAATATATGAATAAAGAAAAGAAAATTAATTTGTAAAAAACGAAGAAAGAAGAGAAAAAATAAACAACACAACAACAAAGACAAAGAGAAAGTTGTTCTTCACATTCTCACATTCCATTAATCAGATCCAAACATTTCAAATTCCTAGATTTATTTTCCCTTTCAATTTGCAATCCATCTACACTCCAATTTCTGATTCATGATTTTAATTTCGTGTATCTAGAGATCAAATGGTGTGCATCAAAGGGATGAATCAATCAACGTTGGTGGTGTTGGCATCGGACGCATCGTATTTAGGTGTGCTTGACTTGGAGCAATTATGGGATGGATGACTTTCTGAGAAGTTCCCTGAGAAGCGTGTGAGTGAGAACAGAACACACTGAAAAGTCTTGTGTTGATTTATGAGGTCAGTCAATGATTTCGAAAGTAGTCAGGTGTTACAAGAGGTATAAGAGAAGGCATCTCTCTAGTACGGTGTGATTCGAGGACGAGCCAAGCGAAAGGTAGTGGACATGTAACATCCCGAACATTAACGAGGGTAGGAAGTGATCACAGGTGCTCAAGAGATGTGGCACAAACAAGGAGCGACTCCTGACAAGCTTCCAGCAAAAGGGATACATGAACGAATTGAATGCACACTAAAATTAGAGGGGTCTAAAGGTTGTGCATGTATAAGAATGTACAGTTAAGGGTGACTTAAAGGAATTCATTGGTACTACCTATACCAACAATGTGCATATACTTTTCCGTAGCCCATCACTTAAGAACTTCATAGTTAAGTGTGTTTGGCATAGAACAATTGAGGATTAGGTGACCTTTTGAGAAATTCCTCGAGAAATGTGTGAGTAAGAACAAAGTATACTAAAAAGTCTTTGCTAGTTTATGAGGACAATCAACAATTCCAAAAGCAATCATGCGTTACAATAGTATCCTAGACATTTATATTTCTTTTGCTCAATAGTCAGGAGGTTATGAGAGAGTACAATTTGAAAAGAAGAACATGTATAACCAAATTGACAAACAAAGTACAGAACAAGGGTGTGATGTTGAGGTTGATTTATAATACTTATAGTAATTATGATTGAATGATCCATTGATGTTTATAAGTCACACAGAGGATGAGAAGGGAAGGTCACAACACTTGTTCTGGTGTGATGGTACAAGTTAATTAGATTCTAAGCTGTTTGGAAATATGTTGGCTTTCGATGCGACTTACAAAAAATATAAAGGTTCAATAGTTTTTTTTTTTTTGTGTCAACAACCATGATAATACTATTATGTTTGCTACTACATTTGTTTCAAGTGAGACTAATGAGATATATATTCGGCTCCTTGAGCAACTTTTGGAGGTCATGAAAGGAAAGGTGCCCAATTTACTGTAACTGATGGAGACTTGACAATGAGAAATGCCATAAATAAAGTGTTTCCAACTGTTGACCATCGACTTTGTGCGTGGCATTTGAGTCTAAATGCATGAACTAACATTCCCAATCCAACTTTTTGTTGGAAAATTTGCAACTTAGATATTGGGTGACTATGACATTGGACACTTCAAACAGAAGTGATAATGCAATACTTTCAAATTTTGGGTCGGAGGAGAAAATTTGGGTGAAAGACATATGATAAAAGGAATATGTGGGCAATAGCTTATATTCATGGAAGTCTTTTTACTGGTTTTTGGACAACATCTTAGTGTGAGGCATTGCATGCACTTATTACTATGTTTGTCGGTTCAAGGTACAACTTAACTGAATTATGTCAACATGACCAACATTTTATGAATTGCATTTGTTATGAGGCAATGGGGGCTGATTTCACATCTTGGTATGGAAACCATACTCCACGAACAAGGTTTATTGGACTTGAGATGTCAACTGCCAAATTTTACACCAAAGAGATATTTGCATTATTTATGTAAGTGCTGTGTATGGCTTCCATGTTTAGAGTTGCTGATTGTAGACAAAATTTAGGGTACTTCATTTATAAAGTTGTCAAATATAAAGTAGAATGCAAGGACTGGCATGTGTCACATTATCCATCAAGTGGTCAACTTATATTTTCTTGCCAAAGAATGCAATCATATGGAATTCCATGTGGTCATCAAATTGATGTGTTAGTTTCTTTGAACATTGAGAAATTGCCACCATCTCTTCTCCTATATAGATGGAATACGGTTGCAAAGGACAAGTACAAAGGGTGAAACATTGATGCATCAAATGTTTGGGACACACATTTTGTTGGAAGATATGTATGGTTGGTTGAGTCATGCAAAGAAATGTGCAACTTGGGTTCACAAAGTGCTGAAGATTTTAACTATGTCAAGAAAAAAGTGGGTGAAAATGTTCAATATTCAAAAAATAAAAACTCATATGGATACAAATATCCTCAATGAAGCTTGCAATATGACTTTGGGAAATCCAACAACTTCAAGACATAAGGGAGGTTGCAGTAGCAATCCAAAGGACGATTTGGCTCTAAGATCAAAGCAAACAATAAGGTGTGGTGTTGTTAGCGTACTGGGTCACAACAAATTAAATTGCCCTTTGGCAATAAACTATCATAGTGCATTGGACAATGTTAATGGTCAACCAATGGCAATCGAAGAGAAAGACATTTTTTCAAACAACAATGACCTAACATGTCATTGATCGACATGGTTACTCTAAAGAATGTCTTATGCTTTCAAATTTCTGATTTTTTAATAATTATTATCAAAAATTGGTGTGAAATACATTTAACAAATGTTTGATATTTTTGCCAAGGTAGTCGTAGTGGTTATTTGTATAAATGAAGTTGAAGAAGCTTGTGACGTAATGAACTCAATATTTATTGTTATTTTTTATCAATATTCTTTTCATTTTCTAATCCCCATACTTGACATCAGAAAAAAATTGTGCATCCTCCAAAATATGTCCATAGGAAAGAACACAACACAACAAAACAAGACGAAACTCACGAAAGTCCATCTTGAATCGAATGGTGAGTAAAATGGTTGCACTAAATGTCAGTATATGGTGGAGATATACCAATGAGAGGAAGAGAGATGCAAATGCTAAGCCTAGTTTTCTCATGATTGAAAGAAACATCACTACAAAAGCCAATGAGCTAACAAGTGCCACAAAATGTGTGGCAGTGAAGAAGAGAAACACAAGAGTGTCGTTGTTTTGATCAGTGCCACTGCCACCCTGTTGGGATGGTGTAAGCCACAACAAACACGACCATGGCAACAAGGACAACCACGATGGAACATGAGTACTAAGTTGTTTCCTTTATCCACACTTTTGCTTCTTTGTGCATTTCTAAATGCTCCATTTCCCAAACATCCTTAGTTGTTAGCAAGCCCGTCCAAGGCCAGCCCTAGGCATAGTCCAGGGGTGTGACCGCTCAAGGCCCATAATATATATGTATATAAGTTGAAGTAGGTTTGATTCTTATAAACAAGATTTTGGGTTTGAGCATTACTTGAAAAAAACATGGTTAAAAGAAAAGACTTTATTAAAGATGGTTAACCTTTTTTGTGGAAATCTTCAATAAAATTAGTAAATATTTCACACAAATAATATAATTTTGCCTAGGGTCCCTCAAATGTCAAGAGCAACCTTGAGCCTGCCTTTGTCACAATGCATAAGGTAGTGAGGAAGAACCATGTTTCTCATGCACTTCATATTCATGCACAACCAATTGAATTAGTAATTAATTTCTTAATTCCTTGAGTGTTGAATAACATGCATAAAAAGATAAAGGTAATTTATAGTGAGCGATGGATATATAGGGTGTTTACATGAATGTTGAAAAATTAATTTTGTAAATCAAGCATTCTACTCAAATTATGTTATTATCTTATATACTATTAATATGTGTAAAATGTTAGATCAATTAATTAACTAATACTACCTCTGGTCTTATATATAAGCAACAAATGATATTTTTCTTTGGTCCTAATTATAAGCAATAATGACCAATTTTCAAATCTATTCAGAATTAAATGTCTTTTATGTCCTTAATTTATTGCTAATTTTATTTACTAGACATTCACTCATTAGACTATAAGTTTTAACATTAAATGAAACCATCACTTACAATATTTAAACTTAAGGCTAAATTGCAAAATTGGTCCCCCACTTTATCTCTAATTTTGGATTTGGTCCCCCTATAATGTAATTCACAAATTTGGTCCCTCAGTTTTATAAATCCCTGTAAAATTGGTCCTGGAAGCCCAATTTGGACGTTGACCGTTAACCTCAGACGTTAACTGCCACGTGTCAATGCCATGTGTCAACGTCTGAGTGGTTCCCTGTAAAGTCTTCATTTTTTGTAGGTAAAATTGCACTTTTGGTCCTCCAGATTTACTCCAATTTTGATTTTGGTCACTGTTATACCCTAATTTCATCTGGGGACCATTGTTTGATAGCATGCAACCTTTGCTTGACCGCTTCGAGGTACTTGGCACCCATTGTTTCACAATACGTAAAGTTCCATAACGTGCCAGAAGTCAAAACAGAGCATTGTTGCACGATCCGTGAAGTTCCGTAACATGCCGAAAATCAAAAGGAAACATTGTTACGCAATCCGTGAGGTTCTGTAACATTCCAAAAGCCAAAAAAAGGATGATTACGTAATCCGTAAGGTTCCGTAACATTACGGAAGGAAAACAAGTATTGTTACAGAATTCGTAAATTTCCGTAACGTTACGAAAAAAGAATCAGCAAAAAAAGACGGGGGGTGTATTTAGTAAACAGGGGCGGTGCAAATAGGAACCAGGCCCACTTGGGCCTTCCAGGATGTTCCTCCAGAAGGCACCACCTTCTGGAGGAAGCAACCTAGCTCGCCTGGGCAAGCTGGGTGGCAAGCTCCTTCCTCATTTTCCTATAAATAGGGGGAGGAGGGAAGAAGAAAAACGTTCAGCCCTCCTGGTATCTGAGGATCACTTGAAATTAGTGAAAAAAATCATTTCCGTGAAGAAAATCCAAGCCGAGGCGCTTCCGTAACGCATCCGAAACGTTTTCGTGGGTGATTCCGTGAAGATTTTCCGCCATCTTTCGTTCGTTCTTTGTCGTTCTTCGGTCTTCAACCGGTAAGTTCCCGAAATCGAACTTTTTAATTCATTCTATGTACTCTTGGTGGTCCCCACTTGTTTCGCGTACTTTTATTTCCATTTCATTTACTTTCTGTACCCCCTTTTGACGTGCTTTAGTCATTTATTTAAGTCATTTTCTCGCCTAATCAAAAAATAAAATAAATTTCCACCGATAATTTGAATTGTAATATCTGTTAATTTCTGTTAAAATGAAATCCGACCGTTCAATCGTGCCGTAACCACGTTGGAAACCAAAAAAGAGGTAAAATAGTAATATAATAATAAAAAAAATATCTTTTAGTAAAATAAAACAAAAAAATCAATCGGACGTTTCTCTTTGGGATTCTTCTTTCTTAATTGAATTGACTAATAACTAAAGTGAAACTAAGGCTAAAATCAACTCACAAAATCAAGATTTGTCCGCAAAAATCACTGAAAACGTTTTAAGGTCCAACACCTCAGATTCTCTCACCAAGTAAAAATGGATCATTTTAAGGTCCAACGCCTTAAATGACCCCCTTCCAAGTAAAAAGAATCACTTGATTCGTCCCTTTTGAAAGAACTACGTAGGTCTGATTTCCTTATCACAATTGAGGAATACGTAGGAGCAAGAGAAATACCCTTGTCGACCACAAAAAGATAAAAAATACAAAAAAGACATAAAAAACGTAAAAGGGAAATAAAACAAATTGAAGTCATATTTGCACACTTGATTAAAGGCCGCCATCCCTTGTGACGGACACGTGGGGTGCTAATACCTTCCCCGTGCGTAAATACAACTCCCGAACCTTTCACACTTAAAGTTCGTAGACCACGTCTTTTTCGGTTTTTCTGACATTTTCCTCGAATAAACGCTGTTAGCGACTCCGCGCATTTTCCTATCTTGGAAGACGCACCCGTGTGCCCTCGCGTCGCTCTCCTGCCGAAGGGTAGGTTGCGACAGTTGGCGACTCCACTGGGAACTGTTTTTGTGAGTTAGGCCTATTTTAGGAAAGTGTGGAATTATGAAACTTTGTGTGTGCGTTTTTTCTTGAACTGTGTAAAAATAATAAATGTTGTCTTTTCCACATTTTTACACCGCATTCTAAGCACCCACGAGTTTGAGTAAAAAAGGGGCCCTATACCCGGGTTCATGGAAATCTAAGGAGTGGAGGTGGATCTATGGTCATGCTAGTGAAACCTCGTCTAGAGCTTTCTCTCTTTATAATGTGTTGTCGTTGGTATTCCATACCGCCGCAATATTATTATCTTGAGTGATGATACCTCTAGAAAATAGCCATGTGAGATATGGATCGTTGGGAGTAGTTATTAGAGACCCCTAGATATTATCCTGTAGGTCCCTAAAATAGGGGCACAGAGCAAACACGTTGCGTGCCGTTTTAAACACTGCCATGCATGTAGTCCTAAATGTCATGTACGCCTTTTCTTGTAATTATTTATGGATATTGTCGTACTCTGTGCATCCCCGTGTTATGCTTTTGCGCGTCTACATCATGTCGTCATGCACGCGTTGTATGTTGGTCTCGTCTTTTGTCATGGGAAGCCGGAAGATCCATATCACCTTCTTAAACTGCACACATGGGGCACTGCATCCCCAAATGCACAAGTAAGAAGAGATAATTTTTCGAGCCCTCGTGTCCATAAATGCATTCATATCATGCATCGCATAAGCATCTCTTCATGGCATCATAATGAACATATTGTTCCTGCATTTTTCCGTTATCATATTCCAGCATCACATTTTGCATGAGTCATTGCATCATCATGCATATGCGTTTAACATACTTTTTGTTCTACAAACCGCATACCTTTTGTTTTCATGTTTGCTCATGCATGATCCTTGCATTTTCGTCTGCAAAATGAAAACAAAAAGGGGAGGCGTGAAAATTCATACTACATTCTTAGTTGCATGTGTGAGGTACCATGAGCCAACCATGTTGGGATCATAAACCCATTTCTAAAAATAAAAAAAATAAATAACAACAAAACAAAATGATTGAGCATGGTACCTAACGCGTGGTTAACTAGGAAATGGTGTCTCTTCGGGCATCTCAATCTCATAATTACATTTTCCATGCATAGCATGCGTATTCCCGAGTCTTTCATCCCTATGAAATGTTGTTGAAGTATTGGCGATCAAAATTGCCATTCCCTGGGTTATGGGGTTGAACCAAGCTCGTGCTTTTACGAAAAGGTTCATCAAGTCAAGTTGAAGTATGGAAGTAACCATCTTGCAAAAAATTGGGGCAAAAGATGGATCGAGTTACATCGCTGCTTCGTCTACTGCCAAACATATTTAGGACTGTCGATGTCCCTGTTACTTCCAGTTTCACCTTGACGAAGATGTCATGGACCATGTTGAAAATCTAAATTGATTCAACCCCATATCCTGCGTAAAAGTTCGCAATACTTCAACTGTGCATCATTCGCATACATCCATGTTGTTCATTGGTTGCATTGCTCATTGCATTCTTTCCTTGAAAAAAAAAAGAACTTAATCATTATTATCAAAAAGAAAAGAACACATTTTACGGCGCCCTTACCGAACCTGTGCTAGAGCTAGAGTAATGGGTGAAGTAGAGGAGGTGCAAAAGTAGATGAAGGCCGACATGGAGGCCATGAAAGAGCAAATGGCTACAATGATGGAGGCCATGAAAGAGCAAATGGCTACAATGATGGAGGCCATCATAGGCATGAAGAAAATAATGGAAGCCAATGCGGTTGCAGTTGCCGCTACCAGCGCTGTTGCTAAGGTGAAGCCGATACCCCAATCTGGCCTCAACCAAATGAATCATCCAACCTCAACTATGGTAGGCAAAGATTTGGGAAGTACGAGCGGCCCCTATTATGTGCAAATTCAAAACAAGCACGCCTTCCCACCATATGGCTTGCCTCCCAACTGTATACCACCCAATGTGGCATACACTCCCAGTGAGGATGTCAATAACTCTACTCTCATACTCATTGAAAGCCAATAACCTCAAACTGATCATGCACATGTCTCTCAACCCATGGGGGAGACACATGAAATGCCCCACCACAATCTAGCCGACTTCGAGCCTTGCCTCGGATATGCCACTGAAAGGGCAAGCAGTTGGTGATATACCCCTGCAAAACACATTGGAGAGCCCTCAGTATCACACACAACCGCACCCCTTGCATTCCACACCGGGTAAAAACCCTCATGCTATGGAAAAAATGGAAAAGTTGGTTCATCTAGAGGAAAGGCTCAGAGCCATTGAAGGAGGTGAAGATTATGCATTTGCTAACCTAGAGGAGTTGTTCCTAGTACCCAATATCATCACCCCTCCCAAGTTCAAGGAGCCAGACTTTGACAAGTACAAGGGGACTACGTGCCCCGAGAACCATCTAAAGATGTATTGTCTGAAGATGGGGGCATACGCAAAAGGTGAGGAACTGTTGATACATTTCTTCCAAGAAAGTCTTACTGGGGTAGCTGTTACCTGGTACGCTAACTCGGAACCTTCCCGAGTCCATTCTTGGAAGGACCTAATGGTTTCCTTCGTTAGAAAGTATCAGTATAATTTTGATATGGTTCCGGATAGGATGCAACTACAGAACATGTGTAAAAAGGGGCACGGATCTTTCAAAGAATACGCCCAAAGGTGGAGAGACCTGGTAGCTCAAGTGACACCTTAATGACGGAGAAAAAAATGATAACAATGATAGTAGACACATTACCAGTATTCTACTATGAAAAGATGGTGGGCTACACACCTTCAAGTTTTGCTGTTTTGGTTTTCACCGATGAAAGGATCAAAGTGGGTATGAAAAGAGGCAAATTTAATCGTCTTGCTTGGACGAATGAGAAAAAACTGGGGCAAATGAAGAGGGTGAGAATGAAGGAGAAACCCATGCTGCGACTGCCGTTCATACATGGCCGAGTTTCCCACCAACCCAACAATGTCATTACTCAACCAGTAAAAACCCTTCTCCTTACCCACCACCCAGTTATCCACAAAGGCCATCCCTAAATCAACCATAAAAACCCACCTACCACACAACCAATGCTAAACACCACCTCTAGCACAAACCCAAAACACCAACCAAGAAATGAGTTTTGCAGTGAAAAAGCCTATAGAATTCACCCCAATTCCGGTGTCCTATGCTGACTTGCTCCCATATCCACTCGATAATGCAATGGTAGCCATAACCCCTGCTAGGTTTCCTAACCCTCCATTTTTCCGAGGATACGACTCGAATGCAACGTATGCTTGTCATGGAGAAGCCCCGGGGCATTCCATTGAGCATTGTATGACCTCGAAGTGTAAGGTGCAAAGTCTAATTGATGCGGGCTGACAGAAATTTGAGGAGAATCGCTTGTGAATCCTAACGTTGACAAGCGACACCACACATGGGGTGATTTTGAAAGCTGTTGTTAGATGTCTCTAATGACTCATCGGGATTTTCAAGTTTATGCCATTATTATAAACCACAGTTACAATGCCAAATAAAATGGATAAATTTGACATTTTTTGTCCCTCATCCTCTCACAAACACATCTTTGCTTATTCAACTTTCACCGGAATGTGGGTGCAAGCCATTGGTCTGTTTGCTCAAGCGACCTGTGCTCCTGAGTTTGGATTTCCAAGACAGTTCAATAAGAAATTACTCGTGCTACACATTTGGTGGGGGTGTCGTAAAACGACGAGTAAAAGAAAAAAAAAGTTCAAAATAAAAGAAAAAAACATTTGATTGGCTGTGTTTTCAAGTAAAAATATAGACGTTCATGTGACCTCATTTTATCATTCTGGAAAGTTTGTCTTTTTTAGAGAGAAGTGAGTTATCTAGAATAGGAGTCATTTGACTTAATCCATCAATTGAAAAAAATCCTTCAACTATTTCTCGTCCTTGGAAAATTCTTTTTGCAAGAATCAACCGCTTCTTTCATTCTCCCTTGCTACAAGGTTTTGAAAACAAAACAATGATGGATACCTTAGAGCCCTACACTGGGCAATGAAAGGCACCATGCATAAACCTCAAGCGAACCTAAGGGCAGATTAGAAGTTCTCACCCAATGGGTTCCCAGCTACAAGGTCATGACGAAAGATAAAAATGGATAACTCAAAGCCCTACACAGGGGCAATGAAAGGCACCGTGCATAAACCTCAAACGAACCTAGGGGCAGATTAGAAGTTCTCACCCAATAGGTTCCTTGCTACAAGGTCATGACGAAAGACAACGATTGGTACCTCAAAGCCTTACACTGGGGCAATGAAAGGCACCATGCAAAAACCTCAAACGAACCTAGGGGCAGATTAGAAGTTCTCACCCAATAGGTTCCCAGCTACAAGGTCATGACGAAAGCTAACAATTAGTACCTCAAAGCCTTACACTGGGGCAATGAGGGGCATCGTGCATGAGCCTCAAGTGAACATAGGGGCAGATCAAAAGTTCTCACCCGTCGATGTTTTTAAACAAAAAAAAAGGAGACAAACCCTAGAATTTCAACGTCAAACGGCTCCATTGCCATCACTCCAAAATGGTCAAGTGACTAAATCAAACAGAACAAACACTCTGAGGGAGTTCCCGGAGAGATTTGCAAAGATAGGATAAGGTTGCATGAATTATCGCCTCTTTCAAAAGGACAGTCAATCTGTGTTTTCCAAAAAAATTAAATCAAAATCAAAATCACAAAATAGGGAAAGAATGTCATGAACATTGTACAACTTTCCATTGCATTGCATTGTTTCATATGAGGTCCGCATTTAACAAATTTCACGACAAAGGTTGCATGCATCTGCATCCCTAAAAATCATGTTAACTGCATAGATTTCCTACATCTAATGTCCAATCTTTTGAATTTGGGATGATCGGCCCTCTCTATGAGTCAATCTCTTGCTTTCTCATAAGGGTGGACCCTTGGGTACATGCCCTCGCCTTCAGAGGACTACACGTCCTCACCTTCAGAGGACTGCATGTCCTCACTTTCAGAGGACTACACGTCCTCACCTTTAGAGGACTACATGTCCTCACTTTCAAAGGACTACACACCCTCGCCTTCAAAGGACTAGACGTCCTCGCCGTCAAAGGACTAGACGTCCTCGCCTTCAGAGGACTACACGTCCTCCACTTCAGAGGACTACACGTCCTCGCCTTCAGAGGGCTACGCACTCTCGCCTTTAGTGGGCCCCACATCCGCACCTTAAGAGAATTTAAGGTCCTCTACCTTTAATGCTTAACCGAGACTTGCACTCCCGGTTAAGGGGCCAGTAGTTTCCTTTTATTAGTTCCTGGGCCACCCCCTGATATTGGAGGGCAACCAACTATGCGAGCACAACCAGAGGAGGAGGCTATCGCGTAGCTACTATGCATACCGGGGCAAGATTTCACCCGTGCCACTGCAAAGAGACGAGTGCGGATCATGCGCACCAACATGACCACTCTTACACAGATATAGATGACGTTGCTACTTAGCAACATTCTGCCCAGCGACCGCAATGCCGATCTCCCCCTGCGAATGTATTAGTTGGTTTGTGCCATCATGACATAGGTAAGTATGCACATCAACTGATTTCTAATGTCATCTATTATTTGCAGGGATCGTGCCCACAAGGCACCCAATGGACCCGGAGGAGTCCAACAGGGCCCTGGGGTTTCCAGCTCTGGTTACGGGCCTCTGTCAGTCCTACAGGGTGCCCGCCCCCCCAGCAAGGTCATGCCATCGTGACATAGGTAAGTATGCACGTGGCTTAACTGATTTCTGATGCCATCCACTATTTGCAGGGGTCGCGCCCATAAGACACCAAGTGGACCCGGAGAAGTCCAACAGGGCCTTGGGGTTTCCAGCTCTGGTTACGGGCCTCTGTCATTCCTACAGGGTGCCCGTCCCCCCAACATGGTCATGCCATCATGACATAGGTAAGTATGCACATCGCTCAACTGATTTCTGATGTCATCTATTGTTTGCAGGGATCGCGCCCGCAAGATGCCCAGTGGACCCGAAGAAGTCCAACAGGGTCCTAGGGTTTCCAGCTCTAATTACGGGCCTCTGTCAGTTCTACGGAATGCCCATCGCCCCCAGCAAGTTCATCAGGCCCCCTATTAACCGGGCTTTCATCAAGAAGTACTGCACCCCTAGGCAGGCGCAGGGCGAGAAACCATAGTAGCCTGGGGATGGCTGACAGCGGGCAACAGGCACACCGCCACCACCTCTAGAGTTCACCTCAGCTCATCCACAAAAAGGTTAGAGCGTTGCCTACGACACATGGCCGACCAATAGGCGACCAAGTCCAAAGCCAAAGGTAAGCAAATTACTAGGTCCGTGGCCCACAAGTCATCACGCGTCCAGCTCAAGACGTTAAAGAAGCGCTACTAGGAGGCAACCTAGTACCTTTTAAATCCCTGTTTATTGTTTGATCACCTTTGTTTCTCAAGTCATAGTAGGACACACCTAGTTGCTCATGATCCTAGGAATTTAAATAAAACAAACACAAGCTCGTAAGGTAGTCATACCTCACAAAATATATGTATGTGTTTAGGTAGTGAAAATACCTTAGATATGCATGTATATAGCAAAAAAGATATCTCACAAAATATATATATGTATGTTTAGGTAGTGAAAATACCTTAGATATGCATGTATATAGCAAAAATACCTCACAAAATATATATGTATGTATGTTTAGGTAGCAAGATACCTTGGATATGCATGTATATAGCAAAAATACCTCACAAAAATATGCACATGTTTAGGTAGCAAGATACCTCAAAAAAAAGTGTAGGTCTTGTGCACTTTCGTTCGCACGCCTTTTTCGAAAAAAATATGTGATCTCGGGCATCAACCGTGTCCAGGTTACAAGCTGTTAAAAAAGGAGAGAAAAAAAAAACAAACAAAAAATATATCTTTTGACTGAAAAGCCAGCACGCTTTAGAAGAGAAATAACTTCCATCTTTTCTTTGAAAAAAGATTCACTAATCATAACCAGTTTTTTGAAAAAAAAAATGTGTATACACCTGAAGGGTGAATGCTGTGAAAATTTTCCCGAACGCCTAAAATGGACTCGGATGAATGCATAAATTGATAAAGGAGCATATTTTGAAAACACTAGGTTGACTTAAAATAGGGAAAATGAATCCTGAGCCCTAGTGTCACATGACCATAAAAACTTGATGCTTGAGTGTCCACATGGGTGCATGCATGACCAATTTTGCATAAAATTTCCTAATCATCATTGTTGCATGTGTATCATGGTAATAATGTGGGACATCCCCTTTATCCCCGAACCATTGGCCAAACCCTGACATATATCATGACCAACCGTTCTACATGCCTTGAGCCAAAATCCCAACTTACCCTAAACCTTGACCCAGGGTGAGAATGTCAATCCTTGCCCTCGAAAGAAAACAAAAAAAAAGGGGAAAATTCCCAATCAAAGAGTGGGAGAAAGCAAAAAAGGAAAGAAAATTCCCGATCAAGGATCGGAAGAAAACAAAAGAAACATCCAGAAAGGTCTTTGGACCAGACAATATCAGAACAATAAAGAATTGTCACCAAGTAAACGAAAAAAAGAAAGGAAACCACGACCAAAAGTAGCCCTCTCCCTTTGATTGCCAACCAAAATCCTGTGCGTCGATGACTTGTTCACCTCACACTAAACAAAAACAAAAAAGGAAAAGGCCAAAAACACTCAAAGCCAAATTTCCGACCAAGAAAACAAACCATTCCCAAGAAAAAGTCCTATTGATCCATGATCACGCATGTAATCTTTGATTTGATAGGAAATGATTTACAAAATCAAGTCATGACATATCTATGGTTCGGAATCAGGATAAAACACTTACCTGTGTGAGATTGATACACTTTGAGTGATTTTCTTCTATTTTTGTTGAACCCAGTGCTTCCTCTAAATGGTCATTTAGAAACAAAATGCTAACATCCAAAATCTCATTTATGGTTAAAGAGCAAACGTCATGATAACGCCAAGAATAGAGAAAGAAAGAGATGTTGTGGACAAAATGTCATATATGTATATAAAGAAAAGAAAAGAATTTTTTGTATATAAACAATGTGTGAAAAGAAATTTTTATATGAAACAATGAGTGTATATTGAAAAGGGGAAAAGAGATCTTTGAAAAGGAATAGAGATTTTATATAGACCATGTGGGTATAGAGAGAAATTTTTTTTCAATGCGTGTATAATAGAGAAAAAAGTTTTTTTCGTGTATAGGAACGTAGGTGTACAGAAAAAAAAAAGCTTTTCTCATAGATAGTGATGGATGTATGGTTTTTTGCAAACATGCATAGAAAAAATGAAACAAAAAGAAAAGAGAAAGAAAGACCTCGAAGGTCGGCGTGTTATGGTCATAGGAAGAATAAATCATTCGTAGAGAGCAAACATATCCTTTGGAAACAAGAAACTGATGCTAAGAGTTTATTTTCCAAAATAACCAAGATAAGAATGGATGGATTCGTTGAACCAATGAAAGAACATAATTTGGAAACGTTGGGTCTACTTGCATAAATCCCAAGCCTTAGTATCACAATGCCATAAACTGGATGCTTGAGTACCCACCTAGTTGTATGCATGACTAATTTTGCACGTTGTTTCCAAATCATCATTGTTACGCGTGCCTCGTGGAAATAATATGGGAGTCTAACCCGAAACCGACACCCTGACACATGAATTTGTTTTGCCCCGAATGTCAAAATCGGGCACGCACGATGAAAAGACCATGTTGAGACACAACCTTAAGCTACTTTGAACCTTGACCCATGAAGACAATCCTCATCCTTTCCCCCGAAGAAGAGGACAGCAGAATCTCCTCAAGGGAGAGCGAATAACAAATGCTAAAACCCGAATTCCCAATCAAAGATCGGAAGGAAAAAAAGGAAGAAATGAAAAGAAAGAAAAGAAAAGGAAAAGAAGGATTCTTGATCAAATATCGGAAGAAAGTAAAAAGGAAAAGATCGGAGCAAAACAGAATAATTCCCGATCAATAAAGGAAACCGGGAAAGAGAACAGAAGATCTTCGGACCAGATAAATTTTCGGCGAGGTAAATGACCGTCGGCAAAGGGAAAACCCATTTTGAAGTGGTTCTTCATTTGGGATTGCCATTCAAGGTCGCTCCCGACTGGTGATGTCCCACCCCACATAAACAAAGAGGAAAAGACCGAAACACCCAGCTTCCTCTCCAAAAAACACTACCCTCGAGAAAATCCTATTGATCCGTGATCGCGCGTGTAATCTTTTGGTTCGATAGGAAATCATGTGCAAATAAAGTCATGGTGCAGCTACGGTTTGGAATTAGGGTAAAACACTTACATGTGTGAGTTTTTATACACCATGAGTGATTTTATTCCCAGTTTCAATTTGACCCGACGTTTCCCTTGAATGTTCATTTAAAAGCTAAACGTTGACATCCTACCCTTCATTTTCAGTTATAAGGAAAACTATTTTGGCATAAGCATATTGTTTCTCTAAAATATGGTGTTCTCGTGAATGATTTATTTTTTCCTTGCTAAAGCATGTTCGCCTTTTAGGTGAAAGAACCCGGTGGACCATTCGGTCCTAAAATCAAATCTTATCCGGAGCCCCATGAATTGATTGCCATTCATGCATCCTCCACCATCGAGTCCGGAGCCCCACGAATTGATTGCCTAGCGCTGTTCGTGCATCCTCCACCATCAAATCTTATTCGGAGCCCCATGAATTGATTGCCATTCATGCATCCTCCACCATCGAGTCTGGAGCCCCACAAATTGATTGCCTAGCGCTGTTCGTGCATCCTCCACCATCCAGTCTTATTCGAAGCCCCATGAATTGATTGTCATTCATGCATCCTCCACCATCGAGTTCGGAGCCCCACGAATTGATTATCTAGCGCTGTTCGTGCATCCTCCACCATCAAGTCTTATTCGGAGCCCCATGAATTGATTGCCATTCATGCATCCTCCACCATCGAGTCCGGAGCCCCATGAATTGATTGCCTAGCGCTGTTCATGCATCCTCCACCATCGAGTCCGGAGCCCCACGAATTGATTGCCTAGCACTGTTCATGCATCCTCCACCATCAAGTCTTATCCGAAGCCCGATGAATTGATTTCCATTCATGCATCCTCCACCATCGAGTCTGGAGCCCCACGAATTGATTGCCTAGTGTTGTTCGGGCATCCTCCACCATCAAATCTTATTCAGAGCCCCATGAATTGATTGTCATTCATGCATCCTCCACCATCGAGTTCGGAGCCCCACGAATTGATTGCCTAGCGCTGTTCGTGCATCCTCCACCATCAAATCTTATTCGGAGCCCCATGAATTGATTGCCATTCATGCATCCTCCACCATCGACTCCGGAGCCCCACGAATTGATTGCCTAGCGCTGTTCATGCATCCTCCACCATCAAATCTTATTAGGAGCCCCATGAATTGATTGCCATTCATGCATCCTCCACCATCGAGTCCGGAGCCCCACGAATTGATTGCCTAGCGCTGTTCGTGCATCCTCCACCATCAAATCTTGTTCTGAGCCCCATGAATTGATTGCCATTCATGCATCCTCCACCATCGAGTCAGGAGTCCCACGAATTGATTGCCTAGCGTTGTTCGTGCATCCTCCACCCTCAAATCTTGTTTGGAGCCCCATGAATTGATTGCCATTCATGCATCCTCCACCATCGAGTCTGGAGCCCCACGAATTGATTGCCTAGCGTTGTTCGTGCATCCTCCACCATATTATTCGGAGCCCCATCAATTGATTGCCTAGCGCTGTTCATGTGTCATCCGTTATCAAGTACGGAGCCTCCGGTGAGGGGAAAATACGGTTTTTTTGTTATTTTCCCAATCGGTTCCTTCACCAAACATGTGTATACGTATATATATTATGTTATTTTTGTTTGTTTGTTTGTTTGTTTTGTGTTGTGCAGAGAAAAAAGAAGGAGAGACGGGAGTCACTTATTTCAAATCGTTTTGGGTTGGAACTATTGTGATTGAGATCAATTAAATCCCCATGGTGGGCAAAGGATGGCCTTTAGGAGTCATCATAGATTAATTACGGAAAGGGCTGAGACGGACAAAATCAGTGTTTTATCTTTGCTTTCCTCCTATCTCCGATAAAAGGTAAGTAAAGAGGGGCAACTGTCATACCCTAATTTCGTCCGGGGACCATTGTTTGATGGCATGCAACCTTTGCTTAACCGCTTTGAGGTAATTGGCACTCATTGTTGCACAATACGTAAAGTTCCATAACGTGCCAGAAGTCAAAAGAGAGCATTGTTGCACGATCCGTGAAGTTCTGTAACATGCCGGAAATCAAAAGGAAGCATTGTTACGCAATTCGTGAGGTTCTGTAATATTCCGAAAGCCAAAAAAGGGATGATTATGTAATCCGTAAGGTTCCGTAACATTACGGAAAGAAAACAAGTATCGTTACGGAATTCATAAATTTTCGTAACGTTACGGAAAAAGAATCAGCAAAAAAAGGCAGCGGGTGTATTTAGTAAACAGGGGGTGCAAATAGCAACCAGGCCCACTTGGGCCTTCCAGGATGTTCCTCCAGAAGGCATGGGTGGCAAGCTCCTCCCTCATTTTCCTATAAATAGGGGGAGGAGGGAAGAAGAAAAACGTTCAACCCTCCTGGTATCTGAGGATCACTTGAAATTAGTGAAAAAAATCGTTTCTGTAAAGAAAATCCAAGCCGAGGCGCTTCCATAACGCGTCTGAAACGTTTTCGTGGGTGATTCCATGAAGATTTTCTGCCATCTTTCGTTCGTTCTTCGTCGTTATTTGGTCTTCAACCGGTAAGTTCCCGAAATTGAACTTTTTAATTCATTCTATGTACCCTTGGTGGTCCCCACTTATTTCGCGTACTTTTATTTCCATTTCATTTACTTTCCGTACCCCCTTTTGACGTGCTTTAGTCATTTATTTAAGTCATTTTCTCGCCTAATCAAAAAATCAAATAAATTTCCACCGATCATTTGAATTGTAATATCTGTTAATTTCTGTTAAAATGAAATTCGACCGTTCGGTCGTGCCGTAACCACGTTGGAAACCAAAAAAGAGGTAAAATAATAATATAATAATCAAAAAACATCTTTTAGTAAAATTAAACAAAAAAAATCAATCGGACGTTTCTCTTTGGGATTCTTCTTTCTTAATTGAATTGACTAATAACTAAAGTGAAACTAAGGCTAAAATCAACTCACAAAATCAAGCTTTGTCCGCAAAAATCACTGAAAAAATGTTTTAAGGTCCAACGCCTCAGCTTTTCTCACCAAGTAAAAATGGATCATTTTAAGGTCCAACGCCTTAAATGACCCCCTTCCAAGTAAAAAGAATAACTTGATTCGCCCCTTTTGAAAGAACTACGTAGGTCTGATTTCCTTATCGAAATTGAGGAATACGTGGGAGCAAGGGAAACACCCTTGTCGACCACAAAAAGATAAAAAATACAAAAAAGGCATAAAAAGACATAAAAAAACGTAAAAGGGAAATAAAACAAATTGAAGTCATATTCGCACACTTGATTAAAGGCTGCCGTCCCTTGTGACGGACGCGTGAGGTGCTAATACCTTCCCCGTGCATAAATACAACTCCCGAACCTTTCACACTTAAAGTTCGTAGACCACGTCTTTTTCGGTTTTTCTGACATTTTCCTCGAATAAACGTTGGTGGCGACTCCACGCATTTTCATTTCTTGGAAGACTCACCCGTGAGCCCTCGTGTCGCCCTCCCGCCGAAGGGTAGGTTGCGACAGTCCCCCTATAATTTAATTCACACATTTGGTCCCCCAGTTTTATAAATGCCTTTATAAATTTTTCCTA
Organism: Glycine soja; assembly: GCF_004193775.1. Classification (NCBI taxonomy): domain Eukaryota; kingdom Viridiplantae; phylum Streptophyta; class Magnoliopsida; order Fabales; family Fabaceae; genus Glycine; species Glycine soja. The sequence continues at coordinate 38,217,686 of NC_041009.1, forward strand.
CAAAAAATTGTCTTTTGAATGGTTTAGCCACTGGTGCTAGAGACATGGTAGGTCTTGATAAATCTCGTACTTCTTTTTCATCGCAAGTTTTTCACTCACTTGGAACCCAAAGAAAAATCATTATTTGTCTCTTTCCCACTTCCAGGGTTGTTCAACTTGGGAAAGTGGCGCATGAATCCCAACCTGGGTCTGAAATTTTCAGATCTCTTACTTTAACAGGTTCTATAATAACCCCCTCTTTTTTTCTTTTTTTGCTCCCCCATGTGGTATTATGTGTATACGACTGCTTAAGTAGCCTATGTATGACAATGGTATTTTTGTTTGAAATTTGAAATACAACTTCTCCAGTAATGAAATTTGGTTGAATTTATAAAGGGATTTATAAAACTGGGGGACCAAATGTGTGAATTAAATTATGAGGGGACCAAAATCGAAATTAGAGTAAAACTGGGGGACCAAAAGTGCAATTTTACCTATAAAAAATGAAGCCTTTACAAGGAACCACTCAGACATTGACACCTGGCAGTCAACGTCTGAGGTTAACGTTCAACGTCCAAATCGGGCTTCTAGGACCAATTTTGCAGGGATTTATAAAACTGAGGGACCAAATTTGTGAATTAAATTATAGGGGGACCAAATCCGAAATTGGAGATAAACTGTGAGACCAAAAGTGCAATTTTGCCTAAACTTAAGGACACTTTTGGAATAAAATTTAAATTTAAGGTAATATTACATGTGACCACCACTTTTCTTGGTCTTGATGATTTGTACTACGTTGCTTATATATAGGACCAAAGATAGTATATTTTATGAAATAATGTAAATTATGAAATATCTAATTTTGGTCAAATAAAATTATCCATTTTGTATCTCTTTGTTTTTTTAATTTTCTTCTTAATTAAATAACTATGCTAACTTTTAAAAATAAATTATTTATTAGTTGTGGAAGCAAAGCTTTCCAAGTTTATTTTGATGATGCCAAAGACTCAAGTCAAGAATCAAGAGTCAAACAAGTTTCAAGAATCAAAGAGTCGTTCAATCAAGAATCAAGATTCAAGTGAAGATCCAAGAGAAGACTCAAGATATGCAAGAACTTCAAGAAAAGCATTAAGATAAGCATAAAAATATTTTTTCAAAAGAAAAGATTGAATAGCACAATTTGTCCAAAAGAATTTTTCAAAGAAAAATCTTTTACCAAAGTTTTTACTCTCTGGTAATCGATTCCAGAAGGCAGTAATCGATTACCAGAAGCCCAAATAGTTTTATAACTGTTTTACAAAGTAGTAATCGATTACCATGAGCATGTAATCGATTACCAATGTTTTTAAACATTGGATTTCAAATTTCAAAAGTCACAACTTGTGATAAAACATTTTCAAACTTGTGTAATCGATTACACAACATTTGTAATCGATTACCAGTGTTTCTAAACGTTTTGATTTTTAAATTTAAACATGAAGAGTCACATCTGTTGGTGTGTAATCAATTACACTATGATGGTAATTGATTACCAGTGACTTGTTTTGAAAAATAAATTACCAAAAGTCACAATTCTTAAAGTGACTAGTTTCTGAAGATTTTTTAAGAGTCACAACTTTTAAAGTGACTAGTTTTCAAAAGAGTCACAACTTTTAAAGTGACTAGTTTTAAAGAAATTGTCAAGAGTCACAAACTTTAACTTGAGTCATCAAATGACTATAAATATGTGACCATGGCACGAATTTCAAAAACAGATTCCTTTCATTCAAAAAGAGAGAACTTTCTTACTCATTTCTCAACATCTTTCTAAGAGTTTTTTGTTCAATACTTTCTTTGTCAAGAAAAGTTCATTGGTCAAAAAACTTGTGCTATTCTTTTGATTCATTCCTTCTCCCTCTTGCCAAAAGAATTCAAAGAACTAACCGTTTGAGAATTCTTTTGATTCTTTCCTTCTCCCTCTTGCCAAAAGAATTCAAAGAACTAATCGTTTGAGAATTCTTTTGATTCCCCAAACAAAGAATTTAAAGAACTAACCGTTTGAGAATTCTTTGCCCAAACACTGAATTCAAAGAACTAATCATCTGAGAATTCTGTGTGAGAAGCAGGTAGCTTCTTGGTTGTAATAGTGAACACAAGGGAGGGTACATCCTTTGTGGTTCGCTTCAAGTAGAGGGTATATTTACTTGTTTGTTCAAAGAGAACAAGGGAGAGTACTGTGACACCCTCTACCCCGACATATATATAAATAAACAAAATATATAAAAATATTGGTAACCAAATTCACACAGGTAAAAGGTTCACATTCACTTCACTATTATCAATTAAAACTTATTAAAACATATTCGGCTCAAAATAAGGCCGTCAAAATTTACATAGATATTTTATTAAATAAGTGAAATAAAATAAAATAGACTAACATCATGCAACTAATATAAAAACTTATGTCCCACTATCACATTCTATCAGAGCGTTGTGTCTCGACGCCCTTCAGCATAATGTTCCTTAAAGCAATTCACCTAGTCATCTGCTCCCCCGAACACAAAGTTCAAGATCATCACAGGATCCAAACACAAACAACACACAGGGAGTGAGTTATCACATTCCTAACTAATAGAGAAACAAGACAGCTAGATATACATATCATATAAACCAAATAAAACTTACTTACACATAATTCACGTAATTCCACCACTTTGTCATTCAAAGTTCACTTTTCATCCATCAATCACACTTTTCAATCATCAATCACATTACACAAGAATCACACGCTCTGATCAAGACATAATAACACATCAATTTCATAATAAACAATTAGCAAGCGCATGAAACAGTTATGCTAAGACTCAAGCCTATATGCAATGTGGTACCATGTCAGTGAAAAACCTCGTCGGGCGCCTAGGAGTACATGACAAGACAAACCACACACTAGCAAGTCAAGTCACTCTCACTAGGTAATATGATAGGGAGACCAGTCAGGGTCACAGTGTTTTGCGAGAATGCTCCAACCATATGGGATCAACATAGGCTTAAAGGAGCACTCAAACCATGTGACCCCCAAGGCCTACACTCCGAAGAGTCCGTCAGGGCCTCTCCCTCCTGATTCAGGTCCAACCCAGAAAATATTTTAGCACACAGACTCTATCTATGAATTGTACAAAACACATGACTCCTCAATTGTTCTCAAAATAATTTTAACTCGTCGCCCTTAAAGGGACTTAACATTAACTCGTCACCCAAAAAGGGACTTAACATTAACTCGTCGCCCTAAAAGGGACTTAGCATTAACTCGTCGCCCTAAAAGGGACTTAGCATTAACTCGTCGCCCTTGAAGGGACTTATGATCGTGTGATTGTACAATTCATAGTTCACAACTCAATGCACACAACACCTCATTGCACATATATATCTCAATCATATACATACTCAATTTATCACATACACTTAATCTCAATCACAATGGTACAATCTCAATTTAACATGTTATCACACCTCATGAATCATATACACTTTACCTATGAACTATGCAATACACACATTTACTCAATTGTTTTCAAAATCATTTTAACTCGTCGGGTTTCCACAGTGGATTCCATCACAATACTCGTCGCCCTTAAAGGGTCTTACAATTGTGTGATTGCACAGTTCATAGTTCACAACTCAATACACACATCTCATCTCAATACACATGCATTTCATCATCCGTCACATGTTCAATTTATCACATACTCACAGTTTGAATCATCATTTCATAACCTCAACATAACAATTTATACAAAAGATTTTATCACAATATGGGATGTAAAACCTCTGAAATAGTTTCTCACAATTGTATCAAAATCAATTAATCAAAATCATGGGTTAAACACAAGACATCAAGAACACTCAAGTTTATCAATCAATTCTAATCAGGACATCAATTGGTACATATAACACAATAATATTGTATTCATAATCATAAAGAAAAATTCTAATTCAATAAACATCCCAAAATAAACCCAAATTTAGTTCTCTAAGGATCCCTACACATGTTCTCACTAACCCCCAATTGTGAATAACTCATCCCTTACCTCTAAGCGGACTCACGTGTCTTCCGACAACGATAGCGGCATCTCTAGCGGTTCCCTGAGATTCCTCCAGTTTTTCCTCCGACTGCTCCGATAGAATTCTCGAACGTCAGAGAGACGGAGAAGAGATTGAAACCTCCACTTGTACTGTCTTCATGCGATTCCTTTTTCTCCTACCACAAATATTATCTCGCAAATCCCAACGGTGAGAGTGTACGAAATTGAATTTCGAACAACATATCTAAATTTCATGAAAATCTAACGGTTAACGAAACTGGGATCGTAGTTTTACCGACACAGTTTTGGGTTTCTGCGGGAAAATAAAAGACTACAATGAAAAGGGTTTTCCTCTAATCTCAGACATGATTTTGCAATTTCCTTCCAATGGTGAGAATGCTCGAAATTGGGTTGCTAACGTGGTACTCAAATTTCACGACAATCCAACGGTGAATGAGTCCGAGATCATCGTTTTTCTGAGGCAGGTTTTGTGGGCTGCGGGAAAAAGAAAGGGTTTTGAGAGGAGAAGGGAAAAAACGAAAATAAGAGGCGGAGGAGTCAGTCTGAAAAACCTAGCATGTTGCTATTTATAGCTAGGGGCATTTACGACCTATTATTTACTCTATTTATTTATTTTTATTATTTTTTACTAAAAAACTTTTTAAATTTATTTATGAAAAAAATGGGATGTTACAAGTACATCCCATTTATACAAGGTTATTGGAAATCTCAAGAACCTTGGGTTGCTTGTAAAGGATTTTACAAGGTTATTGGAAATCTCAAGAACCGTGGGTTGCTTGGGGACTAGATGTAGGCATGGGTTGTGACCAAACCAGTATAAATCTTGTGTTTGCTTTCTTCTTCCCTACCGTCTTTACTTTTCTGCTGTGCACTTTTTATTTCCGCTTTACTTTTGTCTAAGTTATTGTTTCTGTTCTTTATTTTCTCATAACTTAGTAGTAAAGCCTAATTGAATCTAGTGACATTAAGAAGGATAATTTTTAATTAGTCAAGACACGTTCATAATTAATTCAACCTCCTCTTCTTAATTATTCTGAGGCCACTTGATCCAACATTAGTATCTATATGTGTATATAATACACATTTTCAATTTGATTTTTATGAAAAACTAATTTAATTTTTATATGTTTATTTATTTTCAATTTAGTTATACAACTATATTGTGACAGTTATAGTATTATTTGTTAAAATTTTAACTTAATAAAATATAAAAAAATAAATTAATATTATTTTCAAATATAAAATATAATATTTCTGATTTCTATACATGATAATTATTTTTAATTCAATTTTTTATTAAATTTTCATCACCAAAATAATTGTTATCATTATAAACAAATGTCATTTTTTATCATTATGCTAATAATTTATAATTTATATGTAGTGTACACTTAATTTAAAATTCAAAAGTGTTTTTATTTTAATTTTTTCATCTTTAAAGAATATAATTGTGAGTGTCTAATAAATTCAACACACACGCACACGCACACGCACACGCACACGCACATGCACACGCGCACGCGCACGCGCAAGCTTTTTAATTGAAAGTTGAAATCACAATTTCAAACCCTCATTTGCATACTCGCTCGCACCCTTTACATCGTACATAGGGGTATTCTGGAGTACGGGTTACCAGTGAATCCGGATTGACCAAAATTGATCCGAACAGTTTGGGTTGGATAATTTATGTATTTGAGTTAAAACCAAATCGAACCGATCAAAACTGTTCATGTACGAGTTGGGTCACGAGTTTAGATTTATAAATTTGATCAAAATCGAACCAAACAGATCAAAATTTTTAGAGTTTTTTAGTTTAACTTTAAATACTGTTAATATTGGGACTCCCGTTGACTCCTTGTCAAGTGTACCGAGTTGTATGAATAATATTGTAACAGTAAGAAGTATCGAATTCCACAGGGACTACATTTGTACTCAGAGTTATATATATCCAATGATTAAGCAATTAGTGACTCAAATTGAATCTTGTTCATTGATTAACTACAAATATAACTAAGTGAATTTACTACTAAGCAAGGAACATGAAAGGTTAAGAAAACAAACACTTGAATATTATGAGATGATGTCGTGATGAGTTATGGAACGTGTTGGGGGCTCTGCTTGCCAGAATTACTCTTGATGTGATCTTAATAGATTTTTCACTTTTTAACTTGAATATGATTATTACCCGCACCTACTAACATACTCTAACCATGATCCCTCAAGTGAGAGAGCCTAAATTATCTAATATCGTTCCTAATCCCTTAAGAGTTATATTAAATAATTTGCATTATGAGCAAACATGCATACATAGGCTAAACAATATCACTCTATCCCTAGACATGGATTACCTATATATTCTTCTTCAGTTCTCAACATATAAATATTTATCAATGTCTAAATCCTAAAACAATTTATGAAAATGGATGATCAGACCAAAGACATGTGAATGAGCAGAGAGATGAACAATAATATCAATATCACATTAATAGATAGTTTAAAATTATTACATCAAAGAGAGTTTGGTTTGCAGAGCTCTCCCAACAATGGGTGGTTTTAGTCTCTTATTGTCACGAGAGATTTACAAATATAAAAGTGGGATGAAAAGAAAGAAAATGGAAGAGAAATGGATTGAAACATATCAGCCAGAGCTCCGGAAACGAATTTTCCTTGCACTGGCTTCTTTGCTTCTTTGTTCCATTGTTTCTTCTATGGTTACATCGTGCTTAGGAAATCAAATGTTTTCTTTCTTTTTATATGCTTCACCAACTGATGGATCAATAAGAACTTTTCTATGCACTTAGCGCGACATTCGCGCTGAGTGCACATGTCCAGCTGCATCAAGTGGCCACTGGCTAAGCTGCAGAATGCGCGCTTAACACTCTTGCACATGACATCTGTCTTCCAATGTGGCTTCTTGCACTAAGCAACTTTCTTAGGCTGAGCGATTTTGACTCGCTGAGCGAGGAGGTCACGCTAAGTGCAACACTTCAATTCTTCAATCCTCTTCCATGTCTGTGCTACAACTATACACAAAATTCAACCAAAATTACTATAAAATCATTAACTTAAGCATCTACTGGAAGAAGCTAAGCTCTAATTGTTTTAACACAAAATAGACAACAAAAGAGAAGAGAATGAGATAATTTCTATGCGATTCCAATATACAAATGACGTATGCATAGCACTTATCAACTCCAAGTGTTGGAATTGCAAGTGTTGAGACTACTAGTATTGGAACTTCTTAAGGTATTAAATTTGGATATGTTGTTATTTGTTTTACCATTTTTCATATTTATTTTCCTATCATGTTTATAATAATAATGAATCATGTTTTGTTCATTTGTTTCAGCAAATCTGGTTGTAGTAAATCTGGTTGTAGAAAAGCTTATTGCAAAAAATTAATTTGTAGAAAATAGTTATGATTTAGACTATTATAATAAATCTCGTTAAAGAATATTTTGTTTTAATTTGTATTAGTCTATTTTAGAATATTACGTTGATGGTATTAAATGAACCAATTTTACTACTTTCAGATATTTGACAATATTGTGTTAATTGTATTAAATATTTGGATGAATCATGATATAAAATAGTAATTCTAAGAAGAAAAAAAATTAAATGGATAATCCGTTGGTCTGAACCGAACAAAATCTTTTATGAATGGGTTGGGGTGGGTTTAAAAAAATTGTGAAAATCAAAGCGAACCAAACTAATCAAATTTGATTGGGTTGAGTCCTAAATTTGGTCAAAACTGGCCCGAACCAACCCGTGAACACCCCTAATCCCATGCTGCAACCTATGCTTGGCTGTAGTTAATCGACCATAGGTACGTTTCCTCATCTTCTTCTCCCACCCGCCTTCTCTCTCTATTGTATGTGCAATTTTTAATTGAAGCTAGTTCATATGCTTCTTCACTTTTAATTCACGATTCGAATGAATGATTGGCAGTGTCAAATAACGTTTATTTATTTTATCGTATAATGTCTGCCATGTAAGATATATACATACTGATCTAAACATGCAAATGAATTTAAATGCCATATTCACATCAAACAACAGAAGCTAAAAAAAAAGAGCACAAGCGTACCTCCAGTCATTGCAGATCAAACATGAAACGGCACAAACACGAACCCAAAGGCAGCTTTGTTTTTCCAAACCCTTACTCACTCTAAATAGATGATGTATTTTTCTGAATAGAGAAGTAGGCTTGGTGATACAAAACTGAGAGCACCTCATTCTATTTATAGAATCTGCCCATCACAAAGCTCAACCAATTTGTATCAGAACGTGGGTTTGCGGATAGGGACGTGAGTTTGTTACTGAACGTGGCAGAGATAAGGGTTGAATGTGGGAGGAAAATGGACCAGATTTAGAAAACAAATTCCCAAAAAAACTGCAACGGGAAAAAATAATGGAAGGAGAACATGGACCCATCCAAAAATTCCATCATTCTCCCACTTGGTCCATTTAACTCAACATCAACCATAACAAGAAACATAATATATGAGTCATGGTGATAGGTCCTCTGATGATGAGTAATATCTTCCATGTACAACAATATATCAAGTCTCTCAACACTAGCTCTCAGCTTAATGAATAGACCATATGTTTATTCTAGATCTAAGCTGAATGATTTTTCTCGAAATAAATAAATATATGCACAAATCAATATGAGAAAATATCTAACTGAATAAGAGTTTCATTGAAAATAACGAATGTACGTACAATGAAATTACATCATGGAACCAAGTCTCATTCCTACTACATGATCCTTAAAATTCATTAGTGGCATGCCTTTAGTTAAAGGATCAGGAATCATCAATTCAGTGCTGACGTGTTCAATGACCACTTTCTTCTCTTTAACACGTTCTCTTATGGGTAAGTACTTGATGTTGATGTGCTTACTTCGACTTTCACTTTTGTTGTTGTTAGTCATAAACATCACAACAAAGTTGTCACAGTACAACATTAATGGCCTGGAAATAGAGTCCACAACTCTAAGGCCAGACATGAAACTCTTTAATCATACACCATGCGAGGTAGCCTCAAAACAAGAAACAAACTCAGCCTTCATAGTGGAAGTAGCAGTTAAGGTTTGCTTGGCAATTCTCCAAGATATAGCTCCACCGGTTAACATAAAAATATAACCAGATGTTGATCTTCGTGAATCAACGCAACCAGCAAAGTCTGAATCAGAGTAGCCAATCACTTCCAGACAATCAGTCCGTCTGTACATGAGCATGTAATCCTTTGTCCCTTGAAGATATCTCATCACTTTCTTTGCAGCTTTCCAGTGGTCAATACCTGGATTACTCTTATATCTTCCCAAAACTCCAACAGCATATGCAATGTCAGGTCTAGTGTAAATTTGAGCATAAATAAGGCTTCCAACAGCTAAAGCATATGGAGTATTCTTCATGTGTTCCCGCTCAAAATCATTTTTCGGGCACTGACTCAGAGCGAGTTTGTCACCCTTCACAATGGGAGCTATACTTGGTGAACAATCTTTCATGTTAAATTTCTCTAAAACTTTGTTAATATAAGTCTCTTGAGACAAACCCAAAATGCCTCGAGATTTTTCCCTATGGATCTTAATGCCAATGACATAAGATGTCCCTCCCATATCCTTCATATCAAAGTTCTTCGAGAGAAATTGTTTCACCTCATATAGCAAACCCTTATCATTAGTTGCAAATAAAATGTCATCCACATATAACACAAGAAAGCAAATCTTACTCCCACTGGCCTTTTGGTGTATACATTGATCCATGATGTTCTCTTCAAAGCCAAATGAAGTGATGACATCATGAAACTTCAGATACCATTGGCGGGAGGCTTGTTTCAAGCCATAGATTGGCTTATTAAGCTTGCAAACTAAGTGCTCACCTTTAGTAGAGGAGAATCCTTCAGGCTGTTTCATGTAAACCTCTTCCTCTAGATAACCATTAAGGAATATCGTTTTCACATCCATTTGATGTAACTCAAAGTCAAAATGAGCTACTAATGCCATAATTACTCGAAAGGAATCTTTCTTAGATACAGGAAAAAAAAGTCTATGTGTAATCAATTCCTTCTCTTTGAGTGAACCCTTTGGCAACAAGTCTTGCCTTATGTCTCTCAATGTTGCCTTGTGAGTCTTTCTTGGTTTTAAAAACCCATCTACATCCAATGACTTTTACACCACTAGGCAACTGTACAAGATCCCAGACTTGGTTAAATGCCATAGAATCCATCTCATCTTTCATGGCATTGTGCCACAAGTTTGATTCTTTAGAACTCATGGTCTGTGAAAACGTTTTAGGATCATTTGAAACACCACTGTTGTAGTCTAATTCTTGCATATACACTACATAATCACTAGGAATTACTGACCTTTTGACTTTAGTAGATCTTCTTAATGTTACCTCATCACTTTCTTAAGGAACTTGTTGCTCAACTGGTTGTTCAATATTATCTTGATATTCCTCATCAATAACTTGATCTGTATGATTGTTTCCAATAATTTGTGGATTTTCAAGCATTGGCTGTCTAACACCTGTTTTTACTTGAGGGGTGTGAATGACAATCAATCTATCACTTGAGCTAGAGGGTTGAGCTTCATAGTGATCCATTTCAGCCTTAAAAATTTTAAAGGCATCCAAAGCTTCATCCTTAGTACGAAGTAAGTAGATATACATATATCATGAATAATCATCTATAAAGGTGATAAAGTATTTCAGACTACTTGCATCCATATCTGGACAAAAAATATCTGTATGTATGATTTCTAATAGGTTTGAGCTCCTCTTTGCACCCTTTTTAGACTTGTTAGTTTGCTTATCCTTAATGCAATCCACACAAGTCTCAAAATCAGCAAAATCCAAAGTACTAAGTACTCCTTCATTTACCAATCTCTTAATTCTCTCGATAGAGATGTGCCCTAATCTACGGTGCCACAACATAGAGGATTCCTCATTCACAACACATCATTTAACCCCGACAGTAACATGCATAAAATTATAAGCATCATCATTTTGCAATTCAATATAGTAAAGACCATTAAGTAATGCACCAGAACCAATAATTCTAGATTTATTAATTAAAGTAAAACCAGAATCCGAAAAATTAAAAGAAAAACCCAATGGCGTAAGTCTCAATATAGACATCAAATTCTTAGAAAAACTTGGAACATAAAATGTTTTTTCTAAACGTAAAATGAAATTGCTGCTTAAAACCAAATTGCACGTCCCAATGGACTCCACATGTGAGCTCATCTTGCCTCCTGAATAGATGTGCTGCTCACTTCCCACTGGCCTCCTTAGGTTTTCCATACCCTGCAAGGTATTAGAAACATGGATTGTAGAACCAGAATCAATCCACCATGTGTTATGAATAATACTAACCATATTAGATTCATAACAAACAAAAGCAAATGGAGTACCTTTCTTGTCCATCCAGCTCTTAAACTTTAAGCAGTCTTTCTTCATGTGCCCTTTCTTCTTGCAAAAGAAACACTTGGACTCTTTCTTTATGACTGGCTGAGCAAGTATCTTGCCCTTGTTTTTGGGTTGATCCACTTTCTTCTTTCCATGAATGGTTAAGTTCACCCTTTCGCCCTCTTCCATAATTAACCTTTCCTCTTCTTAAACACACATGGTCATCAACTCATTAATTGACCATTTGTCTTTATGTGTGTTATATAAGATTTTGAATGGAGCATATTGCAAAGGCAGAGTACACAAAATATAGTGTACTAGGAAAGAATCAGACATGGTAACCTCCAAGGCTTTTAGTTGAGCCACTATATCCCTCATGCACATGATGTGATCACGTACACCCCTTATCCTTTGGAGCTTTAAGGATGAGAACTACATTATAAGGGTGTTGGCAAGGGCCTTATTAGATGTAATAAACTGATCATCAATGGCCTTCAAAAGATCCTTGACTTTTTCATGCTAATTGACGGAACTACGGATATTAGCAGATATATTAGTCTTTATGAACATTACGGACAAATGATTAGATCTCTTCCACTTTTCATAAAAATCGATGGCGCCTGGAGTGCTAGTTTCAGTAATGCTTGGCGGTTCGTATTTCCTAATAGCATAGTCAATATTCATCCAGCCTAAATGAAGGAGAATTCTCTCCCTCCAAACCTTATAATTGTCCATTTTCAATTCGGAAATATCACACTTAATATCAGAAATGTTTGCAGATTGATTAACTGCAGAGTTCAAAAATACATTCTCATTATTCATAATTTGAGACTCAATAAATTGTCATGTTTTACCAATGTAAAATATATATTAGTTCATGAACCTAGTGACACACAACTTGTCTGTGGGCCAATGTCCTACTCAATTAGATTCATACTTATGATAAAACTATCAAATTATGTTCCTTTTTCTCAATTTCTGTGGATAAATTAAGAAATATAACCTGATATTTTATCCTAATTAATCATACAAACATAACAAAATTCTTGTGGGTATATTTTATCACAATTAATATGATTAATCACAACCAATGTTTTTTAAATGTGATTTTTTTTATACTTAATATATAAACCTAATCAATTAAAGATGATGTGGCTATTCTTTAATTAATTAAATCATATTAATCACTTAACATTAATTCTTAATAAGAGCTAAATATTTACATAATATTCTAAATAATGTAAATAAATTGAATAACATTGCATAAAAATATTCAAGATAACTTTGCATGTATAAAATCATAAAATCATACACACAAAACTTCAAAAGTAAATAAATAATATATGCATACGATTATCCAATATTTGAAACATATAAGCTCTTAACCATTAAATTTAATGTGCATAAATTATTTAGCTTAATATTGCATGCTTAAATACCAAGATAAACATACAATTTATCTTAATAAATAATTCAAACACACTAAAATGCACTTAATAACTCATTTAAATCATATTGATTAAGTAGATAAATAATAAATTAATATGCCTTTTCCTATAGGTGAAAAATGGCCTTATAAACTATCACAACTCAATCGAAGTTTCTAAATTTTCGTCGATGCAACAAAATCTCATTTAAAACATTGACAGTCTGGTGTAGTAAAGCACTGCTTTACATAATAAATTATTGAGATTTATCAAGACCTCTTATGTTAAAAGTAGAAGGAGAGGATCCAGAATCTTCTTTTCTTTTTCATTTTAATATATAAAAGTTTACGCTTTCAAACTTCCGTGATATTTCTTCCAACGGTGTCGTATTATACCTTATTCTAAATTATCATTACACTGTTCATCTTTCTTCTCTACTTTTCTTTCCATATTGAACAGAACAGAACATCATTACTCCATATAATTCCAAAACAGAAGCAAGGTAGAGGCATTTTAGCTCTGATACCAAATGTAATATATATACATATTGATCTAAACATGCAAATGAATTTAAATGTCATATTTAGATCAAACAGCGAAAGCTAAAAAAAAAGAGCACAAGCGTACCTTCAGCCATTGCAGATCAAACACGAAGCGGCGCAAGTACGAACCAGAAGGCAGCTTTGTTTTTCCAGACCCTTACCCACTCTGAATAGATGGTGTATTTTTCTGAATAGAGAAGTAGACTTGGGGATATAAAACTGAGAGCACTCCATCCTATTTATAGAGTATGTCCATCAGAACGTGGGTTTGAGGATAGAGACGTGAGTTTGTTACTGAACGTGGCAGAGATAAGGGTTGAACGTGGGACGAAAATGGACTAGATTCAGAAAACAAATTCCTAAAAAAACTGTAACGGGAAAAAATAGTGGAATGAGAACGTGGACCCATCCGAAAGTTTCATCATTCTCCCACTTGATCCATTTAACTCAACATCAACGATAACAAGAAACATAATATATAAGTCATGGCGATAGGTCCTCTGATGATGAGTAATATCTTCCATGTATCATAATATATCAAGTCTCTCAACACTAGCTCTCAACTTAATGAATAAACTATATGTTTATTCTAGATCTACAACCGAATGATTTTTCTCGAAATAAATAAATATGTACACAAATCCATATGAGAAAATATCTAATTGAATAAGAGTTTCATTGAAAATAACAAATGTACGTACAATGAAATTACATCATAGAATCAAGTCTCATTCGTACTACATGATCCTTAAAATTCTTTGGTAGCAATCATCAATTATGTGGTGGCTGTGTCAAATAACGTTTATTTCTTTTATCATATAATGTCTGCCACTGATCCCAATTCTGCAATATATGTGACTGATTCTATAGAGAAATATAGGTAATTAGGGGCAAATCTTTAGGTAGATTTACCAATCAAATACCTTGCCTTCTAATTTCCTAGAAGATGATGATGAACTTGAGCACATAAAAGTAGGAATATGGAGGGTGCATGCTAACTGGTGAGGTAAAGCAGTGCCTAATTGAAGTTTTGACTGAACTCAAGGAGAAGCGTCGTAGGGCTTGGTGGATGCATTTTATGGCTCTCAGACCCTTTCCCCACATGTTTGACTCAAGTTATCCTGCTTTTGTCTGCCCAAATATTGCTCGGAGATCGCTCGATAACTGGATTTATTTTGATTCTCAATACGGAAATGGGTTTTCTATGCATCGATTTTGTTATTTAGACTTGCTATCATCAAAATGTGTATCTTTTTTTTACCACAACTTGATAATTCAAATGGCAATAAATTTAGTTCGCCTGAAAAAATGGCTAACTGTCATGTCGCTTAACATTTGGAGTTTCCAAATATTATTTTCCTTAAGTTCGTGCGCCCATTTTGAGTACACTGCATGTAGCTTGTCTTTTGGCAACTTTTCTTTTTTCTTTTATTTCATATGTGATATGATTTTGTTATAAGAAATCGTCAACTTGGTTCATTCGTTATTCCTCAATAATATTGATTGCCACTTTGTAAACTTCCTAATTCAAGGACTTTCTCTGTAACGAAGGCAATATGTCACCTGATGTGAATTTCAATACCTCTTGTTCTGGATTAGATCAATTATGCAATAAATAATATATTGGTATTAAAATATGCTACCTGTAATTGTAAATTGTGGAACTTATTATTGTTATCACAAAACAAAAGCCAAGAATGTTTGATTAACCTACCACGCATTTGCCATGCTCTCTGCAGGAGTAGATGCCTGTCTGCCCACATCTGCAGTTGCGTGGTACTCTAATTTGTTTGGTTAATTTTAATGAAGATATATATTCTATTTTCTTTTTAAATAATTTTGCTAAACTGTAAACTTTAATATTATCCGTAAAAAAATAGTATTGGGCAGTGTGCTGATATGCTCAACAGTATCATGTATATGTGGGTTTTCATATTAACTATACAAGTACAGCTTCATCAATAGGGCATGGTTGATGCAGGGTCCTTTGGAAAGAAGGGTTTATTGTGCTCAATTAACACAAGTCACTTTTGGTTAAGCTTCTCCTCTCTTGCTTAAAACACCATTTGCTACAGAAGGCAATTGTGTGGATTGGAATTTGGAAACTCTTTTTTGATTTATTTATTTTATTCTTTTGATTGTTGCCACCCAGAGCCACTTTATATTGATGACTTAGAAGACATACTGGATCAAGGTATGCTTTCTCTCAATGTAGAGGTGGAGGATGGCAGCACTGAAGAGGTATCAATTTTCTTTTTGAATTTGTTGGCCTCAAATTGTTGCATTAATGATTATTTGTTATTAAACACTGCTAATAACTTTTCTAATAAGTATATACATGGCTAAAAGGTTTGAGAAATCATTGCGATTAGGTTGAAGGAGATAATATTGTTTATGTCGACATTACACTCACCCTCTGGCCTTCCCCATCTAAAGCATAATACATGGCGCTATTTTTTTTCTGCTTTGAAAAAGAAGATACTATTCTATGCTAATTTTTGTGTGTACATCATTATCATGTATTACTATTTTATTGTTAAAAGTCTTCCCTCTATACATGTATTTTATATTTTTCTTTTGAAGGATTTTTGAATCCCTAAACTCTACTCTACTGCCTTAGATGCATTTATTGAAAAAGAAGCAGCTTTAAATACTTTTATGGTATCCATATGATGCTACATAGACTAAACTTAATTACGTCCCAAGCATTGCTATCAATGGCAGATGGGAAAACATGACGGAAGACCAAAATTCTGCTATAGACACGCTATTGCAGCCTATGACATAGTGGGAATCCCTTCACAAATTGCCTATGGTGGTTGGAAAAAAACCATCACACAATTCCACCATGGTGGCCATAGGGCCGCCATTTAACAGCACTGGTCCCAAGTGATGAATCATATTAATTTTCTTGGGACTCAAATCAAATATATTTTGAGCTTTGTATATTCATTTGCTAGTGACTTGTTTTTTATATATTTATGTTTTGCTATGTCCCCTTGTTCTTTTTTTTCATATCCCTGTTCGTGATTATGTAGGTAGCTGAAAATCTCAGGTAGCTGAAAATCTCAGGAAATTGCCTTCTTTTTTTTTCATATTTATGTTTTGCTATGTCCCTTTTCATATTTATGCACGAAGAATTCTTAGAAGGCAATTTTAGTTCTTTTGAAAATCTCAGGAAAGCCAATCTCGAGGCTGCTCGTCCTCATGTACCACAGGTAAATTGAAGCCACAATATGCTCAGAAAGAAACCTTACTATTTTTATAATTAGATTAGATTCATAATATCAAATTTACAAGGTTACATATATTCTATAGGATTACTTTAGGTTTTTCATTTTCTACATGATGTGGTATTTTATAGGGGATGAACAGTAAGTTAGTATTTGTCATAACACGTGATTTTGGTATCTCCTATTCTATAACTATGTGCAACAAGATCTTATGAAGTAATGTATGTATAGTATTTTTGTTATATGGCATTGGATTGAAAGGGAATATGGCCTTTACAACCCTATGATACTTTAATCAATGCAGAATATTATGTACTGCCTCTCTTCTTGCCTCTCAAACTACCTGTCAATTTTAAGTCTTGAAAACTTTGCCATGGTAACTCAAACACAATCTATTATTTTTGCATATATTTGGGTACTTCTAGTATTTCTGTTTCATTTCTTGTTTCATGGCATAGAAGTTGGAATAATGGAATATATTCCCAAAACACAGATAAGTCCAGAATCATTATATTTCTCTATACTTGAAATAAGGAAAATATTAGGATGCTTCTTGTTTGTGAGTAGTGAAGTGATGTATGAAAGTTATTTATTTGTTTTTTAAACATGGTTATTGTTGGACTGTGACCAAAATCCATATGAAAGTTTTTTCTGTTATTTTTCTGTTTTGTCCCCTGCCTATATAAGGTAAGGATGACCTGTATTTTCAATATAGAAGAAGCTTCCACTTATATATTGCATCAGTAATAAAAACTTTCTGTTTTCCCTCCCGTGGATGTAGCCTTATTCAAGGTGAACCACGTAAATCTATTTGTGTGTTCTTTCTCTCTCTCTTTCTCTCTTTCACCTTGCTACAATTGTGTGTATGACATTTCTGTTCTGCTGCATCTACTAATGCTGTTCTTGTTTGTTCTTCATCACTTTCATAACAGTTATGTTATGAAATAATATAAACAGGGACTGCTTCATCCCTGGACTTAAGCCCACTTCCTTTTTGCCTAAAATTTCCTTCCTACTCTATACACTAGTTCTTAAAACCTCCTTGCTAACTTCCCAAATGTGAACAGCTTTTCTGATGATCTGCTAACATGGATTGGAACTAGATGATGGTAATTGTCAATTGATTACATATGTTTGCTGAGCATGTTTGGTTGGTGTACATTTCTCCTTGTTTACATATGGCCTAATAATAATTGGATGATCTTCTACTTCCCTTGAATTTGAATGTAGTAATAAAGTTAGACACTTGTGATGTGCTAGATTGTAAATGATGATGAAGACGATACGGATGAAGATGTTGATAATGATGAAAACATGATTGTGGATGATAATTCTTCAAATATGAATCCAGAGACTTCAACATCTGTTGCAAACACGAATTCAGTGAACAGGACAGATAATGAGCCTCTGCCAAATGTTTCTGGCGAAGCAGATGATGAATGGGTTGTAGTTTCAAACAGAAAAAAATAAGGGTAGGAAAAATTAGATAAAAAATATTTAAATCTTTGTTTTATGGATCTGTAGTCTTCCTCGGTTTTCTTGTGCTTTTTGAGGCATTGTAAACCTTATTGAGGTATGTAACTATGTATCCGGATTTTTTGTTTTACTTCATTTTAAGGTCTCCATATGAGGTCTTTAGAAAAAAAAAAGGGATGAGCATATATTCTTGGAAATCCTACATTACTTTTTTGTTTGTCTGCCAGACATTTTATGTTTTTAGTTTATGCTATTGAAAGTTGTGTTATATCTTGCAGTAGAGCGATCCAATTATCTAGTAATGTTGGTCACCTTGCTTGTTCCTCGGCAAGCACACTTTTTCACTCCTAACTATATGACTAATAAAAACTAATAACTAACCTTGTCCGATAAAAAAAAACAATAACTGATCTTCATTCAATCTTTACATCCTTGCCAATTTTCACTTGAGTACTCACACTTTGATCTTGGTTCTTATTCACAAACACATCCTAAGCTAAGCATACATTTTCTTCAGACTTGCAACACCAAAACCTTGTCTTATTTACACAGCACTAATTTTTCTATCCTCGTCCATACACTAAACACACGGGGAAAAGGGAGAGGGAAAGAGCACAAAAATGGCATCACTATTTCCTATATAACTGTTTCCTCCCTAACTCTACTATCCATGTTGACAGAGTGATTTGCATAGTTGCATTGAATATATTGATTTGATTAATGGTAACTGTATGAATTCATGAAATTTTATGGTGTTTTGTTCTCTCTTACTAATTACTTATGTCATGAACCAATCCATTTACTAGTTAGAGAATAGAAATGAGAAGAAAAAGAATACATACGACTTTATGAGATAAAAGGTGACTTAAGGAAGGAGGTTTATTTAATAGAAAAGAATGTAATTATTTTTTCACTTAAATAACTTTCAAGTCTATGATATATACTCGATTTTTGTCTTAACTCCCTAATAATTTTTTGGTTGTTCTCAGTCTCTCGTATATTAAATGTTTTATTTCAGACATTTTTCGTCAATTAAGTCATGACGTGACATCATTTCAACCACTGATATATATTAAAAGAGTTATTGAGACGATGTTACATCATTATTTAATTTAATTGACGATAATAATTCGAAACAAAACTTTAAATAGATCAGAAACTCAAACCAATGAAAAAATTTATAAAAGACACAACAAAAATTAAATATATATATTAAAACTAAAGGGGAATAATATTAGGAAGGTCAACTTCATTTCAAGAGATACAGGAATACTAAATTCAGATATTATAGCATCCATGGAACTGATTTAACAAAAATGCAACAGTCAACTCAACATTTGTTAAAACGTGTGTTTTCCCGGCACGAAATATAATGTATTCATAATTACTTCCTTCGTAGTTAATGGAGCAACTACCCCTGAAATTCTGGAGATAAAACCTCTAGTTTAACTCAGTACTTTGGATCTCTTCCCATTGTTGACAAAACCTTACTTTGGTATATTCTCATTACTCACATTCTTGTCCACATTCTCTTGGAAGTAAAAGAAGAGACCTCAAAGGTGTAACCTAAGGTTAAGCAACTTAAGCTTATGTTAGGATATCCAAAGGACAACTAATAGAAAAAATCAATCATGTGATACTGATTTGTGTAACTTCGAATTTGATTGATTTCTAGATATAAAATAAATAATATTAAGAGTGGAATACTCATCTTCAATGCATTTACAATCCTCAACGAAGATTAATCACTAATCACTATTTCAGTGGCGGACCTACAGCCAGTCGAGGATGTGCATTTGCACCCCCTCATTTTTTAAAATTCATTAAATTTGTAAACAAAATCTTATATTTTTATATTTTATTTCATTTATATTTATATAATTGAACCCATTGATTTTTTTTTTATAATTTACACTCACTGACTTGGAGTCTTGGATCCGCCACTGCACTGCTTTTATTGGAAACAACTGTATTAATATTATGATAAAAAAAAAAGAGAGAAGATCAATCAAATGACATCCTGACATCCAACACTAAGTACATAGCAAATACCATGCAATTTCAAAGAGCTAATGTGTGAGATATTATTAAATGGGTATTAAATGTCCATCTAAGTTCTAAAGCAAGGAGCACGATAATTCATTAAAGAATTTGTAAGATGCTATCATCTATACTAGCAAGCTTATAAAAGTCGAAAAAGTACTTAAAAGACCTGAAGACACTTTGTATCTCTTGTATACGACTAATATACTTTTATACGTAAATCTTATGAGCAATTTCATACACTTAATTAAACTTTTGCCTTTCTATATTCATTTTACATTTATTTTTTGTTTGCTCTATTTTTTTATCATACCCAAGATTTTGCAATACCAACCATATATATGGAATAAGGTACTAATATTAAAAAAATGGCTTTATTGGAAAAGATAATATTTACTTCATATCTCTAATATATATAACTTATACATTTTTCAGTATACAACTTACCTATTTTTTTTCATAAAGAATATGTAAGTCATACAATATACGATGATGCAAACTTTTCATTATATTAAAGAAATCATTATGCAAGTCGTATATTAGATACTCAACTTCTATTAAAAGAATAACTTTGATAACTCGTATTTTGAAAACATGAGTTACCTTTATATAACTTGAACACTCCATAAATAAATAAAAAAATTGAAAAGTTTCACGCTAAATTAATAGTTTTAAAATAAAATTACAATGCTTTGATTTAAAAACGTGGCTAAGAAAAGAAAAAGAGTAAACTACAATAATTACCTGAGGTTTCGTGAAATTAGATAAACACCCTCAATTTTTTGAATCTTTACAAATTTACAATAAAATTTCTTTTATGGGATGTTAGTGTAACATATAAGTGGTGTGAGTATAATGTTTTCAAACATAAAAATGATTAGTGTAAGAATAGAAAGAAAAACAAAGATTGATGTTATACGTAATTTGAAAAAAAAAAACTTAGGTTCAAGCGTAATTTACTAAAATATAAAAAGAATCTACCACTATGCTTATGAATTGCATTTCACATATGGGGATTTTTTTCCTGCACCAATCATTTTTTCTTCTACACAAGTAAGTGAAAAACCAAAAATATTATAGATTGACAATTCGTATGAGTCTTATGGATTGTCAATCCGTATAGTCTATATGGATCATTAAAAATATATTTTACCAAATAATTTAAAATTAATGAATCATGCAGATCTCAAACTTGTGACTTTCGTGTTATTATCACGACACTCTAACCAATCTGTATGGACCAATCCGTATGACCCATACATAAGGGTAATGTTGGAATTATCAAAAATCTGTTGGGTATAAAGAAAAAGGATGGGTGCAGGAAGAAAACGCGTCATGGGCGTAGAAGAAATGATGGGCCAAACTTTTAGTTTCTTTTTTTAATTTCTCGATAATAATAACAACAAACTTTCAGTTTCAACGGCTAGTTCCATTTCGAAAACAAGATAACACTAAGTACCCTTTTTGTTTTTCTATCTCACTTGAAAAAGCGGTTGGTGCACTATAACGGTAACTTGCGATTTATTTCTCTTTCCGATTTGCATTTCACCATCTTCACTCACCAAATCACTCTAACACAACACTACTTTCTTCTGCTCTTCAAGCCAGGTTAGTCAGTTTATGGATTCCTCCTTTTTTATTTTGAAACTAGTTTCCCTTAAAATCTTGGAAGTATTGACAAGTTTTTCTATGATTTTGATCTTTCTGCTTTGCCCAAAACCAATGATTGCATGTAATTTGATGAATCGAAAGCAAAATACGAAATTAGATTATTTATTAAGGTTAGCAAGGAACGAGATTTAATTTTATGTGATTTCTTGTAGTCTGTTTATTCATAATTTTCAGGTCTTTTAGTCTTTGGATATTATAGGGGTTACTTTCCTTTATATGTTAAAGCGAACCAAGTAGCCTTCGTGTAATGTAGAAATTGATGGTTAAACGAGGAGTCGTACTATACACACTCTAACACACTTTCTATTGTTGGTTAAAAGCTTAAAAATAAATGGAAACTATAAAATCATGAGTGAAATTTATTAAACTACAAGCAATTTATTGGTAAAACACTAAAACTTCTAGCATTTCTTATGGTTCAATAATGTTCATTTTTGTTTGTTGAAATTCCTGGGTGTTTGGGGGTATGCTTTTCAACAAACAGGACAGGAGAGTCTTTCGGAGACCTAAAATGAGATATTTTTTCTTGGATGATTTTGATCATGATATCTAGTTATCCTAGGAAATACTCTTGAATGAATTTTGAATAAAATGTTCCCTGTTCAATATAATTTGTTATTTAGCTTCTATCATTTGACAGTATTGTACATACAGATCAGAGTCAATTTAATGCATATTTGGGAACCGATTAATTTTAGGAAACTAACTTATTTTGATTTTTTCAAAGTACTTTCAGGATGGTTTTGATTAAAAACATATTTTGTTTCAAATTAAGTTTACCCAAACACGTACAAGTTAACTGAAATGCCAAGTTTGTGTTTTTACATCTATACCTCTCAAATTGATGTGCTATGATTTTTCGATTTTGGTCCATTGTTCTTCTTTCTTTACTTTTTTTTTCTTGGTATTGGTCAGGAGACATGTCTAATGTAACACTTGTTTTAATTTGCACACTGCTTGCAAAACAGGTATTTCTTGCATGTCATAAATGTGAAAAGAAATGGAGAAGGTTTATGAAGAGCTGGATGAAGCAAAAGCAGAAATTGAGGAACTCAAGGCACAACTAAGAGCCAAAACAGATTCCCTTGAGAACTTGAAGAAATCCCATAATGCACAGGTCAATCAGATACAGGAAGCAAGGTTCAAAGCTGAGAATCTGAACCAAAAACTTCTTCAACAAGCTGATGAAATCTCTGAGGCAAAGCTGGTTTGTGAAGATCTCAAAGGGAATCTGAATAAAAAGGAGTCCATCATCAAACATCTCAGTGCCGCAAATGATAGACTTCTAGTGGATTGTGATGACAAGTTCAAAAAGTGGGAAGACGAAAAAAGAGGGTTGGTGTTGGCCTTAGAAGAGGCAAATGAGAAGACACAGAACCAGGAACAACAGATTCATCAATACAAACAAGAGATTGAAAGAATGAAAGGCTGTCTTTCAGTTTCAGAGAAGAAGTGTTTGGAAACAAAGAAAAATTTAAAAGCATCCAAAGAACTAAGAGAAAGAGATGACATGTTCCAAAAGTTAGAGGAGGAATGCATGAAGGTGGAAGATCAATTAAAATGGAAGAAGGAACAGTTTAAGCATCTTGAAGAAGCACATGAAAAAGTCCAAAACCAGTTTAAGGCTAGTAAGAAAGAATGGGAGATGGAAAAATCTACATTGCTTGATGGGATTTCTTCACTTCAGAATAGGTTAGACTCTCAGATCAGAATATCAGAGGATTTACAGCATCAGTTACACACTTGCCACCAAGTTCTTGCTCATGTAGAAAGCCAGAAAAAGCGTCTGGAATTTGAAGTTTCAAATCTTAAGGTGCAGCTTGATAATGCTAGCAATGAGTACCAGGATGCTAGGTTACAGCTAGATTGCTTAAATACTCACCGCGACAAAGATATTGCAGATTTGAGATATTTGCTAAAAACAAAAGAGGCATATCATAAAGAATCAAAGTACAGGATGGAGAAGCTAGAGCAAGAAAATCAAGAGCTGTGGATGTCCCTCAAAGAACTCCAGGAAGCTCAAATTCAAGAAGCAGGAACCTCATATTCACAGTCAAAGTTGCGGTCCAAGCTCAGAAATTTGGAACAAACTCATAAAGAGTGTGCCTCTACTTTAAAGGCTAAAGAAGCTGAATGGAACTTTAAGCTAAAACAGTTGACAGCAGACCTGAATAGATGTCGGTCTGATTTGGAAATTAAAACTGAATCAGTGGAAGACCTCCAGATGGAGTTAGAAAGCTCTCAATCTTTAGCCATAGAGATGAAGTTATTGAATGAGGAGATGTCTGTGATGTTGATTGTGTTGAAACAGGGAATTTCTGAGGCTCAATTGAAGCTTGCAAGCCATAAAGATGAGATGAATCTTATCAACAAAGCTAGTGAAGAGAAGACTTTTCAACTGATGGAAATTAAAACTGAATCAGTGGAAGACCTCCAGATGGAGTTAGAAAGCTCTCAATCTTTAGCCATAGAGATGAAGTTATTGAATGAGGAGATGTCTGTGATGTTGATTGTGTTGAAACAGGGAATTTCTGAGGCTCAATTGAAGCTTGCAAGCCATAAAGATGAGATGAATCTTATCAACAAAGCTAGTGAAGAGAAGACTTTTCAACTGATGTGGCAGTTGGAGATGAAGGACGCTGCTTTGATCAATGCCCAGAAAAGCATAAATGAAGAACGTGAGATAGCAGCACGTTTGATGAGGCAGGTTGAGTCTTCTGTATCCAACAATGAACTGCAGCATGCACTGCAAAATGAACTTGATAGGCACAAGGAAATGCTGGAGGAATCAACAATGAGTCAGCTGATCCTCAAAGAGAAGGTTTGGCAGATGGAATGTAACTTTAAAGAACAGTTGGAGATGAAAGATGCTGCTTTGACCAGTGCACAGAAAAGCATAAAGGAAGAACGTGAGATAGCAGCATGTTTAAGGAGGCAGGTTGAGTCTTATGCATCCAACATTGAACTGCAGCATTCACTGCAAAATGAAGTTGATGATAGGCAGAAGGAAATGCTGGAGGAGTCAACAACGAGTCAGCTGATCCTCAAAGAGAAGGTTTTGCAGATGGAATGTAACTTTAAAGAACAGCTTAAAGAAATCCATGATGCTTTAGACAGTGTAATCATTGAATTGGATGAAACAATATGTGAAAGAAATGAAAAGGAATTTGAATTGCAAATATGGAAGTCAATTGTTGAGCGCTTGAAGAATGATCTTGAAGAAAATCATGTACTGCGTAGAGAACTGGAAACTTCACTTCTTGCACAAGTAGATTTTGGTGAAAGCCTCAAGCAAGAAAAAGTTAGCTTGGTTTATAAGTTGGAAGAGAAAGAGAGGAGCCTAGATTATCTGCAGCGACATGTTGAGCTATTGGAACGTGAGCTAAGAGAAAGGGGAGAATCAGAGGTGTCCTCTGAGTCTGATAATGTCAGGTATCTCCAGATCATAGCGGAGAAGGACAAGATTCTAGAAGAGCTCCAGAAAGGGGTTGTTTGGCTGGAACAAGAATCATTCAAAAAAGAATTTGAAAGTGCTGTGATTGAGAAAGGCACAATGGAAAGAACCTTTGAGCATGAGAAAGATTATCTTATCCAGATTATGAAAGGAAAAGACAGGAGAATGGATGAACTCATGCAGCAGGTGACTTCACTGGAGCAACAGTTCACTAACTCATTGACCACCTTTTCTTCACAACTTGCTGAGAAACAGGCTGAAATTAACCTCATCCGTGATGCTTCTGACAAGATCACAGCATCTCAGATTCTAGCTGCTCTTGAAATTGAAGAGAAGAAGTTGATGGTAGTGGAACTTGAGGATGATATTCATGCTATACAGCAGAAACTGAAATTGCAGGAGGAAAAGTGGAGCCGATCAGAGCAACTTGCATTGGATACTGAAGTAGAATTGGCTGCAAAACAGGTAAAGGCAATGGAGTTGAATGATCAAATGGAGACTACTAAGCTAAGAAAACCAGATGCTTTGCTTCAGAAACTACAGATGGAGAATAGAAATTTACTTGATAGTGCCACGAGACTGTCATCAGAAAGGGAAAACTTGTTGGCTTCTGTTCAGGAATTCAGTGATAAAATCTGTGAGTTCTCTACTGCAGACACGATACTAATGGACAAGTTGAGAAGCATGGTGCAGTCTTTTGAGAATGGTTGTCCAGTAATGATTTTGAAAAAGGATGATGGTTTCCTTGTAAAAGAGAATATGTTGGTTCAGTCTCCCACGAGGATAAAGAAACTTGAAGCCAATTCTGAAACTAGATCACCATTCAAGGAGCTAAATTTGCTAGAAGAATAGGATGTGTGCAGTCCTGTATTTTCAGCAAAAAGGTCATGCAGTTTGAAAAATGTCCATTCTTTGGATTGTATATGGCATTTATTTATTTATTTGTATTCGGTTATTTACACATTTACACTTTTTTTTTTTGTCAATGCAGCTGTTCCACAAATATCCCTTTGTTACTTGAGCATCTAGAAATTAAAATCAAATAATATATGAAAGAAGATAAATGGAAACTAAGGGGGAGAAATTCCATCCCCAATACATACTAGAGAAGAGAAAAGGTAGAACAAATTTAGTAACCTGTGGCAGAGCCATAAACATATGCTGCAATTTAAAAAGAATGGTTTGCTATATATAGAGATAGAGTTGTAGATCTGGAATATGTAGTTACCTTTTGATTTTAATGATTGTCTTGTGTATGTAAACTAGGATGATGATTCTTCGTGGATGATTTACTTTTTTCGTCTTGTTTTATTTGTCGTTGATAGGGAGAAAGTATTTTTGTAGCTATGATTTTTTGGATATCATGAAATTATTAATTTGTTTTATTAATCATAAATATTTTTAGAAATATTTACATATGTTTTTTTAAAAATAATTTGTTCTATATTTCATTTCTATAGAATTTCCTTGAGTATATAAGTATTTTTTTTCAAGAATACTTTTTCAGCAAAATAACTTCATTACATGACTATTTTTAAACTTAAATATTATTTTTTAATATTTTTCATTTACTATAAATCTTTATTATTTAACACATTTCATTATTGTTAAAATAAGGAAACATTTAGGCAAGTAGTTTTATTTAACTCGACAATACATTTCCTTGGTCTTAAGTATTTTTAAATACAATGAAGAGATTAAGTAGTTCTTTAAAAAATAATAGTATTTTCTTAACATGCCCTTTTTTTTATTAAGGTAATTCATATAGAGAAATAATATCAACATTTTTTTATTTTTGATTGAAATTTATTATAAAAAAAACAAAAGAGTTCATATGCTAATAGTGTAAAATAATTTTATATTATTATTTAATATTAAGTTACCATGTAATATAAATTTATTAGCTTTACAAAATTATCTTAAAAGTCATATCAATAATGATTTGTTATTGGAGATGGTGTAAAATAATTTTATATTTTTAATGCATCATCATTAAATTCATAAAAAAATATTTGAATATATGTTTCGTCCTTGCATTTTCTTAATCCTTAAAAATTATGTTTGTTCTGTTTGTTGTCCCTATTGCTAATCTCCTCTACTAAAATGAAGATGTGGCAAACAAATTGATGATGCCATCATGCCACATTAGCGCGAGAATGCCACATCATCATTAATTTGTTGTAATATATGATTAAGTGGTTGATTAAGGGACAAAAATCAAAACAAAAATAATTTATAGGAACAAGCAAAAAAAATAACATATTTGTTGTAACATTATATTTTTCATAATATTTGATTAGGTGCTTTTAATGACATCACAAGAGTTATTAAATTTAATTTAAGTTTTTATAATTATTCGATAAATTATGAGGTAATCATTTGCGATGCTTGTATATGTGATTGTGATTAAGTATGTGAAAACCTTATTTTAGGTGTGAATAGTAAGTTTTAGAGTGGTTGGATCGATGAGTGGACCTTGAGTGATAGTGATGAGCTGGTTGAGTTTAGGAAGTGAAGGGGTGTGATTAGAAGGAATAGAGAAAGTCATTAACTCAACATAATGGGGGTTCAAATTTGAACCACACGACCTTGTAGCAGTGTTTTATCCGAGTTTAAGGGCTAGTTTAGTGGTAAGGAACTTTGTTCCTCTCATCTTTCATTTTCATTTTTCCTCCATACATGAGCATTTTTGGAAGTTCATATCATTTACATGATTTTAATGTGATTTCTGTTGGTTTTCGAGGTTTTGGTGTTATAGATGGTGTGGAGTTGTTGTGTGAGTGAGAGAAAGCTTCCATCTTAGCCCTAAAGTCTCCTATTTTCTTTGTAACATTCCATTTTTCATAAACTAATTTAAAAAGAATTGTTATTTATAAATAAATAGAGTTTTAAAAAAAATGATCATGTTTTTATAAAGAAATCAATAATGAGAAATAATGGTTTTAAAAAAAATATTTGATTTATTCATTTGATAGGGAATAAAATAGAGTTTCTTTTTATAAAATATTAAAAATAAATAAATAGAGTAATAATAAGTTGGGTGTATCCTAGGTATAAATAGCGATGTTAGGTCAGTTTTAGATGTCTTTTCTTTCCCTCATTTTCGTTTTCTCTCTACTCATCTCCAAAACTCTTTCTTTTTCCGCAGCCCACAAAACCTGTCTCAGAAAAATGATAATCTCGGACTCATTCACCTTTGGATCATAGTGAAATTTGAGTACCACGTTCGCAACCAAATTTCGAGCATTTTCACCGTTGGGAATTGTAAAAACATGTCAGAGCTAAGAGAAATACCCTTCGCACCGTAGCTTTCTCTTTTCTCGCAGAAACCCAAAACGGTCTCAGTAAAACTATGATCCCGGTTTTGTTAACCGTTGGATTTTCATGAAATTTGGATATGTTGTTCGAAATTCAATTGCGCATACTTTTACCGTTGGGATTTGTGAGATAAGATTTGTGGAGGGAGAAAAAAGAATCGCATGAAGACAGTACAAGTGGAGGCTTCAATCTCTTCTCCGTCTCTCTGATGTTTGGGAATTCTATCGGAGCAGTCGGAGGAATAACTGGAGGAATCTTAGGGAACCGCTAGAGATACCTCTATCGCTGTCGGAAGACACGTGAGTCCGTTCAGAGGTAAGGAATGAGTTTATCGCAATTGGGGGTTAGAATAAACATGTGTAGAGATTCTTAGAGAACTAAATTTGGGTTTATTTTGGGATGTTTATTGAATTATAATTTTCTCTTTATGATTATAAATACAATATTATTGTGTTCTATGTACCAATTGATGTCCTGATGAGAATTGATTGATAAACTGGAGTATTCTTGATGTCTTTTTGTTTAACCCATGAATTTGATTAATTGATTTTGATATAATTGTGAGAAACTATTTCAGGGATTTTACACCCCATGTTGTGATGAAATCTTTTGTATAAATTGTTATGTTGAGGTTATGAAATGATTCAAACTATGATTATGTGATAAATTGAACAGTGACGGATGATGAAATACATGTGTATTGAGATGAGACGTGTGTATTGAGTTGTGAACTATGAACTGTACAATCACACAATTGTAAGACCCTTTAAGGACGACGAATATTGTGATGGGATCCATTGTGAGAACCCGACGAGTTAAAATGATTTTGAAAACAATTGAGTAGTTGTGTATATTGCATAGTTCATAGGTAAAGTGAATATGATTCATGAGAAGTGATAACATGTTATTTTGAGATTATACCATTGTGATTGAGATCGAGTGTATGTGACAAATTGTGTATGTATGTGATTGAGATGTTGTGTGCATTGAGTATTAACTATGAATTGTACAATCACACGACTATAAGTCCCTTTAAGGGCGACGAGTTAATGCTAAGTCCCTTTAAGGACGATGAGTTAATGTTGAGTCCATTTTTGGGCGACGAGTTAATGTTAAGTCCCTTTAAGGGCGACGAGTTAATGTTAAGTCCCTTTTAGGGCGACGAGTTAAAACTATTTTGAGAACAATTGACGAGTCGTGTGTTTTGTACAGTTCATAGATAGAATCTGTGTGCTAAAATGTTTTCTAGGTTGGACCTGAATTAGGAGGGAGAGGCCCTGACGGACTCTTTGGAGTGTAGGCCTTGGAGGTCACACGGTTTAAGTGCTCCTTTAAGCCTATGTTGATCCCATATGGTTGGAGCATTCTCGCAAAACACTGTGATCCTGACTGGTCTCCCTATGATATTACCTAGTGAGAGTGACTTGACTTGCTAGTGTGTGGTTTGTCTTGTCATGTACTCCTAGGCGCTCGACAAGGTTTTTCACTGACATGGTACCACATTGCATATAGGCTTGAGTCTTAGCATAACTGTTGCATACGCTTGCTAATTGTTTATTATGAAATTGATGTGTTATTATGTCTTGATCGGAGTGTGTGATTCTTGTGTATTGTGATTGATGATTGAAAAGTGAATTTTGAATGACAAAGTGATGAAATAATGTGAGATATGCTAAGTAAATTGTATTTGACTACTATATGTTGTCTTGTTTCTCTCTAGTAGTTAGGAATGTGATAACTCACTCCCAGTTTGTTGTTTGCGTTTGGATCCTGTGATGATCTTGAACTTTGTGTTCGGGGGAGCAGATGAATAGGTGGATGACTATGAAGAACCTCATGCTAGAGGACACGGGAACACAACGCTCTGATAGGATGTGACATTAGGATATAGGTTCTATATTAATTGTATGATGCTTAGACGGTCTTGTTTGAGCCGAGATGACTTTATTATTTATTTGGACAAGTTTGAATATGACGTAGAAGAAAGCGAATGTGAGCCTTTTACCCCTTTGAAAGGCTTGTATTTAAAAAAAATTTAAAAATACTTTTAATTAATATTTGAATTTTTATTCCTTTATTAGTATATATGTGAGGAGTAGAGGGTGTCACATTCTTCACTTCATCTTCTCAAAGCTAGTTCATTGAATTTGGATAAGTAGAAGAAGCTGAAATCATATTGTGTGTTGAATCATTGTTTTGAGTTCATTAGATGCGTTTTAATTTGATATTCTTGTTAGGCATTGAACGATTTTGAGTTGGAATTCATTTGGAATCCAATGGAAGGGATTTTTGAAGCAAAATCACAATCTCATAGACCTATCAAGAAAGGGCACTTAAGTGCACTTTGAGTTGCACTTAAGTGTAATTTCTGTCAAAACTTCCTTTGTGCATATTCAAATGAACTTCAATGTTAAAAGGTTCTTGTTGTATGTGTGAGCCATAAATGAAATGAATGGAGTCTATTTATTATTATAAGCATGTAATGAGCTTTGTTTTAAGAACTAGTATAAGATGCTTAAGTTATGTTTGGGTAAATACATGAACATAAAGATTTATAAATACTAATTGTTGAAGTGATAATCCATGAATATGTCTTAATTACTGAAGTGATGATGCATGGATATGTCTTAATTGTTGTAGCATGAAGTACTCATAATTTGGCATTGAAAATGATTCTTTTTTAATGCATAATTGAATAGACTATAATGTTTTGGAAAATGACATGAGATGTGGATGACATGATATTGTTTTATGATTTGAGCTGATTTTATGTTGAGATCATGAAATTCACATTCATATGAGTTTTGGTGACTTGATTGCAAGAATTCAAGGTGTTGGAAAAGAGAGATTTGAGTGATATTAAAAGTGATCGGAAATTATGATTCACTAGTACCAATTTTCTCCCAACCATGCTCCTATGAAATTCCTACCCAAGTTAATTACCAATTCCCAAAATCACTTAAAGCCTTTGGTCTAGGTCAGAAGATGCTTCTTCCTTAAATCGATATTCCAATGGTCATGAATATATCAATTTAAGTCAAAGGAAAAAATCAAATCTAGGGATGCCTAATTTAAAGATAAACTAATTTATTGAAGATTACCTAAATAGTTTGGTCATGCAGTTTGGTATAAAACGTTCGCTACCTAGATCTACCAAACATACACAAATAGTCACCACTGTATATTCCATTAAGTTATTAATAACGTCTCAATTAACAATAAACACAAGGTAGAAACTTAATTAACATAAAACATGAGAAATTTCATTAAGAATAAGGGGAAAAGTACAATTGGACAATTACATCATAACCCCCCGGACTAGGGGAGATTAGTCACTCATGATCAAAACAAAACTAGAAAGCCTAGAAGAAATTAGCTTAGACAAACCAATAAGAAAGGAACGATGGTCATGATTTGTCCTCGTGTGTTGTCCACGCCTCAAAAATGCTCAAATGCTCTAAAAAAATGTAAAAGTATCAAAAAAGGTCCAAAAGTGCAGACTCTAGCTTCTTATTTACAGACTCCTAAAGATAATTACTCAAATTAGGCACACTACGGTTATGGTAAATCCACCACGATCGTGGTTGGAAGTTTGTGACATTGAAGGCTTGAGACGTCAAGACTTTTCCATGGCCTAAATGAATTAACCACGATCGTGGTAAATTTTACCACGACTATTGTCGAAAGTTAGAGGCACTGGAGGCTTGGGACATCATTAAATGACCACGACACTTATGAATTGACCATGATCATTGTTGGTGATTGTGACGCTAATGCCTTGGGCTGTTGTAAACTGGTCATGACTCTCCTAATGAAATTGACCATGACCTTGTTGAAGTTGACCACGGTCATGGTAAATGAACCACGACCATTATCAAGTGAGAGTAGCACCAAATCTTCATAAACATGTGCACTTTCCAACTCTTTCACTTAATTAAGCGACTATACTTCAGCAAGGTAAAACTAGTGTTCAAAACATGAGTTTTGTCAGGAAAATGACACAAAAACACACAAAAGTATCATTCAAAATATGGTTTATCAAGATAGTAGCAGTGAAGTGAAGGTGGCGATAATGGTGGTGTTCGTGGTTGTGTTGGTGGCAATGACGATAGTGATAAATTGTTTTTCATGGTTGAAATTTACAAAATCTTGATGGTGCTAAATGTGTCACATTATTAAATACACGAATTTTAATATTTAATTTGAGCTTTATTTTAATATTTAATTTGAGACTTAAAAATAATATTTTCATTCCTACAAATATATATATATATATATATATATATATTTATTTTTAGTCCATGTAAGTTATATTGATTTTGGTTTTAGTCCTGGTAAATTAATGATGTCATAGCACCCTATGTTGAGGTGACATGATGGCATCATCATTCCATTTGTCATGCTTATGAAATGAAGACCGATGATAAGGATGAAAAACAAAACAAACATAATTTATAAGAACTAAAATAAAATTATAAGGTTGAAAAGAAAAAAAATATTAAATTGAAAGGACAACAAATATATTTAAGGCTAAAAAAAGTTACAAGTCTCTCTCATAATTTACACTTTTTCACTAAGTCTTAAACAATGATAAATAGTATGCTAAAGAATATGTCTTTAATATCCCTAATACTTACATAATTAATTGATTGTGTCAATTTTTATCATAAAATAATATTATTTATCTAAAATATCTTTCTATATTTTTTTCTCAATAAAATATTTTTTTTGTTATCATAGTAGTCAAGTACATAATCCATTTATCTAATTTTATTTATAACTTTTGAAATATTTTGTCTCAAACTATATGTCACTTTAGAATATAAAGAAAACAACAATAACTTTTTTTCAATAATAAGCTCAAGAAATAAATGCATTAATATATGTATAATTACAATTATGTTTGGAAAATATTTTCAATTTACTTTTAGTTTTTTTATTAGCTAACATTTTTTTTTTCAATATTAGTAGTATTTATTAAATAAGTTTTTTTCCTAATAACTTATAACATTCTTTCATACACTACTTCAAGTAGAATTTTAGTTTCTATTTTCTACATTCTTATATTTTATTTTTTTATCCTTAATTTATTATGGAATGATATATTTATTTTATTTTAATTTTTACATTATGTTTTAGATATGTTTTATTTTCATTTTTTTTCATTTCAGCCATAACATTATTTATACTGTTTTTTTATTTTAAAATTGTGCTTCAAAATATTGATAATTGATTAATATAACATTACTAATATGAAACGGTATTTTAAAGTACACAATGATGTTACCATACTAATTACGAATTAACATAGTGAAAATTTCGTATCTACTTATGTAAAAAAAAAGTATGATATGTACTTAATTTTATGTTATTTTAAACTTCATTCTGAATAGTTTAATATGTAATATAAGATTAATAGTAGAATGCATGTAAAATAATATATAATAATTTAAACTAAAAATTATAATCAAAATAATTGATCTTCAAATGAAAAATTATAAGATTTTAAAATAAATTAAGAAAAAAAATTAATTACCTAAATAATTTTCATTCATAGAATAAAATTAAAATTCATAAGAATATAAAACTATCATATAAACATATTTATTTCTATCATTTTACGTTTATTAATTACTTCAATAATAACTTTATCGTATAATTATAATTTAATATTTTATTTATTAACTTAGTTTTCAGTTAATACTTTACCAATTAATTTTTTTGCTTTGGTGTCAAAAAGAAAACTATTTTTTTTAGCATTTAACTAGCTTTTTAGCTTCTTTAGTTAGGCCATATGTACAATATAGTTAATCATGTAGAACAAAGGTATTTTTATCAAATAAAATCATTTTATCATGATAATTGATATAATTAATTGTTTTCTTAAGATGTGTATTATATTTTTATTGATAAATAAGGAGTCTAGAAATTGATTAACACGTTGAAATATAGGAAAATAAAAGTAATTAACACTTTATTGTATTTTATTTAATAATACAGTTTATTGTATTATAAAATAACAAAAAAATTGACACAAAAATATTTGGGTAAATGTCCTACTTTAATTCCTGTATTTGTAGGTTCACAATTTCGTCTCGAATATTATGAAAATGATCAATTTAGTCAACAAATGTAGATGTGACCGTCAAGTTACCTATGTTTGTATTAACGATAAGCGCATACATGACATGTTGATGTTGGCGTGACAAATCTTTCGATAGAGGGGACATTCCACATCAGCCATCAATATTTTGGACTAAATTGTTAGTAAAACTTCTTTTTAACTATTCTATGAAAATTTACAAAGATAACTGATATTTTGAAAAGAAGGATTTTCTTTCTAATTTGATGCTAATATGTTCTTATGCAACAATAGAATGACTCCTAACAAATATAACTTAATGATAAAATGGTTAACGTGCATTCAATTGGAAGAATTCTTATTTCTTTAATTTCATTCTAAATCTAAATTTGAATCAATTCAAAGTTTTAAACCACAAGATCTCAAATTTAGGAATTAGGATTATTAACTTAAAATCAACAAATCTCTTAACCAATTAATTTCAAATTTCAAATCCTCCAAAATCCAAATCAATTTATGCATTTCAAAACAACTAAGATTCAGAAAAACAACAACAACAAAGAAACCAAACAAATCCATGACATTAATCAGTAAAACAAACAATACAAAAAATAAAATAAAAGAAAACAATGGAACATCAATCAATGGATGATTGTCGTTGGTGACCCAAACGGGGGTAGAGTTGAAGAAACCTTGTGATGAGTCATGGAGAGGGGGACGAACCACTCGATGTTGGTGATCTCTATGTTGACGTAATCGTAAGAGAAAACAGAGGAGTCAAATATGAGTGGGTTGGGTAAGAGACGGTGGCGAAGGAGAAATCGAAGATGAAGGTTGAGTTAGTAGAGGTCTTTGTTGCATTGGCCTTGCTCCGCAACAGCGAAGGAGACAAAGATAAGGGATTGAGTCAGAGCCCAAAGAGGACAACGGAGAAATCAAAGATGAGGAGGTTGAATTCACGAAGAAATAGATACAAAGAAAACATATGCAAAATGGTCAATTGTTAGCCACGGGTAATCCAAAGAGATGGAAGGAGCACACTTAGCAATGATGAATTCATCCTCTCTCCCACAAAAGGTAAAAATGAAGCACATAGATGAATGATCACTTTTGTGTGATGACTTTTGGAGGTAAAAAAATACATAGAACTAGCAATTTGGTAAACAAACACTTGGCCCAAATTACTTTCGTCACATGGATTTGTCATGTTGTCCTTCACATGTCACGTCATTAAAAATGGACTAAAATAGACATTTACCCAAAATATAATACACGAAGATAACTTGTCGGTCAAATTAAATTATCAGTACAGTTGCTCATTTGTGAACTAAAATGATCATTTTTGTTATATAGAAATGAAATTATCTATACCTACAAAATACCTAGACTAAAGAGGACATTTACCCAAAATATTTTAAGCCTAACAAAGAAAATAAGACGAAGCTAATATTGACATCATAATTTCTCTCAAATTTTCTATAGTTCGAAGGTTATATTTGTTACGTATTAAAGTTTGTATACCGGTCACGTCTTTAGTTTAAGTCATGATATTCTAAGCTTAGCCTATGTTCCTTTATTTCCGTCCCTACTCTAAACTAAAATAAGACAATAATAATTTGAGAGAATTCAAATTCTAATTTTTTTATAAGCAGCCAAAAAGATTTTTTATAAAGGAACAAGTCATTTATTTATATATTTTATAAGTTTAATTATATACTGAGATGATTAACAAATCATTCCAATTATGATACTCCTCAAATTTTTAACAATTTTGAAAAAAAAAATCAATAAATCAACTTAACATTACAATCACAACTAACAAGTCAATGGACCCAATGATAAGTCCTGTAAGTAAGGTATGGGTTCAGACCTTGTGAAATAAAACGTGATGGGAAGGAGAAAATTCCACTAAGGATGATTAGTCAAATTTTTCAGTAAAAAATAATCATAAATAAAATCATTGGATATCAATAATATTATTAAAAAAATTAAAACGTTAGAGTTTCAAGCTAAAAGATAAGGTGATGCATATTGGAAATTGAATTTTTATCATTAAGATTTAGGTGGTTTAAATGTAAAGTTGAAGATTATATTTTACTAAATGAAGATTATTTGAATAGATGCATTGAAAGTTATTTTTGTTTCTAACTTTCAAGAAAACTGATTTGTTGGATTATAAATAGAGAAAAGAATTGATGGAAAAACAACACATGAAAAGAAAGTGTGTGAAAATAGAGATTGTGAAACAAAATGATTTATTGGGAGAAAAATATTTTTGTGTGATAGTGTTATCATTTTTTGTAATTGAATAGTATTATCATTTCTTGTAATAATTGAGTGCAGTTTTATAGAGTGATACTCTGTTTGGGTGGATTACAATCTTAAATAATTTTATTTGTGTGGAAAAGTTGATTACCCAATAAAAACATTACAATCCAAAAGTCATATTTTATTATTCTTGGATCTTCCTACGGACAACGGTTCCCAAACCCACACCACTCGCATGTAATTACGGTTACGAAAGTGGTTGAGGAGTTGAGCTGCCCAACTAAACCGTTTTAAATTCAGTAACCAAATACACGAAATGAAACCTCCTCCTCAATAATTAACTAACACATCCTTCAAATATTCCTCTTCATTCTTCCACTCTTGTGTTGTCTTGTGTGTGTTTCTTTCTCTGTCTAGTCCTAGATCTCTCTCTCCAATGGCTGGTTTCTTCTCTCTTCTAAGGCGCCTCTATCTCTCCCTTTACAATTGGACCGTTTTGTTTGGATGGTACACACACCCCTTCTATTATTCATCATGGTTATATATTTCTTACCCTTTCTCAAAACTCTCTCTTTATTAATCTGCGTAGGTGTCAAGTTCTGTATTTTGTTCTCAAGACATTGAACGAATCGGGTCATCAATATGTTTACAATGCAGCAGAAAAGCCTTTGCTTTATGCTCAAACCGCTGCTGTGTTAGAGGTACTTGCTTGATCCAACAAGTTTTTATTTGTCTGAACTGTGGACGCACCCTTTTTGTTTGTTTTTCCAAGAATATGCTTCTAGTGGGAATTATCTCAAGCTTTTTCTAACTTTTTTTCACTTTCTGGTGCGGCGTTGTATTGAATTGTGTGGTAGATTCTTCATGGCTTGGTAGGTGAGTAATCCTTTGCTCAATATGTCATGCTTAATGAAGATGAAAATTGATGTTGGAGTTGGTTTGTTTATGGAATTCTCTTCCTTTTTTTTTCAATGGTGTAGGATTGGTGAGGTCTCCAGTAACAGCAACATTGCCACAGATAAGTTCAAGGCTTTTCCTGGTTTGGGGCATCTTATGGAGTTTTCCTGAGGTGAAGAAAACTTTGAATTTGTTTCTCTTTTTGTTGACGCCATTTATTTGTTTATTCAGCATTCAGTCATATTATTTTATTGAAGAGTTGCAACCTTTTTTAATGCCAGACTCGGTCCCATGTGCTTGTTACCTCCCTACTAATCAGCTGGTCCATCACAGAGGCAAGTCTTTCATGATTGCTCTTTCATGTGACATTAAAATTATCTGTCTGGCTTTTTGTTATTCTGTTTGATTTTTTTTTTCTTGTCAAACAATAGCAATTAGTATGTTATGTTAATGGGGGGATTCGAAGCCATGACATCCTTATAACTCCAACCCTTATGTCCCTCCCCCCAACCACCAAACCACCTTATGTTAGGATATAAGGAGAAGGGAAAGTTAGTTAAGATGGTTAGACTAATAATGAGTTAGTTACTATAGTTAGGATATTGATCAGTTAGTTAAGGGGTTAGTTAGTTAGTTAGAGGGGTTTATTAGATATAAATAGGGGAAGAAGGATAGGAGAAGGAGATCTTATCATTTTTAGATTGAGCATTAGCTCTTTGTGCAAGGAGAAATCCTTTGTGATGGGGAAACCCTTGGAGAAGAGTTCGCTATCCTATTTTTTGTTCTTTTCTTACTAGTCAATAAAATCCTTTCTTTTCTTTCTCATTTGAATTCTTGGTTCCTAACACCTTATGACTCCATGTTATTCTGTTTGGTGTTAGCTAGCCATAACAAATAAGTTGGCACTGGCTGCTATAGGATGGTTATAAATTATAGAGCACTTCCTGCATGAAGATGATATTACTTGCTATATTTTTCCCCCCAAAAAAATGATTAATAAGTCTTAATGAGTGTTAACACACTGAGGGTGAGCATTAAAATTTACAATATTTTTGTTGTAATTTGTACTTATTCACTTGTTATTACATGCCCTGTCACAATTTGTAATTTCAACTACAATACTAAATGGAAAAAGCAGCAAAAACCACTGTATATTTATTAACTGACATTAATGATTGAGTAGAGTTTCCATTGTAGAACCCATGGTATAGAAGAAGGCAACAACATTCTAGGGATAAATTCTCTTACAAGAGTTGGCTATTAAAGTGAAGGAAACTATAGATTGTAGACTGTGTTGGGAAACATTTTTTCTTAAGTCCAAGTCACTAGTGCAGCAAGAAAAGAAAAACACTGAATTATTGTCACTGCAACTGAATTATCTTCAGCTTGCTTCTTTTGTTATATAATGAAATATATAGGCCCAGTAAATTTTTAAAGTTATCTCTTTATAGATTTTAATTAGTCTATGTTAATGTTTGAGAAAATATGACTGGTGCGAGAGACATAGTAGTCAATAACATGCTATAGAAAAGTAGCGCAGCAAACTATGGCATTCAAATAACAGAGCGTTTATCAACAGCTGCCAAAATTGTGGTTTTTTTCATGGTCTATAGTGGTGTTACCATGAAATAGGCTTCAAAAATTCATATTTGCACCTGAAACAACATTGTTTAGGATTTTTTGGGTAAAATTGTCCCCCACCCCCCATTCTAAAGCATATTTTTCCTTACATGATACAATTTGAAACCTTTCTTCCTTGACCATTACTAGTTTTGACTTCTGTTCCTTCACACTTTTCAAGACTATTTTTTTGTGTGTTCCATTCTTTCTTCTTCCTTTAGACTTCCCACGTCACATTCTGCTACTTTTTATCTGATTTGTTATGTTCTTATTTTATTAATTTCACCATCATCTTTCATTTTTTGACTTCATTAGTAAGTTCATATTGCTCCTAGATTGGTGGTGATTGTGTGTCTAAGTGAGATTTATTTTAGAGATATAATTGCATTAAGTGGTTAGAAATATTGAACTGAGTATCCTGGCATATGCTATTTTTACTTTGGCTGATTATAAGAAAACGCTTTTTTTACGTTTGTGAATGCATATATATGTTTTTGTTTTCTGACTGAAACAGAGTTGCTGGTGTCTGGTGGTCTCTCATTACAATTCACAAATCCCTGTTTCTACTGCCAAATTGTAGAGGAAATCTTAAGATGTCATAAAAAGCCTGCTCCCAAAGCAGAACAAATGAAAATGGTGCAACTGGAGATTGACCGTGCCAATAATGTTACTTGAGTGTGTCTGTCTTGCATAAAAATATTGATAATCTGAAATTTAAAGTATTGGCTGGAATGACAGTAAACCTTTTGGCTTCGTGCCCTATTTTCCTCAGTAATTGCTCTTTTGTTTCTGGTATCATATCCCTTTGTTTCCATGGTGAATTCAGTGATTGAAAAGGTAAGAGAAGGACTAATGAAGATTAATATTCATCTTCTTTGTTATTGCAATTGCAGATCATTCGCTATTCTTTCTTTGGCTTTAAAGAGACTTTTGGATTTACTCCATCATGGCTTTTGTGGCTTAGGTATGGAGTTCAATTGTTACGCCTTGTTCATAGAGTATAGTACTGGGGAAATCACTTTTTGCTCTTGCATCAACTACAATTCTTCTTTTGCAGATATAGCAGCTTCTTAGTTTTGTATCCAACAGGCATAAGCAGTGAAGTTGGTCTAATATACATTGCCCTACCATTCATTAAGGTAAATAATTTGAATAGCAAATGTCCACAAAGCGTTTAGAATCGTTAGATCTAAAGCTGCAGGCTGTATGTTGTTTTTGTTAATCATCAATATATATCTACCAATCATTTTACAAAGGACAAATCTTCTAAGAGGATTTCATATTTGGAAACCTTGACCATCTGCAATTTCATAGCATTCCGAAAATGATAGAAGAGAAACGGAGAATAGTCTATCACTTGTGATTTACTCTGGTGGAAATATTTGATAAGCTGGTTTCTCAATAATTTGGAATTTCAAGCTAATGACAGTACTTTTCAGGCATCTGAGAAGTATTGCATAAGGATGCCAAACAAATTGAACTCATCATTTGATTACTTCTATGCCGCGATTGTTGCAATGGGAATCTATGTTCCAGGCATGAACAAAACATCTTTCTCACTGCTGCTGCTGATGTCCTTAGGCTAATATTTATTTCACTGACCTTGTATAGTTTAACTGGTTGAATGGCATGTTTTATGCAGGTAGTCCTCACTTGTACACGTACATGCTTGCACAGAGGAAGAAAGCTCTCTCCAAATCGAAGAGAGAGTAATGCAACTTCAGTAGTTTTCATTGATTTTGGGTCAAACATAGGATATACACATGTCATGTCTTGGTTTGGATCCACATATAGGTATCAGGGAAACTCTTGCTTTTCATGTTAATGTATCATTAAAAGGCAACATGCCAGAGATAAATAAACTAGTTATTTTGTTCTTCTGCAACGTGGTGCGAAGCAGCTTCCTATAGTTGATTGTTGGTTCTTAGTCATCTGCTATAGATATTCAACGTGAAACATAATCATAGTTCAAACAATTTGTTAGAGAATTGGCTGGACATTAACTTTAAGTTGCATGAAAAAGTCGAAATGCGATAAGCAAAGTATGTGAATTCACCTGCTAACTGCGTAGATACAACTTTGGGTGATAGGAGCATTGAGATTTATAACTATAGAGGTCTGCATTTCATGAGATGATTATGGGTGAATTTGTTTAAATTTTTTTAAAAAAAAACAACTTTAAAATAAGTGTTTTTTATATAAGCATTTTTTTAAGAAGCAAATAGGATTTGCTTATTAAAATAAGATAAAACTTTTTTTAAGCAGAAGAAATTTAGACAAACACACTTAAAAAATAGAAAGTTGTTTATTTTATTGAAATTAAAATAAAAGTTTATTTCAATAAATAAGTTTAAATAAACTAGCTTATATGTATTGATTGATTTGGAAACTGGTATGTTTAAGTGTGCAAATGAAGGGGAGTTAGGAGAGACGTATTAAACTTTGGAAAAGGTGAAAAGCTAGGAAAGAAACTCTAAAGGGTTTTGTTAGGTGCACCTAGCATTATTGCTGGTGCACCCAACATTTTTTAAAAATATCAAAACTACCCCTGCACTTTCTTCGCATTTGTGATGCGTGTGCGTGAGGGTGGTCTATAAATCTTACGGAGTAAGCCTTTTATGGATCAAGTTGATTCATATGTTGATATTAAGCACATACGGATCAACTTAAAGGCTTACGGATCAAGGGTATTTCAGTCTTTTCTCCTTAAGTGTAGGGTGCACCAGCAATAATGCTGGGTGCACCTAGCAACACCCAACTCTAAATATGAAAGTCCCGAGTAATAAAGTGTAGGTTAGGACTCTTAACGGCTCTACCATCCTCTAGTGACCCTATCTAGTGATGAAGTTAATGTTTTATTTATAACTAGATAAAGTGACTTGTGCAAATGTACCAACAAAAGATCTGCATGGATAGCTTCAAATATTTTATTGTCTTTAATTTTGTAATATTTATTCTTATTATTTGATTTTGTCATTCTTTTTTGGATTTTGATGGGACTACTATTTTGTGACACTTGTCTAAAATGAGAAACACTAACATCAACTAAAAGTTGAAACCATAGCAAAAGCGAACGACAAAAAATACTCCATGAGGACCACTCTTTCTTCCATGGAAGGACTTCTTACTCTAGGTGGGTTTTCACCTCTTTTTTTACTACAACCACTTCCCTCAGCCACCACCTTTATCCTCGCCTCCCTTTCTTTCTCTCTCAACCGCCATTTACGTCTTGTCATCTTTTCTAACTATCTAGTTTCTCTATTTGTGTATGGTGTCATTCTCTTTTACCTTACCCTTCTTCACATTTCTCCTTTTTAATGATTCTTGTTAGAGTCACTACTAGAAAATAAGATTTTTACATCGGTTATTTAAGACTTTCAACATTGGTTATTAACCGATGTTGAAAGTAATATCGTTAATATCGGTTTTTCAAAGCCGATGTTAACTAACAAATACAATATCGGTTATTTAAATAGCCGATATTATATGATAAGAATTATGAAAAAAGAAAGTTATAAATCTACATATCAACATCGGTTTTTTTTAAAAAAATTGATGTTAACTGGCACTAACAACATCAGTTTTTTAAAAAATTGATATTAACTGGCACTAACAACATCGTCCCACAAATTCCCATATGCTGGAAAATCATTAATGGTACAAAAAAATATTGCACGCAAATGAAAAGTCTCATTTTGAAACCCATCAAACACTAAAACCCCCTTGTCCCACAACTTTGTCAAGTCTTCAATCAAGGGACTTAGATAAACATCAATGTCATTTCCTGGTTGTCTTGGGCTCAATATCATCATAGACAACATTATGTATTTTCACTTTATGCACAACCAAGGAGGCAAATTGTAAATTACTAGTAGAACTGGCCACGAACTATGTTGAGTGCTTAAACTGCCATATGGATTCATTCCATCAGTGGCTAGTCCAACCCTAAGATTTCTTGCCTCTTTGCCGAAATCCGGATACAGACGATCTATCTTTTTCCACTGCGAGGAATCAATTGGATGACGGAGTATTCCATCGTAGTTTCTCCCATTTGCAAGCCATGTAAGGTCTTTTGTGTCGTCTCCATTAGAAAACAGACGCTTAAACCTTGGAATGATCGAAAGATACCACAACACCTTCGTTGGGGGGCCCTTGTTTGAGTTTTCATCCCTACTACACTCCTCATCATCCTTGACTTTGTACCGTGATACCCCACACCTAGGGCATTTCGACATTTCTT
Source organism: Glycine soja (assembly GCF_004193775.1). Taxonomy (NCBI): domain Eukaryota; kingdom Viridiplantae; phylum Streptophyta; class Magnoliopsida; order Fabales; family Fabaceae; genus Glycine; species Glycine soja. Next base: position 38,261,433 of record NC_041009.1, read on the forward strand.
GAAATTGATGTCTGTACAATGTGCAGTCATTCGGACAAGCATGAATCTTCTGATACTCCATACCCATCAGACACAATATTTTCTTCGCCTGATAGTAACTATTAGGCAATGTATTTTCCTCTGGAAGCATGTCTTGCATTACTTGAAGTAGCGAACTAAAACTTTTGTCACTCCACCCATATTTGGCCTTGACATTAACCAGACTTAACACCGCCAACAACAGCGTCAACGAATTCTTGCACCCTGGATACAAAGGTTTCTTTGAATCAGTTTGCAATGTATCATACATAGGGACATGTGCTTGCTGAAAAGACTCTTGTCCAAGGTCACACTTGAAGATTGAGGTGAGTTAAGAAATATTCTCACTTTCTCTCTCTGCTTTATTGATTTCAAAATAACACATAAATACAAGATACAAGAGAGAGAGAGAAGGACAGCTGACAGTGACAACACACTACTGCCTTCTGAATAAAGCTAACCAACTAAGCCACCACACATAGAGAAATATTAAAATATTCAACACTCCCCCTCAGGTTGGAGCGTATAAATCATATGCACCAAGCTTGGAACATATAGACTGAATTTTAGATCCTCTTAAGGACTTAGTCAAAATATCTGCTGGCTGATCATTAGAACTAATGAACTCAGTGACAATCTCCTTGGACAGAAGCTTCTCTTAAATGAAATGACAATCAATCTCTATGTGCTTAGTGCTTTCATGAAAGACTAGGTTTGAGGCAATATGAAGAACAACCTAATTATCACAGTACAACTTCATTTGCAACTCTTCACAGAACCTCAATTCTTGCAGAAATTGTTTAATCCAGATGAGTTCACAAGTAACCATAGCCATAGATCGATATTCAACTTCTGCATTGGACTGAGCAACAACAATTTGCTTCTTGCTTTTCCAAGAGATAAGATTTCCTCCAATGAAGACACAATAACTGGATGCAGATCTCCTATCCATGGGACAGTCAGCCCAATCAACATCACAATATCTCGATAGTTGCGTATTACCCTTGTCTTCATACAACAATCCTTGTCCAAGAGCTCTCTTAACATATCTCAGAATACGCATGACAGCATTCCAATGGTCCAAATGAGGATTCTGCATAAATTGGCTAACCACTTCCACAAAAAAGGAGATATTAGGTCTGGTAATGGTGAGGCAAATGAGTTTTCCCACAAGCCTCCTATATCTCTCGGGGTCAGGATAAACTTCACTTTGATATGTCATGAGCTTCAGATTTGGATCCATAGGGCTATCAACAGGTCTACAATTTCGGATACCTGTTTCTTCTAAAATATCAAGAGCATACTTCCTTTGGGAGATCACAACACCATCTCCTGATTGAGCCACCTCAATACCAAGGAAATACTTCAAATATCTCAGATCTTTGGTCTGGAAATGACTGAATAAGTGCTCTTTTAGCTAGGCAATCTTAGTAGTATCATTCCCTGTAATCACTATATCATCAACATAGACCATTAGATAAACACATTTTCTAGGAGATGTATGACAGTAAAAAACAGAATGATCAACTTCACTTTGTTTCAGTCCAAAAAGTTGAACAACATGACTAAATTTACCAAACCAAGCTCGAGAAGATTGCTTTAACCCATAGAGAGATCGGTGAAGCTTACACATAAGGCCATACTCCCCCTGAACAACAAACCCCAGAGGTTGCTCCATATAAATATCCTCCTCAAGATCACCGTGGAGGAAGGCATTTTTAATATCAAGTTGATGGAGGGGCCAGTGACGTATGGCATCCATAGCAAGAAATAGACGAACAGTAATGATTTTGGCTACAGGAGAGAAAGTATCACAGTAATCAAGACCATATATCTGTGTGTAGCCTTTAGCTATCAAGCGAGCCTTAAGCCGATCAACTTTACCATTGGGCCCAACTTTAACAATATAGACCCATCTACAACCCATAGTTGTCTTGCCAGGAGGAAGAGGAACGAGCTCCCAAGTACCATTATTTTCAAAAGCTTTCATTTCATCAATCATAGTCTGTCGCCAGCTAGGATGATCAAGTGCCTCATGGACATTGGAAGGAATAGTAAGGGAAGACAACGAGCAAACAAAGGAACCATATGAAGGAGACAAACGGGGATAACTTAAGAAATTATAAATAGGATGAGGATTACGAGTAGAGCGAGTACCTTTCCTGATGGTAATGGGCCAATATGAGTTAGAATGATGAGAAGAAGTGGAAGGAGAATAAGGATCCATGAGTTGAGGGCTGGTTGAGGAAGGATGAGGATCACGAGGAGAAGCTTCAGGTACTGTAGATCCAACCTGCCTTGTCCTGTGTTGATATGTAATCAGAGGTGGAGAAGCAACTTTAGGTGAATTTGGTGGGAAAGATGGGACTACACTAACATTTTGGTCTGAGTTACCTAGAGGACAAGGAGAAGGAATAGGAAGAACTTCCTGGAGGGAAGAAGGATGGTCTACGGAGGGTGAGAAGAAAGGTGTGTCTTCAAAGAAGGTTACATTCGCAGACATGTAGTATCGTCTTGTGGTTGGAGAGTAACACTTGTAACCTTTTTGAAGATGAGAGTAACCCAAAAAGACACATTTGACTGACCTAGCAGAAAGTTTGTCTAAACCAGGAGACAAATCATGGACAAAACAAATACAACCGAACACTTTAGGAGGAACATGAAATAGTGGATCATGAGGGAAGACAATTGAGTGAGGGATTTGGTTTTCAAGAGAGGAAGAAGGCATCCTATTAATTAGGAAACAAGCAGTAAGCACTGCATCTCCCCAATGATGTGTAGGAACATTAGAATTTAGCATTAGGGAACGTGCAATTTCAAGAAGATGACGATTCTTTCTTTCTGCTATACCATTTTGTTGTGGTGTGTGAGGACATGTGGACTGATGTAGGATACCTTTGGAAGACAAAAAGAAAGAGAGATCATGAGAGAAATACTCTTTAGCATTATCACTTTTGAAAATTTTAATTATTTTTCCAAATTGATTCTCAATCTCATTGTAGAACGACATGAATATAGGCAAAAGTTCATATCTGTCTTTCATTAAATAAACCCAAGTACATCTGGAGAATTCATCAATGAAGGTTACAAAATATCAAAAACCAAAAGATGTAACACGACTTGGTCCCCAAATATCAAAATGAATGGTAGAGAAAGCCGAGTTACATCTTTGTACAATTTGAGGAAATGATGACCTAACATGTTTTTTCTAGTTGACAAGACTCACACTCTAAGACTCGAAGATTCTTAAGACTAGGAACCATCATCTTTAATTTTGGTAAACTTGGGTGACCCAGACGATCATGCAAAAGTTTGGGTTTTGAAGTTGCAAAACAGGACATAGGTGGGCTGGATTCTAGGTAGTAAAGTCCTCGTGATTCGTGTCCTTCTCCAATCAGTCGACCTGTCCCATGTTCCTGAATAAAAAAAGAATTAGCAGTAAAGGTTACTGAACAATTTAATGAATGAGTTAGCTGACTTAATGAGATTAGATTATAGGGACACTGAGGAATGGATAATACAGAATTTAATTTCAAAGAGGGAGACAATGAAACTTGACCACTTCCTTGAGACACAACCTTGGAGTCATTAGCTACAGTAACAAGGTGAGGAATTTTTGGAAAGGAAAAGGATGAAAAAGAAGACTTATTTCCAGAAATATGATTAGAGGCACCTGAGTCGAGTATCCAAGGACTAGGACCTTCAATGGATTGAGAGATACATGCTGTTGAAAAACATGGTACATATGAGGATTGAGCTTGGTTGTTGGGTTTCTTGGATTTAAGCTTCAAATACTCTTGATACTCCTCATCAGAGAATCTAGACTCTGCTTTCTCTGACCTAGAAACCTATGCAACCTTGTCAGGAAAGCCATGCAACGAATAACAATTCTCTTGGCTATGACCCATCCTCTTGCAGTAGGTGCAATGAGGACTTCCACCCTTTCCACTGTGGCCTCCTCCTTTTCCACGAGATGCAACCATGGCTGACGTCTCCACACCATCAGCAGGATTTTCATCCTTCAATACATGAGGCACGCGGAGAATTCTAGTGATAAGGGAATCCATTGATGGAACTTGGTCCCCAGCAAAGACTTAATCACGCACATGATCAAAGTCTGAATGTAAGCTTCTCAAGATGAGGACCATGTAGAACTTGTCCAATTTTGTGTTCACTTCTTCCAATGAATCAGCCACAAGAAACTTTCTCAACTCTTCCGCGACAGCCCGAGCCTTACCCACATGTGCGATCATGTCATGGCTGGTTTGCTTGAGGGCTATAACCTTCATGGTTGCATCAAACAAGCTTTGGATATCATTGGCAAAGATTTCCTAGGCCTTCTTCCAAAAAGAACGACACATTTTAAATGATATAAGAATCTCCAAAATATCTGGCTCAATTGATTGCCATAACACAGCGCAGAGTTGATAGTCAAGCTTTTCCCACTCAGGTCTTTTGTTGTCTGGAACAGAATCAGAAGCTTTCTCCAAGTGGTCATGGTGCCCTTGACCGAGAACAACTCCATGGAAGTAGACCACGATAAGTAATTCTTCCAGTTAAGTTTTGCAGTCGTGATGGTTGGGGTCCCAGAGAAAAAGAAAACAGGTCCAGAGGAAGCCATTTCAGGTCACAAATAGAAACCCTAACGCAAAAGAGGAAGAACACACAAAGGCTAATAGAAAGGCTTGCCGGAAGTGAAAGGTAAGACTTGAAACGAGCTCAGGGGCTGATGACGAAGTTGCCGGGACAAGAAGGGTCAGCTTCTGACGGCGAGACGGCAGCACGTGGGCTTCACGCGCCAAAAATTGCGCGGGATACGGACGTCGCGTGGTGGTGCGACTTCCAGGGATGAGTCACGCTTTTCGAGGCGAACCTAACCCTGGTCTTGCCGGAGAAAATGGTCGGAGATGACGGCGACCGATGACGGACGACGGCGGACAAAACCCGCTTTGATACCAACTTGAAGATTGAGGTGAGTTAAGAAATATTCTCACTTTCTCTCTCTGCTTTATTGATTTCAAAATAACACAGATAAATACAAGATACAAGAGAGAGAGAAGGACAACTGGCAGTGACAACACACTGTTGCCTTCTGAATAAAGCTAACCAACTAAGCCACCATACATAGAGAAATATTAAAATATTAAAATATTCAACAGTCACGAATCATATCCTCCAAGCGATCTCCTATTTCTACATCAAACGGTTCAGATTGGGACTCACTCCGCATGTCTGTCAATTCACCATGCCATATCCACGTCATATAATTCCTCTTAATTCCATCACACAACAAATGTTCTCGTATGTCGTCGACTTTTTGCTGTCTCCTGTTCAAACAATTTATGCACGAACAAAAAAACTTCCCATTTTCATCCGGTCAATTTCTTTCTGAAGCAAATTATAGGAACTGTTCCATGCTTTCCTCACACGCAAGGCTCAAGTGACTTTCATTCATCCAACTTCGATCCATCTAAATAATAACTCCGTCATACTCCGAAACTCATTCAATGCATGAAATCTTACTTTTTCATTTAAGGTGTGGTCTTATCCCATTCAAGAACATACTTTTTTATGGTAGATTCATGCGTCAAGGTTAATCTTATTTTGTTAAATTTGATGAAATTTCGAAAGCATTTCGCATTGGTCTCCAAGTACACGACATGAAATCGGTGACATTAATTCCCCGATAATCAAGTATGCACTCAAAGAACAACTAGAAATGCATTGTACCGAAATTTCATCAAATTAAACAAAATAATGTTAACCTTAAAGCATGGATCTACCATAAAAATATGAGTCTCCCCAAACTATCCAAATGGACAATTCAAGATTTAATACAATGATTAATGCAAAATTGTCTACAGGAATCATTGTATTTAATCTCAAATGAGAATCTAAGGTTCACTCTTTATGAACAAAACTTGTATCTAATTAAAGCAAAATACATTAATAACATACAAAAACAATTGTAACAAAATTAAACATAAAAAGTTTATGAAAAAATTTGGTACCTGTGATGATGACTAGAACAGTGTGCAACAACGAATGTCGTGATCACGATGCAAAAACCTAGATGATAATCAATGAATAAAGACCACTGATGTTTGTGAATTCCATCGAGAACATTAGCCTTAATTCATTAAAAATCATATCAAGCCTATTTGTCATTTTATCAAATATATTAACCTTAATAAAGAATATATATCCACTTTCATAATTCCTATTTGAAGCCAAGTTAATATCACGTGCTAGAATCCAAATCAACATGTCCAACCTAAGAAAAAAATGCATTAGTTTGCTTTGTTACACTATTTTTTTTTTTTTTGGAAAAGCATGTCCAAACAATTAACTATATTAATTGAATAATATAATATGACTTGAATGAAAAGGTATATGAAAACTTTTGCCTCGGGTATATTTTCTACTATTTTCTAATGGCCTTGTAGCCTAATTAATCTCAATCCTACTGTTAAAATGTTGTCAAAGGTTGATATAAACAATTGCAAAATTGTTTAAGCCACTGAACACAAAGACTTAATTTTTTTTTTACATAGGAAAAAGTATTTGAAAACTACAAAATAATTCCATTCCAGTAATATAAACAAGCTCATTAGAAGATTAAACCTTTACAAAATGGTAAAGGCTATAAACAGAAGTTAATTAAGTGCAATTAAATAAAATTAAAAAGTAAGGTTTTCCTCATCTGCATTCATAAGTGATTCAAATGAAAAGCTTACCAATTCTTTGAGGGAAGAAATTGACTTTTTAGAGACTAAGATATTCATAAGTGATTCAAATGAAAAGCTTTTCCTCTTACTCTACAAGCTTGGTCATTCGCATCATTTTTATTTTATTTTTTATTATTCATAATAACTCTCGGATCATTTCAAAAGAAAAATGTCCAAATTATTTATAAAATTATTCTTAACTTATGCAGCTCAAATCATAATATATATTTATATATATATAACAAAGATAATTATAAATAATTGTCTATATCAAAAGAATAAAATCCACCCTCGTCTATAATTAAAAAAACTCTAGTTTACTATATGTGTTTATATATTATATTAATCAATGTATTATATTAGCTGGCTTAAACTCAAAAAGTGGTTGACCTTAATAAAGATAAACTTACATTTCTACTTTATTTCTTTACTCTTTGTTAACAAAACCGAATACTATATATAATCATGTCCTGTTTCATGTGGTCTAGTAGTGTTTTTCTAGTAGTGTCTTCATATTTTATTGTTCAACGTGATAATGGACATGCAATTTTCTAATAGAGAGATTAAATTAAAGTCCACGTGGACTTAATTCAATAATAGATATGGAGTAAAGGTAACAATTTCAATATATTTTGAGCAAGGGGAAACTAATTAAATTGAATTAGTGGGTTGTTCTTAATGGAAAATCAATGTTTCGTAAATATTAAAATAAAACTTATTTTATTTAAATTAAGATATGTATATATGAAGGGAATATATATATATATATATATATATATAACAAAGATAATTATAAATAAATGTCTATGATCAAAAGAATAAAATCCACCCTCTTTATGTAAATTTGAATTTAACATTAGCAAGTTTCATTACATAAGAGACTAGTAAATGAAACGCATAATGAATTACAGTATAATGTTTTTTTTTTTATAAAAAAAAAGCAATTTATTTGAAGCGATAAGATTTTCGTTCACAAGGGAAAAATAGTTGTTACTTGTTTCGCATTCCTATTAAACTAACTAGTCCTGCTTGTTACGCATTCCTATTTAACCTCAGTCAGTCAGCAAGCTCAGCCAAATATTGCTTTCCCCCAAAGACTTAGCTGTCAGTCAAACTTGAGCAATAAACACGAAATCACATTTTGAACAATTTAAACCACCAGCATAAGACAAACAGAAAATCAACAGATAATTAAACGAAGAACACTAGTTGGATGAAACATTAATGACCAATATCTACTCTTACATACACAAAAATCAAATCTAGTAAGAACAGTATCATATTCAACAAGCTTTCTAGATAGGTACATTGTACACCTCAAGGCCCAGTTAAAACAAAAATAAATAAATACTAAAAGATTTTCTGTTTTTAGATATTATTCTTAAAATGGAGAAGAGAGAGAAGCGAGATTTCCTCTTTTAGTACAAAAAAAATGCAAAATAACCTAACCCTCAGTTTATAAAGAAAATAAAGCAAGAGAAGCGTGGAGTGTGCACCTGATCTTTCTTTAAAACCTTGTAAGAGCTTGTGTTGTGGGTTTAGTGAACACTAGCTGAGAGAGGTGGCACACGCAGAACAGAAAGGGCATTCACCGCACCAACACGTAGCAGAAGCTAAAATTCTGAAACCGTTGTTGAATTCATATTTTTAGGTAGCAATGTGAAGGTGTAGCGATGAATCTAACTAGTTTTTTGGTGGTTGTTGTTGTTGTGTGTGTTGGAATGGAAGGAGGAACAGTTGGCTAAGAAAGAGAAATGGGAGAGGAAAGAGGCAACAAAGAAGTCTCACTCACTTTACTGCCTAAAACACTGTCCACTAAGTTATTACAACCGAACAACATCACATCTGCATCATTGCCATTCGTTTTGCCCTATGGTCTCCTTTTCTTCTCTCTCCTTTTTTCATTCTTTTAATATGTTAGAACAATTATTTTAATATGAGAAAAAAAAGTCATACTAACTTATGTTGTTGAATTTCTGATGAACTTTTTTAAAATAATTATTTTAATATACATTTTTTTATTGGAATTTTACCTACACTATATATTTGTAGGTAAAAAATTTTAAACTTTATCTACACTAATGGACTGTAGGTACAAGTTTTATAAGATTTTACCTACACCAAGTAATCATAGGTATATATTTTTTGAAATTTTACCTACATTAACATTTGTAAGTAGAAGTTATTTTGACTTTTACCTGCACCAAATGATAGTAGGTACAAATTTTTTAATTTTATCTATGATAAGCAATTGTAGGTATAAGTATTTTTTTTACTTTTACCTACAGTAATTTATGTCTGTAGGCAAAAGTCTCTGTAGGCATATGTCATTTTTCTTGTAGTGAAAAGGGTTTTGGATCTTTTTGGTAGAGGATCTTCAGAGCACTGAGGCTAGATCTAAGGATGACAAAATGAAAAGAGATCTAAATTTCAGTTAAAGAGATCTAAAAAGAAAAGGAAATGCAGTGAAATTGCAAGAAACATTTGATTTTGGTTAGAATGATTGTAGATGAAAAGGCAATGTGGTGAAATGGCTCATTAGGGATTAGGAAGAGAGAGCAACATCGTTTGAGAGAATAAAGAATTTTTTTTTAATTTACCAAAGTATAACTTATTTTTTTTTTCAATGCGATGATGTTGTTCAGACTTATTTTTTCAACGCAGTAATATATTTTATTTTCAAAAATTTATTACAGTAAAGTTATATATGTATATATGATCCATCTCAGTTTTTTAATTTTTTATTATTAAAAGTTAAAATCTAATGTTAAAATATAATTATAATGTTTTTATATTTATTTAAAAATCATATTTTAATATATATTTCATTAGAAAAAAGAAAAAAAACTAAAATCATAATTTAACATACTATTTCAATTTTTAGAAGAAGAAAAATGTTTTAAGCAAATAAAAAACAAAATCGTATTTAGATATATGATTTCTTTATTATGAAATTGTATACCAAAGTATAACTTATCTATTTTTGTAATTTAAAAAATACCATTTATGATCATTTAAAAAAAAATTCACTTCCCTAATCAATCCGAAGTCTGAACAACGTCACCGCATGGTTAGACTGATTTTGGCTCATTAGGGATTTACTAGAGTATAACTTATCCTTTTTTCATTTTCATATAATAAATAAAATATAAAATATGAAAAGAGGCTACAAGTAGAGGGGTTAGTTAGCATATGTTTTAGAAAATGTTTTTATAGATTTTTTTTTTCATTGAAATAAATTATTTAAATAAATAAAGTATTATAACTAAGTTACAAATTTTATATTTTTCTATAAAATAAAAATTTAATAAATAATCTTAATAATTATTTATGCATATTAAAATTAAAATCAAAACATATTTACATCACAAAAATATAATTTTTTAAAATAATAAATTATATATATTTAATCTACAGCTAATTATATCCATAGTTAATTATATCCATAAGTAAAAGTAACCGTAAATATAATTTTGTAGAGATTTTAAAATATAATGATAATTTAATATTTATTTATTGAATGGTGACAAATATCTCATAAAATATACTTTTTAAATATTTATTATACATTTTGATAATAAATAATATATACATTGTATGTATAAATGTTTTTGTATGATAAATTTTTTATTTTTATAATAATTAAATAAAATATATTAATAATAAATTTTATTTGTTTGACGATATAATTATTTTTACCAACATTCTATAAAAATTCTATAAAAGTTAAATTCTACTATTAAAAATATTTTTTTTAATTTTCAAATGAACTAATATGCAATAATTAATATAAATGTGTGTTATATTTAAATGATAATCATGAAATAATAAAATTAAAATTACAGAATTTATTTTAAAAATTTAGTTTAATTTTTAAATGCTTACCTTTTGAATTTGTTATTGTTTATTAATTATTATATTTTTTAATTAAAATATAATTAATAACTCAATATATGATTTTTAAAAAAATATATAAATAATTAAAGAAAAAGAGTTTATATTAACATCGGTTATTTTAAAACCGATGTTGTAAGTACTTAACGACATCGGTTTTAAAATAACCGATGTTAAAATCGCACTAAATCAATCTGTTAACATCGGTTATTTGAAAATCGATGTTGTTAAGCACTTACAACATTAGTTTCAAAATAATCGATGATAAAATCGTACTAAATCGATTTGTTAACATCGATTATTTGAAAATCGATGTCATTAAGCATTTACAACATTGGTTTTAAAATAACTAATGTTAAAATCGCACTAAATCGAGCTGTTAACATCGGTTATTTGAAAACCGATGTTATAAGTGTTTAACGACATTGGTTTTCAAATAACCGATGTTAATAAAATGATATTAAAACTTATTTTTTTAGTAGTGAACCCCTTATTACAATTATACCCTGACCACCAAAGGTTAGATTTAGGTTGTCTTTGATCTAGTAGTTGGGCACATACCAATCCGTAAAATATAACAAAAGAAAGAAAGAAAAATTAAAGAGAAGCTCATGGTTTTATCAAGTTTTCTTTATAATAGGAGAAATTTATGTATTTTTATTTTGTTTTTGTGCTTTTAAGTTCAGGATCACAAACTTGTTAGTTTTGAGTGGGGGGGTGTCTATCTACCATTGTTGATATGCAAAGCAATGTTGTAACGCTCCTATTAGCACCCGGTGTATGTGCTTGTGTAAGTCTTGTTAGAATATATTCTTTACTATTACCTAAAATTTGCAAAATTATAAAATTAAATGAGCTCCATCTATCATTTAATGAGTCTCACTTAAGGATGGCATTGGATAGGGTACCTTATATTCGTACCCTCACTTTTAATATATTCCCGTACCTAAATCCATATCCACGTTGGTTTATTATTCTTACTACTAAACTAAATGAGAAACATACTATGGATCTTAATAAATTTGGGATGTTTGATGCATATGATTTGGTCAACATCATTGCAGAGGACATGGGGTTGCTATCGTGTCATCCTTTCGTGCTTTGGTTTAGGTGCACCAATAGTGGCAAAATTCTACCAGTTGAGACCGATAATGGTGTGCTAAAAGTGTGTGTGTGTGACTAGAATTAAATTTCACATCACTGCACCCCATGTCATTCACAAGTTCAATTACAGTTTCATTCACATATGCATTCACACTATCATTCACCCTTCATTTACAGGTTCAAAATTATTCAGACATAGAACTAATGGTTGCTTCCAAATCTTAAATTTTCAATGTTAGTGATTCTCTAAATCTTACAAATTCTTAATTGTTTTCTTTTAATAACAAATATGGAAGTTGACTTTGTTTCTCTTTTAACAAATATGGTACGATAGTTTCACACTTTGGATATGGCCACACTGGATGTGTACTTTCGTCAAATATATAGTGGGTGTGTTATATTAGTTTTTGTGTGGCTTGGTTCAAGAGTTATTGGTAACCAGTGACAGCAACAAAGATTGGTCAGAAAGTGGCAAATGATACTGATCTAGAGTTCTCAAAAGGAGGAAATGAAGATGAGTATGATTATGAAGTGTCAATGAAAGTGTAAGACCCAAGTGATGCTGTAAAGTCAAAGAAATATGACCAAATATATTATTTTTCAGTTTCTAGCAAGATAGATTTAATATGATCAAGTATATTAAATTTTTTCACCTTTTTTTTATTTCTCCCTTGGAAATATAGACGAACAATGTACAAGATAGGTGATGAATAATTTGTCTACGCTCCCTCATATGTAAAGCTTAATAAGAGCTTTTTATTTTACCTTTATAATTACTGAATATATGCTTTTCTTGATCGAGTTTTTTCTACTTTTGAAGACTTAAGAAAATGTTTCTGCAACATTTACTAGCAGGTACCACTTTGATGGTGCTTATTGGCATCACAACTTGGCTTGAATTGTTTTTCCAGTTCGGCAACACTGTGACAAAGATTTATACTTTCTCAATGGGGACAAACTCATGTCCATGATAGATGGCATGCTTCTCACATTTTTGGGTACTATTAGGCATCTTTTCTAGCATAAAGGAGTATATCAATACTATTCTTGAATCCGTTGAATACAGTGATAAAGAAACAATCTATGAAGTCGATGGTTGTTATAATATCTTGTTTTGACCTGATAGCTTATAAGTTGGTATAACATATTACATGTGTTTGATTGTTTGCTTGATACTGGTTATATTTTTATGGATTTTTTTTTATATAATGTAGTTATATCATTCTTGATATTAGCTTGTTGGATTCATGTTTAACAATAAAGAGCAACTAATGTCTTAGTGACAAGTACATGTTAGTGATTTCATAATCACTAAGGAGAACTAAACACTTTTTGGAACTTATTTAAAGTAAGAGTGATCAATTAAAAAACATAATTGTTATCTCCTGAAATAATCCAAGTTCTAATAAGATCTAGATTTGATTCGTATTCCCCTATTGTATACCCAAATTAAATTCCAGCCATCAATCATTGTTATCACAATTCTTGTTGTTTGGTTTATTAATTTTATTCTCTAAAATAATTACTATAACTATTCCTAGTATTTTAAATAATTATCTTTGTGTCCAAATTTTAATTGTGATAATTGTATTGTATCCTAAATTACATCCTACTCTTGTCATTCAACTAAACTTATACAACTTTTATTTTTACTACTTCTAAATGTGTTCCATGTTCTCAAACTATCTAATAACCTCTTGTCTATTTGTAAAATCACTTGGGACTTAAACTGTGTTGTGATGTTTTTTTACTCCTATTGTGTTTTTCAGGATCTTGTCATGGGAAGGACGATTGGAATTACTAAAAAACAGGGCGGGTTATACTACTTGTAGCATAAGGACAATGAAAAATGTACCAAATGGCTTTAGCACAGGCGTCTGGGTTATCCTCTATTTAGTGTCCTTAAGTCTTTATTTCCTTTTTTGTTACAAAAATGTCAGTCGAGTCTTTTCTTTGTGATGTTTGTGAGTTTGCTAAACAACATCGAACAACTTTTCTTCCTAGTACTAATAAAAGTTTTAAACCTTTTGATCTTGTTCATTTGGATGTGTAGGGACCTACACCTATCATTAATATTTCTGGTATAAAGTGATTTGTTTCTTTTATTGATGACTGCACTCAGGTTACCTGGATATTTCTCATGAAAGACAAATATGAAGTTTTCCAATTGTTTTTAAACTTTTACCATATAATGCAAACATAATTTGGGAGCTCGATTAAAATATTGCGTTATGATAATGGGAGAGAGTATGTGAATCAAAACCTTTCCAATTTCCTCAAAGATAGTGGTGTTGTTCATGAATTAACTTGTGTGGACACCTCTCAACAAAAAGGGGTCGCAAAAAGGAAAAATCGACATCTCCTTGAGGTTGCCAAAGCTTTACTCTTCCAAATGTTTGTTCCTAAGTATTACTAGGGGGAAGTTGTTCTAACCGCCACTTACTTGATAAATAGGTTACCCTTTCATTATTTAAATGATGTTAGTCCTATTCAACTCATGACCACATACTATCCTTTTGCTCCCCTTATTACCAGTCTTCAGAGTTGTGTCTTTGGATGTCCTGTCTTTGTTCATGTTCATGGTCCTCGTTGGGGAAAGTTAGATCATCGGGCTATCAAATGTGTCTTCATAGGTTATGCCTCAAATAAAAAGGGGCACAAATATTATCACCCTCAAAGTCATCGTGTCTATGTTTCCAAGGATGTCACTTTTCATGAAGCAAAGTCTTTCTTCACTAGTCCTCCTCTTCAGGGGGAAAGTAGTCTAGAAGCTGAGATCCCTAAGTTGTCATGTTTTCCCTTGTTATAGGATTCAACTCCTACAGAGGATGACAACGACCCTGAACCAGCATCATCACTAGTTCAACATAAGGAGGACAGACGCTTCGGGAACCAGTACCAATGAAGCAAAAAACTCGACCTGGTCCAACAGCAACTTCAATCATCCGAACCGAAGGTAAGAACTTATTCTTTTGAGGACACCTTAGATGCCACTTGTGAATCTAACCTAGATGATTTGGCAATTGCCTTAAGAAAAGGAAAAAGGTCTTGTGCCAAATATACTATATCCTAATTTGTGTTTACTAAAAATCTTTCTCTACAACACCAAAGTTTTATTTCAGCTATTGATTCTATCAGAATCCCTACATCAGGACAAGAAGCCTTAAAGGATGAGAACTGGGATCGAGCCATGAATGAAGAAATGGGTGCATTGGAAAGGAACAAGACTTAGGAGATTGTAGAGAGATCGAAAGACAAAAAGGCAATGGGTTGTAGGTGGATATATACAGTTAAATACCAGACTGATGGCACATTGAATCAGTATAAGGCGAGGTTGGTTGCAAAGGGATACACTCAAACCTATGGGATCGATTATGCGGAGACATTCTCTCCAGTGGCAAAAATGAATACAATCGGGATCATCATCTCCTTAGCAAGGCACTTTGGTTGGGAGATGCATCAATTTGATGTTAAAAATGCCTTCTTAAATGGAAGCTTGGAAGAAGAAGAATACATGGAGATTCCACCAGGATATGGTTCCACTAATGGAGGAAATAAAGTTTGCATACTAAAGAAGGCCCCATATGGTCTCAAGCAGTCTCCTCAAGCTTGGTTTGGTAGGTTCATTCAAGCTATGGTATCTTTGGGGTACAAGAAAAGCCAAGATGACCATACTCTATTTATAGAACACTCATAAGATGGTAAACTTACTTTGCTCTTGGCCTATGTCGATGATATAATTATTGCAAGCGATGATGAGATTGAAAAACAGACCTTGAAGGAAAGGATGGCTACCCAATTTGAGATGAAAGATCTTGGGAAGCTAAAGTACTTCCTCGGGATAGAGGTTGCATACTCTAGGTAGGGTATCTTCATTTCTCAGAGAAAATATATACTTGATCTCCTCAAAAAATCTAGCAAGTTGGGTTGTAAAACCATTGGAGCGCCCATAGAGCAAAATCACCGGATGGAAAATGTTGAAGAAAGCCCAAAGGTAGAGAAGACACAATACCAGGGACTTGTGGGAAAACTTATCTACTTATCCCACACTAGGCCAGATATAACCTATGCAGTTAGTCTGGTTAGCATTTCATGCATGACCCAAGAGAGAGACATTTGCATGCAATAAATAAGATCATCTAATACTTGAAGTCTTCTCAAGGAAAGGGATTATTGTTTAACAAAGAGAAAAATTTATCCACGAAAGTATCTACTAATGTTGACTATGCAGGATCAATTATTGATAGGAGATCCACCACAGGATATTGCATGTTCTTGGGTGGAAATTTAGTAACATGTAGGAGTAAGAAGCAAAATGTGGTTGCAAGATCAAGTGCAGAAGCAGAATTCAAAGCTATGGCTCAAGGGGTTTGTGAGTTATTATGGATGAAGATCATACTTGATGACCTCAAAACAAAATATGAAGCTCCTATGGGACTGGTTTGTGATAATAGGTCCGCCATCAGCATTACAAACAATCCAATTCAACATGATCGAACAAAGCACATAAAGATAGATCGACATTTTATTAAGAAATTGGACAATGGTCTTATAGCCACTGAATACATCCCTTCAAAGCTTCAGTTGGCATATATGTTCACCAAGGGACTTCCCACAGACTTGCTTCAAGACCTTACTTGCAAGCTGGGAATGATAAATATACATTCACCGGCTTGAGGGGGGAGTGTTGTGATACATTCCATAATTAGCACATATTTTATTATGTAATTACTACATATTTGATTTGTACAAATTTTGTTCTGTTGCATTTCTTTCCTTAATTAGGTCGCTCGCAGCTTATAAATAAGTCTTGTATTCGCTCTTTGTAAAATACAAAATAACAATAATATTCAGATTATTATCTTTCAAGTAACTAAATTAGGTTTTGTGTATTTAAGTTGTTTTTTTCTTCTAATTAGTACAGATTTGATTTGTACAAATTTTGTTCCATTGTATATCTTTCCTTAATTAGGTCGTTGGCAGTTTATAAATAAGTATTGTATTCACTCTTTGTAAATACAAAATAACAATAATATTTAGATTATTATCTTTCAAGTAACTAAATTAGGTTTTGTGTATTTGAGTTGTTTTTTTTCTTTCTAATTTATGACTATAGAACTAAAAAAGTTAAATATTTAGCAACATAATTAAGTAAAAGGTAGTATAACTTACTCAATATGATAACTTGTTCCATACGTGGTTTGGGAAAAAGGTAAGGAACTCCAAGCTTGGGGCAACAAGGAAATTCATGGTTTGATTCATAGTTTATATGTTTGCTTAATCTCATAGTTAAGTTTTCCTAATGCTGATCTTGTTCCTAATTTGTTGTTAGTTAGGAGAATTTTGTTGCTTTCAATGAGGTCAGCAAAGATAGTGTATTAAAATATCGCCAAACATTTGAAAAGTACAACCAAGGAAAATTTCATAGTGTTTCTGAGCTTTCATCAGTTGTTGATACATCTTGTGGCACACCTGCTATTGACTTGATATACAATGACAGTGTCTGATCTTTACTTATGTGTTGACTTACATTTTAGATCCTCATAATTTTGCTATTAATATTAATAATAATAAATTATAGGGAAGAGAATTAACAGGACTAGCTGCACTTGAACCATCTAATGTTAATGACGCGACTGCTGATTTGGCTAAAGGACACAAAGATTTGATAATTATTACAAGAAATTTCTTATCTGAATTCCTTTTACCTAGCAAGAAGGTCCCTTTGGATCTTACTCTAAAAACCAGTATGCGGATTGTATCCTCCTCTTCTATGAATTGGGAAGTAATAAGTGCATAGGATGGACTAATGCATTGGCATCAAGCTTGGTAGGGATAGAATGCAATGGAATGAATTATAAAGCTTTTTACATTGGGATTCATAGTTTATATATTGAAAAGATGAGGTGTTTTAGGTTTCCTTGATGCTTTTATAGTTTTTATAAAGATCATTTGATTTTATGCTCAATGTTGATATAAAGTCTTATGAATTATTTACCAAATGTTGTTAAGCCAATTCAACTGGATTGTTGTCAATATTAGATGTACTGTCCGATAAAACATTTTAATCATAATAGTCCGTTTGAGCTATATGATGGGAGTCCAATTTAATGTTATTTCATAAATTCATAGTAAAAATATTGACATTTGATGTAATAATATGGGAGTTGATGGAACTAACGTATTTACCATGTATGTTGTATAGTATGACTGACAAATATTTTTCATGTTCTCAATATTTTTTATATTTGGATGAACTAGGTAACATATTGCTTATATAATTCATTTTTCTATCTTATCAAGTAGTAACCATGTTAATTTTTCATATTTCTATTGTAAAATCTATTTTGTCTATATATAGTTTGTGTTTGCATAGATGTTGATACCTTGAATGGGTAACCAGTCTCTTATGTTTATCTTTGTCTTATGTAGTTGCCACACCTATTTATGAGATTTATTTGTATTTTTCATTTCTTGCTTACTTTGGTGTCAAATCCTTGTTGTCCATTGTTATCTTTTTTCGAAGGTTATTTTGACTTCCAAATTTCACGATACATAGGTCACTTATGTGTGGTACCATGCCTCAGTTAACCTTTCAGCATAGTTATTTCACGAATCAAAATATGTGAGGTTTCGAGGGCTTTAAAGTTTTACATTCATGGATGTATCCTCAATCCATTTTACCACCTTTTCTAATTTTCATCTTGAGCTCATCAATATCAGATGGAGGTCTTCAAGCAATTTTTACCATTCCCATTTATGGTTTCTTCTTTGTACTTTTCCTTTCTCTATTTTCCATAAGCACTTTTCCCCATCTTTTCATGCAATAGAATTTGAGTTCTTAAGGAAAAGACAAGTAGCTTAGGAAGAATCCTTTCGAGACCTCTATTACATGCTTCGAAAGAACATTTGTGGTTTTTTTATGGTAATTACACAATACCTTCATTTTCTTTTGTCAGATAGTATTGTAATAATTATAAAAATATGTGTATATGATGCCTTTTTTGTATTGCATTTTCTATTCTTTTGGATTTTTATGTGTCTGCTTGTAAGATGCAATTTAATTTATTTCTACATAAAGATATCATGACAAAAAAAATACAATTTTTTTGTATTGATGTAGGTTCTTGTGGTATTATTGATGCAAACTTAATTTTACTATTATTTGAACCTTCCAACTTCATTATGCATCGATTTCTTCCTTTTGTTTTTTCTAGTTAGCATTGCTTAGTTTATGGTGATGGTCATTGGTGGCGACAGTTCTCGGAAATCCAAATGTTCATGCAATGCTTATATCTCTCAATCAACCCAAGGATTAAGATCATTGTTAAGAGAGCATGTAAGTTGAACTCATGTATTATGTGTAGCTTATTTATAGGTTATTAATAGTCTATTGTGAAATGTCAACAAAAAGAATTGCCCCTTTTTTTTTGTGTGTTGGGGGGTAAGGGAGGTGGTAATGTTTGCCTAAGGTTAAGGATGATATTTCATTTATGGTATATTTCTACTATCTAGGAAATTGTTAGTGAAAGTGTAGTAGGTATAAGGCATTTTATTTGTTTTCTCTTACTAGGTTTTTGTCAAAAGAGTAGTAGACTCATTGTAGTTGCCATTTGCCAACAATTTGTGTTCTTCAAGTAGATCAAGGCAAGAAGTATAACGAGTAACAACTCAACAAGGGTTGTACTTAATCTAAGACTTTGACTATCGAAATTTTTAACTTAATGAAATGTAATTTTCCATACAAGTATTCATGTTATTTTAAGGCTTTACTCTAGTCTGCTTGTTTTGTTGAGCTTCTTTATATTATTGTTGTTGTTTTTATTATAATATTTGTTTTGTAGATGATCTCTGAACTTAATTTTTGGTTGTATATCCTTTATTAGGATCTATGTTTCTCTGTGTCTCTTTGCCATTCAAAAGTGGAACATGTTTCAACTAAGGATCTAATTGAGTTGTTAGACATACAGAAGCAAAATTGGTTTTAGTCCCTATTTCAAAATGATATTTTTTTAAAAGATAATTATTATAAAAATTAACAACTTTTATTACGTGGTAAATAGTAAAAAAATATATACAATTTATTGGTAAAACATTTTAATTAAATTCTATTTTCATTCTTTAAAATAATTATTATGAAAATTAACAACTTTTAATTACATGGTAAATAAACATTAAAAAAACAACATCGGCTTCAAAAAGTTGTCTTAAAATGTATGCATTCTAAGACAGTTTTTCCAAAAATATTTTTACAAAGTAGACTTTCTAAAATAGACTTTCTAAGATAGTTTTCCCAAAAATCATCTTAGAATCCTCAATCGGTTTTTAGAAAAGTAGACTTTCTAAAATAGTTTTTAGGAAAATCGTCTTAGAATTCTTAATTGGTTTTTAGGAAAACCGTCTTAGAAAAATTATTTTTCCAAAAATCTTCTTAGAATGTCTACTTCCAAAAAATTTGAGGATTTCAAGACAGTTTTTGGGGAAAACTGTCTTAGAATCCTCAATTTTTTTTATTTTTTATTTAAAAAAAACATTTTAAGATGGTTTCTACACAAACCGATGTAGAAACGAAGTTTCTAAGTAAGGTTTGGAAATCGTCGTGGAAAGTCAACACTTTCCAGGATGGCGGCTTCAAAAACAGTTGAAAATCATCGTGAAAAGTGTCAAATAACCGATGTAGAAAACAATTTTTGTAGTAGTGACTTAGTATATTACCAATTTGAGTAGCATGCAAATTATTTAATAGGTGATTTTTTTTCAATGTTATCTTTAAAATAATTTTCCTATGATTAAGCTTAAATTATTTTATCATTAGTGTACTTAGATGTTGTCAGGGTCTTGACTACATGGTAATTTGTGAGAAATTATATGAAAGATGAAAGAGACATGAGAAAGTTGCAAGACTGTAAGTACAAATCATTCTAAGATGAAGTCTATAACTCAGGGGTACATGGGTGTGACACAATTTTGACCAACAATAACCTATTTTTGACTTGTTACATTTATAAAATAATCCCAATTGGCATTTTAGATTTGTACACTATCAATTTTTAATAATAATAAATAAGTCCCCCTAAATACTCCTCCCCATGCATTATGAAATTCATAGATGATGAGGTTTACCACCACCACCACCATCACTACTACTAGTACTGATAAGGAAGGAACTCAATGTGTTAATGGCATCCGCTATTTTGTGACTATTTAGAGAGTAGGTTCGATGTAGAAAGCGTTCAATATATATATTTTGACAAATGACGCCTTTTAAGTTATTTCTTTTTACAATTAAAAAATTAGCATAATCACAGTGCAATTTGCGGGAGTTTAATTATGATTAATGTGATTGTGGGACCATGGATACATGGATGTCGATGGATCTATGAAAATAACCAATGGTCTTCCAATAAAGGAGACATAAATCACATATATTATAGCTTGCTAATGAATACAAATCAAGATTCAAATCAGAACACAACAAACACACAACCTTCTTTAGAGTTGAAACTGTTCATAGAGAAAGTCTCAACAATACCAACGACAATGACTCCGACCAAGACTCAACAAATGAACCAAAGCGAAACTAAAATCCCACCTAGAGTTAGTGATTGAGTATTTGTAGTTTAATATTTTTCTATTCTTCTTAGCTCAATTGACATTTCTTTGACCCTTATTTTCTCACCTTAACTCATTTTTGGTCTATGGCAAAATGATTGAGATTAATTGAGAATTGTAGCTAAATTTTAGATTTTGTGCTTGCTTGACCTATCTGCTTGTGTAGAGCCTAAAGGACACTACAGAACTTCAAATGAAACATGTAAGTAGTCCCTGGAAAGCTGAGAAAATGATATTCAATTTTGTTACAAATAAGCTTTGTCCAATTCTGTCATTTCGAGGGTCAAATTGAGCTTCTAAGTTAGAGCCTTTGCACTTGAATAATTAGGCTACGAGTTTGGGCTTTATTTTGTGTAATTAGTTTAATTAGGTAGATTAGATGGGCCTAATCAAGGTATATCACTTCCTTCTAAGTAGTCACTCTATATATTAGTGGAAGTTAGTTAGTTCGTTACTTCATTTTGTAAAAAACAGAATTGGTTACTTGTTGTGCAAGTTTTCTCTTATCTTTATTTTCCTCTCAATTGTTCTTCATTCTTCTTCCTCTTTTCACTTTTATTCTTCCATTTTCTTGCACAAAATTTTGTGGCTTTTCCATTGGTGATGATCATGGAGGGCTAAACAATTAATCAATCCATGGACCCACTCCAAGCAAGGCTGAATTTAAGTTCTGGTTCAATATTTCTAATCTTTTGTGAATGTTCATCTTTCTCTTCAATCCTATTTTCGATTTTCATGATTATGATTATGCTTAGGATTGAAAATGGATTAGGTTATGGATTCATTTCCTAATTTCAAAATTTAATCACAAATTGTTTGAATGATTTTCCAATCTAATATGTGATCTCAAATAATTTAGAGATTGATTCGATTGAACTTTCTCCAATGCATTTGACTGAACTTTCACACTGAACATCATTCGTAGAAACTATGATAATTCAACTCTCATTGGTTTGATGAGTTTGATTGATGTTATTAAACTTGACTTGTATTCTGTTCTTTTTTGTTTTGTTTCTTCATCTCTATTTCTGTGTGTTTCCATATTCTCTTATAGTCGCTTACAAACTGTTCGATAAAATTTCCCCCTTGTTATTTATAAGTGAATGAATGTATGAACCAAATTGAATCATATTTTTGAGTTTGACCAAGGTTAATCTTGTGCTACAAAATTTCCTCGTTTTATTTGTTTTTGAATGATTCAACGGTCGTTATCAGTTAGTTAGCACGAGAAAGTTAGAGCCACGAACTAAACACCAAGATTTTTGACCCCTTGACATTCTCAACTTGATGTCACTTCAACCATAACTTGATGTTATTGTATAACTTATGTTGATGACTTCCATGTGATTTCTTGTTCTTGAATCGACATTGACTTTCTGTTAATTTTTAGGAATTTATTTTTTGTAGAACATCTCTCTCTCCCCCCTGTCTCTCTCTCTCTCTCTCTCTCTCTCTCTCTCTCTCTATATATATATATATATATATATATATATATATGATAAATTTTGTGTTGGAACTCAACACAAGATTTTTTCACAGAGGCAAAACATTAACAGAAAAACTCATGCATATGAGAAGATCCTTAAGCCTGAACCACATACATTACCTTTTGAGCCTAATCCCACTGTGTGTGTGATGTATGTCCACTTGAGTTATACATTTGGTTTATCTTGAGATACATATCCTTGAGAAAATTTCATGTGTGCATTGAATTGATTGAGTCAATTTGTAGGCTTTGTTCCTAAATCTAGATCATTTGTTGAAATATATCCCCTAGTTGTCCCCTTTAAGCTGAATTGATATTTTTTGTTACCCAATTGTGTTAAGAGTCTAATGCTTGTTACATGGTGACTTGAAAAATAGGGAGACATCACCGAATATTGATTTAGGTGGAGCAATGATTTGTCTTATGGTTCTTCTCATTCCGCAATAAAAAAATCTTAAAAGAAAGATAAGGCGGTAAAAAAGGTCTTAAAAAAATGTACTGAAAAGTTTTGTTAAATAAGCAGAAGGAGAAGCTTGGTTCCCAAAAGAATAAATTTTTGGATGTGTAAGTGCAAAAAATAACAGTTGTCCCCTTGGGTAGTGTGTCATTGAGTACAAGTTTTTTCTTAGAGCCTTTCTTTATCATGTTCCTTTAGTAACCACCTTTCATAGCCCCATTACACCTTGTGATGCCTCATTGTCTTGCATGTTAGAATTTTGCTTAGGTTGAGTTGATCAATACATAAAATGAATGCATGCTTCTTGAGTTGTGATACAAGTGCTTTGTCCTTTTCCTTAAAACAAAGAGAGGTGAGATGAGTGATCTATTGCTTTTTGTGGAATTGAACTTGTTGGTTGACATTAAAAGCCTAATGGAATTCTATGGGATTTATCTTATGAATGTGGTTTTTTGTTCTTGTCAACTATGTTTTGTTTTGTCTATAATAAATTGAGGGGTTCTTTGTAAATGGTTTCTTGATTTCATAGAAAGTTGTGTTAATCTCTAATTTAGAATAATTGCTTGAGGGTAAGCAATACTCAAGTATGGGGTGGTTGATAATTATTATTTGTCTACATTTAGACCCCAACTTTTGTCTCATTTTGTCTTGCTATTTTTACTTTATTTTGTTTATAAATGGGTATGTCTCGAGTGTGAACAGTTGATTAGAGAAGCTAATAAAGAGACAAGAGAACCAAAGGAGATAAAAAAAAGGGAGGGATTATGAGCATTTTATACTAAGCACAACCCATGCTGAACCTGTAGGTCATGCTGATCTAGCATGGCCTATGTTGAATCAGCGTTCCAAATCCTCGTAGAAGGTCATGCTCGATCACCCAGCACAGCCCATGGCCTCCACCTTACAGTATAATTTCAATAGTATAAATAGAGTAGGGAAATAATTTTTTAGGTTATGCTTTATTTTATTTTTTGAACAACAAGAGCTTTTGAGAGGAGAATTGCACCAGGAACAATTGGGGTCCAAATCTATAAAGGTTTTAAACCTTTTTTATTTTAATGCAATATGGTATGTTGTTTAGCTATTATATGACCATGTTTGGCTTACAAAAATATCGAGTATTAGTAAGGGAACTTTACCTCGCTAATTTTTTTTAATCCGTCGCAAACGAGATCTGCGAGGGAGGGATTAGTAAGGGATATATCCTTGATGTGCCATTATTTTCTCCTATTTCTTAACCCTTTTTGAACCATTTTAAGTACTGATTAATTTTATTTGTCAAATTAATTAGACAATTTTATAATTTGGGCCCATTCAGCTAATTTGATGTTTTTAATCTAATTTCAAGAATTAATGAAGCATTGGGCTTGAATCCAGAATTGAGCTCGGACTTAAAGAGGGCAGACTATTTTATTCTACAAGATTTTATCTTATCTACACTTTATCTTATCTAGATATTATTTAGATTTGATCTCATCTAGATATTATTTCATCTAGATCTTATCTTATCTTATCTTATCTAGATTTGATTTAATTTTATTTATGGGCTTGGATTTAAAACAGATTTGTAAGCTTTGGGGCTGGAAAACTATATAACAGCACCAAGGTTCTAGTTTAGGTCCTCCTCACCTCTCTCTCCTATTTTCGTTTTTTTAGTTTTAGGCTTTTTCTTTGAGACATTTTTTCGTTTTGCAATTCTAGTAGCAATAAAATTTCGTTCTTCAATTTATAAGTTTGTTATCTATTGATTAATGGAAGGCTAAGTCCCCAGCGTTGTTTTCTCTTGAGGATCAAGCGCAGTTCTCTTTGAGGTTCTATTATTACTGTTAAATTCTGTTCAGTTTTTCCTCTTCACTAATTACTCTAAATTTGTTGCTATTAATTCATGCATGCTTAGTGCTTGATTAATTGTCTCTGCGCTTAATTTACGTTCATGCTTAATGATCGTTTATGAGTAATTTATGTATGTGTTGCTTAATCACAAAATGAATGCCTTATGTTGAATTTCACTTAGTAATTTAATTTAGGGTTGGATTAAGTGGTTGAACTGATAAAGGATAAATTCTCGCAACCTAGGATAAGAGACTTGCTTGTGAATCAAGGGAAAGCAACGCATTTTAATTCTAATATTTTTCTAATTCTATTTTACTCGTTATTTAATTTACAAAAGCAAACAACCCCCCCCCCCCCAATTTGTTACTATTTCCTACTATTTGTTATGAACATTTGGTTTATCATTGCTTGTTGGGAAACGACCTTGGATCACTTCCTAGTTACTACATTTTAATGTTTATTTGATTCGAGTACGGGCTCGATCAAATTTGGTGCCGTTGCCGGGGAGCAGTGTCCAAAGGTTCATAATAGCTAGTGTCGTGTTAGTGTTTAATTATTGTGTTCGTGTTTAATTCTTGTGTTAGTGTTAGTGTTGTGTTAGTGTGTGTGTTAGTTAGTGTTTTTTAGTGTCTTGGTATTTTGTTTAGTTGTGTTCTGTTTTAGTTTTTCTGTTAAGCGCTTCCCCTGTTTTAGTTTTGGGTGTTTTGCTATGAATAGTGTTTTGCGATGGATTTTGCGACCACTTTTGCTTGCGGCAAAATAGAGTAGTAGTGGAAATCATGTAGCGACGGATTTTAGCGACCACCCTTGCTGAATTAATTAGGATTTTTTGTTTTGGTAGCTAGAGTTGTTATTTTTGGCTGAATTTTTTTGTGGTCACTTCTTTTGATCCATATTTTGTGGGAAAAATAGTTGGAGCCCTTAGTATGGTCAGATTTGAAAGTTCCAAAAGAGTAGCAAATTTGATTTTTGTCAAAACTTCAAACGGCCATAACTTTTGCTCCGGGTATCAGAATGACTATTATTAAATATGTATTTGGGGTAGAAAAAAAATTCCCATGATGTGGAAGCCTGCCATAGGCTGGCTAAGGGTCTCCTTCTTCCAAAAATTGCAATTCTGTCAAAAGTTTTTTATTTTCCAAGTATTATTCTCTTATTTTTCTTAACTTATCATTTTTAGCTTATATAGTTAGACTTCGAATTTTCATTTGAAATTTTTTGTGCTATCTTCTCATCATATTATAAGGTTTCTCAAAAAATTTCAAGTCATTTGGATATCATTTAATGGTAGCAGTAGTTCAAACCTACACTGTTACTTGCATAAGAAGGCAACTAGTTTTGCATGCTGAATGTAGTGTATGACTAGAGGCAATCCATTTGACTTACAACCCTTTGATCTTGAGATAGATAGGGCATTTCATAGATTAGTTAGACAACATTTAGTACCTTTTGAGCATCCTGAGCATTCTGTTATTAGTGATTTTGAGCATTACAGTTTTGAACATTCTGATTTTGCACATTCTGAGAATATGGCACAACCTCCACCCCGTGAGAGGACTCTAAGGGAAATGGCTGCACCTGATTTCACCTACGAAAGCTTGTGCATCCAATACCCTGATGAGGATGTCCCATATGTTCTTAAAACTGGACTGATCCATTTGTTTCCAAAGTTTCATGGCCTTGTAGGTGAAGACCTACACAAGCATCTGAAAGAATTCCATATTGTCTACTCCACCATGAAACCAGCAGATGTCCAGGAAGATCACATATTTCTGAAGGCCTTTCCACATTCTTTAGAGGGAGTGGCAAAGGACTGGCTATATTACCTTACTCCAAGGTCCATCACGAGCTGGGATGACCTCAAGAGAGTATTCTTAGAAAAAAATTTCCCTGCTTACAGGACCACGACCATCAAAAAGGATATTTCAGGCATTAGGCAGCTCAGTGGAGAGAGCCTATATGAATACTGGGAGAGATTTAAAAAATTATGTGCTAGTTGCCCTCACCACCAGATTTCTGAGCAGCTTCTCCTCCAATATTTTTATGAAGGACTCAACAACATGGAGAGAAGTATGATAGATGCTGCCAGTGGTGGAGCCCTTGGAGACATGACCCCTGCTGAAGCCAGAAATTTAATTGAGAAGATGGCTTCAAACTCCGAGCAATTTAGTGCCAGAAGTGATGCTATTGTCATTAGAGGAGTGCATGAAGTAGCCATGAATTCATCAGGTGAGACTAAGAAGCTTGAAGGTAAACTAGATGTCTTGGTTAACCTGGTAACCCAACTGGCCATGAATAAAAAATCTGCACCTGTCGCCAGACTCTGTGGTTTATGCTCCTCTGCTGACCACCACACAAACCTTTGCCCCTTTGTGCAATAATTTGAAGCAACTGAACAGCCTAAAGCTTATGCTGCAAACATCTACAACAGACCTCCTCAACCTCAGCTGCAAAATCAGCCACAACAGAATAATTATAACCTCTCCAGCAATAGGTACAATCCCGAATGGAGGAATCATCCCAACCTTAGATGGTCGAATCCTTCACAACAACAGCAGCAACAACAACAACCTTATTTTCAAAATGATGCTGGCCCAAGCAGACCATACGTTCCTCCACCAATCCAACAGTAACAACAACAACAGCCCCAGAAACAACAAACAGTTGAGGCCCCTCCGCAACCTTCCCTTGAAGAACTTGTGAGGCAAATGACTATGCAAAACATGCAGTTTCAACAAGAGACCAGAGCCTCCATTCAGAGCTTAACTAATCAGATGGGACAGTTGGCTACACAGTTAAATCAACAATAGTCCCAGAATTCTGATGGATTACCTTCTCAATCTGTTCAGAATCCAAAAAATGTGAGTGCCATTACATTGAGGTCAGGAAAACAGTGTCAAGGACCTCAACCAGTAGCATCTTCCTCATCCACCAATGAACCTGCCCAACCTCACTCTACTCCAAAAAAAGATGATGACAAAAATTTAAAGAGTAAGTTACCTAACAATTTCTATGCAGGTGAATCTAAAGAGAAGCAGCATATCCCTCTTCCATTCCCTCCAAGAGCAATTTCCAACAAAAAAATGGAAGAGGCAGAGAAGGAGATCTTGGAAACATTTAGGAAAGTAGAGGTAAACATACCTCTGTTGGATGCAATAAAACAAATTTCAAGATATGCTAAATTCTTGAAGGAGTTGTGCACTAATAAGCGAAAGCTTAAAGGAAGTGAAAGAATTAGTATGGGCAGAAATGTCTCCGCATTGATTGGTAAATCTGTTCCCCAAATCCTTGAAAAATGTAAAGATCCAGCTACATTCAGCATACCTTGTATTATAGGGAACAATAAGTTTGACAATGCCATGCTAGATTTAGGAGCTTTTATTAGTGTTATGCCTCTATCTATTTTTAATTCTCTATCTCTTGGTCCCTTGCAGTCAACTGATGTGGTAATTCATTTAGCTAATAGAAGTGTTTCCTATCCTGCAGGTTTCATAGAGGATGTCCTAGTTAGAGTTAGTGAACTGATTTTCCCTGTTGATTTTTATATTTTGAATATGGAGGAGGGATTTTCTAAAGGATCAGTTCCCATCATTCTAGGCAGACCTTTTATGAAAACTGCTAGAACTAAGATAGATGTATATGCAAGCACACTATCTATGGAGTTTGGTGATATAACTGTTCATTTTAATATTCTTGATGCTATGAAACACCCATCCGAAGATCTTTCTGTATTTCGTGTTGAAATAATTGACCATATTGTTGATGAATACATGACTGATCTTCATTCTAATCTGCATGCCTGTTACTCTTTATGCATTGAATCTGAACTTATACTTGATCATATGACTGAATTTGATGCTGAGAGTGAATCTGAAATTGATATTGATTACATGTCTGGTGATGTTTTACCTCTTGAGATTGATTTTATAAAGTCAGATAGAACTAACCATGTTTCAGGAAGTACACATACTTCTGACTTTCTTTATGAGGTATAGGCTGAGAAACCATCTCTTTCTACCACTATCCAGCCAGCCACACCAGAATTGAAGCCTCTACCATCAAATTTAAAATATGCTTACTTGGATGATAGCAAAAGTTTTCCAGTAATTATATCTGCCTCCCTTGCTGATGAGCAAGAGGAGAAGCTGTTATCAATTCTCAAGAAGCATAAGAAGACTATAGGCTGGACCCTAGCGGACATTCCTGGTATTAGCCCATCCACATGTATGCATCAAATAAATTTAGAGGATGGGGCTAAACCAGTAAGACAACCACAAAAAAGACTCAACCCAGTGATTCTTGATGTAGTGAAGAAGGAGGTAACCAAGCTTTTACAAGCTGGCATCATTTATCTTATCTCCGACAGCCAATGGGTGAGTCCCGTCCAGGTAGTCCCGAAGAAAACCAGCCTCACCGTGATAAAAAATAAGAAAGAGGAGTTGATTCCTACTCGGGTGCAGAACAGTTGGAGAGTCTGCATCGGCTATAGGAGGCTGAACCAGGTTACCAAAAAGGACCATTTCCCCCTGCCATTCATTGATCAGATGCTTGAACGCTGGCAAGTAAATCCCACTACTGTTTCCTTGATGGTTTTTCTAGTTATATGCAAATCACTATTGCTCCTGAGGATCAGGAAAAGACCACATTCACCTGCCCCTTCGGCACTTTTGCCTATAGGAGGATGCCTTTCGGCCTGTGCAATGCCCCTGGTACCTTCCAGCAGTGCATGATTAGTATTTTTAGTGATTTTTTAGAAAATTGCATAGAGGTGTTTATGGATGATTTCACTGTGTATGGATCCTCTTTTGATATTTGTTTGGATAGTCTGGAAAAGGTTTTGAATAGATGCATTGAAACTAACCTTGTTCTAAATTTTGAAAAATGTCATTTTATGGTTGAGCAAGGTATAGTTTTAGGCCACATTATTTCCAATAAGGGCACTGAAGTAGATCCTGTAAAAAATTTTGTTATTTCACAATTGCCTTACCCCTCTTGCGTGCGAGAGGTGCGATCTTTTCTTGGTCATGCAGGATTCTACAGGCGCTTTATAAGAGATTTTAGCAAGGTAGCCCTTCCACTATCCAACTTGTTGCAAAAGAGGCCTTTCATTGCCTCAAAAGAGCACTGACTACCACCCCTATCATTTAGGCACCTGATTGGATAGCCCCATTTGAGCTAATGTGCGATGCATCAAATGACACATTGGGGGTTGTCCTTGCTCAAAAGATCTCCTTACTTCAGCTTACTTCTTTTCCACCATGACTTGGGGAGTTTTTCTTTTCCTATCTCCTTCTTTACTTTTATTACATTTGTTCGATTCTATTTGATGGTTTAATTGCTTTTAATCTTTTACTTGTGCTACATTGAGGACAATGTGTTGTTTAAGTATGGGGGGAGTGTTCTTTGGTTTTGCTAGTTTTGTTAGTTTTGTTAATTTTGTTAGTTGTGTTAAATTTGTTAGTTTTTGTTGGGTTTCTAGTTTAATATTTTAGGTCAATTCTGTTTGCATGTACAACTTTACATATTTTTCTTTGAATTATAGGATATGTTCAAGAAATGGGTAATTGTTCTAAAAATAAAAGTCTCTTGACATTTTGTGATTTGAAATCCTTGTTTTTCCTCTACATGTCATGATAATTTTGAAAGCTCAATTTGAAAGTGATAAGTTTACCTTTGTGAGAATTTGAGCCATCCATCATCATAATCTTTTGGTGTGTTTTGCCCCATTGATTGCTTGCAGAATAGCCTTGGCTTGATTCTTGTTGATGCTTCCTAATTCACATGCATATTTGGAAATGATTTAGGCAATTTTGTTCTTATAAGCTTCTAGCCAAATGGACTTACCTTGAATTAATTCCTTTGATAGCCCCTTTGAACCTATGTTCCCCTTTCTTTGTTTTAAAGCTCATTACAAGCCTTAAGTGAAAAACCATGATATCACCTTACCCTTAAGGAATTTTGGAGCTCTGGAATTGTTTTGGGAATAAGTTGGGAATAAGTGTGGGGGGTATGTTTCATTGGAAGATATAATTTTTGTCCATGCTTAATGTTTTATTTTGGCCATGCTTGATGTATACATATATTGCCTAGTTCTTGCTTTAATCTTCAAATTCGTACTGTTAAAAAAAATTGAAAAAAAAATGATCAAAAAAAAAATTTTCAATTGCTGCAAATTCGTACTGTTCAAAAAAAAAAGAGAAGAAGAAAAAAAGTGACGTTGAATAAATGAGGTCTTGTTATGAGGACTTGATTTGAGAGCCTTGGTTGATTTTGTTGATATTAGAGGGTTTAGGTTTACTACTTGTGCTTAATTTCCACTTATTCCCCATTGCTCCTCTATTCCTTTGGGATTTAGCTACTTATTCCATATTTTTCCCTACCTTGTCCTTGGCCCCATTACAACCTTAAATGACCTTTTGATCCTTATGTGCTTGTGTTTATGGGTTGATTGTCAATTTTAGAATCTTGCCAAGTCTATGTGGTGTTTGTTTTCATGGATGCTTCGAGAGTAAACAGTAGCCTAGACACTTGAGAGATAGAGTGTATATCTTATGAGGCTTTATCACTTTTCATTATTGAGCAGATTTACTATTTTGCCATGATTGGGTTGCTTGGATGATTTTCACGAATGTCTTAACTCTTTGGATCTCTTCATGTTAGATGTTACCCATTCCTTTCATTCCTTGATGTTCATTGAGAAATATGTAAATGTTTTGTTTGTCTCTCTTTGATATCCTTGGATTTTGTTCTTTATTTCATTTTGCCCAGGAGTGCAAAAGGCTAAGTATGGGGGGTTTTGATGTGTCATTATTTTCTCATATTTCTTAACCCTTTTTGCACCATTTTAAGTACTGATTAATTTTAATTGTCAAATTAATTAGGCAGTTTTATTATTTGGGCCCATTCAGCTAATTTGATGTTTTTAATCTAATTTCATGAATTAATGAAACATTGGACTTGAATCCAGAATTGGGCTTGGACTTGAAGAGGGCAGACTATTTTATTCTACAAGATTTTATCTTATCTACACTTTATCTTATCTAGATATTATTTAGATTTGATCTCATCTAGATATTATTTCATCTAGACCTTATCTTATCTTATCTAGATTTGATTTGATTTTATTTATAGGCTTGGATTTAAAACAAATTTGTAAGCTTTGGGGCTGGAAAACTATATAACAGCACCAAGGTTCTAGTTTAGGTCCTCCTCTCCTCTCTCTCCTGTTTTCGTTTTTTTAGTTTTAGGCTTTTTCTTTGAGACATTTTTTCATTTTGCAATTCCAGTAGCAATAAAATTTCGTTCTTCAATTTATAAGTTCGTTATCTATTGATTAACGGAAGACTAAGTCCCCAGCGTTGCTTTCTCTTGAGGATCAAGCGCAGTTCTCTTTGAGGTTCTATTATTACTATTAAATTCTGTTCAGTTTTTCCTCTTCACTAATTACTCTAAATTTGTTGCTATTAATTCATGCATGCTTAGTGTTTGATTAATTGTCTCTGCACTTAATTTACGTTCATGCTTAATGACCATTTATGAGTAATTGGTGTATGTGTTGCTTAATCACATAATGAATGCCTTATGTTGAATTTCGCTTAGTAATTTAATTTAGGGTTGGATTAAGTGGTTGAACTGATAAAGGATAAATTCTCGCAACCTAGGATAAGAGACTTGCTTGTGAATCAAGGGAAAATAACGTATTTTAATTCTGATATTTTTCTAATTCAATTTTACTCGCTATTTAATTTACAAAAGCAAACAACCCCCCTCCCCCCAATTTGTTACTATTTCCTACTATCTGTTATGAACATTTGGTTTATCATTGCTCGTTGGGAAACGACCTAGGATCACTTCCTAGTTACTACATTTTAATGTTTATTTGATTCGGGTACGGCCTCGATCAATCCTCTCGCTAAAAAACAAATTGCAAATTAGTGACGACCAATTTCCCTCGCAATTCCTTTGTTATTTCCCTCACCATGGTCTCGCCAATCCTTCACTGGTCATATGAAAAAGTGTAGGTTATTCCCTCGCTAATTAGAGGTTATAGTCCTTCGCAAATGGCTTACAAATTATCCCTTGTTATTCTCTCGAAAATCTCACCAATTATCTCTCGCAAATCTCTCACTGATCCCTCATAACTTGTAGTACAATGACATTCATTGATCCCTGGCAAATTCTTTATTGATTATAAAAAAATAAATTTGCTTACGAAGCTTCTTAAAAATTAATATTTGTCAATTTGGAAATATTATATGCAATTTCATATATACCTATTAAAAACGAGTATTCAAATAAAGCATAAAATACATATAGCTTACAATAAAACATGTAACAAAAACTCTAAATTTAATTTAATCCTATCAGTATATACAAGTGTTAACATAATTAAAAATATTCAATGAGTCTTACAAAAAGATAAACATAATCTAATTCTCCTAAGCTAGTAGCACCATCATAATGTTCATGATCATCCTTTCCTAGCTTGTTTGATTGACATTGGTGTTGGTGTCTGGAGGGCAAACAATATATGTTTGAACAAATTGAATTTGTGTCTACATCCACATAATAACATATAGAGACTTAAAACTTGAATTTGTCTTGACCATAAAGATGGTGCTAATGAAATCAAAAGTAGGAATAAAGGAAACAAATATAAATAACTAAACCAAATTTAGAACACTACACCAGTTATTTAGAATACCATCCCATGCTAGGAAATGAATTCAAATTTAAAAGAACAATCTTAATCAAGATGTAATTACTATTATTCATATTCCAAAAATTTCAATAATATATTTAAGCCTATGTGAACACAATTTTAGTCTTTGACAATTCCATTACAATAACATATAATAATCTCACACTTACGGACAATTTTAGCATGTGATACATACAACAAACCATATAGAGCCCACTAAATGCCATCATAGCCTATCTATCTATACATATAATCAAGTAAAATTCTTAATCAATCAAAATTACTCAATCTAGAATCAAATTTAAAAATTATATTCCTAAGGCTACCTAAATCACAACTTTCAATTATGTTTTAGATTATCAAATGAAATTATGTGGCAGTGGATATTTCTACACCTATTCTCAACCAACTAAGGTCATGTACACAATATTGCACTTTAAAGTTGAAGCTCCAAAAGATTAAGCTAAGTGTTATCATATATTTCACCAAATAATTGGATTTTTCTATTTAAAATATAGGATCCCAAAAATGAAATCAGCAAAGACATAGCCAAATGATCTTTTGGTAGTAGATATATAACATCATTTTAAACTTAGAAGACAAATACTCATTTAGTCTTGATTATACCATTGTTGTAACTTCTCTAAAAACTAAAGCAGATCATTAACGGTGTTTGTAAGGAACTTCCCAGCTTTCCCCCAAAGTGTTTCTTGAAAGTCAAGTGTTCTTCAACATCATGCTTTATGATCTAAATGACCACAATCAGAGGAATTTCAAAATAATTAGAAGAATTACAGAAAAAACAACCATATGATATCTTCATAAACTTAAAATAATGTAAACTTAAGGCAAAAATAAGACAAAATTTAAATTTGAGTGAAGTACATGGCAACATCTTTCAATTAATGACATTACTAATGATCAAAAAGCCTTGCAAAAAAGCAAACAATGTTGGAATATCTCTAATCGTTATTCTTTATACGGAAGCTAAAAACTCACAGGTCTATAATCTAGGACAATTCACCAAAAAAAAAACCTAGGATCTACAACATGTTTGACTATTAAGGATTAAATAAAATACTTGGATCCGTAGTTGATTCTTGATCTAAGTGTTCTTTGACATTTGTTGTAAGATCTTTGCAGTTATCCATCACAATCACGAACAATGACATTATGATTCTTCTTCAACCGGAGTCTCTTTATTCATTAATGGGACCTTCGTAACTCTTTAGATGGGGTGAAGAGAAATTATATGTGATGGCTCGGTATAATGGGGACCATAGCTTTTTTATAGCATGTTAACCTAATAGGATGCTCATTATCCCCTAATAGGCCAACACTGACATCTTCTCATTAAGTCAATATCATCTTATTTAGTTGTCTAAAGGGCTCACTTAATTTGAGCATATAAAATAAAACTCACTAATGATAAATAACTAATATAATTGTCTTATAATATTAGCCCACATTAATTATCAGAATAGAGAATTTCAACAATATCCTACATATTGTAACAATTATATAAAAAATCCTTAGGCGTGCATTCATACACTATTTATCTTTAGACTTTCACCTTAACAACCTGATCCATCTCATGTATCAATAATGGAGTCACTGTGGTTTTCCTCACTACAACATATATGAGTAGACACCAATGACCACCACATTAATACACTCAATGACATAGGTCAATATGGATAACCAACATGGAAATTAAAATACTTAATGGCATCTTAATGTTTGTAACAACAGGCAAGCCAATGACAAAATTTAGCAATCATAGCATATGGTTTGATGCCTTAAAACAAGATATTAACTCCGCCATTATGTTTACAGATGTACCCTAATGTGGAGTCTCTTCTATTTAAGCATCCTACAAAATCAGAGTCAGAATGCCTTATGATCTCTGAATTTTTAGACTTTCGATATGCAAGCATGTAGTTTCTTGTTCTCTTCAAATAGCACATTACGTGCTTTACTACTTTCTAGTGTCACATACCATAATTACTCACATATCTCCCTAAGAATCCCACTAAGAAAAAGATATTTAAGACGAAAACAAACTTAAGCATACATAAGACTTCCCACAACTAAAGCACAAAGAATCATTTGCATCTATTCTTTTTCAATATTACTAATAGGGCACTATTTGAGACTAACTTGTCTCCTTTACCAACATGTGTATCTTTTGGTTTATCATCTTTCATGTTGAATATATACAAAACTATATTATGATTAGAAAGTTGTCATCAACATATATAATCCCAAAAGGACAATTTTACTCTCATTGAAATTTTGGTATATGCAATCATCAACCAAAACTGCCTCAAAACCATAAGAGGTAATAGCTTGATGAAATTTGTAATACCATTGACGGGAAGCCTATTTAAAGTCATAGATATTTTAATTTGCACACCATAAACTTTGAATCACCTTTGTGACACCCTCTACCTTGACATACATATAATGAAAGGAAACATAGAATACCAGAAGTAATTTAAAAAGATTTACTCCACAACTCAATATAAAACTTCTCAACGGAGTAAAAGGTTCACATTCAGTAATTAACCAAGTTAAAAGTTATCGATAAGAATATAAAATCATGTTGCTAATATGTTGTCTTGGGATTATGAAAGTGTGGTGAACTGTGTGTAAGTGACAAGTTGTGTACGTGTTAAATTGTGAGATCACATGTGTATTAAAATGTTGTGTGCATTGAGATGGATGCATGTTGTGTATGTACATAGGGGTGCAGTGATCCTGTTGGATATCCCTAAAGAGAGAAGGAGACTGGTTTAAAAATTATAAGCATCCCTAGAGAGGGAAGAGGATTGCTTAAAATCTTTAACTATCCAAAGTTAGTGCAATGTTGGAGCCCATGTTTCATACTGTATAATTGCATGGAAATAGTATAAACTTGTTAGTTAGCACCTGTGGTTCTTCACGAGGAATAATCTTGGTACTTGGTGGGTATTTCACTCGACTTGGAACTCCCTTGAGACTCATGCTGATCAACATAAGGGGGAGTAGCCTGTGCACGACATGGTGACCTTGACAGTTGTTGTCATGTTTTCCTAAGTGAGAGTGTCATGAGGACATGCTTAGGCTATTTCCTATTGAATGGTACCACATTGTATTTGAGAGTTGAGTCAAGTGCATGCATCATTCCGAGCATAATTGATTTGAATTGTTGAAAAGTTGATGACTAGTTTGTTTTGTGTGTGTCAAGCTGATGAACTATTGAGAATAATTGTGATTATTCGTTATTGTTTTCTTTCTAATCATTGTCATATGATAATTGTTAATCTTTTATCATAAAATCACCTTTGTAATTTTGTACTGTGTGGTTGGTGCCTGTGATGATCTCGAACTGTCGTTTGTGGGAGCAGATGAGTAATAATAAGTGATTTTGGAGGGAGATTTTTTTGTTGGAATCGTCGAGCCGACGTGATAATGTTGGAGTTCTTTTAGAAGAGTTGTGTTTTGTTATCAAACTCTTCCTTAATTGGTTCCTTGATTTTTTTATTGGATATGTAAAGTTCATGTTTAGATACATATAAAAATTGAAATTACACCTTGACATGTGAATGATATATAGTGATTCTATTTATACACAAGACACACATATATTTGTGTGTTATTTGGTGAATGTATATCGCGAAAAAATTAACCACCGTTTTCATAGTCAAATTAATATACTTTTTACTTAAAATTAAAATGTCGTGTTTTAGAGTAGTGATATCGTAGCGACGGGACAAGTTATTACTACACTTCGACATCTAAATTTCTTTTGCTTGTTTATTTCTCCTTAATCCACTCAATACAGATTTAAAAGTTTGATAAATTTAAGGGTCCAAAAATTTCTTCCCACACAACCTTTTGAATTCTCTTTATAGAGATGTGGTCTAGGTGTTTAAGTCATAAAGTGATAAAATTCTCATTTAATTTATGTTTCATATTGTGTGAATCATTCACAACATTTAATTAAAAGAACACTCAATATCAATTAAAGAGTCATAACCAACATAGAGATTGACTTTATTACTTTCAAATGAATAAAAATAGAAATGAAAATTGAGATTCATCCTAACCATTAATTTTAATCCTATGATTATTATTTATTTAAATTGAAATTATGCATTTTTTAATAAATTGAAGAGATCCATTCCCATGATTTGATACTCAAAGATGTTGTTAAGGCTTCAGTCAAAGAGAATGGGTCAAGAGAAAGAAGACTTTCATCTCCTTGGCTTCTCGAATACGCTCTAGTTTCCCAAATGCTGATTTCCCATATTTTAATTGTTTTGTTTCTCTTAAACATTTATTTACTAAATTAAATTTAATATTTATAATTCAATATTTTTATGAATAAGTGATAAATACACGTGGTAAAGAGTTATAAATGTTGCATACAGTAATTTGCCATGCCGTAACAACTCATCACTTAACAAACTCCCAAATGGCGAGGAAGACCGGTAAAAAAAAGTTGTTGAACTAAAAAACAAATTTTGCTCTTATTTTAACAATAAATATAACGGTGATTAAACATTCTTCATCGGTATATCCAAATTTTAGAACTGTATCCTTTAATGATTCGCCTGTTGAGGCATAGGAACAATACTTGTCTTCACCATACTAGATGGACGAGAAACATTGTCGCAAACCGTCTAAACTAGGATAACCTTTCTCACTTTTGTTTCAGTCTGATTAATAGACTAATATCATGGTTTTGAACTAAAAAAAAAGTTATAAAAGAAAAATAAAAGTAAAATAAAAAAAGCAGAAACTTTGAGAAGCAGAATTTTACGTGAAGGTGAAGCCAAGTAGAGCACCCTTCACGTGCTTTGCCTTATCCTAAAAAAACTAAACTCTCAAGACACAGCAAAGCAGCAATAAGTAAGTGAGAGCGAAGGTTGGACAAACAAGAGGCACAAAATATTATGTGAGCCAGAAAAGCCCAACAATACGCTGTCTCACTCTCCAAACGACGCCGTTTCGCCTCTCCCAAAACCAAAACCTGCTTCTCCCTCCATTCATTATCACAGCCCAAAACCAAACGAAAAAGCCACAACAGCCAGAAATGATGATAAAATTTAAAATAAAAACCATAAAGCGTCTCGTAGTATTCATTCGCATTTAATTATTTATATTCCAAATCACTTTATATTTTTTTCTCTTCATTTCAAATTCGAAAAGAAAATTTCAAAGGAGAGAAAAGAAGAAGCGAAGTGTGATTGGGAACAATGGCTGAACAAAAGAACCGGTGGAGCTGGGACGTCGCCGGCTTCGACCCGTGGAAGTCGTCGCCTCCGCCGCCGCAACCGGCAGCGGAGCACGGTGATCGGAAACCTAGTGCGCCGTTGGTGCGACGGTACTCCATTTCGGCCACGTCGGTTCTTCCGCAACCGAAGCACGCTGTGGCTTTCAAGCTTCAGCGGTTGAAGGACAAAGTCAAGGTAATGCGTTTTCGTCTCCACTTGTAACTGCGCCTTAGCTTCTTTTTCTCTTCTCCGCAACGGCGACGACGACGACGTTTTGGTTTTCTTCTTAATTCGTAAAGTGTTTCGGTGGTTTTAGCTTCTGCTTCTTTGCTGGTTTTCGCAACGCCTGTAACTGTGCCTTAGCTTCGTTCTCTTCTGCGCAACGGCGACGTTTTGGCCCTTTTCTTTTTTCTTCTTATTTCGGAAAGTGTTTCCGTGGTTTTAGCTTCTGCTTCGTTGCTGGTGTTCGCAACGGCAACGTTTTAGCTCTCTCTTCTTATTTTCTTCTTAGTTCAGAAAGCGTTTCGCTGGTTTTAGTTTCTGCTTCGTTGCTAGTGTTCGCGACGACGGCGTTTTAGCTCTTGTTTCCGCACTTGCGTTTGCGTCGTGGACTTGGGGTTTTGTATGAATAGTTTCAGCGTGTGAATTCGAGAAAAAGGGAAGGTGTAGTGTAACGCATGAGCTTGGAGACTTTGTAGAACCTCAACGTACTATGCTGACGTGGCGCTGGAAACTATATAAGGTTTCTTTCAGAGTTGTTGTGTGTTAAAGGATGTTCTCAGTTAACATGAGCGCGTTGATTTTTTGAATGAATGTAGATTTGGTATTCTTCATGGTCCTCATGTGAACTTCAATTACTTGCTGGGACTTGAGAGGGGTATATTGCAGCTTGTGCTCTTACGGTGCCAACATTTTGAATTCAAGCTTAGGGTGTTTTCGGGATTCCAGAGGCTTCTTAGAATAATATGATATGAGCAAGAAGAATTCGGCAAAGGAAAAATTTTGGATCAACCCAGGAGCTTAGTTGGGGATGCTAAAGATGTGATGGGGTGCATGTTTATAATATGAATTGTCGTATGAAAACAGAGTGGTGGTTGTACCCGATCGAATAAAAAAGTTACCTGAGTGGTTGAATTTTGTTTGTTTGTTTCCCGTATATGTTATGTAACCAGTAAAGAATGATTAAATTCATATGTTATCAAATGATTCTACTATTCTAGAATGTAGAGTTGTATATTGAAAACCACTTTTTTGTGATGGATTGTGCTGATTAGGGATTGGGTAGTTTGGTTTTAGGTTCAAACCTCCATGCAGCCATTTATCTAGAAAAAATAAGATGGCTAGGAGATTTGCACCTATAGAATATCTTCTATACTATTTAAAATTTTAAAGTACTTGCTCATTCTTACTGGCCTGTCTTCTAGCTGGTCTGAGCTATTTTTTATGTAGCATCATTGCCAATTTTTTTGGATCATGCGATTTTGGGTTTAGTCATGTGTTAACAATCACATCAGATATTTTGCACAGCTTGCTAAAGAAGACTATTTGCAATTAAGACAAGAAGCAAGTGAACTTCAAGAATATTCAAATGCAAAACTTGACCGAGTTACACGATATCTAGGTGTTCTTGCAGAGAAAACCCGCAAGCTAGGTAAGAAACTAATTTTATCTTGACTCATGGATCATGCTTAAATGAGCAGAAGGTTTTGGAATATTGACATTTGTCCTATCAATTCTTTTGCTTCAGTGAAATACTTAATTAAGTGATAACATGAGACTCATTCTTTAAACTCATGTATGGAAATGAGAGTCATGTTTTTCACAAGTATCAAGGTCTGATCTATGCTACATTAATAGATTTAGCAGTTTTAGCATTTACTTTTTTGAAGTAAATGAAGTTAAGCAAGATTTTATCTTTTATTTTTTGTTTCTAGTACCCTATAATTTTTGGAGGAAGGGAGGTTTCCCTGTTAAAATTTTGGTACACTATTTTTTTTATATTTATGTGCGAAGTTCTTGTACTGTTGGTTTTCTGTCTCTAAATTTTGAAATTTGTGGTCTACTTGTGAATTTCAGATCAAGTCACCCTTGAAACTGAAGCAAGAATATCTCCAGTGATCAATGAGAAAAGAAGATTATTCAATGATTTATTAACATCTAAAGGTAGTTTTATGTGGAAATTTTCCTTTGGTATTGGGCAATTTCTACATATCCACTCTATTTTGGTCAGCCAAACACACTGTTTATATAGTAACTGGAACTGAAGCTATATGAATACACAACGTTCCTATTATTTAAGCATACTCATACATAAGTTTTTCTGAACTGAAAAATCCAGCAATTAATATTATTTGCAGGAAACATACGAGTATTCTGTCGTACAAGGCCATTATTTGAAGATGAAGGTCCTTCAGTTATTGAATTTCCTGATGATTATACCATTTGTGTAAATACTGGTGATGAATCCTTGTCTAATGCCAAGAAAGATTTTAAATTTGACCGAGTTTATGGACCTCATGTTGGTCAAGGTAAAACGATTTTATCCTTTCTTACTATCTTTCTTGAGTTCAAACATTGTCTTTGATATTTACTATATAGATTGCTTGTTTTACCTTTGATATTCTGTTTTCAGCTGAGTTATTCAGTGATGTTCAACCACTAGTGCAGTCAGCTTTGGATGGATATAATGTTTCCATATTTGCATATGGACAAACCCATTCTGGAAAGACACACACTATGGTTGCTCTTTCTTTCTTTTGTTGTTTGTGTGCGTGTGTGCGCAAATCACTTCCTCTCTCAAATAAAACACAAAAGTAAAAAGGAGTTGGAATTCAATGTTGTCTAACAATTGAAAATGAAATGGCTGCCTATGGGTCAATTATTTTTACATCTTTTGTCTTAAGTCAATGATGATTGGCCTAATCAATTTGCTTTTTTGATGTTTATTCATTATTCCCAGGAAGGATCAAGCTATGATCGGGGTTTATATGCTCGTTGTTTTGAGGAGTTGTTTGATTTAGCCAATTTAGATACAACCTCTACTTCTCGATATAAATTCTGTGTTACAGTTTGTGAGCTATATAACGAACAGGTCTCTTTCTGTTTTCACTTATCATGTATTTTACACTTTTCCTGATGTATTTGTAGTGTGCTTCCCAATTTTCTGTTCAGTTAGGATCAGTAAATTTTCTTCTTATCTCCTTTTACATGTTTTCAGACAAGAGATCTACTTTTGGAGGCAGGGAAAAGCACGCCTAAACTCTGCTTGGGATCACCTGAATGTTTCGTAGAGCTGGTGCAGGAAAACATTGATAGCCCTCTTGAGTTTTCTGCAGTTTTAAAAAGTGCACTGCAGACTCGGGAAAATGATTTATCAAAGAATAACATATCTCATTTGTACGGTCTAAATTCTCTGCCTACATTCTACATAGTTATGTTAAAAGTGGTTTTATTTATGTCATTTTGGGTTGCATGATAGATAGACTGTTTTTGATAGCATAGTTTTACCAATTTAGCTGTTGAGATTAATGCAAAAAATGGAAGATTGATTTGTGGGATCAAATCTACCATGCTATATATAAATGTGTGTGTATAGTGTATGTCATTTTAATTGGCATGATAGACTTCTTTTGAT
Source organism: Glycine soja (assembly GCF_004193775.1). Lineage (NCBI taxonomy): Eukaryota > Viridiplantae > Streptophyta > Magnoliopsida > Fabales > Fabaceae > Glycine > Glycine soja. The sequence continues at coordinate 38,304,161 of NC_041009.1, forward strand.
AGCATACACTGACCAATGTAGCTGTTGAGATTAAGTGCACAAATGGAAAATTGCTTTGTGGGATGCATATATATATATATATAGGAAGCATATCAAGAGAAATTTGAGAGTGTAAAGGAGCTAGTTTCAGCTTTATTATTTATATGGATGGTTAAGATGAAAAATAATTAAAGCAATCTTGATCATTTGTGTATGGTTGTATGACCATATACATATATGGTTTGGGAAGAACACAATAGAACCAAATCCACAGATCAATGCTGAAGAAAAGGAAGTGTTTTCTCAGACAACACTGAAGGTCAACAAGGTGCATGAAAGGAATGAATGGGTGGAGAGACACACAGAAGAGTCAGGAGCAGTGGGATCACCAATAGAATTAACCCAAGAAAATGTGGAAATCAAAACACAAGCAAACTTTAATTGGTAACTGGCAAAGAGCATGGGAGTTACCTGCCAATCACAATAAAACACAATGATATCCAAGTTGATACAACTGGAGGAAAGGGATAAGGAGGAAGCAAAAAGGTTGGGAAGGAAAGGGTTGCCCATATGAAGATCCTACAATACAAGAGGACTAGGGAGGGGTGTTAAATGGGCTGCAATACGAAAACTGGTCAGAAAAGAGAAGGTGGACATGCTGTGTTTACAAGAAACTAAAAAGGAGATAGTGGACAAGATAATGTGTCAAGCAATATGGGGTGATAAGGACATATCATTGGCAATGCAGCCAGCAAATAACAGTGCAGGGGGAATCTTATGCATATGGAATGTACACATATTCAAATTAGAAAGGAAACACACAGAGACAGGATTTATCTATTTGGAAGGAACACTGGTATCTGAAGGTGTCAAAGTCAACATTGTGAATGTATATTCACCTTGTGATGTGATACTGAAGGACAATCTGTGGGAGCAAATCAGGCAAATCAGAAACGCAAACATGGGAGGATTATGGTGCATACTGGGTGATTTCAACAACATAAGAAGGCCTATGGAAAGAGTTGGCTCCAGCCAAACACAACATCATGAAAGGAGTATCAAGGAATTCAATGATTGGATTTCTGATTTAGAGGTAGATGATGTACCTTGTATTGGCAGAAAATATACATGGTACAGATCAAATGGAACAGCTAAAAGTAGGCTGGACAGATTCCTAGTTTCTGCAGATTGGTTGAACAAATGGAAGGACACCTCCCAATTCATCCTACAAAGGAATTTCTCAGATCACTGCCCACTATTGCTGAGATCATCCAATGTGGATTGGGGCCCTAAACCATTTTGGGTACTGGATTGTTGGGTTTCAGGATAAACAATTCAAAAAGGTGGTATCTGATTGGTGGGCATCACAATCAATTCGAGGTTGGGGTGGCTATGTGCTGAAAGAAAAAGTAAAAGGACTCAAACAAAGGTTGAAGGTCTAGAATAAGGAGCAATTTGGGGATATCCAGAAGAAAATCAACAGGATTGAGCAGGAACTGAACCTGTTGGAAGTTGGTGGTGATGGGAGACAGTTAAATGATAGGGAATTGGTGCTGAGGCAAAGTGGATAAAAGAAGGGGATTGCACCACTAAATTTTTCCACATCACAGTTAATGGTAACTGTAGACATAATGCGCTTAGAGGATTGATGATAAATGGAAGCTGGATAGAAGAACCTGCTACGATCAAAGAAGAGGTTTGCCAATTCTTTAGGAGGAAATTTGAGGAAGACGACAAAGAGAGACCAACACTTGAGGGAACCTCTTTCGAGACAATTTCACAAAGCCAAAATGAATTTCTAATGCAGCCTTTTGATGAGAAGGAGATCAGAGATGCAGTGTGGGATTGTGGGAGTCATAAAAGCCCCGGACCAGATGGTTTGAATTTCAATTTTATCAAAGAGTTATGGGATCTAATGAAACCAGAAGTACGCAGATTTTTGGACGAATTCTACGTAAATGGCAGATTTCCTAAGGGCACAAATGCATCATTCATAGCGTTAATCCTAAAAGTGTTGGAACCTCAACCTTAATCAATACAGGCCTATATCGCTCATAGGGTGCATATATAAAATAGTGGCCAAAGTGCTAGCAAGAAGATTGAAGAAGGTGATGCCAAAGATCATAGATGAGCGACAACCAGCTTTTATTGGAGGAAGACACATGCTTCATAGTGTTTTAATTGCCAATGAGGCGGTGGAGGAAGTGAAGAGAAATGCTAAGAGCTGTTTGATATTCAAAGTGGACTATGAAAGAGCATAAGACTTAGTTAGCTGGGATTTTCTAACTTTTATGCTGAGGAAGATGGGCTTCTGCCCTAAATGGATCAAATGGATGGATGGCTGCATCAGAACAGCTTCTATGTCAATCCTCGTTAATGGAAGCCCTACAACTGAATTCATTCCACAAAAAGGAATAAGACAAGTGGATCCACTGGCCCCTCTCTTATTTAACATTGTGGCTGAGGGCTTAACGGGTTTAATGAGAGAAGCATTAAAAGCAAACAAGTACAAGGGGCTACTGGTGGGAAAAGATGGAATAGAAATCATTATCCTGTAGTATCGAGATGACACCATTTTCTTCGGTGAAGCATCCATGGAAAACGTGAAGGTCCTCAAGGCAATATTGAGGAGTTTTGAGATGCTATCAAGCCTAAAAATCAACTATGCAAAAAGTCAGTTTGGGGCGGTTGGAAAATTTACCCAATGGTTGAATGAGGCTGCCTTGTACCTCAATTGTAGCTTGCTAGCTGTACCGTTTACCTATTTGAGTATCCCCATCGGGGCAAACCCAAAAAGTTGTGTGACTTGGCAACCCATAGTTAAAAAATGTGAGAGTAGATTAGCAAAGTGGAAACAAAAGCCATTATCATTTGGGGGCAGAGTGACTTTGATAAAGTCAACCCTAAACTCAATTCCTATCTATTTTATTTCTTTTTTCAGGATTCCGAAGGTGGTACACAAGCTAGTCACAGTACAAAGAAGGTTCTTATGGGGTGGAGACATGGATAGCCACAAAATTGCTTGGATGAGCTGGGAGGCAACATGTCTATCAAAAGAAAAAGGAGGCCTGAGAATTAGAGACTTGACCAAATTCAATCAGGCTCTCATAGGAAAGTGGAAGTGGGATTTATTTCACCATCAGGGAAAACTTTGGGCTAGAGTGTTGGACTCCAAATATGAAGGTTGGCGGAGCTTGGATGACAACAATACACCTCAAGTAGTCTCCAAATGTTGGTATGACCTGAAAAAGGGATGCCACAATTCAGGGGAGGAAAGCTAGTTCCAACAAGGCATAAGATGGAATGTAGGGTCTGGTTCAAAAGCTAGATTTTGGGAAGATGGATGGACGGCTGATGGGATCCCTTTAAAGGCAAAGTATCCTAGATTGTACCTGAACTCGAAACAACAAAAGCAATACATTTTGCAGATGGGAGACAATTCAGAAGGGAAATGATAATGGTTTTTTTTATCGGCTAAGATAATATTGTATTTATATAAAATGAAGTACCAGGGGTACTGATATACACATATAAAGTATACCTTACTGCTGGTTCCACAGTCAGACAAACATAGTCTAAAGGAGAACCAAAGTAAGTATATAATTGAAATTTACATGTGTTGCTCTGCAAACTGTTCTAGCCTCTACTGATACAAAAACCTTGACTAATACTACTTGACCATTGGTTAAAATGGATTGTGAAATCTTTCGCAAAACCCCTGAGCCAAGTCCAAATGAGGAATGTAGCATCTTCAAACAATTTATTAGCATTGAAGGTTGCATTAGAGAACACTATACTGTTTTGGAGCTTCCAAATATACCATGTTAAAGCTAACCACCAACAGTGCCATCTCTTGAGCCTTACACTTTCAACTTGAACACCTATGTGTTGAAGAAAATGTTGTTGTGGAATTAGAGGAAACTGTTCGAGACTGAAATAAGTATGGGGGATGATTTTCTGGAGGAAATACAACCTATTAATATAAATCTCTAGCAATCGGATAAATGGGTATGGACAAATGATACCACTGGAAAATACATAGCTAGAAGTGCATACCAATTACTGGACAGGAACTCAAAAGATGATAACACAGATGGAATTTTTCATGCCATATGGAAGCTAAAAATACCAAACAAGGTAGCATTTTTTGTCTAGAGATTAATGAGGGACAGATTGCCCACTAAATTGAACTTAACGCGAAGAAATATAGACATCAATGATACACTCTGTCCATTCTGTACAGAAAAGGAGGAGGATGCAGGACATTTGTTTTTCAGCTGTCACAGAATTAGGCAGATCTGGTGGGAATCCTTGTCTTGGATCAACATGGTGGGACCTTTTTTGCAACACCCAGGACAGAATTTCATGCAGCACACGTTCTGCAATACACATCTTGGTATCAAGTCACAGAGATGGTTAATTTGGTGGGTGGCACTAACTTGGAGTATATGGAACCATAGAAACAAAATCATATTTTCAAACGATAGCCCCAACACCAGTAAGATACTGGATGATGCCATTTTCTTTTGCTGGAGCTGATTGAGGAACCTGGAAAAAGGATTCGACAATCCTTTTCATCAATGGTCAAGCCATATCAGAGAAGGGTTTTGTAATTAGTGGAAAATAGCTCCACAGATAGGGATCACCAATATATACTTAGAGTTTTGGTTCTTTAATCCATCATGATTAGTTTTGTATTAGGGAACCAAACCTCCACATGGGAGACTTCATTGGTGATTGTAAAAATCACAGTACGACTTGTACTGAAACTTATCTAATATATAATATTATTTTTGCAGATAAAAAAAATGGTTTGGAAAGACATTGTCTATTTTCATTTTATGTTTTCACAAATAATTTTAAAATGCCACCTTGTTTTTACTTTTCTTTTCACTGTTTTCGAAGATTTGTACTAGAAACAACGTAAATAACATTCTATTAAATGTATCACTGTGATATTCTATTATCAAAAAGAAGATTGTAGTTTTTTCATTTGCAGTTGTTACTGTTTTGATAATCCTGTGCATTTTTTGCCAGATTTTGTGACTGCTGTAGACTAATTCAGCTCTGTGGATTTCATGCCTTTCTGTGTCAGGATTGTCACGATACACATATTTTATAACAATTTGATCACCGGTGAAAACTCCTATAGTAAACTCTCTCTGGTTGATTTAGCTGGAAGTGAAGGCTTGATAACAGAAGATGATAGTGGCGACCGTGTCACAGATTTGCTGCATGTCATGAAGTCTCTTTCAGCGTATGTAATTTCAATGCATTATTTTTCTCTTCATTAGCAAATTTACTGGTATTTGCTTTATTGCTTAATATTTGGCCAGGTGTGTGTCCATCCATGTCTTTGTGTGTAAGTGCACTTCAAGTATTTTCTGTTGTCTTAGATTTGTTGCTTAACAGTTAGCTTACCAGATTGTGAATTCTGTTTCTGCTTGGGGAACAAATGTTTAGATGCTTAGTTTCCTAATAATAGATCTGGGTTTGCATTTCACTTATGGTGTTCAGGTAGTACGTTTACTGTGTTACCTAATTCCTTAATTCCCCCATCAATGACTAAAAGGATTTCAGAAATGAAAAGAGAAAAGCTATTTCAGAATGGAGTTTATTTGATATAACTAATCCAACTAAAAGTAGTCACAATCTCTAGTATTTATACTAGAGTTAGTACAGCTGTAGAGTTTATTTGATATAACTAACCCAACTAAAAGTAGTCACTACTCTAGTATTTATACTAGAGTTAGTACAGCTGTAGACAGCTGTCATTACAACTGTCAACTAACTCCAAGGTTAGTTGAGTTAACTATAATAACTAACTCTACTAACAGAATAAAAAGAAAGGGAGTAATTCTACTCTTCTACTCTAATAACGACGAGCGGGATTTTACAGCTGCAATACATCCAATTCACAATCCAGTTTGTTGGTAATGGTGATTAGTTGAGGGTTTCTGATAATCCTTTCTCTGCAAGGAAGATTGAGGGACAACCATAGTGTAACACTTGAACCTGGTCCTGTTCCATGTACTGTATTTAGGGGTGGGTATATGGACCATTGGACCAAGGTCTGCGGACCGGTCCATTAAGTGTCTGTTCAGTAGAGTGGAAAGAAAGTGAATTGAGATGAAAGTTTTGAATTAAAGTAGAGTGTAAAAGTGTGGGTCTCACATCAATTTACTGTTTATTTCTTCCCATTTCCTCCCTCTTTCTCTTCAAATGGACGGACCCTAAGTTTGCGGACCGTGCAAATAACGGGCCTCTTTTTTTTAGAACCCGCATAATTATAGGCAAATTTGGGCCCGGTCCGTGAAGCCTGTGGACTTTGCAGGCTAAATCCGTGGCTAGCCCGCATAAGACATGCGAAGACTTCGATATTTAATTTAGAAGGTTTGATGTTGTTATAAATCTTGATATATTTTAGTTACAAATGTTAGTGTATTTTAGTTTGATAGATTTTAGCTTAAAAATGAAAGAAAAAAAGAAATTTCTTCTAATTTGATAGATTTGTTGTTGTTTTTTTTTAATTACTATTTGGGCTAATGGACCGGTCCGTTTATCTGCGGACTTTTGTGAACCGGATATGGGCCTGAAAAAAATACCATTTATCTCGTGGACCAGACTTATTTGGCCCATATAAAATGTGGACCTAGCCTTAAACTGGTCGGACCGGTCCGTATACCCACCTCTAACTGTATTGAACCATACGTGGATAAGATAACCCTTATTTATATCTACAAAAATAAAATGTAATTTGATTCTCCCTAACTCCTCTCATGTTCTGGCTATTGTCTTGTCATATATATAGATTTGCTTTTTCATTCTTATTGATGTTTTGGGCAAGTTTAGTGAAAAGAATGTGGTGCAGGGGATATTTTATTTTCTAATTTGTTGCATTTTAAAAATGAATATGCAGGTTGGGAGATGTTTTATCTTCTTTAACATCAAAGAAGGATATTATTCCTTATGAAAATTCGCTGCTAACAAAACTGCTTGCAGATTCGCTTGGTAATTATTTTCTCTTCCCTCTTTTTATCTTTGAAGTTTGAATTTATTGTGGTGGCATCAATTTGGTCTTTGAGTTGTTACACCTCATGGAATGTTGATATACTAGTAACACAATTGTCTCTGCTTGTTAAGATGCCAATGAGATTTTACAAGTCAGGTGTGGTTTTTTCTTTGTTAGAAGTCTGTGCTCATTTATCACATGCTACAATGAATTTTGTGTTTGTGTGTGTATCAGTGTCTAGGAAGCACCTTTTATTATTACCCTAGGGAACAGTCTCCACTAAGTGTATCTAGAGTCTATATATATTGATGACATGCTGAACTATTATACTACATTTGAAAAGAATAAAAACCTTTTCATTTTCTAAATTCTCTCTAAAAAGATTCTGTTTTCCCTCTAACTTTAACATGGTTGGACAGATCTCCTTACACAGACCTTGTTGGGTGTCTTTCTGCATTCATGACTTTCTATTTTATATTTTCTTTTATTTAAGTAACGTGTGTTTATTTGTAACAAACTGAAAGTTTAGTAAACTTTAGCTTTGGGGGCGGGGGGGGGGGGGGGGGAGTGTTAGAAGTGTGTGTGATTCATGTATCACATGCTACAATGAATTTAAGGTTCATGGGTATTAGTGTTTAGGAAGTTGCATCGCATATTATAATTCTTGGGAATAGTCTCCACTAAGTCTATATAGAATCTATATATAATATGGATAACATGCAGAAGCTTTGTACTATGTTCTACAAGAATAAAAGCTTTTTATTCTCTAAATGTAGTGCAAAGCTTCTATTTGTATCCATGTTAGTGTGCTATCATGGATTCCCTCTGAAATAATTATTGTTCTCTAAATCTCTCCCTTTATGTTAGTGTGCTATCATGGATTCAACATTATGTTAGTGTGCTATCGTGTCAAATACTGTTAGGAGTCCAACATTGAATTGAAAAAGAAACTTAATGTGTTACTTAAGCCATGAGGCTTTCCCACCTATTGGACTAGTTTTTTGGGTTGGGCTCTCCTCTTGTGCTTAAATCTTAACAATTGGTGTTTCTGTTGAGAGTCAGGTTATGCAAATGAGTTTCTCATCTCTTGAAGGCTTGCCATTGTGAATTTTATTCCACCAAAGGATACCTTTTACTATGTTGAATAGACAAAGACATTGGTACATGAAGCAACACTTAAAATTTACCTGCATTTTATGCATAAAAAAGGATTTACCTTCATTTGAGTATGGTTTTTCTTGCTTTTCACTTTCTGTTCTGTAAATTGATTCCCCATGTAATTATATAAGTTGTTTCATTATTCATCATGATTTGGGATTAGTTCTTTCTGATTGAATTCAGGCACGTGATCTAATTTTTCCTGTAAGTGTTTTTTAATGTTTGCAGGTGGGAGTTCAAAAACTTTGATGATTGTGAATGTGTGTCCAAGTATTTCAAATTTATCTGAGACATTGTCGTCTGTCAATTTCTCTGCTAGAGCTCGAAATTCTACATTAAGCCTTGGAAACCAAGACACAATTAAAAAGTGGAGAGATGTTGTAAGTTCCCATTCCCATTTATGTGGATAGAATGATGTTGAGTGTAAACTAGGAGTTAATGGTTTCAAATTTTCTATTTATATCATGTATTGTATTTGTCATTTTTTAATAGGCAAATGATGCACGAAAGGAGCTGTATGAGAAAGAAAAAGAAATCCATGATCTAAAGCAAGAGGGTTTGGAACTCAAGCAAGCGCTTAAAGATGCAAATGATCAGTGCATTCTACTCTTCAATGAAGTGCAGAAGGCACGGAAAGTTTCTTCTGTATTGCAAACTGATTTAAAGGTTTGGTATTTGAATTAGCTTGTCATTGTTTTCCAGTTCTATGCAGTGACTGATTATTTGGTGGCTTGAAATTATATTTTGAAAAATGGCGTGCTTGGGTTATGTTAATCCGTTGAGCAATTCCACATTATTTTTGTGCTGCAACATGTTAAGACATGTACCCAACATTTAAAATTTTAAATCAGTCTCTTGACTGCATAATCACAATTAAATATTCTATCAAATCCACCATTGTGCATTTTCTGAAATCATTTTGATTTAGGTTTGCTGAGGTAGGTGTTCTGTCAAATGTTTTGACATTGTGTTAAGTTCTGGTCCTTAAATTTATAATGATAACTATTTGACTATTGTCATCTTATCCCAACTTGAATATATTATTTTGCTTTTTCTAATTCTATGAATTGTTCAATAAGCTTAATAACATTACTTTGTTTAGTTAACATGTTCAATATTTTGGACTGCAAAATGTGCCCAAAACATGCCTGAGAACATTCATATTGTGCTATTAACACTTAGTTGATATCATTGAATATAAAAGCTTTTGCCTTGTCAGTGAGCTACATTATTGCTTTTATTTGTTGCAGTCGGAACATGTTTTGCTGTCAGATAAACACAATATAGAGAAAGAACAAAATAATCAGCTTAGAAATCAAGTTGCTCAACTTTTACGGTTAGAGCAGGATCAAAAATTGCAGATACAAGAGCAAGATTCAACCATCCAAAGTTTGCAGGTTGGTCCTATGTTATGCTAGTTTGCTTTACCTATTCATTAGGACTTCTTGAATGGTCTATTGTTCCAAATTCTAAGTACTTTAACAACTTCAGTTTCTTGATGAAAGTTAGAATGATCTTATATGTAACTTTTGTAAGTAGTAAATGTTAATTAGTTTTGTTCGCTGGGATGCTTTATGTTACTTGCTTTTTTAAATTATAATTGATCCTTATATTCTTCGGAATTGCTTCTCAACCCCAAATTCTTATTACCTTTTGTTCTTTCTCTCTCTCCCCACTGTGTTTTGGACTATATACATCCGGTTCGATGCTGCCTGTGCAGTTCTTTCTATTGCATGCTACCAAGTGCTACATCTTATCAAATTTATGTGTGTACTGATGACATGCCCAGCACAAAGTTGTACCAATAGCACTATGTCATAATCTGGATCACTGCAATTTGTTCATCATTGGGGTGGTTTGAACACTATCAAAAACATCCTTTACTGAATTCTCTGATTTGAATACAAATTAATTTAGTTAATCCTTAGTTGTAGGTGTGGTGATGTATGTTATCTTTTTTCATGCTTGCCAGATAATTCATGTGTTCTATGTTTTTCCTCTCTGATGCAGGCTAAAATTAGAACTCTTGAAACTCAACTCAATGAAGCTATTAAATCTAGTGAATCTAGGTCAACATTTGTCTCCGAGCCAGAGTTTGCTGATCAATCCAATTCCAGACCAACTGATGATGGCATAGACTCTTCTGCAGTAACCAAAAAACTAGAAGAGGAACTCAAGAAACGTGATGCACTGATTGAGGTCTGTTATGCTTGGCAACTGCGTCTGATTGCGTAGTCTGCTAATTGTTGTTTCCTATTAATATATGGTTATTGCTTGACTTCTTTGTAGTTTTTATATAGCAAAATTTTTCGTAAAAAACATTACTGGCCGTAGCACTCTGTACATCTTAAAGATGCAAAATGTTATACATACAGGAACATGGTATGAGTGTACCATCATTTTTGAAAGCAACAATTAAGTCTAAAACTAAAACGGGGACATAGTTAGTACGGTGGCTTTGTTAATATATATGATGAAAGGGAAAAAAGATATAAGTTAAACCTGGAGCCAAGTAAACACAGCTTACATTGTGTTTGGTTGAGATGATTTTGTGAGGAATGAAAGTGAAAAGGATGGAAAGGAGTTGAAAGAAGAAAAGTAAGTGTGTTTGGTTGAAATGAAAGATGTATGAAAGTTTTGAAAAAAAATGGGCCCCACAAAATAGTTTTTCATTGCAAAATGAGATGAAAAGAGGGGAAAGCTACAGTGATTGAGAGTGAGAGACATTGAAGAATTATTTTTACAGAACTAGCCGTGCTCACCTCTGGGACGAATGCTATGAGGTGAACAAAAGTGATAAGAATATGATCTAATCTGATCTGTGTGAGGTCATTAGTTTTTCAACAACAAGATCACTTGATTTTTTTTTTACTTCATTCACTTGAATTAAAATATTATATATTAGTCATGATTTTTTATGCTATTTAATACAGTTTTTAATGTTGTTTCAGATAGTCAAAATTTTAGCACATTTTCTTAAATGATAACACTTATTTTGTTAATTTTATTTTTTTGGATTGAGTAGTGTTTCCTGCATAACTATTGGACACTTTATGTAATTAAGATTCACCTTGATAATTTTGCAAATTATATGCCTTGTTAAAAAAAGAAAAAAAAAGTGTTTCTGCATGTTAATTGTGATATGGGTAAAAATGTATTTTTTTAATGCATATATTTCTTTTTTCTTTTCTTTTCTTTTCTACCAAACCACTATAATTCAAATATGTCATCTCTTTTTCATTCTCCTTCACTTCAACCAAACATTTAATTTCACTCTCTTTCTACTCTATTTCACTTCTTTTCATTCCTCAACCAAACACAGGCTAAAATTTTGGTTTGTAGCTTCTGTTCTGATGATCTTCTAGTTTGTAGAAGATATACTCAGTATAAAAGTTGTCGCTATAAGTTCTGAATATTTATTTTGGGTAAGGGACAGCACAACACAATTATTTTTCCATGTTTGATTTTGAAAATGATTGTGGGACAGGACAAAAAAGATGATGATGGACAGAACAAAAATATAAATTCTTGTAACTCACTTCTTCGAAGATCATGTTCCACTTTGCAAATATTCTCTGAACTCAAATCACATTGCAAACAAAACAGGAAGTCAAAAGGAAAATTGAAAAGTTTAAGCTACAAATCAATTAAAAAAAAGAACTTGAGAAGACCCATAAGAAGGAAAAAAAAGACATGAAACCTTTGGTATGTGAATCACAATTTCAGAATCCCAATAAAGAAATCCAATCCATAAAAAAAGTAGCTAGAGAAAAGGATAACATTCAAAAACCATATGATGAATAGATCAGAGATGGGAAATCACTTATAGCTGAAAGAGTCTATAGAAGAAAAGCAATGACACTTGGGAAGGCCATTTTTAACTCTGACGAGAGAGAGAGGGTCACAGTAACACAATCGTGGCTATTAACAGTTATCTAATATATTAAAAGGGTATTCCAATTAACTTTATATTATTTTGTTTGTGCTGTCCATTGTACACCAAATAATGTACAGACCCAAAGATTGTCCAGTAACTTGAATAATTGACCTGTACTGTTCTCATTGTACTTTACCTTAGTGTATATCAAACACACCTTTTGTTTAATTCTTTAGCTGTATTGAATTTCGATAGGCCTACTAAAGTTTTATATTGGACTGGTTAGAATAGAGGCTCAATTTTATATTTGGTGGTTTGCAGAGGTTGCATGAAGAAAATGAGAAATTGTTTGATAGATTAACTCAGAAAGCATCTACGGCCGGATCACCTAAGGTAGGAAGGTTTCACTGCATACCAGATTAACTGTATACTATCACTATGAACTGTTGTATATAAAGGGAAGTATTGTTGTCAAGCTTTTCAAATTTGACACTAACTATTTTAATGTTTGTATATCAAATTATGGTCCTTTTTTAAAATATAAGTTACACTGTATATGGCCCTGTTATATTTTTCTTTTGATGACTGTGGTTGTGTCACTAAACCAAATGTTTCTATCTTACCCATAAGTAGTGTTTGATTTTGAAGAACTTTTGATTCATAAACTGGCTTCTATTTTCATGGCTGCAACCATAGATGTCTTTTTTTCCTACCATTGCTTGCTTTCTTTTGATCAATCAGGAAATCAGCAACATGTTGTATTGTAATATACATACCAATTGTCATAAATAGCATATCCAAACATTAATGTAACAATTATTTATATTAATAGTCATGCTTCTTTGCTGTGTGTGGGTATTTCTGGCTCCCTAAAATTCATGCCTTACTTTCAGTTGTCAAGTCCATTAGCCCATGGATCAGCAAATGTTCAGCCTCGGGATATTGGAAGGTACTATTTATTCTACTCCTTGTAAGTTTTGTTTTGTTTTCAAGTATATGATTATTGAGTATTGACTAAATTCTGGTTGGCTTGATACAGGAATGGCACCAACAACAATACAAGTTCTCGTTCTATGGATGTTCTTCCTTCACCTTTGGCCACTGATAAAAATGATGGCACGGTTGCTCTAGTTAAAACTGGCTCTGAAATAGTTAAGACTACCCCTGCCGGTGAATATCTGACTGCTGCCCTGAATGATTTCGATCCAGATCAATATGAAGGGCATGCTGCTATATCTGATGGTGCAAACAAGCTTTTGATGCTGGTATGTGTGAATGTATTTATGATTCATTTTACTGAAAACAGCTAATATGTGCAGTTGTGTTATCTTGTATGTTATTTTCAGTTATGTTAAGCTGAGTCTTCCTCGGAAGAATATCTAAATTCTGATCATACATGTGAAATTGAACATTTCATATGCATCTAACCTCTTTCTAGTTACTCACTGGATAATGCAATGACTTGGATGCATTAAAAACTTCAGGGAAATTACACTAATCCCAAGGTTAGAGCACATTACACTCGTGAGACTCCTGTTGTATGGGACACAACACCAGTCTTTGTTGATTGTAAGGTGTCAGCTGCTGTATAATTTATGGGTAAAATGTCTAAAATTCCTATTCAAGCTTGCCTTTTCCTCATAATTAAAAGCATAAATTTCCATCTTCATCCTCACACCTCTAAACCTCACCAACCCATGACCTAAGCCTCACCGACCTGTTCTCTAATGTATTCCTTCAAGCACCCTCATAAATCCCTTCATGAAATCATTCAGTTTCCATCTTTTGCCAGGACAAAACACAAATTTGATGGATACTAAATTATTTTTACCAATTGATAAGAACCTTAGACATTGTGTTTCAATGTATGCCTTTTGTGCACCCACATAAATCGCAAGGGTCTTATCAGTTGGTATATAGCTTTTCACCATGCCTCAGGTTCTCAGCTACAAATGAACAGCATGGGTGGTGATGCTGGCATTGTATTATTTGCTTAGGACCAGTCAAAGGGCGAGTGCATGGCCAACTTGGATGGATGTTGGGGCTGTTGAGTGTGGATCATGGTGGGATGCTAAGATCCTATTGCAACTTTGCATGGTATGGCACATGAGGCCCACATTGAAAGTGGGGATTCTAGTTTGATGGGTTTATAAAGAGAGTCAAGACACCAGAGAAATATACTGGAAATGGCAAAGCATTGCCAGCAAAAGAAACCAGAGGACAACTAGCTCCTTGCACTGTCACGTGCTGACATGAGAGAGGACTGAAGCCTGGTGACAAGTCCTTGATACCAGGACACTGCTGCTGACTGCCAGAATATTAGGATAGGAAGATAGTAGGGTTCTGAACCTCTTATAATGGGCAGTGAGACAGTAAGACCTAGGTTCACCCAAAAAATCAGGGCAAATTTTGACCAACTCTTGATACCCTATTAGGAGAAGCTGTTAACGATGGTGGGAGCATGCTGGAATATGAATGTTTTATTCTTAGGCACTGTACATGATATATATAATCATGTGTGTTTATAATACTAACTGTTAATCCCTATAATTGTGCTATTCTAATTTCTACATTTACTAAGAGAATATTTACAGCTGGAATTGCTCCCATTCTATAACAACTTGAAATAATCATGTGCTTAACATCAAAAGAGGTTATACATACAATTTTAATCATAATAAATGAGGTTGATTGCTCTGCATATCAATAAAATGTCTGCACCAATTTCATGAGCATATTTTAAATTGGTTGCAGGTTCTGGCTGCTGTCATCAAAGCTGGTGCCTCTAGAGAACATGAGATACTCGCTGAAATTAGGGATTCTGTTTTCTCTTTTATTAGAAAGATGGAACCAAAACAAGTAATGGACACCATGCTTGTTTCCCGTGTTAGAATTCTGTATATAAGATCTTTGCTTGCTAGATCCCCAGAGTTGCAATCAATTAAGGTAATAACAGTAGAGGCTGTTGGATTTCTCTTTGAAAAGAAAATAAGTTCTAATAAGGTTTTCGCTGTGTACTTTTGGGATGCTTTATTGAGTCTAGTGGTATGCATTTTGTTGATTTTGTATGTCTTGCACATTGAATTGGAAGGTTTTGCCAGTTGAGTGCTTTCTCGAAAAGACTAATACTGGGCGCAGTAGAAGTTCCAGCCGAGGGAGTAGTCCTGGTAGGTCTCCTGTGTTATATGTTGATGAGCAGATCCAGGGATTTAAAGTGAATCTAAAGCCAGAAAAGAAATCCAAATTTTCATCTGTTGTGCTGAAGATACGTGGTATTGATGAGGTAGCTGCTACAACTTATTATTATATATCTTCTTATTTCTCTGTACAATAAGAAACAGAAAAGCTCAGTTACGGTGTAGAAAACTATTGGGGAGGGAAATTGTAGTTTCTCCTGTGACTTCTTTTAGATCTTTGAACATTATAAATGCCTTTTTGCAATTTCTTGGTGTCCCTATCATATGTTATCTGCTAAATGACTGATAACTGGTTGAGAAATGAAGGTTGGGAAAGTAAACATTTCTTACACTTCAAAGTTTCCATAAAGACATGCCATTTATTCTTTTTAGTTTTTGTGCTGCTTTTGTGTTGTTTCTTTTCTGGCACATACCTGAAAAAAACCTTTCATTGTTTGAACCTAGGTCACATGTAGATACTTCATTTTTACTTATTCTCTTTGCATTTTGAAATAAACTGTGCATAGGACATCTGGAGACAGCAAGTAACTGGTGGAAAGCTTAGGGAAATTACTGAGGAGGCCAAAAGTTTTGCAATTGGTAACAGGGCTCTTGCTGCACTATTTGTACATACACCAGCGGGTGAGCTGCAGCGTCAAATTAGATCCTGGCTTGCAGAGAGTTTTGAGTTTCTATCTTTAACGGGAGAAGATGCATCGGGGGGGTCAACTGGTCAGTTGGAACTTCTTTCAACTGCAATTATGGATGGTTGGATGGCGGGACTTGGTGCTGCTCTTCCTCCCCACACTGATGCCCTTGGCCAGCTATTATTTGAATATTCAAAACGTGTCTATACTTCTCAATTACAACACTTGAAGGTATGCCTCTAGTTAGTTCTGTGTTGCATGACTTATAAATGCATACCTCAGAAGTTCTCGATGGAAGCCTTGTTTACTTTAGGACTTTGTTGAGAGATGACACTCATACAATTCATTGCATTCAAATATTACAATAGTCTAAACATAATACGGAGTCCAGCTACTTGTTTTGGCATCTTTGATTGGATGAAGTACTTTTCATAGCTTCTTTATAATATTTAGATAATGGTCACTTGTTTTGGCATCTTTGATTGGATGAAGTACTTTTCATAGCTTCTTTATAATATTTAGATAATGGTCACTTCGTATCGTCTTTGGTGGATATTATCTATCAATCTAGTTTAAACTTAAATTTTATTTCTTTAACCTTCTCTCATACTAATTTTCTAGATCTAGGTACACAGCGGCTGCTCCTTTATATAGATTAATTACAATTAATTATAGGAGATAATGAGATATTGTTCCTATAGTTCTGATATGATAATAAAGACATAGTCTGAAATTGATCCTATTTTGATTCTCAACAGCTACAAAAGAAAAGAGTGCTACTTAGAATTTTAATATATTATTTTCCCTAACTTCTTACATGCATTTTGAATTCAGACATTCTTCCCTAACAGAGGTATGCATCTGTTTCAGAAGGTTACATAACTAACATATAACCTTCTGAAACAGATGCATACCTCTGTTACCTTCCGTGGAAAGTTAGATTTATGTGATTTGATTGTGTTGTGGATGCATACCTTAGACCAAAAGAAATGAATGAATCCTTTTTAATTAATTTCCCTTTTATGAGAGCATGATCTGATATTAGGCTCCTTAGATAATGTGTCGGGCTTCTGTTTTCTGACATTTGATTGCCAGGATATTGCTGGTACCTTGGCAACAGAGGAGGCTGAAGATGCAGCCCAAGTAGCGAAGCTACGTTCAGCTCTAGAGTCGGTTGATCATAAAAGAAGAAAGGTTCTTTGTTTTTTTTCCAATTGTTAAATCTTATGCATGCCTGCAATTGTGTTATACTATATCTTTAGTTGCTGCATGAACTCACACTTTTGTAATTTCATTGGTTATGAGATAAAAGTTTCCCAATAAATGCTGTTATAACCCCTGATTATAATGCAAAACCATTTATTTATTTATTTTGACACTAGAGGCTGAGAATTGATGTAATGATATGGTTGTTGCCTTTTGACCTGATAATGTTGGTAACAAGTTCTAGTTGTATAAACAACTCTCTCCAACCTATGGTAGGAGAGTGCATATAGAACGGAGACATGAATTAAATTGTGTGCATTTGATATTGGGTCCCGTGGAAGTCACAACCAATATTAGCCACCATTATATTATCATCAATGGAACTATAGGACTAATTCTCAGTGAAAAGGTTTAAATTCATCATTCTTGCTCTCCCCATCAATGCTGGGAATAGAGCATAGACAAAGCCAATCACCAAAAATTATGATGAAAAAATTTCAAAGAGAAAGAGCTTCAAACCTTTGTAAACATGGCAGTAGTGTAGTGATTGGATTGGTTTACAAAGGATGGTAAAACTCATATATCATATAATGTCGAAATTATAGGAATTTAGGCTATGTTGTCAATCACGGGTGTTGCGGCGGAGCGGCCCCCATCCGCGATGGGGATGGACGTAGCGGCGCGGTTCAACGTCGCGGTTGGCACGGCCGCTATCGCGGCGGAGCGGCACGGGATCTGGATCGGATTTTTGCGCCGCTACACTGAAGCCGTGGAAATTCCGAAAATGCCCTCACTTAATGCGGGAAAGTGAGGGTATTTTTGGTATTTTCGTTTTTGTATTACCTGCTCAGGGCTCCATAGCTGGAATTTGAAAACCCTAGCGCGTTGCTGCTCTGCACACTTGCAAGGCTGCGACACCCCGGCGAGGCTGCGACCCCGGCGACGCTGCAACACCGGCAAGTGCCGCCACCTCCTCCATGCCCAGGAGCACGCTGCGAGTCTGCGACACTGTTCATACCTTTCTTTCCCAATACGCTGCGAGTCTGCGATACCGTTTCCTTGCTTGAGGTTTTCTATTTATTGTTTCTTTGTTTTCCTAATTATTTAATTGCCCTTTTTTTCAGTGTGGGTACCATGAGCTGGGATATGTGTGCATATAATCAGTTTTCAATTCATTATATTTAGATATTAATTAATATCGCCCTCTCATGTTTTATTATTATTTTTATTTAGTATTGTTTTGATGCTACCCACTTGTTTTAATTTCCACGGTCAATCAGTAGTTCATAATAATCAATGTTTATTTGCTTGACTTTCTACTTTATGTTTTGTAACTTTTGTTTAAGTAATTATGTTTTCAGTTATTCTTCTATTTTTGAACTTATATATATACATATTATTAATTATTTAACATATATAAAAAACATTAGAATAGCGGTCATCCCACTATCTGCTATCCCGCTATCCCACTTTTGGGGTCGACCACTCTGCTCCGCTGCGCCGGTATTGACAACTATGAATTTAGGTAGGAAAAGACATCAACAAAGACTTATCCCACTAGGGGAGGTCGGCTACATGGATCATACAATGCCATTTAACACGGTTAAAAACCAAAGTTTTAGAAATATTATTTAGCTTGAATCTCAATCTCCCTTGTTGATTTCCTCCAACGTTCTTTTTGGTCTCCTTTTCACTGTTTTAAAAATCATGCAATCTACTCTTCTAATTGGTACCTCTAGTGGCCTTCTTTGTACATGATGCCCAAACCACTTTAACCGATTTTCTGTCATTTTTTCCTCAGTTGGTGCTACACTAATCTTTTCTCATACATAATCATTTTGTATTCTATCATTTCTTATATGACCACAAATCCATCTTAACACTCTCATTTCTACTACTCTTACTTTTCTCTCATGTTGTCCCTTTAAAGTCCAACATTCACTACCATATAGTATTAGCTGAAAGAGTGAAAGTATTTAGGTAGGATTGTAGGAAAAGGCTGTTAGATAATATTTATAGAATATGATATTTTTCTATGATGTATACTGATACATTACAGGAGACAAAGCACTAGCCCTTGTTTATAGCATTCTTGGATTCCTTATCCTGATCAAATCTTAATGAATCAAATTAAAAAATACTGAAATTGAAACTACTCCAAAGTGATGATCTAAGACAACTGTTGCAATTATGGGGTTTTAGATAATAGAGGGAGAGAATAGAGAGAAAACTGAGTTTAAATAATATTTATTTGTATAAGATATGATGTGATGATAAAACCTAATGCACTCATGCCTATTTATACTTAATAATCCTAAGGTAATGAATCATAAAATATCAGAAAACATCAAAAAAAAAAAAAAAAAAATTACTCAAGTTAAGAAAAATGAGGAAAATAGAGAAACTAATCTTGAGATAATTTTTTAGATACTCAAGTTAAGAAAGATATAATATAGACAATATGAGATAAAAATTTCGTACCCCATTGCCCAGAGGCTCTTCGCTATGCGAAGGTATGGGGGAGGGATGTTGTACGCAGCCTTACCCTTGCATATGCAAAGAGGCTGTTTCCGAATAGACAATATGAGATAGTCTAACTAAAAATTACTCTATGATTCAATCAAGTTGCAAGAGAAGATATCATCCAATGGTTTGATATTGGCATATTAGGGTTCTTCATTTTTCTTATATTGAAATATCAGAGCCTTAATTCTTTTTAAATTTTTTTTGCATTTTATTTTGCTTGGAGGACACTCAGAAGGTTTTAACTTTTAATAAAATTTAATAAGGAAAAGAAAAAGAAAACATTATTTTCAGGCTTTTTTTCCATGGTGTATAATTATATTCCTGGAAAAGAGAAGTTGAGAGTATGGTGATCCCATATTTTGCTTGATTTTTGTTCCCATGCCAAGTGATAAGTATTTTGATTTCCCATGACAATTTTAAGTTATCTTGTAACCAAAATATTAATTTCCCTTTCCATTTTCAGTCTTTTCTCCTATCATTTGAATTTTACCAAATTATATAGGCTAAAATGTATTTTTTGTCCCCGTAAAATATTCAAAGTTTGGTTTTAGTCCTTACAAATTTTTTTTGTCTGTTTGTCTTTGAAAAATTAATATGTGTGACTTTTTGGCCTCGAGCTAAGTTTGGACGAATCCAAACCTATCCAACCCTACATGGATTTTTTTTAAAATTAATTTAAAATATAATTTCTGGAGGTTAAAATTCCCCCACAAAATATAAAAAAGCTGCCACAAATTTTTTAAATAATTTCCTGTCTTGTATATCTCATTGAGCTTCTTCCCGTATGTGTCGAGCTTTGCAAACGTCATGTCCAAATTGCTTTGCATTAGAAGCTTCCTGTTGTAGGACATGTCCACGCAACACTGACACAGATCATGGCACTCCGCCACTGGCGGCCATGACAGCGATGGGCTCTCACTGGAGTCGCAGTTCTCTACGGTGATTAGATTGCCGTGAAGCTCCTCCTGGTTGGCCTGAATCAGCTGCAATTTTCTGGCGAAGACGCAAATCGAATGGGAGAGAGAGAGAACACACAGAAAAGAATAGCTTCACCGTTCACCAGAGACCCGAAGCTCCGGCAAATGCTTCTTCATCGCTGTCGTCAGTGTTGCCTACGTTGCAGTGTTTGATGTAGAGGAGGAGGAGGGATGTGAGGGAGATTATGGTTGTCAAAACGCACACCACCACTGCATGCTATGCCTGGTTTGAACGTCAACAGGAGGGGTTGTTCTCTTGGGGTGGTGGAGCAATGACGCTACTACCATTGGGAGTTGGGGGTGGAGTTTCTGTGGTCTCTGCTGCATATGTAAGGAATAATAGAATGAGAGCGAAGAGAAGGAAGGTTAGGGTGAAGAAAGAAGGTGCAGTAGCAGCCATGAGCATCAGCATGTGTGTGCGGTGGTGACATTGTTGTGTTAGCAGTAATAGGGACAGAGAGTGGTTAGTTGAGGATGGTGAAGCTGAGCATTAATTTTTGGCAGCTTTTTGTATTTTGTGGGTGGTTTTTAACCCCCAAAAATTACATTTTAAAATTTAATTAATGTCATGTAGGCTCAGATAGATTTGGATTTATCCAAACCTAGCTCTGAACCAAAAAGTCACGTTTTAATTTTGTGCGGATGTAAAACAAACGAAAAACAAACTTTGGGTATTTTACAAGAAAAAAAAACATATTTTAGCCAATTATATATTAAGATATTGAATTCTAACCAAACTTCTTTTATAGTTTACCTAGAACTAACATTCTTGGTCCTAGTATTAAAAAATAACATTCTTCATCAATCTCATTTATTGTCCATTAAAGAAGTCTGTTGTAGTGGGATGTTATAAAGCTGAAATTCTATTCAACTCAATAAGAAATTCATTTTTGTTATGCTTCTAGGTCGGAAGAGATTTTATGTGTATAATTGTTTGTAGCTTCTTTTAGAATGTGAGCTTGGACCTAACACAACCCCGAAAGTTAACTCATGGGTCGAAGGTTGCCCTCCACTTGTATATTTTATCTTGGTACTATTTCTATCCGATGTGAGACTTGGGTTTTTCACAATATACCCCTTACGCCCAACACTTTTGGGCTTGGTGCGTGGATAACATGATAGGTGGCTCATTTAATTGATCTAGGATAGGCTTTAATACTATCTTAGAATGTGGGTTTGTTCCTAACTCAACTACAAAACCTATTCCAAAGAAGGATCTTTCTGCTCGTTATCTTGAATGATTTGTTTATCATACACTGACATTGATTTCTTCATTTTTCTTTT
Organism: Glycine soja; assembly: GCF_004193775.1. Lineage (NCBI taxonomy): Eukaryota > Viridiplantae > Streptophyta > Magnoliopsida > Fabales > Fabaceae > Glycine > Glycine soja. The sequence continues at coordinate 38,326,003 of NC_041009.1, forward strand.
ATCAGATTTTGCAACAAATGAAAAGTGATATAGCTTTATTGACGTTAGAAAATGGTGGTTTCCCTATTCAAAATCCTTCTACTGCAGCTGAAGATGCGCGATTAGCATCTCTTATTTCGCTTGATAGCATATTAAAGCAAATCAAGGTTTTTATATTATTGTTCAAATCTATTTTCGAAAGTTAGTGTACTGATTGGATATTATTAATAATTCAACGCTTTATTTAAACAGGATATGACAAGACTTTCTTCCGTGAACATCTTGACCAAAAGTAAGAAAAAAACGATGCTTGCTTCTCTTAATGAATTAACAGAACAGATGCCTTCGCTTCTTGAAATTGATCATCCATGTGCTCAGAGGCACATCGCAGATGCTCGCTACATGGTTGAGGTATGCGAAGTATTGTGTATTGTATGCTTAACTTCTTTCATCCGTTGTCCAAGTTGGTAACAATTTTATAATATGCTAAAGGACTCAACTGATGAAAATTAATTTGGATTGATTTTCTTTGATGCCTGAATCCTTTATTTTGTTATGATACAGTCAATTCCTGAAGAAGATGACCCCATTCAAGATATATCTCATGATCGCATGCCATCAACAGATCTGGGCTCTGGATCTGAAACTGACGTTACACAGTGGAATGTACTCCAATTTAATACTGGCTCGACCTCACCATTTATAATAAAATGTGGTGCAAACTCTAATTCAGAACTAGTCATTAAAGCCGACGCACGAGTTCAGGAACCAAAAGGTGGTGAAATTGTGAGGGTTGCCCCTAGACCCTCCGTTTTGGACAATATGAGCTTGGATGAAATGAAACAAATATTTAATGAACTACCCGAGGCTCTAAGCTTGCTGGCTCTAGCAAGGACTGCAGATGGAACTCGGGCACGATATTCTAGATTATACTGGACCTTGGCTACTAAGGTTCCATCGCTTAAGGATTTGGTCGGTGAGCTCGAAAAAGGGGCTGCACTCAGAGATGTGAGAACATGACCTTTGAAGGGAGCTAGATGGTTCTTAACTTGTATGTGTAGAGGTGCCTGTGCTAAATGTCTAATGCTCTGCGGGAGTTTGGTCAAGTGGTATTGCATTTCCGTCTGGCTTGCTTTATTCTTGGGGGAAGCAAATTCCCTGTAATGTTATGTACAATGTATGTATTTGTCACTCTGCTTGCACGTTATGTCTGTATGTAGTAATTATTTTTTTAGTATACTTTTCCTGCAGTTTTGCTTGGGATAGTTAATGAATGTAGCTTAAAACGCTGCTTACCGGTTCAGTTCAACCAGGTGCACAAGTTGCACCATCTGATTCCATTGACAAATTCGGTTTTAAATATAATATTCATATTCAACTTTTGGCCGTAAAAATTGGGAGTATTTGTGGTTCATTGTGAATTGATATTTAGGTAAAATTATTTGATCTGATCATAAAATTATTGGAATTGACTAATCCCTCACAACTTCACAAATCAATGTTCAAATTTTAGTTGGGAGTGTTTATATTTAGTGTCCAAATATGTCTCGATTAGGATTGTCTCTAAATATAAAAATCAAATAAAAATGAAAATTAAAAAAATTGAAATTATTAACATTCGCTTTTTGAGTATTCAAAAGCGAATTTATTTTCAAAAACTTCATAAATTTCGAAAGTCTCACCTTAATTATAAAAGGAACATATTCACCACCAAATTTCAAATTGGGGGACTTTGCTCAAAACTGCATATAAAATCCTCCCTTTCTGCCAGTCACTTTCATTTCCCCTCCTAATACCAAAAGAGAATAATGAAACAAAGAGGTCCACGAGGCTGCCAACAACACGTTGTTTTGAACAATGTGCCCTTACTTTTAGTACCAACACGAGTACGAACTATGAAGCACCAACACCGACACGGACACCGGACACGACACGGACACGTGGACACCTGTAATGTCCAAAATATAGAACGTAGTACGGGTGTCGTGTCGGTGTCTGACACGGACGCGGACGCGTGTCGGACACCGGACACGACAAGGGACTGGAGTGTCCGTGCTTCATAGAGTACGAATGACGCTATGAGGATTGCACATTGAGGTGTTCGAATTGTCATAGGACGTTCCACGGTGTGGCGGACATTGCCGTCGTTGGAGGCGGTGGTGGCGAGAAAGGAGAAGTATTACTGCTACCACGTGAGTATTCATGCTCCTTCTGATCAAGGTTTGAGTGTGAAAAAATATTGCCAAATTCAACCCACTGTTCCTTGGATTTTTGGTACCCCAACATCTCCTCTTGAGTAAGAACCAAGCCATGTTGATTCTCCAATTCCTTCTCAAGATAAGTCGTATCTGAAGTATATCTAACACCAAGTTTTCTGTGAAACACCTTTTAACTTGGCTTCAATAATTTGTTTATGACAAAAGATGTTTCCAAATGTCTCATCATTAAATTTGGTGAATTCATCGACAATATGCGTTGAGCTTATGAATATTTTCGTAAATATTTGTTTTATAATTTAAAATTTTTAAAAATATATTATTTATATTAATTATGTTTTTATAAAATAAAATATTTGTTTTAGAATCTATTACGTAAAATTAAAATTTTTATATTTTAAGATTTTGCTTTTAATATATATATATATATATATATCCTCCTCTAGCAAAAACATACTAGTAGAAAAATATTTTTTTTTCTTTTCTTTTTTATAAAAATTATCTTTTTGAGAGCAATAATATTGGTATCCAGAAGGTTCGAGAATCTTTTCATTGCACATGATCACAACCAACTGGTTGTCATATCTTTGGAGAAGAGCGCAATCAGAATTTTCTACCAGTGTAGTAGGAACATTTTCTCTTTAAGGATAGCGTTTGTACGCTTTAATCCAAGTTAATTAAATTTTTTTCCTTAAATTTTTTTCCTTTGTACTTATTGTATGTTATATTGTATTGTTGATTCATGTTTTGTCATATTTTGAAGTTACTTTGCTATTGTTATTTAGTTTAAGGCTTTACATTTTCTTCTCATTTATTTCAATTTCCTAACAAAACAACAATAACAAAGTAACTTCAGAATATGACAGAACATGAATCAACAATGCAATATAATATACAATAAGCACAAAGGAAAATAATTAAAGGGAGGAATTTTAATTAGCTTGAGTTGAAACGCACAAATGCTATCCTTTGAGAGAAAATGCTCCCACTGGTATAAAATTTTGATTGCGCTCCTCCCCCAAGATACGACAACCTGTTAATTATAATCGTGTGTAGTAAAAGGATCATCAAACCTTCTTAACACCAAAGCTCTTACTTGCAAAAAGATAATTTGTATAAGAAAGGAAAAGAAAAAAGAAAATTGTTTTTTCTGTTTGTATGTTTTTGCTAGAAGAGGAGAGAGATATATATAGACATAGACCCCCTTATTCAACAAAAAAAAAATCTCAATGGAAAACTACATGACCGTTGGAAACCAACATGCACAACAAAACAAAAGTAACAAACACATAACAAACACCATTGACCCACTTAAAGCAAAATCTTAAAAGATAGGAATTCTAATTTTATGTAACATATTCTAAAATAAATATTTTTTTTATAAAAATAGAATTAATATAAGTAATATATTTTTATAAATTTTATATTATAAAAAAATATTTACTAACATTCCCCCACATAATTTAAAATTTTAAAATATTTTTAAAAAAATATAATTTGTATAGAAATGTAAAAGAAAGAGCAATGTGATATTGTATTTCAGTATAAGGAACCTTCCGGGTTTGAGCCTTATATCTAGTGTTTATGAATTTCCACCCGAGAAAATGTAGTAACTTAATTGTCTTGAACTACACCTTCTTTAACCAGATTTTAGTACACAACCCCTACAATATTGACGTTCATTTAGGTTCTAATCAGTGGTAGCGCGTTACACGGTCTTGCACATGTATCTTGTTTCGTGAGTGTCACTTAGAGATTAATCCATATCTCACAGTGGTGGCCCTACCACCACACTCACTAGGTGAATCCTCAAAGAGTGGTTTGTGACTCCACCCCTACAATAATTGTCATTGAATTCATTAAGAGATTTTTTTTAACAAAAAATACACATATAAATACCTCAACCTTAATATTGTCACAAATTATAATACACCTCGTCATAGGAATGAGAAATGAAATAACTCCACAAAATTTTATTTTGGTGTACTTTAGTCAACAAGCAATTTCGTTGTTACCCATTGAACTCCATTCATGGGATCACCAATCACACGGAGATGGATGTCCATTGCTGTAACTAAATAATGGGCTCTAGTCCCATTCCCATCGACAACTCAAGTACTTGTTGGTGTGTCAACCCTGTTATAAGCGGATCTCCAATATTATTTAATGACCTGACAAAGTCAAGAGAAATGACACTATGAGAAATCAAATTTCTGATAGACTTATGTCTTACTCTTAAGTGTCTTCTTTTTTCATTAAAATTTTTGCTGGTAACTTTAGATATAGCAACTTGAGTATCACGATGCACTGGAATTGGAGGTATAGACTTATTCAACAATGGCAAATCACATAACAAATTTTTAAGAAACTCAGCCTCACTAGTAGCAGCAGATTTCCATGATACTGCACCACCAGCTAAAATAAGGACATAACTACTTGTCGATTTTGTTTCATCAGAATCATAAATCCAATTTGCATCACTAAACCTCTCAATTACTTCCTAATCTACCAACTGCATATACAATATCAGGTCCAGAGAAGTTTGTCAAATGCAACAAAGAACCAATAATTTGAGAATATTTATGTGAAGAAATTCCTTTACTCAAACTTTTCTTTAACTTAATGGATGAGTCATAAGGAGTAGAAACATGTTTCACATCAAAATAATTAAACTTCTTTAATAGCTTTTCAACATAATGTGATTGGGTTAAAACCATGCCATCATTTTTTTTTGTAAGCTTAATACCCAAAATCACATCTCCGGGACCAAGGTCCTTCATATCAAAATTACTAGACAGGAAGGACTTCTAATCATTTATGAAATGCATATTACTGACAAATATCAATATGTCATCCACATGTAAACATAAAATGACACATCCACTATCATCAAATTGTTTCACATACACACATTTATCAATATTATTGATTTGAAAATCAAATGAAAGAACAACTTGATCAAACTTTTGGTGTCATTGCTTTGGTGCTTGTTTCAACCATATAAAAATTTAACAAGTTTACAAACTTTATTTTCCTTACCCGATTCTACAAAACCTTCAGGTTGGCTCATATAAATTTCTTCTTTTAAATCACCATTTAAAAAATCAATTTTTACATCCATTTAATGAAATTCCAAATTAAAAACACAAACAAGTGCAATTAAAACTCTAATAGTAGTAACTTTAGAAACAGGAGAATATGTATCAAAGAAATCTACACCTTCTATTTGTTTACAACCAATCACAACAAGTCTTGCCTTAAATTTTTCTACAGACCCATCAGTTCTTAATTTCTTTCGGAAAACTTACTTACAATCTATACTTTTACAACAAGGGGGAAAATCAGTAAGAAACTAGGTTTTATTAGTTTTAAGAGAACTATTTTCATCATTAATTGCTTCTTTCCAAAAGGTGCATCAATAAACCTCATGACCTCACCATAAGTTTTAGAATCATCTTCAAGTAGAAAAGAGCAAAATTCAGAACCAAAATCCTTAGCTTTTTTAGATCTTTTACTCCTCCTAGGTTAAAAAATAATGTCCTTATTAGCATTACTACAAGACGATAAATTAGAACAAGAAGTATCACAAACAGATTTAGAAAATTTATTTTTCAAAGGAAAAATATTTTCAAAGAAAGTGATATCTCTACATTCCATAATAGTATCATTAGAAATTTTGGACACTTATGAATTAACAACCAAGAATTTATAAGTAGTACTATGCAAAGAATATCCAACAAAAACATAATCAACAGTTTTTGGTCCAATTTTCTTTTTCTTATAAATAGGGATGTTAACCTTTGCTAGACACCCCATACTTTAAGATATTTCAGATTAGGTTTTCTTTTTCTCTATAGCTCATAAGGAATTTTTTAATATTTTTTATAAGGTACTCTATTAAGAATATGACGTGTAGAATATAAAACTTCACCCAAGTGTTCATTTTATTGTTTTGTGTGTTGTATTATCACATGTTTATTTTTTTTAGCAAGGAGCTACATATATAGAGGGAACCAGTCACCAATGTGTAGCAACAAAATACTTGTAACAATAACGTTAAACAACAGAAAATAAAAACCAACTAACAAACTTCTTAATTTTAAAGACTCGTAACGTTCACAAATGAATTTGATCAAATAAAAGATAATTTCCTAAAATATATGAATATAAGTAATGAGATGCTTTTAATTTTTCACATAGACTAGTTCTAAAAACATTTTATCTTTACAAAACATAATTAATAAAGAAAATATATTTAAATTTTAAATTTTAAATTATAAGAAAATATTTTCCAACAGAATATTCCCTAATGTTTTCCTCCAAGTATTCGAAACAAGAATTCCATAGTCCAGATTCATAGTCCATGCCACCTAAAAACTGAATGGTCTTGATCTTCTTGTTATGAGACTTAACACAACTAACCATGATAAGATTATGGTCAGAGTTATTGGTTGCGAGAAACTCTACAAGCACATGAGGAAAGACAATCCTATAGTTCGTGTTTGACATACAATCAAGTCTCTTGCGTATATGTTTCCCATTGTGAATATTTTTCCTCCATGTGAAAAAACAACCACTAGTATTAATGTCAATGAGTTTGTAGTTATCAATAGTTACCCCAAACTTGCAAGCTTTAGAAAAAGCAAACTTTCCCCCTAAGACCTCTTGGAATAACAAATCTCATTCATGACACCAGTAGCTAGCCAAGGGCCATTCAAATTTTTCCCTAGGGTAGTCAAATAATCCTAGAAAGAAGAACCAAGGTTTGGGTTATGCAACACGTACACTACTGAACAATACTAACTCACATTGCACTTCTTTATTGCAAAAGCTATACATTGGGGAGTTGAGTCAACCAAAGAAAACGAGAGATCATACCTTGAAGTCAAGATCCCAATACCTCCCTTGTGACCTCGAGCTTCATACAGAAATTACTCATTCAAAATAGTTTTCAATCTTAATAAGATGTTTTTTCCATCTACTGATTATTTTAAAGAACTAAAACAAGCGCATTAAAAATTAAAAAAATGATTACGTTTTTTTAAAAAAGAAAACAAGTTATTCTTTTATGAAAAAGTGTAACAAAGGAACCCTTAATCTATTTCAAAATGTTTTGATATAACCTTAGAAAGGATTAATTTTGGTTTAAGAGAAAACCTTAGAATTTTTTATTTTTCTTCGGTTAACAGAAAATAATTTGATTTTAATTGACATAGAGATTAATCTAGAGTTAATACATGTATAATCTCATAAATCCTCGTAAAGTGTAAGTGTAATTTACTAAAAATCAAACCATCTATAATTATAACAAAACAAAATCATAAAATACAAAAGTCTCACTTTATCTATAATTATTAATAAAAAAAATTATCCTCCTTAGTATATATATATTTTATTCCTAAATTATTCTTTAATATATATAACTGTTTATATTTTTTTATAAATTTTTAAGATGTAATTACTATCATTTCTCCTAAAAAATTACTATTATTACTTTCTTTAACTGTTTTTTATTAAATAAAAATAGAAGCATGAAATACCTCTTTTACAACTATTTAATTATAAAAGGAGCATACCTACCATCAAAATTTCAAATTGAGGGACCTTACCCAAAAACCAGAATATAAAACCGTCACTTTCCGCCACATAGTCCTTCCACTTCCCCTTCTCAGAATACCCAAAAAAAAAAAAAATGAAACACGAAACAGACAACATTAACAACAACAACGGAACCCACGACGGGTCCGAAGATTCCGTCCTCCGCCCCTGTCTATCCCTCCTCAAGTGCCGCAGCTTCGCCGCGTGCCACGTGTCCGCTAACAAAATCTCAAGATCCGACCCGAACGTCTCCCTCCACGTGGACCAAATCCTCGCGGTGGCGGACGTCCTCGCGGCGGCGGAGCGCCGCCGCGTCCCCTCCCACCCGCACGACTGGTACTCCATCCTCCGCCTCCTCCCCGGCGACGGCGACAACCGCGACCTGACACGTCAGCACTTCAAAACCCTCGTGCGGCTCCTCGACCCTAACAAGAACAAGCTCCCCTTCGCCGATGAGGCTCTCATGCGCGTGCGAGAAGCGTGGTTCGTTCTCTCAGACCCAACGCGCAAGGCGCGCTTCGATAAAGAGATCAACGACGCCGCCAAAACAAAAACGACATCGTTTTGGACAATGTGCCCTTACTGTTGGTACCTACACGAGTACGAACGGAAATACGAGGACTGCACGTTGAGGTGTTCGAATTGCAAGAGAACTTTTCACGGCGCGGCGGTGACGTCGCCGCGGCCGGAGGCTGTGGCGGCGGGCAACGAGGAGTATTACTGCTACCACGTGAGCTTGCCGGTGAGGTATCCGGTCGGCGGCGAACGGTGTCGTTTTGGGGATGGGGCGAGGAAGAGGATGAGGGTTAAAACGGTGGCTAATAGAATGAAAAAGAAAGGGTTTGTTGTTGATGCTAATAATGATGAATCTGATTTGGATGGGGTGAGGTAGTGTGTGGTTCTTGTCACAATTTTTTGGGAGAATCTGAAAAGGGGGGAAAGTTTAACTTATTAGGGTTCTTGTTGATTATGTGTTTTTTGTTGTTGTTTTTAGGAAAAGAAGCATGCATTGCTTGTATTTTTGCAGTTTTGCAATGTCGCTTCTGCTTATTGTAATATTGTATATAATGAATGAATTATACTTTTTGGAAGGAAGACTAATTTGGGTTTTAGAGAGGTAATTGGGAAATATCTTGCACTTATGAATAGCTGGAAGGACTTTGATTCTCTTGTTGAAGAAGATTTGGTTCTGTTCTTCAATTTGCTGGAATATGAGTTATGAGTTTGACTTGATGATGCTCGAAGAGTGTTGGAACCATAACGCCTAGTATCTGAATAGGGTAAAGACATTCTAAATTTTTGCTAATTATGTTTTTTGTTGTTTGTTAGTTGGGTAATCACAGTGACTAGTAACTGAATTGTGTATGCATTTTGAATTTTGGTTAATTTCTTTGGTAAGACGTGCGACTAGTGTTTTTTTTTATGATGAACGAACTTGACTAGATCTGGTTCAGTTACAAAACAGACGATAAAAACGGAGGAGGATTTTTTGGTTTTATGATACTAGTTTATTAATAATTAGGCCATCGGCATACACGAAACTTGATTTTTTTATATTTTCAAAATGCATTGGTGTCTTGCTTAAACAAAGGTGATACGTTGTGTATCAAGGATGAGAGTTTTGGCTAGGCTCAACATGGATGAATGAATCAATAGAATAAGAACAAGGAGGATGAGAGTTTTGGCTAGGCTCAACATGGATGAATGAATCAATAGAATAAGAACAAGGAGTAAGAGATTTCAAGAAGAGTTTGACACTAAATTCTCTCATGGAAGAATGAGAGGAAAAAGCAAAGCTTAACTATTTTAGCCAACTTTTATAATATGATTTATTTTCACTTTTTAATTATACGGACTTGTGGACTGCTATCTTTCTTTTTAATGTTACTGGATCTTGGGTTCTAATCTAGGATTATTAGTAGGAGTTATAGATAGGCTCTTAAATACTTTGTTGGCCGTTTATATGAAATTTCAGGTTAAACACACTCAAGAGAGTGTCTCTCTTGGTTCTTGTGTGAAACTTTAGGTTTTTATCAAAGAATTTTATTCCGTGTGTCTAATCATTCTCAACTTATCAATCAATTTTCAAAGAGTGTGACGTTATTATTTTCATCTTCTTCTCTAATTCCGCTTTTTTCTTTTAAAAATTGAATCCGCAAATTAGGATTTCATTAATTGGTATAAGAACTTTGGTTCTTGAAATAAGATGTTATCTATCCTTAGTGTTTTTTTTCATGTGTATTTTCTCCTTGGTTTGTTCTCTGATTTATTTGTTTAACTCAATAGTATTATTTCATCTTCCTTTGTTTTGTTTCTTTGAATCTATCTTTCTTATCTTTCTTTTTTGAAGTGTATCGAGTATCTTTTTATCTTTTTTTAATATAGTATTAAAATTTGTGCAAAAAAAAAGGAAGAAAGAAGTAAGAAAAGAAAGAAATCAAGTTTTTAGATTTGGAGGCAAAATTCTGTCTAGATTTGGATTTTTCCAATCACATCTGCATTCAAATTTGAATTGTGTGCCAAAATAAAAAAAAGTGCAGAGATAATAAAAAAGGAAGAAAAAAAATGAAAAAAAAATCTTCATTCAAAGTCTTTCTTGTTTTTACATACTTTTATTTCAAAAAAAAAATTGTGTCTTGTTGATTATTTACATCTAATATAGTTTAATTTTTGGACAATCCTTTTCTTCATTCTAGAGTCTTTTAGTTTGTCTTAGCATTCCTTTTGAGTATTTCTTTCATTATTTTGTTTGTCTTTAAAATTCCTTAGTTTTTTTAATTGAAATTCTTTTATTTTCAAAATTTTGTGTGGATAAAAAAAATTAAAATTGTGAGGGTGAAAGAAAATGAATGCAAAGATAAGAGAAGATATGACTGGTGTGCTTCTAAAGAGAAGAATATTGATGCGGCATGGGGAGTCGCAGGGGAACCAAGACACGACGGCGTACACCACCATACCCGACCATAACATTTAGTCAACAGCACAAGGCATGACCCAGGCCCTCCACGCCGACGAGCACCACCACGTGATAGGTAGCGGCGACCGCTCCCCTAACTGGCGGGTGCAGTTCTACGTGTCTCCCTATGCCCGCACTAGATCGACGCTCCACGAGTTCAAACGGTGTTTCTTGAAGAAGAAGATCATTGGCGTGAGGGAAGAGTTGTGAATTCGAGAATGGGATTTCGGGAACTTTCAGGTGGAAGAGAGGATCAAGGTTATAAAGGAAGTACACAAACCTTTTGGAAGATTCTTCTATCAAGAAGAGAATTTCAATTTCTCACCTTTTAAAAGGAAATTAAAATTTTACATTTTTAGTTGTTTAAAATTCTATTTTAAAATTTCAAAAATTTAAATTCTTCATAAAAAAACATTCAAACAATGAATTTTAGATTAAAGAAATTTAAATTCTCTGATAAATTACTTTTCTCAATTAAAATTCTCTATCCAAATGCACTCTTAGAGTATTTCTTTTCTTGGCTTCTTGAGTTGAGTTTTGATTTGTGACATATTTTACATTGAATACTTGTTGATTTTGAGCTTGAAGGTTCTGCATGAGAACTGAAAAGAAGCAAGAGTGCTAAAAGGCAAGAGTGCATATTATCAAAGAAAAAGCTTTGAACAAGTGATACACAAGTGAACTTGAGTGAAACATTAAGTCGAGTGGTGAGGTCCTATTCTATTGTTTACTTGTGAACTAACTTTTCTTCTAGGTATGGCTTCTACAAGTGGAGATGCTACTCCACCATCTCCAAAAACCGCAAGGCTCATGGTGGAGATAATTAAACTTGGTGATCAAATGAGAATAATGAGTTATGACAATGAAGAAAGGATGGAGAGAATGAGAAAGGAGAATAATAAGAGTTTGGGAAGAATACACAGGAGTAATAAAGCTTTAAGTGTGAGGATTGAAAATATAGAGCGAAGAAGAGAGGAAAAATCATCTAATTCTTCTCATGGAAAAGATGAGGGAGGATAGAGGAATGAGAGGTATAGGGAGAGAAGAAATCATAAAAGATATGGAGGTAGGCAAAGAGAGTAAGGGATTGAGGGAGTGAAGGTGAAGATCCCTACTTTTAAAGGGACTTGTGATCCGGAAGTGTATTTTGAGTGGGAGATGAAGATTGAGCAAGTCTTTGCTTGCTACAACTACAATGAAGAAAAAAATATCAAATTGGCCTCCTTGGAGTTTGAGGGATATGCCTTAGTGTGGTGGAATCAAGTGAGGAGTGAAGTTGAGAGGATGAGAAGGTCGTTGAGTAATACTTGGTAAGACATGAAGAGAGTTTTGAGAGAGAGATTTGTGTCGTCCTATTATAGGAGAGACTTTCACAACAAGCTCCAAACACTAATTCAAGGAAATAGGAGTGTGGATGAGTATTACAAAGATGGAGATTTCCTTGATTAAGGCTCAAATTGAGGAGTCTTAAGAGGCCACCATGGCAAGGTTTTTGCATGGTCTCAATAGGGAGATTCAAGACATTGTAGAGTTGCACCACTATGCCTCTGTGGAAGATCTCATTCATCAAGCTATCAAGGTGGAGTAGCAATTAAAGAGGAAGCAAACATACAAGAAGTCCCCTTATGGCTCTTCAATTTGGAAAGATAAGGAGACATTTAAGAAGGAAGGAGGACTTTCATTCAAATCTCATGAAAAAGGTGTTGCCCTTGGTAAAAATAATTCTAACCCTACTCCCACTTCTTCACAGGTGAGTTCTAAATGTTTTAAGTGTTTGGGAAAGGGTCATATTATCTCTTAATGTCCTAACAAAAGGACTATGGTTGTATTGGGTAATGGGAATATCATTAGTGCTTCTTCTTCTAGTTCTTCTAGCGAGAGTGAAAGTGAATGTGATGTACAGCCCCTGAAAGTTGATCTTTTGATGGTTAGTTGGTTAATGGGGAGTGTGTGCAAGGATAGAGATGAAACTCAAAGGGAGAACATTTTTCATACTAGGTGCATGGTCACGAGGAAAATATGCTCTTTGATTATTGATGGGGGTAGTTGCACTAATGTAGCTAGCCAAAGATTGATTGGAAAACTTGCTTTGAAAACTTCCCCTCACCCTAGGTCTTAAAAACTACAATGGTTAAGTGAGAATGGGGAGCTAGTTGTAGATAGACAAGGTTTGATATGTTTCTCCAATGGAAAATATGTTGATAAGATACTGTTTGATGTAGTCCCTATGGAGGCTAGCCATCTCTTACTTGGAAGGCCTTGGCAGTATGATAGGGATGTTGTCCACAATAGTGTTACAAACAAATTTTCATTTGTACATAAAGGGAAAAAGGTTACCCTTAAATCTTTGTCTCCAAGTGAGGTTTGTGAGAATCAAATAAAAATGAGAGTGAAAAGAGAACAAGAGAGAAAAGAAGAGAAAAAAAATTGATGAAAAGAGAGAAACATGAAAGGGGAGAAAAGAAAGAAAAGAATGGAGATAAAAAAAAGAGTGAAACTGGAAAAAAAGATGAAAATTAAGAGAGAGAAATACAGAGCTTGTTCACGAGAAAAAAAGTGGTGAAAAGAGTGTTGCTAGCTAGGCTACCTATGTATTTACTAATGCCTCATGATTATTGTTTGTCTTCTATTGCTAGTTCTTTTCCTCTGGTGTGGAAGAATTACCGAAGAAGTTTGGGGACATCTTCTCCCAAAGACCCCCCCCCCCCTTATGGGTTACCTCCTTTGAGAGGGATAGAGCACCAAATTGATCTCATGCCAGGAGTTTCCTTACCAAATAAGCCAGCATATAGAAGCAATCTAGAAGAGACAAAAAAGATCCAAAGGCAAGTGGAGAGCTTGATGGAAAAAGGATGGGTGAGAGAAAGCTTGAGCCCATATGCTATGCCCATCATCTTGGTGCCAAAGAAGGATGAAACTTTGAGAATATGCACAAATTGTAGAGCCATCAATAACATCACTGCAAGTGATCATGAATCCCTTAAGCATCTAAAGGGCCAAGGCAAACTCAATAAGTGGTATGCCAAATGGGTAGAGTATCTAGAACAATTTCCTTATGTGATCAAACATAAGCAAGACAATGCTAATGTTGTGGCTGACGCCTCTTCTAGGAGGTATTATTTACTTTCCATGCTTGAAACTAAGATGCTTGCATTTGATCATATAAAGAAGTTGTATGCTTGTGATGATGACTTCTTTAATTTGTTTAAATTATGTAAAAAGGGTGCTCATAATAGATACTTTAGACATGATGGTTACCTATTCAAAGATAAGCAATTGTGTGTGCCTAAGAGTTCCATGCTTGAGTTTTTTATTAGAAAAGCTCATGAGGGTGGTTTGATGGGACATTTTGGAGTTGCTAAAACATGGAACATTTTGCATGAACATTTCTTTTGGCCACATATGAAACATGACGTGCATAAATTTTGTGATAGGTGTTTAGTGTGTAAAAAGGATAAATCAAAGGTCATGCATCATGGATTATATACTCCATTACCTATTCCTAAATCTCCTTGGATCGACATTTCTATGGATTTTGTGCTTGGTCTCCCAAGATCCAAGAAGGGGAGGGATTCTATTTTTTTTGTGGTTGATAGGTTCTCAAAGATGGCTCACTTCATACCCTGCCATCAAGCGAATGATGCTTGTGTGGTGGTAGATTTATTTTTTAGGGAAGTGGTGCATCTACATGGCTTGCCCAAAAGCATTGTATCAGATAGGGATTCTAAGTTCCTAAGCCAATTTTGGAAGACCTTGTGGACCAAACTGGGCACGAAACTCATTTTCTCTACCACTTGTCATCCTTAAACAGATGGACAAACTGATGAGAATCCTGAAACTGGCCAAATATAGGCTAAAGGCCCAAGTGGAGAAGGACGAAGGCCCAAGTGGAGAAGGACAAAGCCCCCGAGTGGAGAAGGATGAAGGCCCAAGTGGAGAAGGATGAAGGCCCAGAGGTAGAGACACTATCAAGACTATTAATTGTTGCTGAAGGCCCAAGTTAAATATGTTTTTTAGTTATAATTTTTATTTATTGTAATTTTGGCCCAAACTGTTTAGAAGGCCCATGTCTATTTTTATCTTTTTGTTCAGATACACTATAAGTATTGGTTTTTGTTTTCAATAAAAAACTTTTGGCATTTGATAAAATTTGGTGAGAGCTTCTCTCTGGGTTTCTTGTTGAACCAATCTCAGACTTATCAAGGTAATCCTTGTGGCGTCTATCCTGACTTATCTTCCTTCACTGGAAGTGGCGTCATCCAAAACTTCGTAGCCTGTATCAAACGATCCACTCCTAGTCAGGTTCACATCATCTGGTATCAGAGCTTCGGCTCTTGATACAGGTTCTATCCTATCCTATTCTTTTTCTTTTTAATTTGTCCAGGTTCGTGTTTTGTCCTTGTTATGTTATTTGCGTTCTTGTTTGTGTCTTGTTTCGTTCTTGTTTGTGTCTTGTTTCGTTCTTGTTTACATCTTGTTTGGGTCTTGTTGCATTCTGGTTTTTGTTCTTGTTCTGTTATTTTCGTTCTTGTTCTTGTTTCTTGTGTCTTTCAGACTTTGTGTAAAAAAAAATTGTTTGAGTTCTGTTTCAAGTAAAAAAAAGTTGCAGAAATTTTGAAAAAAAAAGTGGGTATTTGATCTTTGAACACGAAATTGAGGCGATTAGAGTTGGCAAGAAAATCGTGGACCAAATTCCCTTATCTAGATTCTCCTCTTAATTCTGAGCGTTTTGATATATAGTGGGCCTCAAATGGACAACCGTAACAAAAGTTATAAGCATTTGAAGTTTACTTGTCATATCTGTTATCTTATCTGTTATCCTATCTGTTATCTTATTTGTTATCATATCTGTTATCCAAATTAAATCTAATTTGTTATCCAAATCCAATCTAATCTGTTATCCAAATCAAATCTAATATATTATCCAAATCAAATCCAATATGTTATCCAAATCAAATCCAAGTTGTTATCCCAAATCAAATCTGTTAGTCAGTCTGTGATAATTATATTGTCTTTCCTTTTATTTTATATTATCTTGTGTGTCTAATTTGGTCCATCCAGGAACTTAAGAGTGAACACGAGTGGTAAAAGGCAAGAGGGAATACATTACACAAAAACCTATATTGAGAGCATCAAACACGAGTGAACTATCATCAAAGAGAGAAACACGTGAGTAGAGTGTGGTGAGGTCCTGAATCTTTTTTTAAATTACTGTAAAATTCTTTGTTCCTTAATTATGGCAGGAGCTGGTGACAATGGTGGTGTATATCATCAACTGAACGGATTTCAACGCTTATTACTGGACGCGATGACTACACAAATGCAACGTTTGTTGAATCGCAACAATGAAGAGCTCTACAGGCGAATAGAAGGACTAGATTGTAAAAACAAGTTCGGCAAAAACAAGTGAAATGCTCCTAGATTGTAAAAAAATAAAAAATAAAAACCAGTTTGGTTTGTAAAAACCAGCTCGATTAACCAAATTGGTTTTATAAAATAGTGCACTTATTTTTTCTTGAACTAGTTCGGAGAAAAAAGTCAATTCAATTTAGGTTCAGTTACAATTCGGTTCAATCCGAACTAATTTTTTTTAACACCCCTACTCCTCGGTACAGCTAAAAGCCTAAAACTGTAGATGCATAACAGACTAAGAAAATAACCACCTTAGTTTTCAGAAAGCAAGTTGGGGCGTTTCTCAAGCATTCTGATGCAACTCCTCCATATGCCCTGGCCAATCCTCCGGTGCCTAATTTGATACCCCAAATTATCTGAAATTTAATATAGATCACAATACAAATTATAATCCAAATCCTGCCAACACCAAAACAAAACAGCTCAGTGCTTAACTCACATAACATTGGCTTATGTACAAGACCATCCAAAAGCACATGCCACAGGGAACTTTGTAAAGGAAAAAAAAACAATCCTGATTTTTTCACACCTCAAGGTGATGAAGGTAGAACTAGGACTAGAGAATATTCGAAGAACTACAGAGCTTTAGGGATTCTAATGGAAGAATAGAACCCGAATAGTTTCATTGCATTTAGTGAAAAAGATTACAAAATTTATTTTTTCCTTTCCCTGCCACCCCTTATCTATACCCACGAAAACAGAATCATAACAGACTAGGTGCCACGTGGTTTCCTTATTAACTTCCTACATCAATTCCCCTGCCTTCAAAACATCCTTGTCCTCAAGGATTAAAAGTTGGATACGTCATCTTCAAATCATAGAAGAACTCCCAAGAAGCATCTTCGATTAATTGGTGTTTCCACTTGACCAACACCTTTGTGACAGCCCTGTTACCTCTCTTGACAGTTGATCTATCCATAATTAGTTGAAGTTCTTTGCCTCCCATAACACCATCAGAACTGTAGGAAGAAAATTTGAAACTGGTGCTTCACCAACATGCCTTTTAAGCTGTGAAACATGAAAAACATCATGGATTTTAGACCCCTGTGGCAGCTTCAACTTGGAAGCTACAGCCCCAATTCTACCCTTGATCTGAAATGGTCCAAAGTATTTAGGTGCTAGCTTTGCATTAGGTCTGAATGCTACTGAAATCTGCTTGTATGGATGGAGCTTAACATACACAATATCACCAATCTCATGTGATTTGTCACTTCTCTTCTTATCTGCTAATTGCTTCATTCTCTCCTAAGCCCGCTTCATGTGAAATTTTACTAACTTTAATGCCTCCTCTCTTTTCTGCAAACTTCTGTCAATTACCTCCACCTTTGACTCACCCGACAAATAAGGAAGGTAAATTGGAGGAGGCCGACCAAACATAACCTCATAAGGACTGCACTGTATGGAAGTGTGATGGTTGGTAAATTTATTATGGAAGTAACTAATTCGTTTAAAATATTGGTTTAAATTTAATGAAAATTGGTTTAAATAATTATCATTCAAATTTAATGAAATAAAGGTTAAAAGGAAAATAAAAATAAAAAATAGTAACGTACGGATCAAGTTGATACGCGAGTAACTAGCGGATCAAGTTGATCCGCAAGTAACATACGGATCAACTTGATCCGTAACTTACTTGCGGATCAACTTGATCCGTATGTTACTTTAAGGCATGGGCAGTTCTAGAATTTTAAAACAATGCTGGGTGCACCTAGCAACACCCCAAAGCAATATGTTCAACTTCTCGGGAAGCACAAAAACCATCATGTTAAGTGATGGATCGGGACGAGTCACGATCCGCCGAGTCGAAGATTTAACTAGAAAATCGGTCAGGTTATACTGGGTTTCTCCGGACTGAATGAATGCATATCTGATTCGATAGGTGATCCAAGGGTGTTGTTAGGTGTACCAACATTATTGCTTGTGCATCTAGCAATTTTATTAACAAGATTATTCATAAATTGACACACCATAAGCAAGCATAATGAGTTTAAAAGGCCTTCAAGAAAGTGAAATGCTCCTCGGTAGGAGTGTGCAAAAACTAGTTCGGTAAAAAAACCGAACCGAATTGTTTTCTAACTGTTTTAACCGGTTTGATTTTATATCCAAATAGTCAAACTGATTTAGAAACCAGTTTAAAAGCGAATTGGTTTTAAAAAACTGGTTCTAAACTTAGCTAGTTTTTAACCCGTTTTAAACTAGTTCTATGGGCTGAACTAATTTCGAACTACTTTTTGAACTATTTTTTTAAAATAAAAAAATAAAAAATAAAAACCAGTTTGGTTTGTAAAAACCAGCTCGGTTAACCGAATTGGTTTTATAAAATAGTGCACTTATTTTTTCTTGAACTAGTTCGGAGAAAAAAGTCAATTCAATTTAGGTTCAGTTACAATTCGGTTCAATCTGAACTAATTTTTTTTAACACCCCTACTCCTCGGTACAGCTAAAAGCCTAAAACTGTAGACACATAACAGACTAAGAAAATAACCACCTTAGTTTTCACAAAGCAAGTTGGGGCGTTTCTCAAGCATTCTGATGCAACTCCTCCATAAGCCCTGGCCAATCCTCCGGTGCCTAATTTGATACCCCCAAAATATCTGAAATTTAATATAGATCACAATACAAATTATAATCCAAATCCAGCCAGCACCAAAACAAAACAACTCAGTGCTTAACTCACATAGCATTGGCTTATGTACAAGACCATCCAAAAGCACATGCCATAAGGAACTTTGTAAAGAAAAAAAAAAAACAATCCTGATTTTTTCACACCTCAAGGTGATGAAGGCAGAACTAGGACTAGAGAATATTCGAAGAACTAAAGAGCTTTAGGGATTCTAATGGAAGAATAGAACCCGAATAGTTTCATTGCATTCAGTGAAAAAGATTACAAAATTTATTTTTTCCTTTCCCTGCCACCCCTTATCTATACCCACGAAAACAGAATCATAACAGACTAGGTGCCACGTGGTTTCCTTATTAACTTCCTACATCAATTCCCCTGCCTTCAAAACATCCTTGTCCTCAAGGATTAAAAGTTGGATACGTCATCTTCAAATCATAGAAGAACTCCCAAGTAGCATCTTCGATTAATTGGTGTTTCCACTTGACCAACACCTTTGTGACAGCCCTGTTACCTCTCTTGACAGTTGATCTATCCATAATTAGTTGAAGTTCTTTGCCTCCCATAACACCATCAGAATCTGTAGGAAGAAAATTTGAAACTGGTGCTTCACCAACATGCCTTTTAAGCTGTGAAACATGAAAAACATCATGGATTTTAGACCCCTGTGGCAGCTTCAACTTGTAAGCTACAGCCCCAATTCTATCCTTGATCTGAAATGGTCCAAAGTATTTAGGTGCTAGCTTTGCATTAGGTCTGAATGCTACTGAAATCTGCTTGTATGGATGGAGCTTAACATACACAATATCACCAATCTCATGTGATTTGTCACTTCTCTTCTTATCTGCTAATTGCTTCATTCTCTCCTGAGCCCGCTTCATGTGAAATTTTACTAACTTTAATGCCTCCTCTCTTTTCTGCAAACTTCTGTCAATTACCTCCACCTTTGACTCACCCGACAAATAAGGAAGGTAAATTGGAGGAGGCTGGCCAAACATAACCTCATAAGGACTGCACTATATGGAAGTGTGATAGTTGGTATTGTACCACCATTCTGCCAGCGAAAGCCATTTAGACCACTCATGATTAACATCACAATACATACACCTTAAGAATGTCTCTAAGCATCTATTCACCACCTCGGATTGACCATCCGTTTGTGGATGATAAGCTGGAGAGAGTTGTAACTGAACCCCTTGAAAGGCCATCAAATCCTTCATAAATTGGCTGACAAAGATATGGTCCCTGTCACTGGTTATAGAGTCTGGAAAACCATGTAACTTGAACACATTGTCCAAGAAGGATTGAGCAACTTCAGTAGCAGTGTAGGGGTGTGTTAGGGACATAAAGTGGGCCGCCTTACTTAATCTTTCCACTACCACATAGATCACTTGTTTTCCTTTGGAATTTGCTAGACCTTCAATAAAATCCATGGTGATATGTTATCATATCCTCTCTGGAATTGGTAAAGGTTGTAGCAAACCCGGATAGGCAGATTTGTCATATTTACATTTCTAGCAAACTTCACAGTCGAGCACAAAAATTCTGACATCCTTGGTCATGCCTCTCCAATATACAACTGATTTCAACCTCTTCAATGTGGCTTCCCTACCTGAGTGGCCACTAGTAGGACCAGCATGTATCCATTGTAACAAATCATTCCATAAAGTTAGATCCTTCCCAACTACCAATCTCCTCTTCCTTCTGAGTTCATTATGGTTCCAAGTATGATGTTTATGTGAAGAAGCATCGGTTTGCAAATCTTGGATCAATTTTTGAATGCCAGGATCAGCCTGCCAAGAGCTATGATTCTGTTCAACATGTTGCTTTCCGGTATGAGAGTTATGATTGTTTGATAGTCTACGGCTTCCTATCGAGATAGGGCATCAGCTGCTAAATTTTCTCTTCTCTGTTTGAATTCAATTATGAAGTCAAATTCCATCAATTTTACCAACCATTTCTATTGGAAGGATGTCATCAACCTTTGGCTCAGTATATACTATAGGCTTCTGTGGTCTATTCTGATAATAAAGTGACTATTCAATAGATAATGCCTCCACTTTTGGACTGCAAAGACTACTGCTAACAATTCCTTTTCATATGTGGAAAGTGATTGTTGTTGTATATTGAGGACTCTGCTGATAAAAGCAATTGGATGGTGATTTTGCATCAGCACAACACCAATGCCATAACCTGAAGCATCCACCTCAACCACAAACACCTTAGAGAAGTCAGGTAATGCTAATACCGGTGATTGAATCAGACTATCCTTGAGGGATTGAAATGTTGCTTTTGCTTCGTCAGACCAATGGAAATTATTTTTCTTCAACATGTTGGTTAAAGGCCTTGCAATCCCACCAAACCCTCGAACAAACCGTCTATAGTACCCTGCAAGTCCCAAAAATCCCCTCAGTTGTTTCAAGGATGTTGGTATTGGCAAGTTCTTGACAACCATGATTTTTGCAGGGTCAGTTGACACACCATCTTTTGTGATAAAATGGCCTAAATACTCAACTTTTTCTACACCAAATTAACATTTAGATTTCTTAGCATACAAGGAATTCCTTCTCATAGTCAACAATACCATATGTAAATGAGAGAGATGGTGTTGTAAATCCTTGCTATATATTAGGATGTCATCAAAAAACACCAAAAGGAACTTTCTCAGGTAGCATTGAAAAATATTATTCATGAGACCTTGGAATGTGGCTGGTGCATTGGTTAGGCCAAATGGCATGACTAAGTACTCAAAGTGGCCTCCATGTGTCTTAAATACAGTCTTGTGGATATCACTGTTCTCCATTCTCACTTGGTTATAACCTGACCGTAAATCAATTTTGGAGAACATCTTAGACCCATGCAACTCATCCAAAAGATCATCTACTAAAGGAATAGGGAACCTGTCCTTAATTGTCTGCTTATTAAGGTCTCTGTAGTCAACACAGAGTCTCCAAGAGCCATCTTTCTTGCCAACTAGGACAACAGGACTTGCAAAAGGACTGCTGCTTTTTTGTATTATACCAGACTTAAGAGAATCCTGCACCAACTTGTCAATAACATCTTTTTGCTGCTTAGCATATCTATAGGGCCTCTTATTAATAGGATTAGCCCCTGCAACCAAGGGAATTTTATGATCATAACCTTTTCTCTTAGATGGAAGTCTGGTAGGTTCCTGGAAAATGTCCTCAAACTGCAATAGTAACTCCTCTATAGATTCAGGAGTAGCTTGATTGGTAGCATGTGTGGTTAATGAGTGCAGTAGGAAATTATTATCCGCGTCACACAATTGCAGCATGGATAAATGCACACCTGAGGCAATTGTCTTTTGTAACTGTTTTTTTCTGGCCGGTTTTAGTCTTGCACCTGCTGCCCCTCTCAAGACCAATTTCTTACCTTGGACATAAAACTGCATCGATAACCTATCAAAGTTCCAGGTAATGTCCCCCAGAGTAACTAACCACTCAATTCCTAACACCACATCATAACAACCCAAGGGTATAAAAAGCATATCTAAGGTAAATCCAATGTTTTGAAGTATCCAGGAAAACTGCTTAACAGTAGAAGTAATGTTTACCCGAGCTCCATCAACTATTGCCACACTTAAGGTAGGAATGTCTGTTATAAGACAACCCAATTTCTTAGCCACCCCCTCATCCAAAAAATTATGGGTGCTGCCACTGTCGATGAGTATATGTAAGGGTTTCTTCTGATGGTAACCAGTCACTCTCATAGTTTTGAAACTAGCTACACTAGTCAGGGCATTAACTGATATTTGAGGGTCCAAAGAAGTACTACCATCTTCCTACGTGTTGTCAAACTGATCTACAATCTCCTCCTCAGTATCACTCACCTCCAGAACATGAATCTCAAGTTTCTTATGTGTTAAAGCATGGTTGGGGCTATATGGTTCATCACAAAAATTACAAAGTCCTTTGGATCGTCTCTCAGCCATAAAGGCAGGTGTGAGTTTTTTATCAGGTTGTCGTTGAGTTGGGTTTAAGGTAAATTGTGAATCAATAGGCTTGTGGGTAGGGTTAGGTGTGGGTAAAATGGCTTTTGTACTAGGTTGTGTTTTTTGGAATTTAGGGAAGGTTTTGGTAGGGATGTATGAACTGGAAGCGGATTCATACAGTTTAGCCAATTGGAATGCCTTTCTTACATCTTGAGGCTGAAACATTTTAACTATCATTTGAATATCCTTTTTTAACCCTCCTAAAAAACAGCTTAACAAATGAGCAGCACTTATGTCTAATCTAGAACTTATTGCATCAAATTGATCATGTTATTCCACCACCGTACCATTCTGTCTTAATTGCATATGTTCAGCCATTGGGTCGTCACATACTTCACCAAAACGATCGATCAATATGTTTGTAAATTCAGTCCACTTAGGAAGGTTACCTTCTGGAAGAGTCTTCACAAAGGAGGTATGCCACTGTAGTGCCTTCCCTTCGAAGTGTATTACAACCAATTTAACCCGAAATTCCGCAGGAGTGCCATCAATCGCGAAATACGTTTCACATTGGTAGATCCATTGTTGAACTGCATCACCACTAAAGCGTGGGAAATCAATTTGCGCCAAACGCGTTCCACAAGAATAATTGGAATTTGCATGGCGTTCGTCTCTATGATGAGGTCCTCGGTCCATAGCATTAATCTCTGAATCAAAGTTCTTTTGTAACGTTTCCAAGATTCGTCGATCGATGGAAGAGTCAATCGCTTTCCGTATTGAAGATGTGATCTCCATTATGCACGCTTCGAGTTTTGACGTGATCCGGTGTTCCAAGTGCTCTTCTTGTTCCCGCAACGCTGCTTGATTACGAGTTGCTTCTGCCATAACTGCCAATGGAAGGTCCAAGCTGATACCACTGATGAAGGTAGAACTAGGAATAGAGAATATTCGAGGAACTACAGAGCTTTAAGGATTCTAATGGAAGAATAGAACCCAAATAGTTTCATTGCATTCAGTGAAAAAGATTACAAAAGTTATTTTTTCCTTTCCCTGCCACCCCTTATCTATACCCACGAAAATATAATCATAACAGACTAGGTGCCACCTGGCTTCCTTATTAACTTCCTACATCACAAGGATGTATATATCCCATTAGGGCTTCAAAACATAAATTTTTTGGGGTAAAAAGTGGTACACACCAAATGTACGCAAACCAACTCAGGTCATTAATTCAAAGTAATAGACATTAATATGTACACGTGAAATGTTAAAATAAGGTTAAGGTTAACCTGATCACAACCACCATTACTCTATCTATTCCTGAAGAATCAATAGCAGTTTGTATTGGTTTCCCAGCGGTTCCTGAAGGCTCACCGTCATCATTGGACCGGTATTGATCCCCCACCTGTTATAAAAGATGAAAGGGTAGTAAAACAAGAAAAAATAAAAACAGAAGAGCAAATCCAATCAACACCCTTAATGGAAGACAATATCTGTTTTGTGCATAGTGCAGACAAGTAACAATTCATTATCTGTTTTATGCATAATATGCTTCATTATGTTTTCTATCTTCACTTATGCCATGCCTCTTCTCTGTTCCAAATCCAACCAACACCCTTAATTTGTAAATAAACTAGCTAATGAGCAAAGTATAATCAGCCACCTTTAGGCTGAGACTATTAAACTATAATTGTCACAATGATAGCTGAAACCATTTCCTACTTATACCCTTCCTTTTGAGTGAAACATTCATATAAATCTATGAAGCACGAATTTTGACGCGGACAAGGGACGAACTAGAAAGGTGTCCATGCTTCATAGATTATAAATGGAAGACAATAAAACAACCTGGGAAAAACACAATGCAGTGGCAAAAAACACAAGCAACCACCATTCATTGTTTCATAATAAATAAATAAATAAAAGGCTTTACGGTACCTTATAAGCCCAACAATTGTGGGTGGCACGTGGATCCCGTACCTAATAATAAAGGAAGCCAAAACTTAAAACCAATGATTTCTTTAAAAGAAAAAAGTAAAATAAGCGGAAGAAAAGGGAGAGGAAATGAACCTGGGAAAGGAAAGACATGGCAGATTTTTCGTCCGGGATGGGGCCAGCAATGGCAATGAACTTGCTCTTTTTGATCTCTTTCTCGAAAGTGACCCTTTCTTGGATGGTGGTGAAGGCCCCACCAGAATTGCTGCTGTTGGTGCTGGCCATGGTGGTTTTCTTGGCCTTGGTGATGGAGAAGAGTAAAGCGTAGATGCGGTGCTGATAACTGGGTATTGTTACCGCCACAGGCATCTGTAAGGTGTGTGTGTGCACTATGATTGCTGTAAGGTCTTCACCTGTAGGAGGATTTAGCATTTCTCTCGTTGGAAACCATGGCCTTTTCTTTCTCCTCCTCCCTTCAATCTCTTTCTTTTGTTTTAATAATAATAATAGTAGGAAGCCTTAACCGGCGATTTTGATTTTGTTATTTAAATTATCATTTTTTTTTTCAATTTAATTATGATTAATTGATGACATAATTAATAAAGTGTGTCACATCAATAAATTCAAGTCATTTAAAAACTTTTAACTCAATAATCATGTCATTTTCATAACATATTTTTTTCAAAAAATAAAGATTTTATCAGGTGTCAAAATCAAATAAAAAGGTTAGATACCAAAATCCAAACACTTTTATTTTATAAGTACCCAAACACCTTTATCGTTTTGAATTATTTTACATCTTTAGATTTAAAAGACGTTTTAATATGTTTTCCCTTGTTGACATACTTCTTAGAAAAGATGAGTTTTCTCGCCAATCTTAGACTTTTCTTTTTAGGCAATTCTGAAACATGTTTCAAATTAACATGCCCAAGTTTTATTTTTATGTCAAATTCATCTCTCATCTTTTCTAGACATCCGATATGTTACATTTTGTTTGCTAAGATCTATAGATCAATCTCATATAGATTGTTGTGTCGTCTGCATTGAAAAATAACTTGACATCTTTTGTCTCGACTATATACTTGTCTTTATTAAAAGACACAATATAACCATTGCCGCAAAATTGACTTATGTTTAACAAGTTATATTTTCAACATATAAGACATTGTCTATGGAGGCTGGAGAAGTAATATCAATTTTATCTATACCAGTGATCTTTCCTTTCCTATGCCTTCAAAGGAAACTACTCCTCCTTCAAGTGACTTTAGGTCAAGGAACATAGACCTTTCCCCATCATCTGTCATGAGCAGCCACTGTCTATGTTCTTATCAAGGATATCTCCAATAGGAACAATTTGAGATTTTGGTACCTAAATCTTTTTGGGTCAACAACATTAGTACCCTTAAACATTTGTTTCTTCTTATGGATGCATCTGAACTTGAAATGTTTAGACTTACCACCAAAATCACATGTGTTTGGATATGATTGTGACTTGGAGGAAGATATCCCTTTTTCTAAGACCAAGCCAAACTTATGATAGACATGTTGATGGAATCTTAAAAGCATAGTTAAAGTGTTTAAACTTTTGAAAAACTTTCTAAAGTCTTTTGTAAGATAGGCTACCTATTCTCTCGGCTTTTCAACTATAGAAGATTCGTTTGTCTTACTAGCCTGACTCAAACTCTCTTCCAAATTCTGGATCTTCTTTTCCAGAACTTCATTTGATTTATTTAATTCGGTGTTTTCATGAACACATGTTTTATATTTTTTTCTTTAAATTTTTCGCACTGAAGATAAATCATTATAGTTTTGAAGAATAATATCATAAGGCATTTCCTCTTCATCATCTGATGAAACAACAAAAGAGGTTTCAAATTCATAACAAGTTTTTACATCAACTTTTTCATCTGTGTTGATCATCAAATATATATTAACTTGTTGATCATCTGAACTACTACTTTTCTCACTATCTAAGTCATCTAAATGACCATTATACTTTTCTTTTTCTCATCACCAGAATAACTCTTTTTCTTTAGTTGAGGATACTCAACTTTCATGTGTTCAGATTTTCTGTATTCAAAGCAAATGATCGTGTTGCTCTCCTCCTTTATTTCTTCTTAAATATGGGGTCTTTCCTTCTAGAGGTTTACTAAAATTTTCCTTTCTTTTTTAGTATATGTTTGAAATTTCTAGACATCAGAATCACTCCATCATTTGTGAATCCTCCAAACTATTATCTGAAGCATCATACTCATCCATCTGCACTTTAAAAGCTTCATAAGAGCGCTTCTTTTCTTCTCTTTTGGATTTGGTCTCTCTAAACTTGAGGGCAATGAAATCTTTCTTTGGCAGATGATCTTTGTTCTGAAGGTGAACTTCATGAACTCAAAGGGAACACAATAGCTCGTCCCACGCAAGAGTTTTTAGATTTTTGATTTCCTGAATGACTATTGTTTTATGATTTTGTTTTTGTCATAATAATCCTTATAATATATATTAATTTATTTTTGTTCCAAATGTGTGTATGCTATTGTTTAGTATTGACGTATAATCTATCATGTTGGAGTGACCTTCTGCGAGTCATATAAACAATATTAACATAAGCAAATTAATATGAAAGATCAAAACTAAAAACAAAAATATTATATTAAAGAAATCATTTTAAAAAATTAAGATCAAAACCAACGCACAATTATATAGTCAAGAGAGGCACTAGCGCCGTTCACAAAAAAAGAAATAAAAGGAGGCATTAGCGCCAATTATTTCATATAATATTTTATTAGATAATAACTTAGTATAATTAATACTTAAAAACAAAATATTATTTGAGTTTGTTATCTTATTTAGTTAAGTTTCCATTGCGTTAATTTTTTTGAAAAAAATAATCCTTTTTAACACAATAGAAGTCCTAAACAAGTTTCTGTTGTGTTACGTTTTTCTAAAAAAGAATTTTTTTTAAAACATATTTCGTTGAGTATTTTAAATTCACACCTAGGTTCAATTTGTGTATTAGGTATGCTTGACCTAGTGAGAGTTAACATTGTGATGATGTTTTGGACATGCAAATAGTTGACTAAGGAAAAGAAAAACATAGATTATTTGTTTCTATTTTACTTTATTTCTGGAATTTTTTCATACTTAAGTTTTTAAGTAAAATTGATCATCCTTTGCTTTAGGCGTTCAACGACTCGTTTAACCGGTGAAATTATTTTCTTTAACTTGTAAACTTTAAAAGAAAATTCTGATTTAATGCCAATTATTCATTCAAACAATCAATACAACGTAGTCAATCATAATATATATATATATATATATATATATATATATAATATTGAAAAATCAACAAATTCAAGTCATCAAATATTTTTTCAGTTAGAAGTTTAGGTGATAAACAATCATAATTTTTTTCATAACTTTTGTTTATTATACAGAATTTTTATTTATACTTCTGCATTATCTAAGGCTTTTAGCATAGTATATACGAATTTAATATTCTCTTTTTAATTTATTTAGGTAGCAATAAAAAAGTGGTGATCTTTGTTATTCTATTTTTAATTACGAGTTGGCGTTTAGGCCTTTCAAATTTTTAAAATCGAAACAAACAGCTTTTAAATAAGTAGATTATCATTATTCGAATATTCAATGTCGCTTTGGCCGAGTGGTTAAGGCGTGTGCCTGCTAAGTACATGGGGTTTCCCCGCGAGAGTTCGAATCTCTCAGGCGACGTTTATATATACCGTCTTAACTCAGATCAGCATCATAGTTTTCTCATTTTACCTTTCAAACATTGGTTTCAGATTCATCAATCATGTTTGGGTGATCATTAATAAAATTAATCTCGACAATTTTTTTTAAATTGTGTGATTTATATTCTGATTTTTTTATATTTTAAAATTATGTAAGTTGATAACATGATTTCTAGAATTTTTAATTCTAAACCGGAGTTATATAAAGTTTTCTTTTTTCTTTTTGGTTATCATAATCTTGATAAGAAATATTGACGAATTCTAGTACTTGTTAACTTTTAGACAAATAATTAATATAATAAATAAATAAACAAAATTTAAAAAGATAGAATTATCATGCCCCTTAACTAGATAATTTTTTAATAACTAGACATGTTTTATCTCAAGAAGGAAGGATTAGTGGAAAAATATAATTGATTATAAAATGAAGACAAAAGGTATTTAATTATCTTAAATTTATGTCTTTTACAAATAAATACCTTAAACTTTAATTTTATCTTAATTTGATCCTTAAATTTGATCTCATTTACAAAATACCTTTAACTTTAATTTCATTTCAATTCATCCTTAAACTTCACCATCTTTCCACATAAACACTTTAATTTTAATTTCATGTAAAATTTATCCTTTTGTAAATAGTCTTATATTAAATTGAAGGTTTTTTTAAAAAATATATTTCTAGTTTCTCATATAAGAATATTTTTGTTTTTAATCCTTCAAAATTAAATACATTTTATTTAGTTTTTAGAATTCAAAAAATGCTTATTTTAGTTCTTCTCAAAAGTGATGCCAAAAAGAAATAAAGAATAAATAATTTGTAGGGGCTTTTTACCAGTACAATTCAACCTTTAATTTAAATTTTAAAACCTTGACAAAGAGTATGGTTGCATTGTACCGAATTGGGGCTCTAAGATCTAAGTGACTCAAAGATTGTTGCACCATTCTCTCATCAGAATTGCCCGAGTCATAAGTCGCACCATTGCAAGCTCCCATGGCTTCCTACAACAAGAAGAATCATACACCACCTTAATTTCTCTTTGTCAGCCATTGAAACAGTCGTTGTGTGCACATCTTAATTAAATGGGGATTTAAGTAGACCCTTACTTAGTGCCCTGGTCCTTAGAAGGAGGAATCAATAGTTCATGCGCTACTTGAGTATGAGGCTATGAAGTACGAATTTTGACACCGACACTGGAGATGATATCGATATAGACACTTTGATGATATGATCTATATAGATCTATATAAAAGAATAGTCCATGGAAAATACAATTTTACCCTCATTCCTTTGTTCGACACATGTCCTCCCATAGTTGGTAAAATGAGAATTTTGAAAAATTATATGGTTCCAACCTCTTTTGTTTTCGACACGGTACCGACCTCTCAAACTTTCACCCTTTTCCTTTCCTCCCACAAGACCACGATGGAGACGCTTCGCAGCGTGTTCTCGGTGTTCAGTGAATTGGACGAGGCCATCGTGACTATTCTCTGCTACCTTTCATCACAACATCACCAAAGGAAAACCATTTCTTCCTTTGTGGTTTAGGTAGAAAAAAGAGGAAGAGGGAAGAGGAGAAGAGAAAGCCATCTAGATCTGCAGAGAAGAAGAGAAGACCAAACAACTTAGGTTTGCATACGGTCAGTGGCTTTTGTTTTTCCTCCCTCTATCTTATTTCATTCTGATTTTTGGTTAATTTTTGTTGTTAGGGATTGAGGAACCAAATATGGTTACCAAAAAAAAGAAGGAGAGGGAAGAAGAGAAGAGAAGCATACAGTGCGTGCCTTGCATTTTTCCTCCTTATTTTCTTATTTCATTGTGATTTTAAGTTAATTTATGTTGTTAGGGATTAAGGGACCAAAAAGCTTAGGTTTGCATACTCTATATGATTGTGGTGCTGGCACTGTTTATGATGCAATGTTTTGTGGAAATTGGATTAAGTGTGTGGGTTTGGGCAGAGTTTTCGGTAGAAGTCAGAATCAGGTGTTTGTTGAGCTTATTTTAAATAACTTTTTTTCTCTTTCTCTACTCCAGTGTTCGATTAGGTTGGGAAGTCACTCAGAGTGTTTAAATTATGTTTTGCATTTGTACACGTCATGTTATAATATGCAAAACCTACTCCAAATTCCGAGAAGGTTAGTTATTCAATTTTTATTAGCATTTAAACCAACAAAAAATATCAAAAGGTGAAAAAGAAAGTGTTAATGATATAATTCTTAAGTTAATATTTTTTTCCTTTTGAAGTGCCATGAATTTTTTTTACACTGTTCAAGACCTAATCTATGCATGAACTCTCACAAAATTAAACAATTCCACACCTATTAAAAGTTGCTGTTAATCGAAAAAAATTATTGCAAAATTTGAGAAGGTTAGTTCTTAAATTAACCATTTATTTAATTTTGATTTCTTAAATGATTGGCTCTTATATTTCTTCTATCAATTGATTTATCTTCTCTTCTTTCTTCACTTTCATAGCTTAAGCTGTAAGGTACAAAGACAAAAGAAAATGTAATCACAACTGCAAAAAAGTCATTTAATGACGGTTAAAAATGACTTTCAACGACGGTTAAGAATTATCTTTATAGTCAATGTCATTGAAAGTCAACACCATTAACGACAGTTCTAACTAAAACCATCCTAGAAAAATCGACATTTTTAAGACGGTTGTTAGATAAGAACTGTCTTAAAAAATATGTTTTCTAAGACAGTTGTTAGGTAACACTTGTCTTAGAAAACGTACATTCTAAGACGATTCTTAACGTTTTCTAAGACGGTTGTTAGGTAATAAACATCTTAGAAAACACACTTTCTAAGACGGTTCTTA
This sequence comes from Glycine soja, assembly GCF_004193775.1. Lineage (NCBI taxonomy): Eukaryota > Viridiplantae > Streptophyta > Magnoliopsida > Fabales > Fabaceae > Glycine > Glycine soja. Next base: position 38,357,239 of record NC_041009.1, read on the forward strand.
CCTAACAACCATCTTAGAATGTGTGGTTCATTGCATTCAGTAGATTTTGCCATCGGCCTTTTGAATGCATTTCAACTTAAATAAATATACTAAATGTTTTCCAAATTACAATAATCAAACGTTAACCAAAGCATCCCCTGAATAAATTGATGATTAGCCCAAATAACATATGAAAGGAAAAACAACAAAATAAAGACATCTAAACAACATTTTCAAAAAAAAAAATAGTCCATATAGTGGCATTGTATTGACACATGTCCAATATGGTTGAATACTTGGATGGGCATAAAAATCATCACCACAATATCTTCCTATATTGACAACAGATGGACACAGTTACATGAAAAGGCCTAAGAAACATATTGGAAAAAGAATTTCTTAAGGAAATGATCGTCCAATAAGATGCCAATTAAATTCTCCATATTCAATAGGACAAAATCATTTACCACACCAACATATAAGGCTAGGAAAGGCACAATAAGTATTCCTCATATATATATATATATAAAGACAGAAGTGGCCCTGTTCACACTACATGGTTTCCATATCAACCAACACAAGATAAAAAAAGCTTAAGACATGTTATTCAGTAAATGGTTGAAGTTTTAACAATAGCAGAATTCATTAGATATGTTGTTGCTGAAGCAAACTTGTTTTTATGTACATATACAAAACTCACTAGGCTTATAGTACATTAATTGCATAATGTAAAATAAACTTATAGGTTTACTGAGAACTCTAGCATTCTATAAAGAGATATATTGGTAGTAATTACCCATTTCCCATTGCAAATCAAGGACATCCATCCAGTTACGTAAGTATTTTAGGCACAAAAAATAGATCAACCAAATTTCAACTTGCCCAAAATCAATCAGACTAGCCCAATTTCGACCAGAAAATAGATCAACCTGACCAAAACCAATTAGACTAGCCCAATTTTAGCCACAACCCTTGTCTAGGCTAAGAAAGGAAAAATATTAATTACATCAGGCCAACTCGATTTCAACCTTCCTCGTTGTTAGGATGATGAAAGAAAAATATGCATATGATCATAATAACAAACACAAGTAAGTGTTGTCAGTAGATCACATAAGCTAAGCAAGACTAATGTAATCAACTCTGGCAACTTTATGCTATCAGAACCCATAATCAGGAGTGTAGACTCCCTAGTCCCTATAAGCATGAATCTAGACACAATCAAATTCGAATAATGTCATCTACACATATGCTACCATAATCAGTTCCATAAAATCTTCCATTATTTGTCATTAGGGACACAAACTAAATGCTTTATACATGTAACATGTTTATGTTATTTATAAAATAATTCAAGAAAAATGTATCATTTTAAAACAAAAGGATTGGTAGTAATAACTTTGTTTCACAGTGCAAATCAAGGAGAGCTATTTATACATGGTATATGAACATGTACCAACCAAGCCTTAAACACAAAGTATAGCAGAAGGCCTTTAGGGATAAATGAATGTAAGTATTTTCGACATCTCCAGAAGGCTTGCAAGCCAGTAGTCTCCTTTATCAATTGTAGATGGAAGTATGTACTTTGTAATTAGGTGATGCTCCAATGGTCCACTGTTCGCGACCGACAAGTGTACCTGATCACACAAGTAGTATAAAATGGTAAGAACCGAGTATCGAACTCTTGGGGAACTTGTGTTATCTGGCAAGCTATTTCGGTAAATAGGTGTCTGGTATGAAAACATGATTGTGGTTATGAACAAGTATGTAAACTATCTATGCAAAAAGAAAGAAAAAATATTGTGTAAAAATAAGTAGAGAACCCGTTGGTCTTCCTAATAGGTTCTTGATGCTAAAACAGATGTTCTCTATCTAACAATGCTCATGTATTCCTATGTTGTCTCCTGGACTACTAGACCCTGATTCCTCATGATAGCCTAGCCTAATCCTGATCATGCCTCGTCCGCAGATTCCTCTTGTAAGACTAAACTCAACTAGAACCGCATTAAGACACACATACATAACTAAGTTCTTATACCCCAATTCCTCGTGATAGTACAACAACTTAGCCTCGTACTATAAAGGACTTTAGAATCAAACCAGTTTCCATTGTTGAATGACCCTAACAAAGCATGCATCTACGTGATCAAGGTAAAGGCATACTGGAATGAAAAGTAGATAGCACAGAGAACACACAAAACATCATTACATAGATAGAAATATATTTACATCAGGTACCTACAAGGAAGATCCAACAGAGGATTTAGCTTTCCATAGTCCGAAAACCTCCTTTACAACACAGAGAAGAACAAGATGAAACATTGCAAAAATACAAGTGGTAAGGATGTCTCTTTCACCTCTAGGATCTCACAATCACTCACAAACTCATCTCAAGCTCTCAGAACAGCTTCCGCTTCGAGCTCTTGTCTCTGCAGATCTTCACACAGCAAAATCTCTTAGAACTCTCTGGAACTTGGACCTTTCTCTCTCTAGAACTTCCTAAACATGCAAAAGCTTGAAGCCAAGGCCAAACTCCCGTGCATGCAGAGGCTTCTCAAGAAAAAATGCCAAACTCCCCCAAAAAATTTGATTTCAAGCTTAAATAGGTGGGTTGGTCCATGCTCTCGTGCTTAGCGCAAATCTGAATCGCTTAGCGCGCATAAGTGGATTTTGACTTAGCGCGCTTCTCTCGCTTAGCGGATGAGTTGAAGCGGTGTGCTTGATGACCTGGAGCGGTGCACTCAGTGAACCTGACAGCTCATCTTCTTCTGGCTTTTTCCTCGTGCTTAGCCACTGAGTGTCGCTCTTAGCGAATGCTCGCTAAGCCAGCAGATTGGCTTAGCGAGAAGGTGAAAACAACACTTTTGTCAATTTGCCTAATTAACCTGAAATTGAGAGAAATTGATTATTAAACACACATAACAAAAGTATAAATTATCTATTACCTATATTTAACATAAAGTACTTATAATATTATAAAACAACTATAAATTGGAGAAGTTTGATACAATATACACAAGTTTTATACACAAAAGTTAGTCGTATTCATCGACTAACATCAACCATGGAACTCAACAAGACGACAAATGACTAAGGTAACCCAATATTCTAGCAGATGCTAATTCCAACAATTGCTAATTCCAGCTCTTCATCCCCAAGATTCCAGTTGATCACCTCCAAGCAAAAAGAAACCAATTGCTAATTCCAACTGATGCTTTCCAAGACAAGCATTTTTTAAAGCAACAACTTTATTTTTCTCATCCTGTAATTAAAACTATGGTTAAATCAATGACTTAAATACCATAAATATGAAAAAACAAATGCATGTAGGACAAGGATTTCATTGCTTACACAATCCACATTCAAACTTCAATTCATGCTTATACTCCAACAAGGATAGAGAGAGAGAGATCATGTAACTACTCAATCTAAAGGTGGTTAATTTGGCACTATAAATGAAATTTGGAGTAATCCATCAAAGTATTTCAGTCCTAGTTTGTTTTGAACAAACAAAATTTCATGTTATATAATAGACTTAAATGTGGTTTTAATTACTCAAATTTTGGTAAATTCTATTTGTATTCTCTTAAGTTAAAAAATGTACTTAAAGAATTAGAAAAACTAAACATTTAGGTATTTAGAGAGATGAAAACCAAATTTACATATTTTGAGGATCCAAAAACATGTGATTTCATACTAACTGTTTCTAACATCAATTTAACTATTAGATTTGCATACAAATTTTTCCATCAAACTAATAGTCATGAATGGGTAGGTTTTCTGTTCATATTTTTTACTCGTGATATATTTTTTCTTGCAAAAAACTTGTCATATGATCATAGAAGTGACAACAAAAAGACAAATTGACTAAACTCCTTCATTTTATTACACAATGCAGACCTTATTGCCTAAATGATATCATGATTGTCTAAGTGATTTGAATAATAGACTTGTCCTGCACTAGATTATGTCAATTCACAAAAAGGTTAAGAGACTAAATACTATCTGAAGAAAGTTTTGATATGCATATTTTGAATAACAAACTTCAAAGATCACTTAAAATGTTATGTTGTACATCACTCTATCAGTCTAATGTAAGTGAGTAAGTGCTTTATGACATTGATGAACAACAAGACATTATGAAAACACTGTTGTTGCAGATTTGTAAGATAATTTACCTGAAAATTGCGAGAAAGAAAGCCCACAAGAGGCTTATCCTTCTCATCCTTACTGATTTTGAAAATGCCAGCAAAAAGTTGAACTTTATTTAGTGCAATATATAGCAAAGCACAATCCTTGGTAATTTTGTTCTTCAAATACTGAGCTCTTGCCAATTTCTCCATGTAGACCATGACGAACAAAGGAAGTATTAAACTATTTGAATTGGAAAAGAGTAATATACAATGACATTATCAATAATACAAGAACATTATCAATCACCCGTTGCCTGCAATAGTATAAGTAGTGACACTATTTTATTTCATACTTTCTTTATAGATTGGAGGAGGGGGAATTCACCTTTTCTCCACAAACAGGGTCTGTGATGGGATCCTCAACAATAGCCTACCTCAAAAATACATTTCCTCTATTAGCATGAAATAACATTGTCTCAAATACCATGGACTTTTCCCTGGAACAACACCTGCTAAAAACCTCAACTTAACTTGTTTTGATGAATCAGCAGACAATTCCTTGAGAACAAAACAAATAACCAAGAAAAATTCATTAAAGGGTTATTGTCAACAATATTAGTTATGAACAAGTAAGAACTTTACTTGGTCCTGTAATAAAGGTACAGATTCACTACTCAGATGGCGTGATTCCTGTTTTGTCTATGCTACTCTAAGGCTCGACTTTGAGCTGAGTGGAAAGACTCACCAGCTTGAAAAATGGCAATAACTATTTAGTCATTGGCATGTAATATCTTTAGATTTATACATGTAAAATTTTAATCCTACAAAATAACAAGAATACAAAATAGATAAAAAAAAACCATTGTTTTGAAAATATAGGAACTCAAATAATTTTTAACAAATCTTAAGAGTCGTAAAACACAATTTTCTCCTAAACTTTTTACACATATCTAATTATAGACATCAAAGGGAAATAAACCAAAGTAATTAAGTTTCTAGAAAAAAGTACCTATTTTTCCCACCTTCCTAGTCTCATTCCAGTGTCATAGTTTGAGAATAGCCGGAACTCATTTCAAGTTTGTTAGAGTGTTGGGTCCTAAAACCACAAGGATGCAAGCCCAAGAGCTGAAGTATGTGATGTATGTTAAGAGAACAAAAAAGACTCTGACCAACTTCAGATTAAATGACAACCTACAAATTACATGCTGTAATATCAATGTTGCATCCACAAGTCACTGAATCGTGTGCAACTCATACAATGAGTATAAAAAGAGAAATCTAACATCACATGATGAATGAAAAAAAAATTATTATGCTGAATCCATACAAGAGCACACTCCTAATTTGAAACCCTTACTAGCAAGTAGCAAACCCAATTCAGTAAACAAAATCCAAAAGACGAGAAAAAAAACCTTTCTACACTATTAATGATCACCAAAAGGCAAACTCAGAAAACCAAATCATGGCAATAGATACGAGCATGCTGAAACGAGTAACAACACATAAAGTAACATACTAATGTCAAGTTCCCCTTCATTAATCCACTCTCCACCCTTACTATAGCATTCTAATTTGACACGACCACATCAACACTCTAGTTTCATTTAGATTCAAGCTAACTGAAAAACCCTCACTATACACCTAAACGAACATACATTCTAACAAACTGTACCCTCAATGATCAACCTCTCTGTCACTATAATGAACAACACCACCACTGAAGTCCAAAAAATGTTTTCCACCGAGGTAATTCAACACAACTATGAAATATACCTGTCGTCCCTTTTTGGCCTCCGTTGTCGTCGTCGTTTTGGTATGAGCTCTACCCTTCCATTGAGATTTTCAGGTAGTAATGACATGTTTACAAATAGGAGTGAAGGATTAATTAATTTAACATTGGGAAACAAAAATATACAAAAAAAATCTTCAAATCAACTTACATGGGTCTGATAAGTAAACAAGCTTCAGATTAATTGTCACGTATCATAAAGCCTATCAAAATGAAAATGGATCATAATGACCTACAAAATTGGCACATCTTTTCACACAAGAAATAGTTATCCTGTCCATGCAACTTCCTATTGCGAATAAAATGCATTTTTGAATGGATTTGGTGTAGAAAAAATGAAATACATAAATATAAAAATTTATTGTCAAATAAATGCAAATATTTGTACAATCGTGTTTTTACTATTTACTATAACCATCAAATTCACCATAGTGGTTCGTCCTATATCATCTAAAGCTTTCTACATTGCATGTTTTAAACTTTTACAAAATATGTTGCCCATTTCTTGTGAATTGTTGTTATTGTCTCCATGTCTAATGTCGTGCCATCAACAAACCACTACAAAATATGAAATATACAAATAATGTCATGTACATGTAATTGTTGTTTTGAATAAAAAAGTTATAGTGAAGTACTTATTCCAAGTTGTTCAAGCAAACATACCGTGCTCCAATCATTTTTTAAACCCCTGCTTACTATGTTCCCCATCCAATGCATTACATAATAGTCACACTCATAGCCTCCTCTTTGAACATGGCTTTACATTCAATATAAATAATCATTGAATCGAACAAGTGTACTGAAGTTACCATCTAAACATCACCAGTCATAAATAAGCATGAATTAAATGACTAACCTTTACTTCAATCCACTTAGGAGTTGCTTGATCATTTTTACCATCCATAATTGTCTTTAGTGTCTTCATTGCACTGGTGAGAAAAATTAAACATCAACGTATATACAACGATAAACAATTGCTCATTCAAAGTTTATAATACATTAAATAAGTTACAGTATAAAACTTAACTTGTTAATTGTAGCTTTGATACGAATATCAGGCTTTTTACGTAATAAACAGAACCAGGCAACAACATCGTTCCTAGGACACAGTACTACCAGCTGCCAATGGGCCCTGAATTAAATAGTGATTAGCTAAGTGTAATGCAAACATTTTTTTACCAGCATTTGCATAAATCCTACTTATTGATTCAAGTAAGCTACTAGGTACACCTCTTGTTGAGATTCCTTCACCCATGTTTGTATGTAATGTTCACATTCAGCACGTCGATCCTTTGCATGGTGTATCAACTGAGGCTCAAGGAATCCATACATCGAACCATGACCCAAACTTGAGCTCCACTCATCCATAAGCCTATTTTGAACATAGAAATGAAATTTAATAGTGATGTATATCATAAGGAATATTAGTTATTAATGAATCATATCAAATTTACTTATATCATCCATAATTGTAGTATAGCTATGTTCAATCATTTGTCACCTCATATTATCTCATTTACATCATAATATGTTAAGAAGAAGGATGCATCTACATTTGGAATCCCAAATTTAGTGGCATCCCACATCAACTCAATGGGCTTCTCGTAAATGTCATATAGACTCTTAATTAACTGACGCAAGGGATCATCTTCAGAAACATTATTCGTCCTTTGAAGAGGTTCAGGCAGTTTCTTTGGACTAAGATGTGACTCCTATATGGTTAATGAAAATAACATTAGATATTTCTGATGTTTGGAACAGGACTTGGGCGTCATTGTCTATAATTTTTTCCAACACTGATCCTTACCATATCATCGGCATAAGCCATGCTGTGAATGCTAGACCCACCCTCACAAATTTTCCCCAAGGCCGCCAACACAGTACAATTTTCACGTTGCACATATAACCCCATAGTCGGTATGACACGACCATAATGTTCCTCGCCTGATGGGTTCACATCAGTTTCAACATTGCTCCCTTTGGTGCTAACACATGCACCTAATGCCTGTATATCTGCTTCAATGAGGGGTGAGTATTATGATCCCATTTGGGAAAACTCAATTTTTATGGCATCCTTCAACTCCTATTTTAGTTTCTCTAGACTCCACCTGTTTTCTTCTTCAATCTCATGCCTGACTTCTTCCTTAAGGTTTCTAATAATCTCATTCCTCCACTTTTCCTTAAGGCATCCAATTATGTCAGCCAATTGTTGTTGGGTGATTGATGTAGAGGAACTGCTGGAGCCACGTGATGCCCTTCCATAGTATTGACTGATTGTCATACCTGACCCCGCTACACGAACACGACCTGTATGCTCTGGTCGCCCAATGACAGTGTTGAGTATGTCGTCACGACCATGAGGAACAAAACTACCTTGTGTCGTCTGCTCTTGTAACGAGTCTTATAACAAGAACAACATATAAAAACATCAAATGAGGTGGTTATTATAAAACACAAAAATTATATTCAAATTATATGTCAACCATGAACTCACAATTCTATCAGATTTTTCTTGTGCCGCCTAAGATGTCATCTGCCCATATTGCTTTGTGCGAGCCATTTTCCACTTGACATGTCTTTCAATGGGAGATGGAGGGTCCTCAAGCAATGGTGTATTCTCAGTTAGCATTTTCTCCTCTTGCATTTTCCTTCTTTTCTTGTATATTAGTTTTTTCTCAAGCAAATCATAACCCCCACGAGATAGTACGTGGAGGCAGCCATTGTTTTTTTTGAATTTGCTGTGCCTTTTTTCTTATTTCCTGTCATACACCATATAGTATTTGCATCTAATTAATTGAAAGAAAATGATATAATCCGATACCTTATTTAAATTTAAACTAACAAACATCTCACCTGCCAAGCAAGGGTTTTGTTGATCTATACCATATTTTATAGAAGGATCTTGTTTTTGTTCACTGTTAGTGTCAACATAGACAAATTTAGTGGTCAGCGAAGACTTAAATTGCCTCCATCTAGTGGCCACCGTGGACATGACCTTCTTCTTGGCATTTGAGGCTTATAAGATATCAAATTTGGCCTGCATAACATATTCAAGATGTAACATTTAGTGCCTATCAACATTTTTAACTATTAATACCTACAAATTAAATACATGTCACTGTTAAGATGACTTACCAAAATGTCATCCTATACTAGGTCCTTTAGAGATTCTGACACATCTTTCCAACTGCTATGTATAATAGGAATCTTTTCTCAAGCTACGACCCCTAAATAGTTGTGGAAATTTTGTTTTTGTGGGCCTGATCATCTTCCAGTTGCAGGATCGACATTAATCGTTGGTTGGGGCTGATCTAAGGTTCTTAAAGTCAACCTTCTCAACCGTGTGGATTGTCTAGTCTTCTTAGGGGTAACCTCTGAATGACCATCTGAATGCGAAGGGGACCTTAGCGGTGTTGCCATGACCCTGTGCAAATAAAACAAATTCGTTAATGTACATAAATTACAAATAGCATAAACGTAACAAATTGTAAAAATTCACATAAAAGAAATGGGTTACAAATAATGTGATATGATAAACATTACTTTGACACAACACAGTTATGTGGGAATGTTCTCCCATAGACCTTCATCATGATCATTACGATTTGCATGTACGTCATCAACCTCGTTTTCTTTAATTGTTGAAGGATTTTTTGTGGAAAAAGCAGGCATGTCACAAATGTCAAGTGTTGAATCATCATTATGGTCATTGATACCAGTTGGTCTTCCTTGTAGAACCACTCACAATGTTGAATTACACGGATCTTGGACGTAAAATACCTGTCTGACTTGTTGATGAAAGGTTTGTCCTTGTAACCCACCTTATTAAGGTCTACTAAAGTAAATCCCAATTGTTCTCGATGCACACCGGTAGTTCCGTTAACCCACTTGCATTTGAAAACAGGCACCCTAAATTGAATATAATCAAGCTCCCAGATTTCTTCAATGACTCCAAAATAAGACATTGAGGCTTGAATCGGGTTGTTATCTGATACACTACAAAAGTGTTCAAAATGAGCCTCAACACTCAACCCACTATTCTGCACACTACTTTTATCATCTTGTGACTTTGTATAGAATGAATAATTGTTAATATCATATCCCTTCCAAGTGGAGACATTAAGATTTGGGCCAACAGCCAATAGTCTTAATATTTTAGAAGCACCCTCATCAGCAAAGATTTTTTTCTTTAAACCAGCTTATGAAAGTTCTATTATGCTCTTGCAACACTTTCATCATGTTCATTTTTGGGTGCATAGCTATCAGATATTCTTTGTGAGTACGTATGTAAGGAAGAACCTCTTGTGTGCTATTCAAGATGTACAAATGCACTTGTGAGACATCCTGTTGAGTCATTGTTACAACATTGTATCCTCGTGTACTCTTACCTCCCCTTGTCTGGTCATGACGACTTTCAGGAAGCCCAACAAATTCAAGGCTATCAATGTACTGGGTATAAAACTCAATAGCTTCTTTAGCAACATACCTTTCAACAATGGAAGCTTCTTGTCGATATTGATTCTTGGTGTAACCCTCTAGTACCTTCATGTACCGCTCAATTGGATACATCCACCGTAAAAAAGAGGACCATATAATTGGATCTCCCTCACCAGATGAACAATTAAGTGAACCATTATGTCAAAAAATGATGGAGGAAATACATCTCCAATTGACAAAGGACAATGGCAGCCTCATTCTCCAAATCATCTAATTGTTGAGGGTCAATAACTTTGCTACAGATAGCATTAAAAAGAAAGCACAAACGAGTTATGGCAACCCTAACTTTGTCAGGCAAGATACCCCAAATGGCTACAGCCAATAGTTGTTGCATTAACACGTGACAATAATGAGACTTCAAGCCAACCAACTTCAGATCATTGAGGGCTACAAGGATCTTGATGTTTGAAGAGTATCCTTGTGGGACTTTATATTCCGCAGACATTGACAAAAAGTTATCTTCTTTGTTGTTGACATTGTGTGGCATGCTGGGGGCAGATATGTTCGCTGACCTTGTGATATCGGATGCAATTGCTTTCGTATTCCCATTTCTAACCATCCTTTGTCTTGCCTTTAATGTTAAGAAGGGTATCAATTAAGCTATCACAAACATTTTTCTCGACATGCATAACGTCTAGACAGTGACACACATGTAGATTAGACCAGTATGGAAGATAAAAGAATATTGACCTTTTCTTCCATATGTTCGTCTCAGTTGATGTCTTCTTTTGGGTCTTCTCAAATATAGTTACTATGTCCTTCACCCGATCATAAACTTCGTTTCCAGCTAATGGTTGAGGCAGACTTTCATTCTCCCGACTTCCATTAAAAGCTTTCTTCAATCGCCGATACAGGTGAAAAGGTTTCAGAAATCTTCGGTGTTTGGTATATATTGTCTTCTTTCCATGTTTCAGTTGGATGAAGCTCGTGTTTCTCTCACAAATAGGACATGCATGATGTCCTTTGACACTATATCCACTTAAATTTCCATATGCTGGAAAGTCATTAACAATACAAAACACCATTGACCGTAAATTGAAGGTCTACTGCAGGTTCCGATCCTACACATCAACCATGTCTTCCCACAATTTTCTCAAGTCTTTAATCAACGAAGTGAGATACACATCAATATCATTCCCTGTATGCCTTGGACTCGCTATCATCATACACAACATAATGTATTTTCGCTTGATGCACAACCAAGGAGACAAGTTGCAAATCATTAGCAAAACAGGCCATGAATTGTGGTTTGTGCTTAAGTTACCAAAAGGATTCATTTCGTCTGAAGCAAGAGCAAGCCTTAGGTTTCTTGGCTTGTCTCCAAAATATGGATACAAACAATCAATTGTCTTCCATTGTGGAAAATCAGTCGGATGTCGGAGCAATTCATCACTTTTTCTACCATTTGCATGCCATGTAAGGTTTTTTGTATGTCCATTAGCAGACAATCGCTTAAACCTTGGCATTATTGGAAGATACCAATAGACCTTTGTTGGACAATTATTGTTTTTGCTTGCATCATCACTAAATTTGTCATGCTGCACTTTGTATCGTGATACACCACAGGTGGGGCACTCACGCAAATCTTCCTTTCAAGTTCACCAAAGCTAACATCGTTGACAACCTTGTGAAAGTTTTTATCACTCCACCCAAATCTTGCTTTCAAGTTCACCAAAGCTAACATCGTTGACAACCTTGTGAAAGTTGTGCACCCCGAATACAATGGCATTTTTGAATCATTTTCTATTTTCATACAAAGGTGCATGTGCTTGTTCAAAACAATCTTGTTCAAGATCGCGAATCATGTCTTCTATACGATCTCCAATGTCATCATCAATCGGCTGAGTGCAAGAAACAGTTGGCATGTCTGTCAATTCCCCATGCCATATCCATTTTGTGTAATTCGGAATGATATCGTGACATGTAAGATGTGATCTAATTTCATTTACTGATTGTCATCTTTCTTTCACACATGGACAAAAAAATTCTCCCCCCAAACTTTCAGCATTACATTTTGTAAATTGTAGGAATTGTTCAAACCTATTCTCATACTCGTCTTTGCTATTCAAAATCATTAAGTTATCCATCATGCATGCTAAACTCACTTTTGTCATTAAAGCTGTGACCTTATCCCATTCAGGAAGACATTTTTATAATAAATTCAGACGTATAGGTAAATTCTCTTTTGTTAGATTTGATGAAATTTTGGTAGCATTTCGCATTGGTCTTCAGGTACACAAGATGAAAGTGGTGACATTATACCTCATCACCGTAGTCAAGTATACACCCGAAGAACAATGTGGAATGCAGTATACCAGAATTTCTTCAAATCATGGAAAAGAGAATTTACCTATACATATGAATCAACTATAAAAAAAATGTCCCTCCAAACTGTCCAAACGGACAATTCAAGATTCAATACATCGATTAATCTAAACTATCCGTATTAATCATTGTATTGAATCTCAAACGGGAAACTAAAATTCACTCAGAATGCATGTAACTAGTAACATAAAACAATATTCATATATCAACAAACATGTAATAAATACAACAATTTTAGAAATTGATACATACCTCAAAAGATAATGACTAACAACCACAAGAAGTGGGGGGATGCAGTGGTATGGTATACAAAAATGTGTAGTTGATTACACTCGTCTTAAATTAAGGCTTAATCGGTTCTGAAGAGCAGATGTAATCTATAAGGTAAATATAGGAAATAATCAATACATGAAGTAAAAAAAAACATAGTTAGGCACAATTTAAGCTACTAAGGCGTTATGAAATGATTCAACAACAAACTAATAAGCATAATGCTTTATTAAGAAACAATACAAAAAAATATGATTTATGCACAAAATAGAAAATGAAGCATTTGTAATTTCAACAAAAACAAACATGCAACTTGTAAGGCTTGATATTAAGAAGGAAAAATTCATAATGCAAGAAGAGCAAACCATCCCCTCAAGTCCATGAACTGTTAGGGAACATGTTTAGTTTCTTTTTCAAGGCTGTGTAATTTGGTTTAAGACAAACTTCATGGAAGTCAATGAGACATTTGGACAGTTCAAATTCAATTTTGAAAGAAACTTTGCCTCTGAGTTCCCCGAGGAACAAAACATTAATCCAAGTTTCTTCGCACTTCAATCGTACGATGCAACCTGAGTGGTTGCTCAAGCTGCAAAGGAATCACAAGGGAAGTTAACTCCTGAACAATTGTTCAGCAAATGATGACCTTCATTGGAGATTAAAAGTAATGGTGTGCAAATTAGAAAGTGCAGAAAATGGAAAACTTATGTGACTTTTACTGGGTGTGTTTACATAGTTTTATGTACTAGGTGTCATACCCTAATTTCGTCCGGGGACCTTTGCTTGATGACATGCGACCTTTCTTTGGTCCTTGTGAGGTGCTTGGCATCCATCATTAGGCAATTTGTGAAATTCCAGGACATGCCGAAAAACCAAAAAAAATATTGATGCACAATCCGTAAGTTTCCGTGACACACCGGAAATCAAATGGAAGCATCGTTGCATAATTAAGTGAGGTTCCGTAACATTCCGTAAGTCAAAAGGGGGATGATTATGTAATCCGCAAGGTTCCGTAACATTACGGAAAGAAAACAAGTATCGTTACGAAATTCGTAAGTTTCCGTAACTTTACGAAAAAAAGAATCACCAAAAAAAGCAGAGGGGGGTGTACTTAGTAAAAATGGGGGTGCAAATAGCACCCAGGCCCACTTGGGCCCTCCAGAATATTCCTCCAGAAGGCTGTTGCTTCTGGAGGAAGCAACCTGGCTCGCCTGGGCGAGCTGAGCTCGCCTGGGCGAGCAGGGCGGCAACCACCTCCCCTATTTTGCTATAAATAGGGGAGGAAGTGAAGAAGAAAAGGGTTCAGCCCCTTTGGCACTTCTCTCTCTTTCGAATTTGCTTGGAAAAATCGTTTCCGTGAAGAAAATCTAAGCCGAGGCGCTTCCGAAACGTTTCCGTAACGTTTTCCGTGAAGAATTTCGCAAAGGTTTCAACCGTTCTTCGACGTTCTTCATTCGTTCTTCATCGTTCTTCGATCTTCAACGGGTAAGTACCTCGAACCAAGCTTTTCGATTCATTCTATGTACCCGTAGTGGTCCACATTGTGTTTCGTGCATTTTTATTCTCGTTTTGTTTACTTTTTATACCCCCTCTTGACGTGCTTAAGCTATTTTACTTAAGTCATTTCTCGCTTAACTTAAAAATAAAATAAATTTCCACCGAACGTTTGAATTGTATTATCCGTTAACTTCGGTTAAAATGAATTCCGACCGTTCGGTCGTGCCGTAACCACGTTGGAAATCAAAAAGAGGTAAAAAATAATATAATAATCAAAAAAACATCTTTTAGTAAAATAAAGCGGAAAATCAATCGGACGTTTTCTCTTTGGGATTTCTCATTCTTAATCGAATTGATTAATAACTAAAGTGAAACTAAGGCTAAAATCAACTCGCCTAGTCAAGCTCGTCCACAAAAATAGGCTTTTGAAGTTTGTCATTTCAATTTCTCACTAAGTAAAATGGATCATTTTTAAGGTCCAACGCCTTAAAATGATCACCACTTAAGTAAAAAAGAATCACTTGATAAGCAAGAACTACGTAGGTCTGATTTCCTCATCATAATTGAGGATACGTAGGAGCAAAAGCCCCGCTTTTGTCGACCACCCCAAGAGATCGTTAATGGTCCAATGCCTTAACGTTTCTCTCCTTTCAAAAAACAAGAGATCGTTAATGGTCCAATGCCTTAACGTTTCTCTCCTTTCAAAAAAAACAAGAGATCGTTAATGGTCCAATGCCTTAACGTTTCTCTCCTTTCAAAAACAAGAGATCGTTAATGGTCCAATGCCTTAACGTTTCTCTCCTTTCAAAAACAAGAGATCATTAATGGTCCAACGCCTTAACGTTTCTCCCCTTTCAAAATCAAAAGACCGTTTAATGGTTCAACACCTTAAATGACCTTTTGTTCAATAAAAAACATATTTTGCAAAAAAGACAAAAACAACTTAACCAAACACTTTGTTCCGAAAGAACTACGTAGGTCTGATTTCCTCATCACAAATTGAGGAATACGTAGGAGCAAAGGGAAACACCCTTGTCGACCACAAAAAAGAAAAAATATAAAAAGGGTATAAAGGATATAAGAACATAAAAGGGAACATAAAAATCAAAGTCATGTTTGCACATTCGATTAAAGGCTGCCGTCCCTTGGGACGGACGTGTGGGGTGCTAATACCTTCCCCGTGCGTAAATACAACTCCCGAACCTTTCACTAAAAAGTTCGTAGATCGCGTCTTTTCCGGTTTTTCCGACGTTTTCCTCAAATAAACGTTGGTGGCGACTCCGCGCGTATTCCTTTCGTGGAACACGCATCCCGCGAGTCACGCGTCGCCCTCCCGCCGAAGGGTAGGTTGCGACACTAGGTATGTTGATTAATTTTAAAAATAGTATAATAATGCTAGAAGAATGAGGCATGTCTTGATTTTTAATACCTCGTACTTCTATGTTTGACGTTGTTTCATTATGTAGCTTAAACTGGTCTCTAAGGAAGATCCCTGGTCAGAGAGGGTTGATTTTCTTATTGAAGTAATGGTGTCCTATTATGAGAAGCAAAAATCTGAAAAAGAAGCTATTAATGTTCTTCCCCTTTATCCAAATCAGAAGATTATGTGGGATGAAAGTCTTGTACCCAACATAAATTACTCTAGAGAAGGTTGCTTAATTACCATTACCCTAGTTGAACTTACAGATCTTAACACTTGATGATTATCTTCTTCGAAATTTTAATATTTTTCGGCTCGAGTCAACATATGAGATAAGTGAGGACATTCAGGAAGTTGTTCCACATCTTCTTGCATATATATCACAGACATGATGGAGGAACAACTTTTCGTGGATGGTCAAGAATGGATGTGCCAATCAAAGAATTCAAAATCACTGAAGTTAAACAACCTTACATTGGAGAAGTCAAACCATCATCTGTGACTGCAGAGGTTACTTATAGTGTTTCCAGTTATAAAGCACATATTACATCACAATGGGATGCACTCAAAGAGCATGATGTATTGCTCAAGAATGGGATGCATTGTAGAGGTTCTCTCTAGCTACAATTCAACTGCAGGTGATGAAAATCCCCCATATATACTTTGCCAAATGTACTTTATGTCTTTATCCTCTTATTTATATTCCCAATGTATGAGTATTGGATAAATATTAATACTAGTGTCAAATCTTCCTATCAAGCAGGTTGAAGCAATCATCTGTGGCATTCAGCCTGGTCTAACTATGGTTGTGGGACCACCTAGTATAGGAAAGACTGATACAGTTGTACAAATTCTAAATGTTGTTTATCATAATTGTCCTTCTCAGAGAACCTTAATAATTACTCATTCAAATCAGGCTTTTAGTGCACCAATTTGAGAAGATAATGTAGGTAGGGTCCTTTATTTGTCCTCTATTCTTACATGTTGCTTTGTGATTTTGAAGTTTTGATTATTTTTAATAGTTAATGTCCTAATACATTACTAAGTGCTTATTTTGGGGAAGGAGAAGCTCCATTATTGGTCCTCTTTGTAAGAGGGCAAGCCTTGACACAAGGGTAAGTTTGCTACCTTATGGCCTACAACTCACTAGTTCAAATATTGGAAACAACCTCTCTGCTTGCGAGTGGACGACTATTGTACATGCCATTCTCTAGGCTTCACTTGGTGGGAGGCGTATGCATTGGGTCACCATTTATAAGCTTTGTTATTTGCATGTAGTATGATTTTTGTTAATTAATTCATGGAGAATAAGGAAACCGTTCTTATGTATCAAAATCATGAGTTTTAGTATGTTTAAGAGTATTGCATACTTTGATTAAAGAGTCAGTAATTTATTCTATGTCTACGAGTTAGATTATATTAGTCAATTAAGCCTAGGCATTTGCTATAATTACGTGTCTAAGACATTATATGTTGTGCAAAAGTCAGTTAAAAGCCTTTTTTGAAGTCATAAACCAAGAATTTATTTAGAAACGACAGATACAGATGCAAAAGGATAAGATGCACAAAAACTAAGTCAAGAATGAATTGAAAAAAGCATAAAAAACTAAGAACTTGAGACATTTAACACAACATGCATGGCAATGTTGTTGTACATGCCCCTCAAACACTTCCATGAAGCTAAATGAACTAGTTGATCCCAAATAAACTCTACAGTCTACAGACAACACTTGACTGGTATAAATTATAGTTCTTTCAATGACATGCACAAAACAATTGCCAATCAAATGCGCATAGTTTTTTTTTTTGGTCAGCAAAGGTAGATATATATAGATAGAAGTACCAGAGGTACTAAAGATACAGCATAGCTCTAGATTTACTACTGGATTCAAAGATCAGGCTGACTACAGGCTGATAGAATCCAAATTAATTAATATAGATACATGTACATAACCCTCAACCGGCTTGCTATCCTAATTACAGAAAACATCTATTAGGTTGCTAGACCACTGATTAAAGTGTATAGAAAAGTCTTTCTCCTTAGCTCTGAGCCACGTCCAAAGCAGAAACAGTGCACCCTCCAGTAGCTTGGCCCCATTGAATGGTTCATTTCGGAAGATGACCATATTCCTTTGCTGCCAAATCGACCAGGTCAGGGCTATCCACCAGCTCTTCCATCTATTGTATGTCTTTGTTCCGGGCCTCCCATTGACATGCTGCATAAAGTGTTGTCTTGGAATTATAGAGTGCACCCCCAAGGTTTGAACCCATGATTGGGATTCCCACCACAAAGGTTGTGTTGCTCTGCAGTCAAAAAATATATGGGATGCACCTTCCTCCTTATTTCTGTAGAAAGGACACATGCTGTCTTCCAGCTCTACCTGTCTCCTTCGAAGGTTAGCTTTAGTTGGTAAACGATCACGAATTAGCCTCCATGCAAAGAATGAGACCTTAGCTGGTATCTTTAGCATCCATAGGTCATGAAGTGCCCCATCCTGATTTTCATCCTCTGAATCACCCTGCAACAGATTATAAACACTCCTTGTGGAGTAATGGCCATTAGGCTCATGCTTCCACACCCATAGGTCAGGGGCTTGTTGCTGGACTTCCACCTGAGAAATCTCCTGCATAAATTCAACAGCAGAGTCGACTTCGTTGTCAAATAAAGACCTTCTCCATGCAAACTTCCATTCCCATTTTGTTTCAGAAAAGCTACCCACTTGCTGAATGAGTGTATGCTGCTGGCGTGATATCTGATACAACCTAGGATATTTCAGCATTAATGCTAATCCATGACTAGACCAGCAGTCTTCCCAAAATTTAATTTTATCCCCACTCCCCACTTTCCATGTTGATCCAGTTTCCAGAACATTATTCAGCTGATTTTCTTGAAGTACTGTCATTAGGTCCTGCCACCACAGTGACTCATTAGTGCCTCTTTTTTCTTCTAGCAATGATCTCCACCCGCCATACTTAGACTCCAATATTCTGGCCCATAGCTCTTTGTTATGGTGAAACATATCCCACCGCCATTTTCCAAGTAATGCTTTGTTGAACGTCCTAACATCTTTTATACCCAGCCCTCCCTTTTTCTTTTGGTAAGCAAACTGATTCCCACTTCACCCAGGCTATCTTCCTTTGATCCCAACCTCCTCCCCATAGGAACCTTCGCTGAATTTTGATCAGTTTCGCCGCTGTTTTGCTAGGTAACCTGAAAAAAGAAAGAAAATAGATTGGGGTAGATGATAGGGTGGATTGTATAAGGGTCACTCTCCCCCCAAAGGACAGACATCTTTGTTTCCATGTAGATAGCTTTCTCTCACACTTTCTAACAACCGGATCCCACAACTCATTATGACTTGGGTTTGCCCCAATAGGAATGCCCAGATAAATAAAAGGCAAGGTCATAATACTGCAGTTCAAGTGATCAGCTGCTTCTTTAGTCCACTGGTCAGATTTTCCAAATGCCATAAAACAGCTCTTTGCAAAGTTTATTTTAAGCCCGGACGCAAGTTCAAAACTCCTCAAAATCACTTTGATTGCCTTGATATTTTGCAGTGTAGCCTCCCCAAAAAATATAGTGTCGTCAGCATATTGTAAAATGCTGACTGGAATGTTGTCTTTCCCCACAGCAAATGCAGTGAATAGCTTCTTGTGGATTGCTTCTCTCATGAGTCCAGTTAGGCCTTCCGCAATAATGTTAAACAGCAAAGGTACTAGTGGGTCACCTTGTCGAAGACCTCTCGGCGGAGTAAATTGTGGAGTAGGACTACCATTTACCAAAATGGATACGGATCCATTGGATCCATTTATTGCCAAAGCCCATCCTACGCATCATGTATATTAGAAAATCCCAAGAAACTGAGTCGTAGGCCCTTTCAAAATCTGCTTTAAATACCAGGCATGCTTTATTGCCTCTCTTTGCTTCCTCCACCACTTCATTGGCAATGATTGTGCTATGCAGTAGCTGCCTTCCAGCTATAAAGGCAGATTGCCTTCCATCAATGATTTCCGGCATGACTCTCTTCAGTCTATTAGATAAAAGTTTGGCCACGATCTTATAGACATAACCTATTAAGGAAATAGGTCTGAAATCCTTGAGATTTTGAGGGTCTGGTACTTTAGGCACTAAGGTAATAAAAGAGGCATTGCTTCCTTTGGGGAAGATCCCATTTGCATGGAATTCGAAGAGGAAACGGGTGATATCTGGTTTCAAGAGCTGCCAAAACTGCTTGATGAACTTGAAATTAAGTCCATCCGAGCCTGGACTCTTCTCATTGCCGCACTCCCATACTGCCTTCTTAATTTCTTCCTCAGAAGAACACCCTACCAGCAACTGATTTTGCTGCTGGTTAATGCTCTTAAAACTGACACCATTCAACTGCGGCCTGATAGACTCATGTTCTTGAAAGCGCTGTTGAAAAAACCGATAAATTTCCTCTTTCACTTTGGCTGGTTCATCAACCCATACACCATCAATAATCACTCCATTTACTGCATTGCATCTCCGGTTTGAATTAAGCAACAAATGGAAATAATGAGAGTTGTTGTCTCCTTCCTTTATCCACCTTGACCTTGCTTTCTGCCTCATTAGTGACTCATGGGATTGAGCTGCTGTCCATAGATCCTGCTGGAGCATTTTCTTTTTCATACATTCTTCAGGGGTTAAGGTCCTATCAGCTGACTCAGTTTCCAGTTTATTAATTTCTGCCTCTATCTTCTGAACCCTCTTAAATGTGACTCCAAATTGTTCCTTATTCCATAGCTTCAGCCTCTCTTTGAGACATTTGATTTTTTCTTTGAGAACAAATCCTCCCTATCCTCTTGGTTGTGACTGTGACCAGCAATTAATTACCACATCCTTGAAAGACTTGTCTTGAAGCCAACAATCCAGCATCCGGAAAGGCTTAGGCCCCCAATCCACATTCTTAGAGATGAGTAAAATTGGGCAATGATCAGAAAAATTCCTACTCGGGGTGAATTGTGTGCTTCCTGGCCATTTGGTAAACCATTTAGCTGTTACAAGTGCTCTATCCAGCCTACTCTTTGCAGCCCCATTAGGTCTAAACCAAGTGAATTTACTCCCCACATGCGGTGGCTCTTCTAGTTCCATATCCGCTATCCATTCATTGAAAAGACTGATATGTCTGCCTTCTGCCCAATGTTGGGATATACCCACCCTTTCTAATGAGGTTCTGACACTATTAAAATCACCCAGCAAGCACCAAAGGTCCTGTGGGTTCATACTTTTGAGTTGTTTGAGTGAGTCCCATAGATCTCTCCTATTCTGAGCATCACAAGGGGCATACAGGTTAACGATATAAACCTTCTGCGCCTCATTAGTCCAGACCCCTTCTAGTAGAATGAATCCCCTACCTATAACCTTACTCTCCACTTTGAGTCTTTTCTCGTTCCACAAACACAATAATCCTCCCGCCGTGTTTGTTGAAGGCTGCATTTCCCAACATACATCAGCCTCTCCCCAAATAGCTTGGCACATGAATTTGTCGATTTGCTCCTTCTTTGTTTCCTGAAGGCAGAGCACATCAACTCTGTGCTTCCTTACCATCCTCCTGATTGCACTCCACTTGACTCCCCTCCCAAGCCCTCTTACATTATATGATAGGATATTCATGAGACACCATTCCTATTTCCCAACTTTTCAGCTTCCTTGCTATCTTTGATTTCCATGTCATTGATCCTTTCAATAATAGTTGCATGGCACATATCTCCTGTCATCCCCATCTCCTGGGCCATTTCCCATTGCTCCTTTGCCTGCTGGAAGTGGTTTTGGTTGTCCGCCGCACTCATTGATGACCCCTCCCCCTTCTGAAATTGACTTGAATTATGCATAGGCTATATAGTACTAGGTATTTTCGAACCCTTGAGGGGCATGGTGCTTTCCAAAGGGGTTATTTTGAGTTGTTGCTGGGCACGATTCTCTGAGTCTTCCTCCGTGAGCTTCAGATAAGTGCTAAGAATACCTTTTTGCTTTTTCCCTTTTCTCCCTCTCGAATAAACGTTACATGAACCAGGGGTCTCTTTCTTATTTTGTATTGGGCTTTGGCTGGACAGGGGTGGTAGTAAAGCTGGGGTGTGGTTAGTAAGGCCCATAGGCAGTGGTCCAAGGTTTGTAACACCCAATTGATGATCAACGTTGTGGTTTTGGGTTGGGTGTGTTTTTAAAATGGAGCGTGCATGTCACGTGGGTTATTACAGGATGCCAACTGTTCCCCACTGCAAGCAACGGTCATGTGAGGCTGTTAACTCTATTCTAGCTTTTCATTGACCTTTTGGTAAGCCCCTTCTGCCACATGAGGATCCTCCCTACTCCCGATACTGCATATAGGCTCTGCTCCAAGATTTTCCTCATTCATGCAAATTGCCCCTGTCTTCTTTCCGGGATGCGATACTGCTGCAGTTCCATCAGAAGCTTCCATATTTGGCAACCTCGTCGGATTCTCTATGTCATGGGTCTTCGCACAGTGGTTATTGTCCACTGGATGGTCAGGGGTGGTCGTGGCGGGGTTGGGTGATGGACCGCTGGGTAAAATCGACATTCTTCTGTTCGCTGTGGTAGCGGTGGGGTTGTCGTCAACCCATTCCGGTGTGATTGCATGCCCCGCTCCGCTTACAAGCTTCGCAATTTGGCTATCAGTGTCGGCGTCCAAGGAGTCAATCTCCTCAGAGGAGCCGAGTGTGCTGCGAGGTTGACAGGAACACTTCTTGTTATCGCTCCTCGTCTCTTCCACGATATGGATTGGGAATGTCCCGTCGCCGATGTGTAGGTTGACGGTGTGCTGGAGAAAGGGCTTCCATGGGGTCCTAACGAGTACCCTCGCCCTATTCAGTCTACGCAACTCCTCCACATCATCATCCATCTCCACCAAATCTCCTATCGGGGCGACAATCTTACGGATGCTTGTCGTATCCCATGCCTCTAATGGGATGCCCCAACACAAGACCCATACTAGTCTATGGCCTATTTTGATATTGCTGCTCCATTTCTCCAGTGAGGAAAACAACGTCGTCCCATGCATATTCTCTTCATTCGCCAGTTGTTCCGCCTTGCTATCCGAGAGACCAAGGACCAAAATCATGTCGTCGCCAAGGTACTTAGGCACAACATCATCACCTATCTCCCAGATTATGTCGTCTTCCGCTTTGTCGAAACTTGTCATGGTCTTCAGGCGACCAACCCACGCATCAGAGAACCAAGACTTGGTCCCCGTCGGGATGTCAATGAAAAGTGACGATTGTGATCCAGCGTGCCTAGCGCCAACATCCCCTGGGTACTGCCTTGGTTCTGGTATAGTATTTGAGAGCAAGGTTTTTGCGTACGACGTCGGGGCTACCCTGTGGTGATCATACGTTTGGCGGTGAGTTGGCACACCTTGCCTACGGTTGTGTGTCTGGGTTTTGGGCTCCACTGTTCTTTGTGCATGACATTCCCTCCTCCTCTCGTACTTTGGGATGTTGACATACAGTTTCAGGCCACCTATTACGAGGTTGTCAAGCTGTCTTTCAAGTGTACGTTCGTCGGAGACACCTCTGAACCTCACAAAACCATACCTCTTCCCACCTCTGTTTCTGTGTTTGGAGATGAAGATCTCCCAGACGTCCCCCCATCTTTTAAACTGTGCCCACAGGTCGCTCTCTGTTACTTCATCGAGAAATCTTGTAAAGTAAAATGTTGAGATATCTGATCTCTCCCTCCAGGTGTTGTAGGCATGGATGGATGATTGACCAGGCCTTTTACTGGCATAGTTATGCCGGGGATCCTTCCTACCTCTCACTCTCCTCTCACTCCTAGACCTGACTCTTACCCATTGGCTATCACTCTCTTTCTCTCTCTCTCTGTTCCTCTCACAACCTCTCTCTCTCTCTCACACTCTTTCTCTCTCATCTCTCTCACATATCCAGTGCTATTCTTTGAAAGTGGTATACAATTGGTTTACTGTTCAAGTCTTGCACTGATGATCGTTTGATATCATGCACGTAATATCTTGCTTATCTCCTACATTTGGTAGTAGAAAGTTTGTAATTAATCAAAATTTATAAAAGAGCTAAATGGTGGAACAGTATTAGAGGGAAATGTCAGTGACGTAGCAGAGATGTTTCGTGCTTTACATACTGACAAAACAGAACTGCAAATCATTAGTGATTAGATAAATCCTTCACACCCCCTAAAAATAAAAGAAAATAAATCCTTCTCATAAGCGAGTGGTAAGTTAAGGATGTGAATTCTTTTATATATATATATATATATATATATATAAAAAAGTAACGTTTCTTTAAAATTATAATTTACTCCAGTAAAAAAGTTATAACAAATTTATATTGTAATTGTTAGCACTTAAAAAAATTAATAATGGTTGATTAGCTTATAGTTTATATAGTTTATTAACGGTTAGCTGAATTGATTAGCTGAGAAAATAAATGTGCCAACAATTTTAAATGTTGAATTCCATTTATTAATTTATTTTATTTTTATTATTTTTATATTCCTTTTTCAGTATTCTACTCAATTATATTAATGTAATACTTAATACACATGCTCGTGTTAAAGATAAATAAATATATATATATATATATAAATTTAATTTAAGAGTAGAAAATAAAGTGTTTAATTATCAAAATAATAGATATTTTTATCTAAAATATAACTCTTAAAAATTAAAAATACGCAAATGATAAACATAAAAATAACGAAGAAAACTACATTTTAAATAAATAATAAAAGTAATTATAATTAAATTTTTTTAAAACACATATACTCAAATTACTGACAAGTTATATATTAATATTAAGTTCATAAATTTTTAAATTAATTTTATTAAATATTTAATTTGAATTTTAAGATTTAATTTATTTATTCAACTAAATAAAATAATAAGTTAATACCTTTTAAAAAATAAGTTAATCAATTGATTGGTTTATAAATCAAACTCCAATTTAGTGAAATATTTATTTAGTCAAACTAAATGATAAAAAAAATAATTTAACTCCTTTTATATCTAGCAACGAGGTGTATCTGCAGAAATTTGAGCTCCAGGGGACATTAAAAAAAAGGTCATGTACTTAGACAAACAGATGTTTTCATTATACATTTTTCTGTTTCCTATTGTAGCTTTGGCTCTACTTCCTGATTTCTTTAGGGATGGGCTGCACATGGCAGGAGCTTTATAGCACCAGGTTGCACATGCACAACATTGAAATAAGGCTAGTGTCTAATTCAATTCAATATTTCAACTTGAAAAAGGTGCATCAATCAGAACTCAGAAGAGGGTAATGTTTCCAAAATGTTATGCTAGTTGTTGTTTAAATAGTGTTCACAACGACCAACTTATTCTTACTCATTTTATGGGGAATATATGGCAGTGAGGTGACATGTTTAAATATGAATTCCACACTCTATTTACACCCATATAATATCAATTATCAAACCTAATGAAAGAAAGATGTTGTCATTTACATAAAGATGAAGTACACACCTGAAGAGGAACACACTAAAAATTAACTGCTTTGTGCATATCTGAATTTGTCTGACATCCTGGAGCCAAAGTTTCACGTGCAGTCTCTAAGAAATGTGATACTGGCTCTAGAAGATCAACCTGAATTTTAGAGAAAACAAGAAAATTAAAGGTGATAATTAACTTAAAATATATCTAAATATCATGCATTAAAGAGTTCCAGATTGCATTTAAAGAAAAATAAATTATAGACAAATGTAAGAAAGGCCAATACATGCGAGGGTCACATCAATGATAACAAAATAAATAAAAGATAGACACCATCTCTAACAAGTTGTAAGAAAAAATTAAATTAAATTAGAGAAACAAGAAAGAGAGAAGCAAAAAATGAAAGAGGTAAAGACATTGACATATCAGGTAAGGCCATCAATATCAGAATTCAGCAGCAAGCTAGGAATTCAAATGGAGCATGTTTAAGTTAGTATATCTTCATTGTTAGAACAAGGCTGAGGCACTAAAATGCTCAACCTGAACACAGCCAGAATAGTTATATAGCTCAACCTAAAAGGCTAGCATGACCTGTTTATAAGTTAGGTTAACCTCCATCGTGAGACAACAAATCTATATAAGCTCAATCCAAACCCATGTATTATAGATTCTGCTCTATATCACAATCCCTGCTTCTTTTTTTCCTTACCCTTCTGAATAGGATAATTGCTTGATATCCCAAAAGCTGTTAAGCCTTGATTGATACACAATTAGACATTAAGTAGAGTTGATCCCACCCCTGACCACCATGAATAAATTTGGTACAACCAGAGCTGGGTAGGCTTATACCCAGCAGTACACTTCAAATCTATGGACATAGAGGCTAGTCACCACTATGGTTTTGAAAATAAATAGCTTGAGAATTCCCAACTAGCTGTTTGAACTCCAAAGTAGGGTATGCGTTCATTTAAAGAAGGCTTAAACTATAACAACCAAAGTGGAATAATATGGTCCAAAACAGATTCAATCAAGCACCTAAAAACAAATTTCCTGATAATTTCACTATATTTATCTTTACACAAACGACATATTAAATAAAAAAAGGAAGACTACAACATCATTATTCCACTAATTCTCCATTAAGTTTGTCCTCTCTCAAACATGCCAATTGCCAACATTAAGTTACCTATCAAATATAAGCATAATCCCATACAAAAAAAGTACCAAAATATTCTTGGCATTTTAAACATCAAAATAATAGCTGCTCCACTGACTTTTCATTAGAATTTTAGCACCAATAGTAATTACTCAAAATAAGCATCAGTTAAAAACTATAAAAAAAAGAACAATAGATGCTTGGAGTATGACAAGCCAGTAGATTGACTCAGAAAATATATGTAAAGAAGGTAAATCTGACAAACCTCATTGAAGTATCTTATTAACAGATTTTTGGTGACTCTGCCAATGCCAGAATCACAATATGAAATTCAAGAGTTTTCTGATTAGATCTTCCATGTACAAAAAAGAAATATTCAAAGCATTTCTTATGTTAAATTCAACGAAATCAGCTACAAAATGTCACAGCTCCCAAAAACACTCTGGAAATTAAACTAAAACACAATACCCATCTTTCCCAAGTAGGAACAAGATAAAGTAAAACTCCAAATAAAATCTTATTTGATTTAAAAATCTATGAAACAATATCACATCAGCAAGAACCACATTGATTCTCAAAAGTGGGGTTAAAGAACAAAGAGTGAGTACCAAGAGCAACAAGTGGCAGAATCAATTGAAACCTATGTATTCCCACACATGGCAGAATCAATTGAAAATTAAACCATCGTGGCACCTACTACTTCTTAATTATCACGCAGTGGGTCAACACAAAATGTGGGATATATTGAAAAAGGATGATATTAGTGTTTCGACACTTGCATACTTGAAGGGATTGGGTTCCTACGATTTACATTATTGACTTATTGCATCCAGTGGATTTATTAACATTGTCAGGCACCACCCATCTCCATTATAACAGTGAAGAAACTCCAACATAATGATGATTACTACTAGTCTAAATTTAAGACTATGAATCCCTAAATACAACACAGTGTAACACTAAGAGCAAGAGAAAGCTTACCGAATGAAGACCCTAACGCAGAGTTGCATGTTGCGGCAGTGAGGACAAGGCGCGATGTAGGGTGACGCGTCAGCGCAAACAACACCAGCTATAGTCAGGCCATGGCAAGATGTGTCTTAGGTGAACAGCGGGAACTAGAGGCTCGTCTTACAGAACACCTTTATCGGCACAATGAAGGGTTTCTGAAGTAGTGATGAGCGCGCGCGGTGTATTATCGATCAGTGATGACTTAATTATTTACTTATTTAGTTTTAAAAACAAAGACGGTCCCATCCAAAATTGGGTTGTCTCATTTATTTTATTTTCACACATACATTCTAAGAATTATTTAAATAATCGTCGTAGAACAGCTCATTTGAAGACGGGTTTTGAAACCGCCTTTGTTTTAGACATCAGGATTTACAAACATGCCACCGGCATGTTTTCTAAGATGGGTCTTTCACAACCGTCGTCGAAAAGGTGTCGTAAAAAAAAGTTTTTTTAATAGTGAATCCAACCAAGACTATTTCTTATTGTAAAATGTCATGTAATTGAGTGTTGGAATGAGGTTGGCAAGTCACTCAGAGTGTTTAAATTATTTTCTGCATTTGTACATGTAATGTTATAATTTGCAAAACCTACTCCAAATTCTGAGAAGGTTAGTTATTCAATTTTTAGTAGCACTTAAACCAACAAAAAATATGCTTCAGGCTTGCTAATTTAGTTAGATGTAAAGAAAAATTAAAAACAATTTGATTTTATCTTTGAATAGACCAACTTTTATTTGAAATCACAATAGTTAAAATATTTAAAGGTGAAAAAAGTGTTAATGACATACTTCTTAAGTTAATTTTTTTCCCTTATGAAGTGCCATGAAAAAAATATTTTTTACACTATTCAGAACCTAATCTATGCTTGATCTCTCACAAAATTTAACAGCTCCACACCTATTAAAAGCTGTTGTCAATATGCAAAAATTACAGTAAATTTTGAGAAGGTTAGTTCTTAAATTAACCATTTATTTAATTTTGATTCCTTAAATAATTGACTCTTATATTTATTCTATCTATTGCTTTATCTTCTTTCTTCACTTTCACAGCTTAAGCTGCAAGGTACAAAGACAAAAAAGAAATGTAATCTTCTGAGTTCCTTGATGTAATGTTTTGCACCTTGTATTGTTTTCTTAGTTTCCAACAATCAGAATTTCCAGCAAGTTTCATTAATTTTGTGTCTTCAAAGGTTAGCTTCTCCTTCTTTCTCTGGATTTGGGCAGAGTTTTCGGTAGGAGTTAGAATCAGTTTGTGGAATGTTCGAATGATATCAATGGCAGGATAGATGCCGTAGAGTTTGTTGACTAGCAATACCATCTATGAGCTTTACATTTTTTATGCTAGGTGGGGTGTTCCTTTGGAAAATATTTAAGGAGGATTTTAGAAGTGTGGATTTTGGGAATATTGACTCAGGTTAGTTGACTCTTCAATTTGATGATATTGCAATCAATGTGTTATTGCTTGGGAAATGTCTACGTTACATGAAGATGTAAGTTTAGCATTTAACTCTCAAAAGTGTAGGGATAGCAATTGGATTTGTTTATCCCATAACTTTCCAGTTCATCCATAAATAAATCCAACCAAACTATCCAATTATAAAAAATAAAAAATAATGGATTGGATAGATTGAGTCAATAATATTATTGGATGGTTAATGAACCATCCAACATATTTCTTAAACCATTGGATCATTCGGAGCAACTCCAATGGGTGTGGAGAACCGAGATTGCTTCATCCTCAAACCACCTGGAATAACTCAAATGGGTCCGTAGTCCAGTGAGCCAACCTTGCTTTATTGGTTTACAACTTCAAAATCCATGAAATAAAATTAAAATAATATATTGAATGAAAAAAATAAAACATAGGTTGTTAGAGCTATTGATCAAAGTGAAGCGTGGAACCTTAGCAGAAAAATCACTTATATATCTAGAAAAGAAAGAGGAAGCTTTGTGAGGAAAAACACAATCTAGAAAAGAAAGAGGTAGGAGAAGTGTCTGAGGATTGAGACCAGAGAGTAATTAATCAAATAGAAATGAGGAACCTTAGCAGAAGGAGGAAGCTTTGAGAACTAGAAATGATTACTTTCAATTGGTTAGTTATCTTATTTCTGTTATGATTATTTTGAAGTTTTTGATTTTGCGACTACATTTATAAGTTGATTTACCTCAAAGTTGTTAATTGTCTTATTTCTTAGACTTGAATTTTAGTTATCCTGAAAATTAGCTTAAAATTTTCTATTTTACCTCAATGTTGATTTAATCACTTTTACTATTGCATTTGTTTGTTAAGTTCAACTGTTGGTGTGTATTTAGGCTGTCAAATTGGTTACTAGCAAAACATTAGTGAGTAGAAAAATAGCATATTCACTTGCATTAAGAAAGTTTGGGAAACAACTTGAAGTTGAAGATGATTCAAATTAGTGCAGTTTATTTATGTAGGTAAGTTTGATATTTCCTTATTGGTGTTTCATTGAGTACCATTTTTTGGTCTAGTTGATTGTGTCTTTATGGATCACCCTTGATTTCTTGAAAATGTTAGAATATCCCTTATTTTTTCTACTATTTATTCACTACTTTGCTTTCAGATACTGGTTAGTGTGACTGAACTTCAAGGTATGGGGGAAAACAGGACAAAAACTTTATGGACCAACTACAGGAAATGATTACAAAAACAACCAACTACGTTTTAGCCTCTTTTGCCAGGTTTTAAAAGAATAAAAAACATAACTATTTTGCCTGGCATATATGTTTCAACTTGGGAGGAGGGGGCAGAGGATTTAACAGTTGTACTATCTACCTAAATTATTAGACATAATATGATTTCAATGGAGGTATGACACATTTTAATTGATATAAGAAATACATGTAGTTTGTCATTGGAAATAGTCTCTTTGCAGCATATTCATTAGTAATAATAGGCAGTTCTGAGTACGAGAATGCTACTTGCATTTGAGTTATATGATGAATGTTGTAATATGTGCTCTTTATAATTACTCATATCCATCTAATGTCTACTCTTCTCTTTCCTTATTTTTTCTCTTTGAATTAATCTCCATGCTTTGGAAGTCCCAAGGGTTATGAGTCTTAATTCCAGTAAATATTTCTCTGGACCACATGGTATGGACTAAGGTCATAAATGAAGTTTTTCGAAGGTAACATAAGATCTTTCAGGCATCATGTCCATTCATCACAATGCTAGCAACTATTTCAAATGATGCTTAAATTGAAGAGCTGACATGTTCCAAGAAAACGAAAAAGAGTAAGCTACTTGGTATTTTTTTCTTTTGTTGATGCTAATTACTCAAACTATATGTAAGTATTTAGCTAACAAAATGATTGAACATCTTTTATAACGATTAAATATCAAGTTTACTCATATAATAATATCATAGGTAAAGTGTAATTTTTTTGGCTATTTTATTTTCTTCGGTAAGGGATTTGGTGTTGCTAGGTAGAAACAAGGACTTGAGCTACTTCTGTAGCTTTTGGTAGGAATCCATGTAGAGCTATAAAAGTAAAAAAATATTATCATCTAATCCAAATATAGAAATTTAATTGTTCTCCCTGTCAAAGATATTTTTTCATATTTTTTTTCTACAAATATATATCGCCTACTACAGTTTACAATAACAATTTAATTATATTTAAAATTAATTTTAAATTTAAATTACATGCACCCCAACTAGGCCTATTTATCTCATATTCTCATTTTTCAAACATTCAAAAAAATATTTTACTTTTAATTTCAGTACTAAAATAAAAAAAATAATACAACAAAGCGAAACATACACACGGGTAACTAACTAGTTAATGTTTAAAAATATAGGATACCAAAACATTACATACACACAAATAAAAATATTCTACTTAAATGAAATATGAGTAACACATAACAAAATATTTAAATGATAGTATATTCATCTTTTTAAGTATATTAGTTATGTAAAAGTGACAACTTAAATTATCAAATCAATAAAAAAATAATTTTGATTTAGACACTTCAAAAAAAAATATCAGCCAAATGTCGAACAAGTGTCTAAATGTGTTGGTATCATGAGTCTGACACACAATAACACTTCAAACAAGAAAAGTGTGAATGTCCATGATTCATAGGTGTGAGGGAGTAACAAGGATTTGGATTTAGCTTAGAAGAGGAGGAATCAATAGACGTTCCACACTTCCACCTCCTAACATCACCAATTTTGCGGTTTGGATTAGCGAAGTCATTTCTCAAAAGGATGATGAATTTACTGCAAGAGTGTTTGAATTGATTTGGGTGCCCTGGAAAAAGAAGAAATGCTTAATTGGCTTTTCACTAAAAAAAGAAATGCAGCAATTAAACCAGCTCATGGGCATGATGATGAAGACTTTAGGGACTCAGGAAAAAAGATAATGTATTCCCAGCAACGAATACTCACATTGAGTGTAGCCTCCAACACAAGAGCAAATAAAGATTAATTTTGAATTTTGACACTTGAGTGAAAAGAGGAATTGGCACGAGACTCGGAGCGGTTTTTATAGAGATCATGCAGGGAATCACTTGGCTGCAACAACCTTTTTCATCCCTCACTGCTATGATCCACTTGTGGCTGAAACTTTGGCTTTTCGTTGGTCTATATCAGGACTGCAACAGATTTTAGTTTCTCCAAAACCATTTTTGGAACTGATATAATCAGATGTCATTTTCAGCCCGGAGAAGATCCAATTAGAATTGGTCTAAGAGTAAAACAATTAAAACGTATGTTTTAAGCTCATCAAGTAAACAAACAATTATCATTAATATTTATAAAGTAAAAAAGTTTTATATATATTGATAAAAATGTCACATGTATTAGAAAAAAGTCTTAACATATTTAATTTTTTTAAAATTTATTTTCGACGGACTCTGAACTCAACCATCTTGAATAATCACTGAATTGTTAAGAGACTGAACAATTGTCTTTTTAAGTAGTTTTACGTTTGTCGGATGTTAAAAGAACCGGAAATTTAGTATCTAGCGGACAAATTAGCTACTTTAGCTTTTCACTTTCATGAGATGTATTGCGTTGAGGATGTTCCTCACCAAATTATGTCTTTGCTTCATGCTGATGTATTAGTCCTTGGTGGCTCTGCTGCTTTTCAATAAATGGCATCTTTTACCTAAAAAAAGGACTCAATTTGTACAAAATAGCATAATTACAACACCAAAGAGACCAATAATGCAATTAAATTAGTAAAATAATATATAACCAGGTTGTTTTTGAGGGAATAACCAGAATTTTTTAAGATATATATTTGTTAATATTGATTGATAATTTACTTCTATTGTTAAACAATTAAACAAAATGCAACATTAACATAAATATTTACATTAATCATTAAATTTTTAAGACATCTTATGTTTTTCTTTTTTGTATTTAACAAGAGATGTCACCTTGTATATACTTCATCCTGTTAGGTATTTATTGTCAAATCAATACAAAATACCTATTTAATTCATTAAATAATTCCAAGAATAAACTAATATTTATATTTATTATAAGAAAGATTTGAAAAAACACTAGTTATAGTTATTAAATATCAATAGAGGAGTTATAGATGTATCAATAAAATAATTAAAAAAAATATAAACAAATGTCACAAAGAAGATTAAATTTAAGACATGAAGCATACTATCCAAACAATTCACTGTATTGCTTATAAAAAACATTTCACTACTAGTCTTTGAAATTACAATGATTAATCAAATTAGTTCTTAAAATTTATAAAATGATAAAATGGTGTCATAACAAAAAATATATTTATTTAATACATTAAAAATTCAAGAATCATTATATATATATATATATATATATATATATATATATTAAGAAATACTTAAAAAACATGTCATAATTATTAAGTATTAATATATGAGTGATAAATGTATCAACAAAATAATTGAATAAAAAGAAGAAAAATATCAATATCTTAATTAAAAAACAAATAAAAAAGAGTGAATGACCAATTTAAACTTTAAAATTATAATGATCAGTTAAATTGGTTCCAATTCCTATAACACAAATATATATTTAATACATTAAAAATATTTAAAGAATCACTTAATATTTGTACTTATTATAAGAAAGAACTAACTAAGAATATCTCTAATGAGAGTGTTTATGTGTTATTTAATTTTAAGCAACATTATTTAATCTTTTATTCACTGCAGTAGATCACGTGACGTTGCTTATAGAAACATTGTTGCTTAATCAATAAATTTATACCATAAATAAAATATTTTTCAAAGTATCGTAGGATTCGCAAAATTAAGTTAATCACTTCAGCAACTTAACATTGAAGTGAATTTTCATTTAGAATATTTTAAATTTATGTGAAATTGTAAGGCTCGTAAACTTATGATAAGCAATTAATCTAATCAAGTATGCATTGAAGATGCTAACAGAGTGAGCAAATATTAATAGAAGAGTCATAAATGTATCAACAAAATAATTAAAAAAAAAGACAAAAAATATCATTATGTCAATAAAAGAACTAATTAAATGAAATGTACTAGGTGACACCTTATGTTTAAAAAATTATCAATTTTGATAAATATTTTTTAAACTAATCTATTATGACAATTAATTTTTTAATTTTAATCCATTTTGATGAAAATGTCCGAATAAACATTCAAACAAACACGATAACATGTGTCAAATAAAACACTGTTCAAGTTCAAGCCTTACCTTCATTAGGAAACGCAAAACCACTGATGCACAATGTGCGGCTAGTTCAAACCAGAGAGCGTGTGAGAAGCCCATGCCGAAGTCACCGATTTCGACCGACTCTTGAAAGTTGGTCAAATCCAACATTGCTGTGCCCAAAGGCAAGTCAAAGAAGGCCTACTTTTCTTCTCCTATATTTTTGGACAACAAAAAAAATATGAACTATCAACAACAATACGGCTAAACTAATGTGAACTCACGATTTTTAAATTAAATATTCTCTAAACAATTTTCATTCTCACAAAAGGAGAGATTCGTCACGCGGCACTATTATAAGCCTGTGAAAAGTCCAGAATCTATCGAAAACTCTGGAGGGCCCCCTTCAACCGTATTTATTAATTATACTTATTTTACTTTATTTTCAGATTTTGTTGCTTCAAGAAAACACCTATAAATTCTCTTCTCCCAAGTCTGCCTGCAAAACAAATCAATATTCCTTGTTTAACATCGTTGTTTCTTCTCAGCATATGTCTTAAAGGCCTAACGTTCCTCATTCTTGTTCCATAGCCTTCGATCTTCATTCCCACCTTTTGGTCTCTAGTGAGATGAACCCAAACTCCAATTGGTCCTCTTGAATCCAAACCCTTTAATTATACATTCCATTCTTTTATTTTTTTCCTTCAAAATTTTCCCGGAAAATTCTCTCTGAGAAAATCAACCATTACCCACTTCTTTAATTCCATTGATTCTTTCAAAAATAACAATCTTTTTCACGTAACTTGAAATGGGTGTCAAAGGTTTCGTCGAAGGAGGCATTGCTTCTGTGATCGCAGGGTGTTCCACACACCCTCTTGATCTCATCAAGGTAAGAATGCAGCTTCAAGGAGAGACCCAGCAACCCTCGAATCTCCGACCCGCACTCGCCTTCCACCCTAGCTCCGTCCACGCGCCGCCGCAGCCGGCGGCCAAGGAGGGTCCCATTGCCGTCGGAGTTAAGTTAGTCCAACAAGAAGGCGTGGCCGCGCTTTTCTCCGGCGTCTCCGCCACCGTCCTCCGCCAGCTTCTCTACTCCACCACTCGCATGGGACTCTACGAGGTGCTCAAGAAGAAATGGTCCGATCCCAATTCTGCCGGAGGCACCTTGTCGCTATCTCGTAAGATAACGGCAGGGTTAATTTCTGGTGGAATCGGCGCAGTCGTTGGAAATCCCGCCGATGTAGCCATGGTCCGCATGCAGGCCGACGGAAGACTTCCGCCGATCCAACAACGGAATTATAAATCCGTCCTTGACGCCATCGCAAGGATGACAAAAGACGAGGGCATCACTAGCTTATGGCGTGGTTCATCGTTAACAGTGAACCGCGCCATGTTAGTGACGGCCTCGCAGCTCGCTTCTTACGACCAGTTCAAGGAGATGATTTTGGAAAAGGGTGTAATGCGTGATGGTCTTGGGACCCATGTAACGTCGAGTTTCGCAGCGGGGTTTGTGGCGGCGGTTACGTCGAACCCCGTTGACGTGATCAAGACTAGGGTGATGAACATGAAGGTGGAACCTGGGGCGGCGCCGCCGTATTCCGGCGCACTGGATTGCGCCTTGAAGACGGTACGCAAAGAGGGCCCCATGGCTCTTTACAAAGGCTTTATTCCCACGATTTCGAGACAAGGACCCTTCACTGTTGTTTTGTTCGTCACGTTAGAACAGGTTCGAAAGTTGCTTAAGGATTTCTAAGTAGGATAATGATGATGACGAAGAAGAATATGTTTTGAAAGGTTTAATAATGCTAGAGTTATATATAGGACTTTTATTTTTTTGTTATAATAGAGTGTTTGTTCAGTTATTAAATTTTGATTTTGTTTAGTGTTAAGATCTGTGTTATTTAGTTCAAAAATGCAGATTTAATTGGTATTATGTTAATTGTTACCTTGTATTACCGAGAAGCCATCAGACCATCTTTTATTTATTTTTTTTCATTTTAATTACAAGTTTATGAAGTTCTTTACGTTTAAGTAATACCACAAGCGTAATTATGAAGTTCCCTCTTTTTATTTTTATTTTTAAATGAAGATTGCTGTAACCTGTAAGCTTTGTTAACTTGGTTTTTTATTGCATAAATGGAAATATAACGTTGACAGCTGAGGATGACTGGATCAAGGTACTGTTTATGTAGATAATATTAAAAATAAATAAAATGACCAGACATTCTTCTTTTGAAAAGTTCATGATTCTGCTTATGACTCGTGGGTTCTGCTTCGTCTCTGTTTGAGTTGTCTTAGGTCTAGCATTTGCACTCATCATAAATTCGTAATGCACCCCATCCGTGACAGTGATAATTTTGCAATCAGTGATTGTTTATGTTGATCTTAGTAGTGGTGTTGGGGAAGTAAACTCCATAGTTGAAATTATATGCAGAATCATCAAAAATGAAAAAAGAAAAAAGAATTTATTGTGCATGGAATAAAAAATTAGCAATCATTTAAAGCCAATTGTCACTATAAAAACACACCACTTAAGTTAAGCACAATATTTTATAAGAACCACTAGACCTAAAATAAAGACATTTAGAAAAATTAAAAGAACATAACAGTGAAAGGTATTACCCCAATAATCTTGGAATTACATGCTATCATCCTTGTGTCATAGAATATATGTTAAATTACTTTTTTATTCTTTTAATTTATTATTTAGATTTAATTTGATCATTTAATTTTTTTTGGAATTCAATTTTATCCTCTAATTTTAAAATCATTCATTTTATTGAAAAATATATATTTTGTGATAGTTTAAAATCACTTAGTGATAATTTTGAATCGTCACAAAGTGTGATTTCTTATAATTTACATTGATCAAATTAAATCGATTTAAAAAATTAAAGGATCAAATTATACTTGAAAAAAAAACTAAAGAACCAAATTGAATCTAAAAATTAAATTAAAAAACTAAAAAAACTAATATAAGTCTTTTAAGTGTAAGCTTTCCAATTTTCCTACGAAAAGAAAAAGGCACAGCATTACATGGGAATAAAAGAGAGAAAAACACGTTAAAAGAATTTACAGGGTGTCATTTCAAAATCCAAACCATGAAGTTCTCTATTAAAATCAAATCATATGTTCACAATAAGACCCGGAATTTAGTTATTTCTCAAACAATTTCCTCCACGCACAAATTGGATGTTGTTGGAATACAGTGATTCTCAAAATTTTTTATCCTTCCATGTTGTCATTTCCCCCCTGTTCTTCAGCAGGTTCTCTATAAGCAAATGTACAAACACTTTATAAAGGCAATTTGGGAAGGATCTCCATAGTGATATTCTTCACTTGAAGATAACACCCTTAGAATGTCAATGCTGATCTCTAAAGAGTGAATTTTCAATGCTTGGAACTCCATAATTCCAAGGTTTAGTTAGATACGCAACCCAAACTTGAGCAGTATTTGAGTTATTTTTGTTGAATGTGGTTTCCAAACAGGGTTCTTCCTTTGAAAGTTCAGATTTAATAGCCACAGTGGATGAGTTTATTCCTTCGACTACTTGATAGAAATAAAAGAATAGCTCGAGTGTTCCAATGTCTGATAGTATAAGACTAATTGACTAAATTGAAGTACTTCTTATAAACTAAACACTATAATGCGGTTGCTGTGAAACATATTTTACTAATATGAGATTGTTTTGACTATTGATTAGTTCCATTTTATGCTTCTTTTTTCTTACAAAAAAATGGGAGAGAGCTGGTCCCTTTTTTTTTTATAAAAAAATATAATTAAAAACAATTTAAAATTTACTCTTTTTAATTTCTCAAATTCACAAAATATTTTTAGTACCTCGGAGTTAATTTGAAGGACTAAAAAAATAAATTTTTTAGTCATTCAAAATGGAATTTTGGAACTAAAAACATTCCACGAATTTGAGGGATTAATAAGAGCATATTTTTAATTGAGGGACCAAACCAAAAATATTCTAAATTTGACGGATTAAAAACATATTTAAGTTTAAAATTCTATCTTGATAGATCTAAACGGTCTAATATGATATATCTAGAATTTTGGATGATTCAAAATACTCATTATTTTAATGATAACAAAAATATAAATTATTGATAGACTAATGATTTACCTTTGGTGAAACATGACTTATTTGATATAAGTTAGACCGGTAAAAATCCATATCCTTATGCTTTACAAGTAACCGTCCAAAGGTCATTGGAACTTGTTTCCATTAACAACCATATTGAGCGTCCAACATACTATTATAAAACAAGCGTCCAACAATATTGTGAAAATTAATACCAATGTTCTTACGCGTCCCAAATGACATAACTAACTTACACAAATAATTTATATTTAGTTAGTTAACGACCATATGATTAGCTTGCACGTGAAGTTCACTACTACAAAAACGACATTCAAAGACGGTTGTGGAATCATCTTTGAAGCCAACAATGTTGAAAGTGTTGACGAATGACAATGATTATGTAAAAAACCCGTCTTAAAAAATATATATTTCTATTACAGTTCTTAGCTAAGAACTGTCTTAGAATGTGACTCTTCTAAGATGATTCTTAACTAAAAATCACCTTAGAATTTATTTTAATTTTCTTTTTTTTTTAATTTTCTACTATACTATTATTTTTTAATTTTCCTTATCAGTTACCGTTACCTCTTTCTATTCACTTAATTCTCATTTTTGGTCATACCACAATTTGTGCATGCGTGAAACATATACCTTATCCTAATTCACAGTGGATTCTTATAGTAGTATACCTTGCACCTGCCAGCCTACACCACACAGAAAATTGTGCCCTTGACACCTGTAGCGTATCAATAATGAAATCAAACATAATATTTATTAATATCATGACAATTGAAAGTAACAAAACAAATAGAGTAAAGCTACATGCACAAATTAATATCATGAGCAGTTGACAGGTTAACTAAGGTACAATGTCCAGGAAGAATTATATCTTTAAGGAGCACTATAAATATGCATCATCAGTCAATGAATACTTGCCTTAACTGATAAGGAAAGTGCCAAGGCAACTGCGCCTCGCAGACCTGACCAGATGAGAATAATAGCTTGTTTCCAATCCAAACCATATCCAAAATATCTTAGAAAAAGAAATAATGCTCTGACTACAATGCACCGGGACACTTGAACATATGCGTAAAGAAGCAAGAGGTGGGTCCATGATGTTCCTAAAACAAGCCCAATACTTTGCAGTCACTCTTTTAAACTTTACAAACATGAGTGCTTAAACAACATAAAAAGGAAAGCGATATTGGCAAGAGCTTCTAGAAAATGTAAGCTTATCAAAGCATTGAAATTAAGTTATTGCTGCTTATTTGAGAAGAACACGATCATCATAGTTATTTCTTTCCAACTTTCATAGGCCTATCTCATTGAATAAGGTTTGTTACTAGAGGGAAACCAAGATCTAAAACACAAATCATTTATCAATTTTAATATGAGATTAAAATCCTTCTAACATGAGAAGATGTGTGCAAGAGCTCTCATGCACAGTAACATTATGGAAGACATAGTCCAAGGATATATGATTAAAAGGTAACAATTTGAAGAAATTCTATGATTTTTATTTTGAATCTACATGGACTTGACAATCCCCCCTCCCAATAACTCGTAGATACAAAATATGAAATACAACTTTCTTCAGCATAATTAAAATTCATCAGCAAAGTAATACAAGATTGCAAGGAACTCCCATTATCCCATTCATTAATATTATTTTCATGTACTTGCATTCAATATACTTCATGGTACAAATTTTCCCTATTAAACAAAAACTAAGAATATAATCCACGGCATAGTGCAAATAAAAAAGAGAATATATGAAGTGGTTTTTCAAGTAATACTACCATGATAGAAAACATTTTCGTCACCAAGTATTCCTTCAGCTATTACAACTCCAATGCAAAAAGATATAAGAAAATATTAATGAAAGTGATATACTAGTAAGAATATCCTACATTTGTTCAACCAAAAAACATATTTTTTTTAAACCCAAATGCATTAAAAGCCTGTTTCACAAGTTATGTCAATAAATTATGATTAAAGATTCCAAACTAAGCTCTTACCTCAAAATGAAAATTAAGGTATTAGCAATCTAAGCTATCAATTCCCTCGAGAAAAATAAATAAAGGATTAAAACACAATTACATTTTCACTACAAAATATAAATATAGAAAATGAGGAGATTTCATATGGAAAATCTAAGGTGTGACCTTGTTGTAGCAACAAGGCATACAATGATTAACTGTTTTAGACTTTTAGCTTAGAGTCAACTTTTTTTTTTGTGTCTTTATAGAGATAGTAATAAGAAAAAAAAAACAAAAAGAGACAAAAAGGACAAACACACATGATTTGGTTTTACAGTTATTATGATACAGTGTATAGGACCCTTAGATGAAGCATTAGCTGAAATGAAACACACAAAGAGACTACAACCCTTGAACTGCAAGAATATCCAAGGAGGGGGAGGGGAGCCAATAAAATATATGTTTAATGTTCCACATTAAACTAAAAATCCCTTTCTTTTATTGCCATTATATCGAGTGTAACACTGGAAATTAAAAAAAATCCCACACAATGAATTTAATTTATATACACAAGGACCACTAAAAAAAGTCATACCAAAAGTGATGTAAGCTTTGTTGACTTTCACCCTTAAAAGCTGTTCTTGCAAATGTAGAATAAAACCAGTAGAAAAATTTGAATAACTAGATTTGAAGACGCATATAGATTGCATTACTATAGGGAATGCTCAAAGCTAGGTCCCACTTCGGCATGTAGTAAGAGATTTTCACAATATATACAAATACAATACATAGGTGTCACAACCTACCTCACAACGGGATGACAAAAGAAAATAAAAGTGGCGTTTTCTTAAAAAAAACGTGTGGGAGTCACTGTCATACCCTAATTTCATCGGGGGACTACCATCCATTGATGTTTTTGATTCTCGCTAATCGAAAGGTGTTGTTCAACACTGGTTTCTGCACAAGGCATGAGATCGTTCGATGTTTTGGTCAAGGATACAAAAAATACCCAAGGGGAGGGGCAAAAGGGTCATTTTAAGCAATTTTATGGACCCTCGCTCACCCAGGCTAGCCTCTGGCTCGTCTGGGCCCCCAAATTGCTTAGGGGTGAAGGAACAAGCTTACCTGGACGAGCCAACTTACTTCAGGATGAAGCATCAGCTCGCCTGGGCGAGCTGCCATGGTTCCAAGGGCCATTTTTTGCTATAAATAGATGTGAGGGAGGTTGAGTAAAGGGTGGGACATTCATTATTAAGAGGATTTTGAGAGAAATCAGAGAGAAGAAGAAGAAAGAAGAAAAAAAATGAGGTCGAGGCGCTATTGAATTGTGATTGTAATCAACTTCTACATCGTTCTTCTTCGTCATCCGGTTAGTTTTTTATTTTAAGGATTTGGATATGATCTATGCACCTTTAGGGGTCCTCTTTGTTGTTTTGTGCATCTTCATCTCCTTCTTCTATTATCAGTAATTCTTTTTCTTCTTGTAAGATAAATTTTAACCAATCATTAGCATCGTAAGTTGTCTATAAAAAGATTGAAAGTTAATAAACAAAACCAACTCACAACTAAACTTATTTTTTTTTATCAAATATCACTCGAGATTGTTTTCAGGTTCAACGCCTTAATGACTCTCTCCGCTTTTCAAATTTAGAAGATTGTTTCAAGGTCCAATGCCTTAACGATTCTCTCCGCTTTTCAAAATTTAAAACATCATTTCAAGGTCCAACTCCTTAAATGACTTTTTTGTTCGTAATTAAAATGAATCTTTCAAAAAACATAAAAACAATTTAACACACAAACATTCAGACTTAAAGAACTACGTAGGTCTAAATTCCTCATCGCACCTGATGATACATAGGAGCAAGGGCAATACCCTTGTCGACCCCAAAAAATAAAATAAAAATATATAAAGGGAAAATAAATAATATTGAAGTGACATTTTTGCACACTTGATTAAAGGTTGTCGTCCCTTGTGACGGGCGCGTGGAGTGCTAATACCTTCCTTATGTGTAAACAACTCCCGAACCTTTCTTTTCAAAATCTGCAAACCATCTTTTTGTTTTTTCTAACGTTTTCCTCGAATAAACGTTGGTGGTGACTCCCATGCATTTTCCTTTTTTGGAAGACGCATCTTTGGCTTTTCACCTCGCCCTCCCGCCGAAGGGTAGGTTGCGACTGTTGGCGATTCCATTGGGGACCGTTAGAGAGTTAAACCATACGATCAATGTGCAATGTCTTATCGTGACTTCTTCTTTATTTTCCCTCTTCTCTTTTATCTTTTGTTTTGTCCATATTTGTGTATAAACTTTGCTATGTTATTGTGTTTGGTGTGTGTCTGTCTATTACATTCGTAGTTAGAAATATTTTTGTTCTATGCACACATGGCACTTACACCTTTGCGCACACATTGAGATATTAGGCCCTATACCCGGGTCTATGTGAGCCATAAGGAGTGGAGGTTGATCTTTGGTCATGCTGGATCTCCGACTCGCTTGGTAACAGTGAAGCCTCATCTAGAGTTTTCCTCTTTTAGTGATGCATTGTCGCTGATAGTCCCTATCACCACAATGTATTACCTAAGAGGATGATATCTCTAGAAGCCAGTAAAGTTACATGAAACCACCCTTGGGAGTTGTCACTAGAAGGGGACTTTTGGATCCTTTCCATTAGGTTCCTAAATTAGGGGGGCACATAGCAAACTCACTCTGGTTTGTTCCTTGATCGCATCATGCATCTCTTCATGGCATCGTAATGGACATATCATTCATGCATTTATCATTTATCATATTCATGCATTGCATTTGCATGAGTCATTGCATTATCATACATCTTCTTTAGCATGTTGTTGTTCTGCCAATTGCATACATTCTATTTTCATCGTTCACATGTTATGTTCACTCATGCATGATCCTTGCATTTTACTCTGCAAAAAAAAAAAAAACAAAAAAAAGAACAAAAGAAAGTCACAATGAAGCATGGAAGTTTACACCACATTCTTAGTTACATGTGTTGGGTACCGTGATGATATCTATAAACAAACCACGTTGGGATTATGCACCCATTTCTCTTAAAAAAAATGATTGAAAATCATGTGAACATGGTACCTAATTGTTAACCAGGAAATGATGGTTCTTCAGGCGTCTCATGTCAATCTCATAATTACATGCATAGCATATGTATGCCCTGATCATTCATCTCTATGATATGTTGTCGAAGTATTGACAATCAAAATTTCTATTCCTTGGATTATGGGGTCGAACCAAGCACATGCTTTTAAGAAAAGGGTTTCATCAAGTCAAGGTCAAGTATGGAGGTAACCAGCTTGCAAAAGTTGGGGCAAAAGATGGATTGAGTTTACATAGCTTCTTTGGCTACTGCCAACACATGATTAAGCTAAATAATTTACAAAATTGAGGACTATTGATGTCCATGTTTTATTTCTAGTTTCACTTTGACAAGATGTGATGAACCATGTTGTTTTAATGAAAATCTGAATTGATTCGACCCTATGTTCTATTGATTGTCCTGTGTAAAATTTGCAATACTTCAACAATGTATCATTCACATACATCCATGCTTATTTTTTTTCATATTGGTTGCATTTCTTATTGCATTCTTTCCTTGAAATCAGAACTGTAATCATTGTAATCTAAAGGAAAGAATGCACTTTATGACGCCCTTACCGAATGCGTGCCAGAGCTAGAGTAATGAGTGAAATAGAGGAGGTGCAAGAGCAAATGAAGGCTAACATGGAGGCCATGAAAGAGAAAATGACCATAATGATGGAATCATTGATGAGTATGAGAAGGATGATGGAGGTCAATGCGGCTATAGTTATTGCCGCAAGTACCGCCATAGAAGTGGACCCGACCTGACTCACCCCATTTCATGCAGGTCTAGAGCAAGCAATTCTTCCCACGATATGGCTTGCCTCCCATCTATACACCACCCAATGTTGCACACGCTCCAGATGAGAACGTCGATAACTCTGCTCCCATACTCATTGAAAGCCAACAACCCTAATTTGGTCAGGCATAGGTCCCTCAACACATGAAGCACCCCGAGACGACCATCTAGCCGACTTCAAACCTTACCCCAGATATGCCACTGAGGGGCAAGCAATTGTGGTCCAAACACTTTGGAGGGCCTTCAGTTTTGCTCACAACCACAACCCTTGCATTTTGCGGTGGGAAGAGTCCCTCCTGCCATGGTGGAAAGGGGAAACTTTGATCATATAGAGGAAAGGCTGATGGCTATTGAAGGAGGCGGAGATTATGCCTTTGCTGACATGGCAGAACTGTGCCTAGTGCCCGACGTCGTTATCCCTCCAAAGTTCAAGGTGCTGGATTTCGATAAATACAAGGGGACTACTTGCCCCAAGAATCACCTGAAGATGTACAGTAGGAAAATGGGGGCATACTCGAAAAATGAAAAATTGTGGATGCATTTCTTCTAGGAAAGTCTTACTGGGGCAACCGTCACCTGGTATACTAATCTGGAACC
The DNA here is from genome assembly GCF_004193775.1 of Glycine soja. NCBI lineage: Eukaryota > Viridiplantae > Streptophyta > Magnoliopsida > Fabales > Fabaceae > Glycine > Glycine soja. The sequence goes on from NC_041009.1 coordinate 38,402,004, forward strand.
TTCCTGAGTCCATTATTGGAAGGACCTAATGGTTTCCTTCATTAGGCAGTATTTGTACAATTCTGATATGGCTCCGGATAGAATGCAACTACAGAACATGTGTAAGAAGGAGCATGAATCTTTCAAAAAATACGCCCAAAGGTGGATGGATCTGGAAGCTCTAGTAGCGCCCCCAATGATGGAGAGGGAGATGATAACAATGATAGTAGACACATTACCGGTGTTCTACTATGAGAAAATGGTAGGTTACACACCTTTGAGCTTTGCTGATTTAGTTTTCGTTGGCGAAAGGATCGAAGTGGGTCTGAGAAGAGGCAAATTTGATTATCCTGCTTTGATGAATAGGAAACCTGGGGCAAATGGAGAGAATAAGAAGGAGGGAGGAACCCATGCTGTGACTGTCATTCCTACATGTCCAAATTTCCCACCAGCTCAACAATATCAATACTCAGCCAATACCAACCCTTCTCATTACCCACCATCCTATCAACCAAGAACACCCAATCATCTACAAAGGCCACCCGTAAATC